>NW_027362096.1:1236204-1854306 GCF_039654945.1 Dendrobates tinctorius
TCTCCCTGGCGAGCATCACCCACCTGTCTGCTGAGGCTCCCTCAGCAGACTGAAGCTGACTACTACTTCGCAGCTGCTACAGACTGTGGGCTGCCCATTGTGACATGTGGTCCCATTGTGACACGTGGTCCCATTGTTCCAGGAATAGAACACATCCAAGCATTGTGTTCTATGAATGGCATGATTCCTATCACAGTGTTCCATGGATGGAACACATCCTATTTACTGCAGGCAAGCAGCGCACCTAGCTGCTGCTGCTGCTGCTGCTGCTACAAGCCACTAGAATACCGTCTGTCAGACAATTGGACGTAGGCCGAACATTCAAATAACTCGCCAGATAAATCGTTGCTTTTCCATTTAATTCATATATGAATTAATTCAAAATTGAACAGTAAATTTCAAAGTTGGAAGGCCACAAGAGGGGGACAATGTTTCAAAAACGAAACGACATATCATTGCATGAGGGATGTGGTAGGAATTGAATGCTTGAATTAAGACTGGGGAAGTACTGAGGGGAAGGGGCTGCAGGCCTTGTAGCAGGTGGGTGTGCAGAAATGTAGCTATCCAAAGCCAAACACATTACTGCATCTTGTCACACCTGTACCTACCAAGCAGCAAAGGCCAAGATAGATCGTTATTTTACTGACAGATTGAATACAGTGCAATGCCTCCCATATAGAGGTGAATAAGAGTAGTAGTAGTAGTAGTAGTAGTAGTAGAAGAGTTGGTCAAGTTAAATCAAGGCTAAGGAATTGGAAATGTGCAACTTGGACCAAGAAAAACTAATTACAGAGCAACGACATTTGAAAAAAGCATTCATATCATGCTTTGAAAACACTACTTGTGTATCCCAATTTCAATTCAATCTGTCTTTGGAAACCGCTTAAGAGAGTGAGTGCACCATTCTCAGAGGAACTGCAGATACTGAAATGATGCGTTGGGTGAAGTGAGCAAGCTATTTTTCCATCTCCCTGGTGAGCATCGCCCACCTGTCTGCTGAGGCTCCCTCAGCAGACTGAAGCTGACTACTACTGCGCAGCTGCTACAGACTGTGGGCTGCCCATTGTGACACGTGGTCCCATTGTGACACGTGGCCCCATTGTTCCAGGAATAGAACACATCCAAGCATTGTGTTCTATGAATGGCATGATTCCTATCACAGTGTTCCATGGATGGAACACATCCTATTTACTGCAGGCAAGCAGCGCACCTAGCAGCTGCTGCTGCTGCTGCTGCTGTTTTTCTACTCCTCTCATGAGCCCAAACAAGACTCTAAAAGGATGAGTTTGCAACTACTTTACTTTTGGAGAAAATTCAAAACATTCATTATTCAATAGGGCCCAAAATATCAAAAGCCAGCGGTTTAAATGAACACACATTTCTTGGTAGAATCGTGCAGGACTGAAATTTTTTTTGTTTTTCTACTCCTCTCATGAGCCCAAACAAGTCTCTAAAAGGATGAGTTTGCAACTACTTTACTTTTGGAGAAAATTCAATGAATGTCAATTGAATGTTTTGAATTTTCTCCAAAAGTAAAGTAGTTGCAAACTCATCCTTTTAGAGACTTGTTTGGGCTGTTGAGAGGAGTAAAAAACATCAAAAATTTCAATCCTGCATGATTCTACCAAGAAATGTGATTCTTCATTCAAAACGCTGTTTTTTGCTATTGGGCTCTATTGAATAATGAATGTTTTGAATTTTCTCCAAAAGTAAAGTAGATGCAAACTCATCCTTTTAGAGTCTTGGTTTGGGCTCATGAGAGGAGTAGAAAAACATCAAAAATTTCAGTCCTGCACGATTCTACCAAGAAATGTGTGTTCATTCAAACCGCTGGTTTTTGATATTTTGGGCCCTATTGAATAATGAATGTTTTGAATTTTCTCCAAAAGTAAAGTAGTTGCAAACTCATCCTTTTATAGACTTGTTTGGGCTCATGAGAGGAGTAGAAAAACATCAAAAATTTCAGTCCTGCACGATTCTACCAAGAAATGTGTGTTCATTCAAACCGCTGGTTTTTTATATTTTGGGCCCTATTGAATAATGAATGTTTTGAATTTTCTCCAAAAGTAAAGTAGTTGCAAACTCATCCTTTTAGAAACTTGTTTGGGCTGTTGAGAGGAGTAAAAAAAACATCAAAAATTTCAATCCTGCATGATTCTACCAAGAAATGTGATTCTTCATTCAAAACGCTGATTTTTGCTATTGGGTTCTATTGAATAATGAATGTTTTGAATTTTCTCCAAAAGTAAAGTAGTTGCAAACTCATGCTTTTAGAGACTTGTTTAGGCTCATGAGAGGAGTAGAAAAACATCAAAAATTTCAGTCCTGCATGATTCTACCAAGAAATGTGTGTTCATTCAAACCGCTGGTTTTTGATATTTTGGGCCCTATTGAATAATGAATGTTTTGAATTTTCTCCAAAAGTAAAGTAGTTGCAAACTCATCCTTTTAGAGACTTGTTTGTGCTCATGAGAGGAGTAGAAAAACATCAAAAATTTCAGTCCTGCACGATTCTACCAAGAAATGTGAGTGTTCATTCAAACCGCTGGTTTTTGATTTTTTTTTACCCTATTGAATAATGAATGTTTTGAATTTTCTCCAAAAGTAAAGTAGTTGCAAACTCATCCTTTTAGAGACTTGTTTGTGCTCATGAGAGGAGTAGAAAAACATCAAAAATTTCAGTCCTGCACGATTCTACCAAGAAATGTGATTCTTCATTCAAAACGCTGATTTTTGCTATTGGGTTCTATTGAATAATGAATGTTTTGAATTTTCTCCAAAAGTAAAGTAGTTGCAAACTCATGCTTTTTTGTTTAAATATTTTTATTAAAGTTTCAAGTATAGAGGGAAAGGGTAAATGGACAAAGTAAAAAGTAGAGAACTCTACTCTACGTGTTACATCACACATTAAATAAAATTGTTTAATACAAGTAGTGTACATAAGAAACAAATATAATACATCGCTTGAATGCAATCCTCTCAAAAAAGGAACCAACATTGTCATATTGAGTTTACAGTAGAGTGTTAGATAACATAAATTAAGAAAATTTCAAATTCCAAACATCCCATTTAGTGTGATATTTATGGAGAGTACCATTAATAAAGGCAAATCTTTTCTCCATAGAATTATGAGTCCGTAATTTACCTAAAATATCAGCAAAAGAAGGTAAATCAGTTTTAAGCCACCAGAAAGCTATAGCGTTTTTGGTCACCAAAAAAGTATGTATCATTACAAATCGAATAACAGGATTTATTTCTTCAGTGCCCAAAGAAAGTAATGCCATTTGTGGGGTGACCTTCACTGCGTTGTCAGAGAGAGTATTTATATGATTCGTAACTTCTTTCCACAATCTCTTCAATTTAGGACAGCTCCAGAAAATGTGGTACAGGTTACCTGGTAAACCACAATTCCTCCAGCATAGAGGGGAGTATTTATTATCTGTATGAGCTAACCTAATCGGAGTGTAATGCCATCTAATTAAAGTTTTAAAGAAAGACTCCTGTAAAGTCGCAGAAATAGTAGATGCATTTGAAAACTTTATGGCCTTCCCCCATTGGTCTTCATCAAATTTTATGTTAAAATCCCTTTCCCATCTTTGAATGTATACATTTTTAAAGAGTTCGGTGTTGTCATTAGGGTGGGAATATATGTTTTTAAGACTCCAAGTCGACTTAAGAGCAACATTTGCAAACATGGAGGCCACAATATCCGAATTCAAAGCTCTACTAGTCAAAAATTTCCGCAGAAGATCTTTCAGAAGTAGATAAGAGGTGAAATGTGTAGACGGGACATGAAATTTATTTTTAATTTCATTAAAGGGTAAAAAATTTTGTCCGTCCCATAAATCCCCTACCGTATTAATTTTAAAGCTGCACCACTCCTCTGGAACTGGACATTTATATATTTTTGATAATAATTTTAATGGGAATTTTTTCAAAATGCTTTTCCTGTCGTCGCCTTTCTTTAATTTTGTGAAACTCCTCCACATAGTCAGTATAGAATTTACAACAGGATGTTGATAAGTAATGATCGAAGGAGATAGCAGATCTTTAAAGAAAAAATCTGATATTGAACTAGTCCCATAATGTTCTAGCTCAAGGTCCAACCAAGCGGGAAGTGTTTTCGTAGAAAACCACTGTTGACTCTGAAGAATAAGAGAAGCTTGAAAATAGATTTGAATATTGGGGAGTGCAAGGCCTCCATTACTCTTTTTCTTATATAAAATTTCAGTAGCAACTCTAGGTTTCTTCCCTTTCCAGATAAAAAGGTTAATTGCTTTTTGGATTTTAAATAAAAGGGAAGTGGGAATCGTAAGAGGTAAATTCCTAAGTACAAAAAGAATTTTAGGTAAAATATATGTTTTTATTACCAAGGTTCTTCCCATCAGGGATAGATCGCAATTATTATAACCAGAAAGGTCTTTTAAGATTTTCTTACTGAGATGTTCCATATTTCTTAGAAACAATGAGTTTCAAATCTTTAGGGAAAATTATCCCCAAGTATTCTAGTTCAAAATCTTCCCAGTAAAATTCAGATAATTCTTTAAAGGCTTCAATTTCAGAGGGACGTAAATTAAAATGTATTATTTTAGATTTTTGGGGATTTATTTTAAAATATGAGACCTTAGAGAACTCATCTAAAATGGTGATTAAAGCGTTAAGTGAATTAGCCGGATCAGTGACTGATAACATAAGGTCGTCAGCAAATAAGGTTAACTTGTGGTGATAATTTTTTGTTTTAAAACCCGAAATATCAGTACATTTTCTGATCATTTCCGCCAAGGGCTCGACTGCCAAGGCAAATAAAAGGGGCGAAAGGGGGCAGCCCTGTCTTGTTCCATTAGTGATGTTGAAATTCCTAGAAAGGTGATTATTAGTATAGGTTTTAGCATTAGTATTAGAGTACAATGCAAATATAGATGTTATAAAGCGATTGTCAAAACCAAACTTTAGTAAAGTAGCTTTAAGATAATCCCAATTCACCCTATCAAAAGCTTTTTGGGCATCCAACGAGATAAATAGTGAAGGGAGATTATTAGAGCTAGCTATGTTAAACAAGTTCAAGATTCTTCTGGTACCGTCTGTTACTTGTCTTCCGGAGACAAACCCTACTTGATCATTTTTAACAAGATCAGGTAAAAGATTCTTTAATCGATCCGCTAAAATTTTTGAATATACTTTAATATCAGTGTTAATTAAAGAGATCGGACGATAATTTTTAACTTCTTCTGGGTTTCTAATGTCTTTGGGGATCAAAATGATAGTTGCCTCCGTCATTTCTTTGGGGAACGATCCAATACTAGAAGCGTGGTCAAAAAGAGATTTTAGGTGCGGGGATAAAATGTTGGAGAAAAACTTGAGATATTCGTTTGTGAACCCATCTGGGCCAGGGGATTTGTTAAGTTTAAGTTTGTCAATCGTTTTGGCAATTTCTTCTACAGTAAACGGTTGATTTAAAAGAGTTAGGTCCAAATTATCTAGTTGGGGAAGGGTCAATTTAGAAAGAAAAAGGTCAATCTCTTTTTGATTAGGAGTATGAACTAAGGGATCTTTTTTAAGATTATAGAGGGTTTCGAAATAATCCGCAAATATTTCGGTAATATCAGAGGGGTGTTGTTTCATTTCTCCTGAAGGGGATTTGATTTTAACAATCCTTCTACTTACGCGAGCTTGTTTAAGTTTACTTGTCATATATTTGGTGGGTTTGTTAATTGAAGCATACAGATTATATTTTGATGCTCTAACAATGGACTCGTACTTGGAAATAATTTTGGATCTTAACGCCTGTCTCAATTTCAGGATATCAAGATGGATAATATGGGATGGAGCAGACAGGGAATTTTGTTGTTTTTCTTTTGAAGCAATTTGGTTCTGGAGGTCAGCAATTTTTTGTCTTTTTTCTTTTTTGTATCTCGTGGAGAGTTGGATGAGACATCCTCTCAAGACCGCCTTGTGGGCGTTCCATAATGTAAATACGAAAACACTTCCCGCTTGGTTGGACCTTGAGCTAGAACATTATGGGACTAGTTCAATATCAGATTTTTTCTTTAAAGATCTGCTATCTCCTTCGATCATTACTTATCAACATCCTGTTGTAAATTCTATACTGACTATGTGGAGGAGTTTCACAAAATTAAAGAAAGGCGACGACAGGAAAAGCATTTTGAAAAAATTCCCATTAAAATTATTATCAAAAATATATAAATGTCCAGTTCCAGAGGAGTGGTGCAGCTCTAAAATTAATACGGTAGGGGATTTATGGGACGGACAAAATTTTTTACCCTTTAATGAAATTAAAAATAAATTTCATGTCCCGTCTACACATTTCACCTCTTATCTACTTCTGAAAGATCTTCTGCGGAAATTTTTGACTAGTAGAGCTTTGAATTCGGATATTGTGGCCTCCATGTTTGCAAATGTTGCTCTTAAGTCGACTTGGAGTCTTAAAAACATATATTCCCACCCTAATGACAACACCGAACTCTTTAAAAATGTATACATTCAAAGATGGGAAAGGGATTTTAACATAAAATTTGATGAAGACCAATGGGGGAAGGCCATAAAGTTTTCAAATGCATCTACTATTTCTGCGACTTTACAGGAGTCTTTCTTTAAAACTTTAATTAGATGGCATTACACTCCGATTAGGTTAGCTCATACAGATAATAAATACTCCCCTCTATGCTGGAGGAATTGTGGTTTACCAGGTAACCTGTACCACATTTTCTGGAGCTGTCCTAAATTGAAGAGATTGTGGAAAGAAGTTACGAATCATATAAATACTCTCTCTGACAACGCAGTGAAGGTCACCCCACAAATGGCATTACTTTCTTTGGGCACTGAAGAAATAAATCCTGTTATTCGATTTGTAATGATACATACTTTTTTGGTGACCAAAAACGCTATAGCTTTCTGGTGGCTTAAAACTGATTTACCTTCTTTTGCTGATATTTTAGGTAAATTACGGACTCATAATTCTATGGAGAAAAGATTTGCCTTTATTAATGGTACTCTCCATAAATATCACACTAAATGGGATGTTTGGAATTTGAAATTTTCTTAATTTATGTTATCTACCACTCTACTGTAAACTCAATATGACAATGTTGGTTCCTTTTTTGAGAGGATTGCATTCAAGCGATGTATTATATTTGTTTCTTATGTACACTACTTGTATTAAACAATTTTATTTAATGTGTGATGTAACACGTAGAGTTCTCTACTTTTTACTTTGTCCATTTACCCTTTCCCTCTATACTTGAAACTTTAATAAAAATATTTAAACAAAAAAGCATGAGTTTGCAACTACTTTACTTTTGGAGAAAATTCAAAACATTCATTATTCAATAGAGCCCAATAGCAAAAACCAGCGTTTTGAATGAAGAATCACATTTCTTGGTAGAATCATGCAGGATTGAAATTTTTGATGTTTTTCTACTCCTCTCATGAGCACAAACAAGTCTCTAAAAGGATGAGTTTGCAACTACTTTACTTTTGGAGAAAATTCAAAACATTCAATTGACATTCATTGAATTTTCTCCAAAAGTAAAGTTGTTGCAAACTCATCCTTTTAGAGACGTGTTTGGGCTCATGAGAGGAGTAGAAAAACATCAAAAATTTCAGTCCTGCACGATTCTACCAAGAAATGTGTGTTCATTCAAACCGCTGGTTTTTGATATTTTGGGCCCTATTGAATAATGAATGTTTTGAATTTTCTCCAAAAGTAAAGTAGTTGCAAACTCATCCTTTTAGAAACTTGTTTGGGCTGTTGAGAGGAGTAAAAAACCATCAAAAATTTCAATCCTGCATGATTCTACCAAGAAATGTGATTCTTCATTCAAAACGCTGGTTTTTGCTAGTGGGCTCTATTGAATAATGAATGTTTTGAATTTTCTCCAAAAGTAAAGTAGTTGCAAACTCATCCTTTTAGAGTCTTGTTTGGGCTCATGAGAGGAGTAGAAAAACAGCAGCAGCAGCAGCTAGGTGCGCTGCTTGCCTGCAGTAAATAGGATGTGTTCCATCCATGGAACACTGTGATAGGAATCATGCCATTCATAGAACACAATGCTTGGATGTGTTCTATTCCTGGAACAATGGGACCACGTGTCACAATGGGCAGCCCACAGTCTGTAGCAGCTGCGCAGTAGTAGCCAGCTTCAGTCTGCTGAGGGAGCCTCAGCAGACAGGTGGGCGATGCTCGCCAGGGAGATGGAAAAATAGCTTGCTCACTTCACTCCACGCATCATTTCAGTATCTGCAGTTCCTCTGAGAATGGTGCACTCACTCTCTTAAGCGGTTTCCAAAGACAGATTGAATTGAAATCGGGATACACAAGTAGTGTTTTCAAAGCATGATTTGAATGCTTTTTTCAAATGTCGTTGCTCTGTAATTAGTTTTTCTTGGTCCAAGTTGCACATTTCCAATTCCTTAGCCTTGATTTAACTTGACCAACTCTTCTACTACTTCTACTACTACTCTTATTCACCTCTATATGGGAGGCATTGCACTGTATTCAATCTGTCAGTAAAATAACGATCTATCTTGGCCTTTGCTGCTTGGTAGGTACAGGTGTGACAAGCTGCAGTAATGTGTTTGGCTTTGGATAGCTACATTTCTGCACACCCACCTGCTACAAGGCCTGCAGCCCCTTCCCCTCAGTACTTCCCCAGTCTTAATTCAAGCATTCAATTCCTACCACATCCCTCATGCAATGATATGTCGTTTCATTTTTGAAACATTGTCCCCCTCTTGTGGCCTTCCAACTTTGAAATTTACTGTTCAATTTTGAATTAATTCATATATGAATTAAATGGAAAAGCAACGATTTATCTGGCGAGTTATTTGAATGTTCGGCCTACGTCCACCTGTCTGACAGACGGTATTCTAGTGGCTTGTAGCAGCAGCAGCAGCAGCAGCTAGGTGCGCTGCTTGCCTGCAGTAAATAGGATGTGTTCCATCCATGGAACACTGTGATAGGAATCATGCCATTCATAGAACACAATGCTTGGATGTGTTCTATTCCTGGAACAATGGGGCCACGTGTCACAATGGGACCACGTGTCACAATGGGCAGCCCACAGTCTGTAGCAGATGCTCAGTAGTAGTCAGCTTCAGTCTGCTGAAGGAGCCTAAGCAGACAGGTGGGCGATGCTCGCCAGGGAGATGGAAAAATAGCTTGCTCACTTCACTCCACGCATCATTTCAGTATCTGCAGTTCCTCTGAGAATGGTGCACTCACTCTCTTAAGCGGTTTCCAAAGACACATTGAATTTAAATTGGGATACACAAGTACTGTTTTCAAAGCATGATTTGAATGCTTTTTTCAAATGTCGTTGCTCTGTAATTAGTTTTTCTTGGTCCAAGTTGCACATTTCCAATTCCTTAGCCTTGATTTAACTTGACCAACTCTTCTACTACTACTACTACTACTACTACTCTTATTCACCTCTATATGGGAGGCATTGCACTGTATTCAATCTGCCAGTAAAATAACGATCTATCTTGGCCTTTGCTGCTTGGTAGGTACAGGTGTGACAAGCTGCAGTAATGTGTTTGGCTTTGGATAGCTACATTTCTGCACACCCACCTGCTACAAGGCCTGCAGCCCCTTCCCCTCAGTACTTCCCCAGTCTTAATTCAAGCATTCAATTCCTACCACATCCCTCATGCAATGATATGTCGTTTCATTTTTGAAACATTGTCCCCCTCTTGTGGCCTTCCAACTTTGAAATTTACTGTTCAATTTTGAATTAATTCATATATGAATTAAATGGAAAAGCAACGATTTATCTGGCGAGTTATTTGAATGTTCGGCCTACGTCCACCTGTCTGACAGACGGTATTCTAGTGGCTTGTAGCAGCAGCAGCAGCAGCAGCTAGGTGCGCTGCTTGCCTGCAGTAAATAGGATGTGTTCCATCCATGGAACACTGTGATAGGAATCATGCCATTCATAGAACACAATGCTTGGATGTGTTCTATTCCTGGACCAATGGGACCACGTGTCACAATGGGACCACGTGTCACAATGGGCAGCCCACAGTCTGTAGCAGCTGCGCAGTAGTAGTCAGCTTCAGTCTGCTGAGGGAGCCTCAGCAGACAGGTGGGCGATGCTCGCCAGGGAGATGGAAAAATAGCTTGCTCACTTCACTCCACGCATCATTTCAGTATCTGCAGTTCCTCTGAGAATGGTGCACTCACTCTCTTAAGCGGTTTCCAAAGACAGATTGAATTGAAATCGGGATACACAAGTAGTGCTTTCAAAGCATGATTTGAATGCTTTTTTCAAATGTCGTTGCTCTGTAATTAGTTTTTCTTGGTCCAAGTTGCGCATTTCCAATTCCTTAGCCTTGATTTAACTTGACCAACTCTTCTACTACTACTACTACTACTCTTATTCACCTCTATATGGGAGGCATTGCACTGTATTCAATCTGTCAGTAAAATAACGATCTATCTTGGCCTTTGCTGCTTGGTAGGTACAGGTGTGACAAGCTGCAGTAATGTGTTTGGCTTTGGATAGCTACATTTCTGCACACCCACCTGCTACAAGGCCTGCAGCCCCTTCCCCTCAGTACTTCCCCAGTCTTAATTCAAGCATTCAATTCCTACCACATCCCTCATGCAATGATATGTCGTTTCATTTTTGAAACATTGTCCCCCTCTTGTGGCGTTCCAACTTTGAAATTTACTGTTCAATTTTGAATTAATTCATATATGAATTAAATGGAAAAGCAACGATTTATCTGGCGAGTTATTTGAATGTTCGGCCTACGTCCACCTGTCTGACAGACGGTATTCTAGTGGCTTGTAGCAGCAGCAGCAGCAGCAGCTAGGCGCGCTGCTTGCCTGCAGTAAATAGGATGTGTTCCATCAATGGAACACTGTGATAGGAATCATGCCATTCATAGAACACAATGCTTGGATGTGTTCTATTCCTGGAACAATGGGACCACGTGTCACAATGGGACCACGTGTCACAATGGGCAGCCCACAGTCTGTAGCAGCTGCGCAGTAGTAGTCAGCTTCAGTCTGCTGAGGGAGCCTCAGCAGACAGGTGGGCGATGCTCGCCAGGGAGATGGAAAAATAGCTTGCTCACTTCACTCCACGCATCATTTCAGTATCTGCAGTTCTTCTGAGAATGGTGCACTCACTCTCTTAAGCGGTTTCCAAAGACAGACTGAATTGAAATCGGGATACACAAGTAGTGTTTTCAAAGCATGATTTGAATGCTTTTTTCAAATGTCGTTGCTCTGTAATTAGTTTTTCTTGGTCCAAGTTGCACATTTCCAATTCCTTAGCCTTGATTTAACTTGACCAACTCTTCTACTACTACTACTACTACTACTACTACTACTACTACTACTCTTATTCACCTCTATATGGGAGGCATTGCACTGTATTCAATCTGTCAGTAAAATAACGATCTATCTTGGCCTTTGCTGCTTGGTAGGTACAGGTATGACAAGCTGCAGTAATGTGTTTGGCTTTGGATAGCTACATTTCTGCACACCCACCTGCTACAAGGCCTGCAGCCCCTTCCCCTCAGTACTTCCCCAGTCTTAATTCAAGCATTCAATTCCTACCACATCCCTCATGCAATGATATGTCGTTTCATTTTTGAAACATTGTCCCCCTCTTGTGGCCTTCCAACTTTGAAATTTACTGTTCAATTTTGAATTAATTCATATATGAATTAAATGGAAAAGCAAAGATTTATCTGGCGAGTTATTTGAATGTTCGGCCTACGTCCACCTGTCTGACAGACGGTATTCTAGTGGCTTTGGAGCAGCAGCAGCAGCAGCAGCAGCTAGGTGCGCTGCTTGCCTGCAGTAAATAGGATGTGTTCCATCCATGGAACACTGTGATAGGAATCATGCCATTCATAGAACACAATGCTTGGATGTGTTCTATTCCTGGAACAATGGGACCACGTGTCACAATGGGACCACGTGTCACAATGGGCAGCCCACAGTCTGTAGCAGCTGCGCAGTAGTAGTCAGCTTCAGTCTGCCGAGGGAGCCTCAGCCGACAGGTGGGTGATGCTCGCCAGGGAGATGGAAAAATAGCTTGCTCACTTCACTCCACGCATCATTTCAGTATCTGCAGTTCCTATGAGAATGGTGCACTCACTCTCTTAAGCGGTTTCCAAAGACAGATTGAATTGAAATCGGGATACACAAGTAGTGTTTTCAAAGCATGATTTGAATGCTTTTTTCAAATGTCGTTGCTCTGTAATTAGTTTTTCTTGGTCCAAGTTGCACATTTCCAATTCCTTAGCCTTGATTTAACTTGAACAACTCTTCTACTACTACTACTACTACTACTCTTATTCACCTCTATATGGGAGGCATTGCACTGTATTCAATCTGTCAGTAAAATAACGATCTATCTTGGCCTTTGCTTCTTGGTAGGTACAGGTGTGACAAGCTGCAGTAATGTGTTTGGCTTTGGAAAGCTACATTTCTGCACTCCCACCTGCTACAAGGCTTGCAGCCCCTTCCCCTCAGTACTTCCCCAGTCTTAATTCAAGCATTCAATTCCTACCACATCCCTCATGCAATGATATGTCATTTCATTTTTGAAACATTGTCCCCCTCTTGTGGCCTTCCAACTTTGAAATTTACTGTTCAATTTTGAATTAATTCATATATGAATTAAATGGAAAAGCAACGATTTATCTGGCGAGTTATTTGAATGTTCGGCCTACGTCCACCTGTCTGACAGACTGTATTCTAGTGGCTTGTAGCAGCAGCTAGGTGCGCTGCTTGCCTGCAGTAAATAGGATGTGTTCCATCCATGGAACACTGTGATAGGAATCATGCCATTCATAGAACACAATGCTTGGATGTGTTCTATTCCTGGAACAATGGGGCCACGTGTCACAATGGGACCACGTGTCACAATGGGCAGCCCACAGTCTGTAGCAGCTGCGCAGTAGTAGTCAGCTTCAGTCTGCTGACGGAGCCTCAGCAGACAGGTGGGCGATGCTCGCCAGGGAGATGGAAAAATAGCTTGCTCACTTCACTCCACGCATCATTTCAGTATCTGCAGTTCCTCTGAGAATGGTGCACTCACTCTCTTAAGCGGTTTCCAAAGACAGATTGAATTGAAATTGGGATACACAAGTAGTGTTTTCAAAGCATGATTTGAATGCTTTTTTCAAATGTCGTTGCTCTGTAATTAGTTTTCCTTGGTCCAAGTTGCACATTTCCAATTCCTTAGCCTTGATTTAACTTGACCAACTCTTCTACTACTACTACTACTACTACTACTACTCTTATTCACCTCTATATGGGAGGCATTGCACTGTATTCAATCTGTCAGTAAAATAACGATCTATCTTGGCCTTTGCTGCTTGGTAGGTACAGGTGTGACAAGCTGCAGTAATGTGTTTGGCTTTGGATAGCTAAATTTCTGCACACCCACCTGCTACAAGGACTGCAGCCCCTTCCCCTCAGTACTTCCCCAGTCTTAATTCAAGCATTCAATTCCTACCACATCCCTCATGCAATGATATGTCGTTTCATTTTTGAAACATTGTCCCCCTCTTGTGGCCTTCCAACTTTGAAATTTACTGTTCAATTTTGAATTAATTCATATATGAATTAAATGGAAAAGCAACGATTTATCTGGCGAGTTATTTGAATGTTCGGCCTACGTCCACCTGTCTGACAGACGGTATTCTAGTGGCTTGTAGCAGCAGCAGCAGCAGCAGCAGCAGCTAGGTGCGCTGCTTGCCAGCAGTAAATAGGATGTGTTCCATCCATGGAACACTGTGATAGGAATCATGCCATTCATAGAACACAATGCTTGGATGTGTTCTATTCCTGGAACAATGGGACCACGTGTCACAATGGGACCACGTGTCACAATGGGCAGCCCACAGTCTGTAGCAGCTGCACAGTAGTAGTCAGCTTCAGTCTGCTGAGGGAGCCTCAGCAGACAGGTGGGCGATGCTCACCAGGGAGATGGAAAAAGAGCTTGCTCACTTCACTCCACGCATCATTTCAGTATCTGCAGTTCCTCTGAGAATGGTGCACTCACTCTCTTAAGCGGTTTCCAAAGACAGATTGAATTGAAATCGGGATACACAAGTAGTGTTTTCAAAGCATGATTTGAATGCTTTTTTCAAATGTCGTTGCTCTGTAATTAGTTTTTCTTGGTCCAAGTTGCACATTTCCAATTCCTTAGCCTTGATTTAACTTGATCAAATCTTCTACTACTACTACTACTACTACTACTACTACTCTTATTCACCTCTATATGGGAGGCATTGCACTGTATTCAATCTGTCAGTAAAATAACGATCTAGCCCGCTGATGCCGCTTACACCTAAAGAACATCTCTAGAATCCGCCCTTTTCTCACCATGGAAACAACAAAAACTCTCACTGTCGCCCTGATCCACTCCCGCCTGGACTACTGTAATGCTCTATTAATTGGCCTCCCTCTCACTCGACTCCCCCCTCTCTAGTCTATCCTTAATGCAGCAGCCAGGGTTGTCCATCTGGCTAATCGTTACTCAGACCCGTCCGCTCTTCGCCAGTCGTTACACTGGCTGCCAATTCATTACAGAGTACAATTTAAAGTACTTGTTCTCACCCACAAAGCTCTCCACAGTGCGGCACCCCCTTACATCTCCTCCCTCATTTCTGTCTATCGGCCTAACCGACCGCTGCGCTCTGCAAATGACTTTCGACTAACCTCTGCCCTAATCCGTACCTCCCACTCCCGACTCCAAGACTTCTCCCGTGCTGCGCCAATCCTCTGGAATGCTCTACCCCAAGATATTAGGATCATCCACAATTTGCATAGTTTTAGGCGCTCGCTCAAAACGCATTTGTTCAGAGCGGCCTATCACATTCAGTAATCAAAGTCATGTTATGTTTGTGTGTGTGTAGCCCATTCACTATCTCCATCTAACCCCCACCCCCTGAAGATGGCTGGACCGTCATTGTAAATACATCATTGTAAATACAAACCTATGCTTTGTATCTCCCCCACCTCATTGTAGATTGTAAGCTCCACAAGCAGGGTCGTCTTATTTCGTTTTAATTATTGTATTGT
Source organism: Dendrobates tinctorius (assembly GCF_039654945.1). Lineage (NCBI taxonomy): Eukaryota > Metazoa > Chordata > Amphibia > Anura > Dendrobatidae > Dendrobates > Dendrobates tinctorius. The sequence continues at coordinate 1,251,272 of NW_027362096.1, forward strand.
TAACGTTGTTACTTATGACTGTTGTGTTTGAAACTGTTCAACTGTAAAGCGCTGCGGAATATGTTGGCGCTATATAAATAAAGATTATTATTATTATTATTATTATCTTCTCCTTTGCTGCTTGGTAGGTACAGGTGTGACAAGCTGCAGTAATATGTTTGGCTTTGGATAGCTACATTTCTGCACACCCACCTGCTACAAGGCCTGCAGCCCCTTCCCCTCAGTACTTCCCCAGTCTTAATTCATGCATTCAATTCCTACCACATCCCTCATGCAATGATATGTCGTTTCATTTTTGAAATATTGTCCCCCTCTTGTGGCCTTCCAACTTTGAAATTTACTGTTCAATTTTGAATTAATTAATATATGAATTAAATGGAAAAGCAACGATTTATCTGGCGAGTTATTTGAAGGTTCGGCCTACGTCCACCTGTCTGAAAGACGGTATTCTAGTGGCTTGAAGCAGCAGCAGCAGCAGCTAGGTGCGCTGCTTGCCTGCAGTAAATAGGATGTGCTCCATCCATGGAACACTGTGATAGGAATCATGCCATTCATAGAACACAATGCTTGGATGTGTTCTATTCCTGGAACAATGGGACCACGTGTCACAATGGGACCACGTGTCACAATGGGCAGCCCACAGTCTGTAGCAGCTGCGCAGTAGTAGTCAGCTTCAGTCTGCTGAGGGAGCCTCAGCAGACAGGTGGGCGATGCTCGCCAGGGAGATGGAAAAATAGCTTGCTCACTTCACTCCACGCATCATTTCAGTATCTGCAGTTCCTCTGAGAATAGTGCACTCACTCTCTTAAGCGGTTTCCAAAGACAGATTGAATTGAAATCGGGATACACAAGTAGTGTTTTCAAAGCATTATTTGAATGCTTTTTTCAAATGTCGTTGCTCTATAATTAGTTTTTCTTGGCCCAAGTTGCACATTTCCAATTCCTTAGCCTTGATTTAACTTGACCAACTCTTGTACTACTACTACTAATACTACTACTACTACTACTCTTATTCACCTCTATATGGGAGGCATTGCACTGTATTCAATCTGTCAGTAAAATAACGATCTATCTTGGCCTTTGCTGCTTGGTAGGTACAGGTGTGATAAGCTGCAGTAATGTGTTTGGCTTTGGATAGCTACATTTCTGCACACCCACCTGCTACAAGGCTTGCAGCCCCTTCCCCTCAGTACTTCCCCAGTCTTAATTCAAGCATTCAATTCCTACCACATCCCTCATGCAATGATATGTCGCTTCATTTTTGAAACATTGTCCCCCTCTTGTGGCCTTCCAACTTTGAAATTTACTGTTCAATTTTGAATTAATTCATATATGAATTAAATGGAAAAGCAACGATTTATCTGGCGAGTTATTTGAATGTTCGGCCTACGTCCACCTGTCTGACAGACGGTATTCTAGTGGCTTTGGAGCAGCAGCAGCAGCAGCAGCAGCTAGGTGCACTGCTTGCCTGCAGTAAATAGGATGTGTTCCATCCATGGAACACTGTGATAGGAATCATGCCATTCATAGAACACAATTCTTGGATGTGTTCTATTCCTGGAACAATGGGACCACGTGCCACAATGGGCAGCCCACAGTCTGTAGCAGCTGCGCAGTAGTAGTCAGCTTCAGTCTGCTGAGGGAGCCTCAGCAGACAGGTGGGCGATGCTCGCCAGGGAGATGGAAAAAGAGCTTGCTCACTTCACTCCACGCATCATTTCAGTATCTGCAGTTCCTCTGAGAATGGTGCACTCACTCTCTTAAGCGGTTTCAAAAAGACAGATTGAATTGAAATCGGGATACACAAGTAGTGTTTTCAAAGCATGATTTGAATGCTTTTTTCAAATGTCGTTGCTCTGTAATTAGTTTTTCTTGGTCCAAGTTGCACATTTCCAATTCCTTAGCCTTGATTTCACTTGATCAAATCTTCTACTACTACTACTCTTATTCACCTCTATATGGGAGGCATTGCACTGTATTCAATCTGTCAGTAAAATAACGATCTATCTTGGCCTTTGCTGCTTGGTAGGTACAGGTGTGACAAGCTGCAGTAAAGTGTTTGGCTTTGGATAGCTACATTTCTTCACACCCACCTGCTACAAGGCCTGCAGCCCCTTCCCCTCAGTACTTCCCCAGTCTTAATTCAAGCATTCAATTCCTACCACATACCTCATGCAATTATATGTCGTTTCATTTTTGAAACATTGTCTCCCTCTTGTGGCCTTCCAACTTTGAAATTTACTGTTCAATTTTGAATTAATTCATATATGAATTAAATGGAAAAGCAACGATTTATCTGGCGAGTTATTTGAATGTTCGGCCTACGTCCACCTGTCTGACAGACGGTATTCTAGTGTCTTGTAGCAGCAGCAGCAGCAGCTAGGTGCCCTGCTTGCCTGCAGTAAATAGGATGTGTTCCATCCATGGAACACTGTGATAGGAATCATGCCATTCATAGAACACAATGCATGGATGTGTTCTATTACTGGAACAATGGGACCACGTGTCACAATGGGACCACGTGTCACAATGGGCAGCCCACAGTCTGTAGCAGCTGCGCAGTAGTAGTCAGCTTCAGTCTGCTGAGGGAGCCTCAGCATACAGGTGGGCGATGCTCGCCAGGGAGATGGAAAAAGAGCTTGCTCACTTCACTCCACGCATCATTTCAGTATCTGCAGTTCCTCTGAGAATGGTGCACTCACTCTCTTAAGCGGTTTCCAAAGACAGATTGAATTGAAATCGGGATACACAAGTAGTGTTTTCAAAGCATGATTTGAATGCTTTTTTCAAATGTCGTTGCTCTGTAATTAGTTTTTCTTGGTCCAAGTTGCACATTTCCAATTCCTTAGCCTTGATTTAACTTGACCAACTCTTCTACTACTACTACTACTACTACTCTTATTCACCTCTATATAGGAGGTATTGCACTGTATTCAATCTGTCAGTAAAATAACGATCCATCTTGGCCTTTGCTGCTTGGTAGGTACAGGTGTGACAAGCTGCATTAATGTGTTTGGCTTTGGATAGCTACATTTCTGCACACCCACCTGATACAAGGCCTGCAGCCCCTTCCCCTCAGTACTTCCCCAGTCTTAACCCCTTTCTGCCATCCGACGTACTATCCCGTCCACGGTACCCGGGCCCGTATGACCGGGGACGGGATAGTACGTCGGCGCGATCAGCGGCGCCCACGTGGTGAGCGCCGCTGATCGCGGCCGAGTGTCAGCTAATTATCATAGCTGACACCCGGCACAATGTGTCAGGGGCGGTCTCGGACCGCCCCCGACATGTTAACCCCTTGCACACCACGATCAAACACGATCGCGGTGTACCGGGGGTTAAAGGGAAGCATCGACATGGAGGGGGCTCCCTCCGTGCTTCCCTGAGCCCCCCACGGCAGCGCAATGTGCAGCGCTGCTGCGGGGGACTCCCTCCCTCCAGGCCCCCGAATCCAAGATGGCGACGGGGGCCTTCGGGGGCCTGCGGAAGCTGGCTTCCTCAGTGCCTGCAAAGCGCAGGCATGAGGAAGCCTTCTGCAGTGCCTGTGTCAGATCGCTGATCTGTCACAGTGATCTGTGATGTGACAGATCAGCAATCTGTCACAGGACAGTGATATCCCACCTGGGGCTATTTAATAAAGTAAAAAAAAAAATAAAAAAAAGTGTAAAAATAATAAAAAAAAAAAAAATCGCCAAATAAATTAGAAAAAAAAAAAAATATTCCCCCAATAAATCCATTTTTTGGAAATAATAAAAAAAAAAAAAACAATAAAAGTACACATATTAGGTATTGCCGCGTCCGTAACGACCCGCCCTATAAAACTGTCCCATTAGTTAACCCCTTTAGCGAACCCCTTAAAAAATAAAAATAAAAAACGAAGAAAAAAATAAAGATTTATTATCATACTGCCAAACAAAAAGTGTAATAACGCGCGATCAAAAAGACGCATATAAATATCCATGGTACCGCTGAAAACGTCATCTTGTCCCGCAAAAAATGAGCCACGACACAGCATCATCAGCAAAAAAATAAAAAAGTTATAGCTCGCTGAATAAAGCAATGCAAAAATAATTATTTTTTATATAAAATAGTTTTCATTGCATAAAACCGACAAAAACATAAAAAACGACCTAAATGAGGTATCGCTGTAACCGTACTGACCCGAAGAATAAAACCGCTTTATCAATTTTACCGCACGCGGAACGGTGTAAACGCACCCCCCCAAAAGAAATTCATGAAACGCTGGTTCTTGTTCATTCTGCGTCCCAAAAATCGGAATAAAAAGCGATCAAAAAATTTCACGTGCCCGAAAATGGTACCAATAAAAACGTCAACTCGTCCCGCAAAAAATAAGACCTCACATGACTCGGTGGGTCAAAATACGGAAAAATTATAGCTCCCAATATGTGGTGATGCAAAAACTATTTTTACAATAAAAAGCGTCTTTTAGCATGCGACAGCCGCCAAACATAAAAACCGCCATAAATAGTAAATCAAACCCCCCCGTTTTCACCCCCTTAGTTAGGGAAAAATAATAAAATAAAAAAAATGTATTTATTTCCATTTTTCCATTAGGGCTAGGGCTAGGGCTAGGGTTAGGGCTAGGGTTAGGGTTAGGGTTAGGGTAGGGTTAGGGCTAGGGGTGTGTTGGAGTAGGGTTAGGGCTAGGGTTAGGGTAGGGTTAGGGTTAGGGCTAGGGTTAGGGGCATGTTGGGGTTCGGGTTGGAGTTAGAATTGGGGGTTTCCACTGTTTGGGCACATCAGGGGCTCTCCAAATGCAACATGGTGTCTGATCTCAATTCCAGCCAATTCTGAGTTGAAAAAGTCAAATGGTGCTCCTTCCCTTCCAAGCTCTGCTATGCGCCCAAACAGTGTTTTACCCCCACATGTAGGGTATCAGCCTACTCAGGACAAATTGCAAAACAATTTTTGGGGTCCAATTTCTCCTGTTACCCTTAGGAAAATAAAAAATTGGGGGCAAAAATATCATTTTTGTGGAAAAAAATGATTTTTTTATTTTCACGTCTGAGTGTTATAAACTTCTGTGAAGCACTTGGGGGTTCAAAGTGCTCACCACACATCTAGATAAGTTCCGTGGGGGGTCTAGTGTCCAAAATGGGGTCACTTGTGGGGAGTTTCAATAGTTTAGGTACATCAGGGGCTCTCCAAACGCACATGACACCCGCAGACCATTCCATCAAAGTCTGCATTCCAAAACATCACTGCTTCCCTTCCGAGCCCCGACGTGTGTCCATACAGTAGTTTTCTCCCACATATGGTGTGTCAGCGTACTCAGGACAAATTGGACAACAACTTTTGGGGTCCAATTTCTCCTGTTACCCTTGGGAAAATGAAAAAATTGGGGACTAATTGATCATGTTTCTGGAAAAAATACGATTTTTTTATTTTCATGCCCTGGCATTATAAACTTCTGTGAAGCCCTTGGGGGTTCAAAGTGCTCACCACACATCTAGATAAGTTCCTTGGGGGGTCTAGTATACAAAATGGTGTCATTTGTGGGGGGTTTCCACTGTTTAGGTACATTAGGGGCTCTCCAAAGGCAACATGACACCCGCAGACCATTCCATCAAAGTCTGCATTCCAAAACGTCACTACTTCCCTTCCGAGCCCCGACGTGTGCCCATACAGTAGTTTTCTCCCACATATGGGGTATCAGCATACTCAGGACAAATTGGACAACAACTTTTGGGGTCCAATTTCTCCTGGTACCCTTGGGAAAATAAAAAAAATGGTGACTAAAAGATCATGTTTGTGGAAAAAATACGAATTTTTTATTTTCACGCCCGGGTGTTATAAACTTCTGTGAAGCACTGGGGGGGTCAAAGTGCTCACAACACATCTAGATAAGTTCCTTATGGGGTCTAGTTTCCAAAATGGTGTCACTTGTGGGGGGGTTCCACTGTTTTGGTACATCAGGGGTTTTCCAAACGCGACATCGTGTCCGATCTCAATTCCAGCCAAAAACGTCAAATGGCGCTGCTTCCCTTCCGAGCTCTGCCATGCGCCCAAATAGTGGTTTACCCCCACATGTGGGGTATCAGCGTACTCAGGACAAATTGCACAATAACTTTTAGGGTCCTGTTACCCTTGGAAAAATAAGAATTGAGGGTGAAAAGATCATTTTTGTGGAAAAAATATGATTTTTTAATTGTATGGCTTTATGTTATAAACTTCTGTGAAGCCCATGGGGGTTCAAAGTTCTCACCACACATCTAGATAAGTTCCTTAGGGGGTCTAGTTTCCAAAATGGTGTCATTTGTGGGGGGGTTACACTGTTTTGGTACATCAGGAGTTTTCCAAACGCGACATGGTGTCCGATCTCAATTCCAGCCAAAAACGTCAAATGGCGCTGCTTCCCTTCCGAGCTCTGCCATGCGCCCAAATAGTGGTTTACCCCCACATGTGGGATATCAGCGTACTCAGGACAAATTGCACAATAACTTTTAGGGTCCTGTTACCCTTGGGAAAATAAAAATTGGGGTGAAAAGATCATTTTTGTGGAAAAAATATGATTTTTTAATTGTACCACTGTACGTTATAAACTTCTGTAAAGCCCTTGTGGGTTCAAAGTTCTCACCACATATCTAGATAAGTTCCTTGGGGGGTCTAGTTTCCAAAATGGGGTCACTTGTAGGGGGTTTCCACTGTTTAGGTACATCAGGGACTCTCCAAACGTGACATGGCGTCCAATCTGAATTCCAGCCAATTTTGCATTGAAAAAGTCAAACGGCGCTCCTTCCATTCTGAGCTCTGCCATGCGCCGAAACAGTCGTCCCCCCCCCACATATCAGGTATCTGCGTACTCAGGACAAATTGCACAATAACTTTTGCAGTTCAATTTCTCCTGTTACCCTTGGTAAAATAAAAAAAATTGAACCTGAATTATTTTTTTTATGAAAAAAAGTTAGATGTTCATTTTTTTTTAAATATTCAAAAAAATTCCTGTGACGCACCTAAAGGGTTAATAAACTTCTTGAATGTGGTTTTGAGCACCTTAAGGGGTGCAGTTTTTAGAATGGTGTCACTTTTGGGTATTTTCTATCATATAGACCCCTCAAAGTGGCTTCAAATGTGATGTGGTCCGTAAAAATAAAATGGTGTTGTAAAAATGAGAAATCGCTGGTCAACTTTTAACCCTTATAACTTCCTAACAAAAAAAAATTTTGGTTCCAAAATTGTGCTGATGTAAAGTAAACATGTGGGAAATGTTAGTTATCAAGTTTTTTGTGTGCCGTATCTCTGTGATTTAAGGGCATAAAAATTCAAAGTTGGAAAATTGCGAAATTTTCAAAATTTTCGCCAAATTTCCGTTTTTCTCACAAATAAACGCAAGTTATTTGAATGAAATTTTACCACTAACATGAAGTACAATGTGTCACGAGAAAACAATGTCAGAATCACCGGGATCCATTGAAGCGTTCCAGAGTTATGACCTCATAAAGGTACAGTGGTCAGAATTGTAAAAATTGGCCCGGTCATGAACGTGCAAACCACCCTTGGGGGTGAAGGGGTTAATTCAAGCATTCAATTCCTACCACATCCCTCATGCAATGATATGTCGTTTCATTTTTGAAACATTGTCTCCCTCTTGTGGCCTTCCAACTTTGAAATTTACTGTTCAATTTTGAATTAATTCATATATGAATTAAATGGAAAAGCAACGATTTATCTGGCGAGTTATTTGAATGTTTGGCCTACGTCCACCTGTCTGACAGACGGTATTCTAGTGTCTTGTAGCAGCAGCAGCAGCTAGGTGCCCTGCTTGCCTGCAGTAAATAGGATGTGTTCCATCCATGGAACACTGTGATAGGAATCATGCCATTCATAGAAAACAATGCTTGGATGTGTTCTATTCCTGGAACAATGGGACCACGTGTCACAATGGGACCACGTGTCACAATGGGCAGCCCACAGTCTGTAGCAGCTGCTTAGTAGTAGTCAGCTTCAGTCTGCTGAGGGAGCCTCAGCAGATAGGTGGGCGATGCTCGCCAGGGAGATGGAAAAAGAGCTTGCTCACTTCACTCCACGCATCATTTCAGTATCTGCAGTTCCTCTGAGAATGGTGCACTCACTCTCTTAAGCGGTTTCCAAAGACAGATTGAATTGAAATCGGGATACACAAATAGTGTTTTCAAAGCATGATTTGAATGCTTTTTTCAAATGTCGTTGCTCTGTAATTAGTTTTTCTTGGTCCAAGTTGCACATTTCCAATTCCTTAGCCTTGATTTAACTTGACCAACTCTTCTACTACTACTACTACTACTACTACTACTACTACTACTAGTACTACTACTAGTACTACTACTACTCTTATTCACCTCTATATGGGAGGCATTGCACTGTATTCAATCTGTCAGTAAAATAACGATCCATCTTGGCCTTTGCTGCTTGGTAGGTACAGGTGTGACAAGCTGCATTAATGTGTTTGGCTTTGGATAGCTACATTTCTGCACACCCACCTGCTACAAGGCCTGCAGCCCCTTCCCCTCAGTACTTCCCCAGTCTTAATTCAAGCATTCAATTCCTACCACATCCCTCATGCAATGATATGTCGTTTCATTTTTGAAACATTGTCCCCCTCTTGTGGCCTTCCAACTTTGAAATTTACTGTTCAATTTTGAATTAATTCATATACAGTATGAATTAAATGGAAAAGCAACGATTTATCTGGCGAGTTATTTGAATGTTCGGCCTACGTCCACCTGTCTGACAGACGGTATTCTAGTGGCTTGTAGCAGCAGCAGCAGCAGCTAGGTGCGCTGCTTGCCTGCAGTAAATAGGATGTGTTCCATCCATGGAACACTGTGATAGGAATCATGCCTTTCATAGAACACAATGCTTGGATGTGTTCTATTCCTGGAAAAATGGGACCATGTGTCACAATGGGACCACGTGTCACAATGGGCAGCCCACAGTCTGTAGCAGCTGCGCAGTAGTAGTCAGCTTCAGTCTGCTGAGGGAGCCTCAGCATACAGGTGGGCGATGCTCGCCAGGGAGATGGAAAAAGAGCTTGCTCACTTCACTCCACGCATCATTTCAGTATCTGCAGTTCCTCTGAGAATGGTGCACTCAATCTCTTAAAGGGAAGGTGCCGCAATTTTATATAATTTGCAAAAAAAATAGTAAGTTACAAAACATGTTGTTTCAGCAAATGTACTAACCAGGATTTATGGTTTGTTTGTAATAATGTTTTCATGTAGCCACTGGGCGCTGACATCTTGATTTGCAGATCTGTGGAGGACTCATACAGTCTGCAAATATGGCCGTCCCTGCACATAGGAAACTGCGATCGGCTTCCGACCGCACATTGCAGCCTCAGTAGCAGAGAACTGGGCACGCCCCTGTGGGCTGCACCATTCACTGCTGTAGGTGTGGCTGGGCGCCATTTTACTGTAGCCCAGTGCTATCTGCTGAGCTCCACTTACCCTCTATCACAGGACCACTTGTGGCATAACGGGTCCTGTGTTGTGAGGAGAGGCTGAAGAAAAGGAGAAGGTGGTCAGCAGAGAAGAGAAGCGCTCACTGGAGCCGGAGGATGGAGAGTGGTGAGTGCGGGTGACTTTCATCTATGCTCCTCTGTACTGCTTACTCCAGGCTCAGCCCTGTGCTTCCTGCTCCAGCGTCCTCCTGCTCTGTCTCCGCCTCCTCACTCACAGCCCCAGTGATCTCCGGTAATCTGACACCTTTGCTTTTATGGCTGTCTGAGGAGGACAGTGACTTATACAGCCCATAGTCTTGTGTATAATTGGGGGGGGCTGGAAGTTTCACCAGTGTGGGCATATCTGTAATACTGCCTGCTGAGCCGTGCATCTAATCCTCTTCTGTGTGATACTGCCTGCTGAGCCGTGCATCTAATCCTCTTCTGTGTGATACTGCCTGCTGAGCCGTGTATCTAATCCTCTCCTGTGTGATACTGCCTGCTGAGCCGTGTATCTAACCCTATCCTGTGTGATATTGCCTGCTGAGCCGTGTATCTAATCCTCTCCTGTGTGATACTGACTGCTGAGCCGTGTATCTAATCCTCTCCTGTGTGATACTGACTGCTGAGCCGTGTATGTAATCCTATCCTGTGTGATACTGTATTCTGAGCCGGGTATCTAATCCTCTCCTGTGTGATACTGTCTGCTGAGCTGTGTATCTAATCCTATCCTGTGTGATACTGTATTCTGAGCCGGGTATCTAATCCTCTCCTGTGTGATACTTTCTGCTGAGCCGTGTATCTAATCCTATCCTGTGTGATACTGTATTCTGAGCCGGGTATCTAATCCTCTCCTGTGTGATACTTTCTGCTGAGCCGTGTATCTAATCCTCTCCTGTGTGATACTGACTGCTGAGCCGTGTATCTAATCCTCTCCTGTGTGATACTGCCTGCTGAGCCGTGCATCTAATCCTCTTCTGTGTGATACTGCCTGCTGAGCCGTGCATCTAATCCTCTTCTGTGTGATACTGTATTCTGAGCCGGGTATCTAATCCTCTCCTGTGTGATACTTTCTGCTGAGCCGTGTATCTAATCCTCTCCTGTGTGATACTGACTGAGCCGTGTATCTAATCCTCTCCTGTGTGATACTGCCTGCTGAGCCGTGCATCTAATCCTCTTCTGTGTGATACTGCCTGCTGAGCCGTGCATCTAATCCTCTTCTGTGTGATACTGCCTGCTGAGCCGTGTATCTAATCCTCTCCTGTGTGATACTGCCTGCTGAGCCGTGTATCTAATCCTCTCCTGTGTGATACTGACTGCTGAGCCATGTATGTAATCCTATCCTGTGTGATACTGACTGCTGAGCCGTGTATCTAATCCTATCCTGTGTGATACTGTATTCTGAGCCGTGTATCTAATCCTCTCCTGTGTGATGCTGCCTACTGAGCCGTGTATCTAATCCTATCCCGTGTGATACTGCCTGCTGAGCCGTGTATCTAATCCTCTCCTTTGTGATGCTGCCTGCTGAGCCATGTATCTAATCCTATCCCGTGTGATACTGCTCTCCTGAAATACTCTGTGCTGCTGTCACTCTGCTCCCAGAATCCTTGCTGCCTGCCATCCTCGGTGACCGAAGACCCCATTCCTCTCCTCAGATTCCGTCCTGGCAATGTGTGAAACCGAGGGGACAGGGGCCTGATGTATGGTGGAAGGAGCAGGGCGACAGCAGCACAGAGTATTTCAGGAGAGCAGTGTGCTGGTCTGTGGGGGGCGCCCCGTTCGGTGCCAGGGATTGTACAAAGAGCGCTGTGTTTTATTCACATGGATGAACCGTCTGCTTGTCTGCTCCACAGAAATCCAGGAAACATGTCTGCTGATTGATGGCCTGTTGTGATCCAGACTTTACATGCAAAGACAGTCAGTAACTTTGCAAGCCCCATCAAAATGGCTGCTCACTGTGTCTATAGATGTCATAGGTTTTTGTGCCAGATTTCAGTAGCTGCTCCCCCTAGTGTTAACAAGTGGAAATGCCAAACTTTTTAAAATTATTTTTCATATTTTGCAAAATTAAAAACAAACGATAATATTTTTTAAGAAAATGTAAACATTAATTCTTTACATTTTTTCAATTGCTGAAAAAAAATTTTTTGGATGGCACCTTCCCTTTAAGCGGTTTCCAAAGACAGATTGAATTGAAGTCGGGATACACAAGTAGTGTTTTCAAAGCATGATTTGAATGCTTTTTTCAAATGTCGTTGCTCTGTAATAAGTTTTTCTTGGTCCAAGTTGCACATTTCCAATTCCTTAGCCTTGATTTAACTTGACCAACTCTTCTACTACTACTACTACTACTACTACTCTTATTCACCTCTATATGGGAGGTATTGCACTGTATTCAATCTGTCAGTAAAATAACGATCTATCTTGGCCTTTGCTGCTTGGTAGGTACAGGTGTGACAAGCTGCAGTAATGTCTTTGCCTTTGGATAGCTACATTTCTGCACACCCACCTTCTACAAGGCCTGCAGCCCCTTCCCCTCAGTACTTCCCCAGTCTTAATTCAAGCATTCAATTCCTACCACATCCCTCATGCAATGATATGTCGTTTCATTTTTGAAACATTGTCCCCCTCTTGTGGCCTTCCAACTTTGAAATTTACTGTTCAATTTTGAATTAATTCATATATGAATTAAATGGAAAAGCAACGATTTATCTGGCGAGTTATTTGAATGTTCGGCCTACGTCCACCTGTCTGACAGACGGTATTCTAGTGGCTTGTAGCAGTAGCAGCAGCAGCAGCAGCTAGGTGCGCTGCTTGCCTGCAGTAAATAGGATGTGTCCCATCCATGGAACACTGTGATAGGAATCATGCCATTCATAGAACACAATGCTTGGATGTGTTCTATTCCTGGAACAATGGGACCACGTGTCACAATGGGACAACGTGTCACAATGGGCAGCCCACAGTCTGTAGCAGCTGCGCAGTAGTAGTCAGCTTCAGTCTGCTGAGGGAGCCTCAGCAGACAGGTGGGCGATGCTCGCCAGGGAGATGGAAAAAGAGCTTGCTCACTTCACTACACGCATCATTTCAGTATCTGCAGTTCCTATGAGAATGGTGCACTCACTCTCTTAAGCGGTTTCCAAACACAGATTGAATTTGGGCCCTATTGAATAATGAATGTTTTGAATTTTCTCCAAAAGTAAAGTAGTTGCAAACTCATGCTTTTAGAGACTTGTTTGGGCTCATGAGAGTAGAAAAACATCAAAAATTTCAGTCCTGCATGATTCTACCAAGAAATGTGAGTGTTCATTCAAACCGCTGGTTTTTGATATTTTGGGCCCTATTGAATAATGAATGTTTTGAATTTTCTCCAAAAGTAAGGCCGGTTTCACATTAGCGCTTTTTCAGCGCGCGCACGGCCAGGGGTAGCTCCGCCCCCGAGCCGGCTCTCTGCCCGGCGTGCCCGCCCCTTGCTTGTAGCGCCGCCTACTAGCGGACAGCGGCGCCTGCGATCGGCGCACCCTATCTTTAGCATAGGGTGCGCAGATCGTGCGCAGGCCGTGCGCTAGTTGCGCTTTGACCTGCGCTGCGCATTTTTGACGGTGCGCCGTGCGCGCCAAAATCAAACTTTTCGGATTTTGGCGCGCACGGCGCACCGTCAAAAGTGCGCAGCACAGGTCAAAGCGCAACTAGCACACGGCCTGCGCACGATATGCGCACCCTATGCTAAAGATAGGGTGCGCCGATCGCAGGCGCCGCTGTCCGCTAGTAGGCGGCGCTACAAGCAAGGGGCGGGCACGCCGAGCAGAGAGCCGGATCGGGGGCGGAGCTACCCCCGGCCGTGCGCGCGATGAAAAAGCGCTAATGTGAAACCGGCCTTAAGTAGTTGCAAACTCATCCTTTTAGCAAAAATCAGCGTTTTGAATGAAGAATTACATTTCTTGGTAGAATCATGCAGTACTGAAATTTTTGATGTTTTTCTACTCCTCTCATGAGCCCAAACAAGTCTCTAAAAGGATGAGTTTGCAACTACTTTACTTTTGGAGAAAATTCAAAACATTCATTATTCAATAGAGCCCAATAGCAAAAATCAGGTTTTGAATGAAGAATCACATTTCTTGGTAGAATCATGCAGGATTGAAATTTTTGATGGTTTTTTACTCCTGTCAACAGCCCAAACAAGTTTCTAAAAGGATGAGTTTGCAACTACTTTACTTTTGGAGAAAATTCAAAACATTCATTATTCAATATGGCCCAAACTATCAAAAACCAGCGGTTTGAATGAACACTCACATTTCTTGGTAGAATCGTGCAGGACTGAAATTTTGGATGTTTTTCTACTCCTCTCATGAGCACAAACAAGTCTCTAAAAGGATGAGTTTGCAACTACTTTACTTTTGGAGAAAATTCAAAACATTCATTATTCAATAGGGCCCAAACTATCAAAAACCAGCGGTTTCAATGAACACACATTTCTTGGTAGAATCATGCAGGACTGAAATTTTTGATGTTTTTCTACTCCTCTCATGAGCCCAAACAAGTCTCTAAAAGCATGAGTTTGCAAATACTTTACTTTTGGAGAAAATTCAAAACATTCATTATTCAATAGAGCCCAATAGCAAAAACCAGCGTTTTGAATGAAGAATCACATTTCTTGGTAGAATCATGCAGGATTGAAATTTTTGATGGTTTTTTACTCCTCTCAACAGCCCAAACAAGTTTCTAAAAGGATGAGTTTGCAACTACTTTACTTTTGGAGAAAATTCAAAACATTCATTATTCAATAGGGCCCAAACTATCAAAAACCAGCGGTTTCAATGAACACACATTTCTTGGTAGAATCATGCAGGACTGAAATTTTTGATGTTTTTCTACTCCTCTCATGAGCCCAAACAAGTCTCTAAAAGCATGAGTTTGCAACTACTTTACTTTTGGAGAAAATTCAAAACATTCACTATTCAATAGAGCCCAATAGCAAAAATCAGGTTTTGAATGAAGAATCACATTTCTTGGTAGAATCATGCAGGATTGAAATTTTTGATGGTTTTTTACTCCTCTCAACAGCCCAAACAAGTTTCTAAAAGCATGAGTTTGCAACGACTTTACTTTTGGAGAAAATTCAAAACATTCATTATTCAATAGAGCCCAATAGCAAAAACCAGCGTTTTGAATGAAGAATCACATTTCTTGGTAGAATCATGCAGGATTGAAATTTTTGATGGTTTTTTACTCCTCTCAACAGCCCAAACAAGTTTCTAAAAGTATGAGTTTGCAACTACTTTACTTTTGGAGAAAATTCAAAACATTCATTATTCAATAGGGCCCAAACTATCAAAAACCAGCGGTTTCAATGAACACACATTTCTTGGTAGAATCATGCAGGACTGAAATTTTTGATGTTTTTCTAATCCTCTCATGAGCCCAAACAAGTCTCTAAAAGCATGAGTTTGCAAATACTTTACTTTTGGAGAAAATTCAAAACATTCATTATTCAATAGAGCCCAATAGCAAAAACCAGCGTTTTGAATGAAGGATCACATTTCTTGGTAGAATCATGCAGGATTGAAATTTTTGATGGTTTTTTACTCCTCTCAACATCCCAAACAAGTTTCTAAAAGGATGAGTTTGCAACTACTTTACTTTTGGAGAAAATTCAAAACATTCATTATTCAATAGGGCCCAAACTATCAAAAACCAGCGGTTTCAATGAACACACATGTCTTGGTAGAATCATGCAGGACTGAAATTTTTGATGTTTTTCTACTCCTCTCATGAGCCCAAACAAGTCTCTAAAAGCATGAGTTTGCAACTACTTTACTTTTGGAGAAAATTCAAAACATTCATTATTCAATAGAGCCCAATAGCAAAAATCAGGTTTTGAATGAAGAATCACATTTCTTGGTAGAATCATGCAGGATTGAAATTTTTGATGGTTTTTTACTCCTCTCAACAGCCCAAACAAGTTTCTAAAAGGATGAGTTTGCAACTACTTTACTTTTGGAGAAAATTCAAAACATTCATTATTCAATAGGGCCCAAACTATCAAAAACCAGCGGTTTCAATGAACACACATTTCTTGGTAGAATCATGCAGGACTGAAATTTTTGATGTTTTTCTACTCCTCTCATGAGCCCAAACAAGTCTCTAAAAGCATGAGTTTGCAACTACTTTACTTTTGGAGAAAATTCAAGAAAGGGCGTGGTCTGGAGCTCAATGCAGCAGGCTGTGTGAGCTCTGAGGAAGCCTTCCTTATTAAGCGACATACAAAGCGAATAAGAAGATTTTGGACAAAAAGATTTATTGGATTTGAGAGCCTTAGTCTCCAGGATCATTTTGAGACCCCTTTGGAGTCCTTATGATGAATATTCCCCGAGATATGACCTTCTAAGCCCTGAGGAGTGGTGAATCAGCAAGTTTCTTTCCCGCGCCTGCTTCTCTCTGCAGTGGCGGGCCCGAGAGGGGAAGAAGTGAGACGCTGCTAGAAAAACTGAAAGAGGCCGACAGAGGAGACTCCAGGGCCCGTTGTGACAAGCGGCGGGTCTCGGGGGTCTAGCTGAGGCAGCGTTACACAGCGACGCCGGCAAGTATAGCGACGTCTGAAGAAAGCAGCAGGAAGAGTGAGCCGGCTAGGATTTTCCCGCGCTTTCTCCCACACTTGTAGACCGGGCGTCCTCTCTGATACCTGGGACTTTAATGAGCCTTTGTGGAACCTCTCGTCTTGAAATTTACATTATTGGACACCCTGGATCGGGAGCTGACGTGGCTTGTTTACTGTGAGTGATCTCCCGGCGTTAAACCTCATACCGCCGCTGTTTTTGGGGTACTGCTTACTCCTGGGGCTTTGAATACATCGGGAGCCTGTTTCCCTGGAACCGGGGGACCTCTCCGAACAGAACGAGACCAGGCACGCCGGGATTGAAGCAAAATTCAGCTTTTCCTAACTAAAAATCATTGGAGGTAGAAGAAAGCTGCAGGGGTAAGGATTTGAGTGACAGCCGCGGCCGCGCGCTCGGACCCGCCGAGCTTCTTGTGATATTGTGAACTTCTGGAGGTCCGGTTCTGTTGAAATCTTATTCCCTGAAGTCAGGAAGATCCCTCTAAGAAGATAGAGACCTGCCATATTGAAATCCAAAGAGAATTTGGGCTTTGCTGAAGCAAAGCTCTGGGCGGTGCAGGGGAAGACAGGAGCCGGATACCTGTAATAGCGGCTGCTGCAGCCTTATACCCGCCGCGGTTTTGGTGGAATAACTTGATCTTGGAACCTCGGATTGAAGTGTTTTTTTTTTCCCAGAGTCGGGGTCCACCCTCTGAGCAGGGAGACACCTGGCACGCTACGTTCAAAGGCGGCATTGATTTTCCTTCACCTGAAACCCTCGGCGATGCCGGGAATTGCAGAAACCGACGCTTGATTGACTGGGGCTGTTATTGTAATTGGTAAGCTTCTATACAATCTTATCGATTTGTCCCTGCTCATCCTGCCTGCGGGAGATTATTTGGGGATTCACCCTGAAGAATAAGAGGGATCTTGGATTTCATTGAGTTTGATTTTCCCGCTATTGTTATTATTTTAATATAAATAGCGCACTAGATCTCATCTATAGTGAATCTGTGAATTTCTGATGTAACGGCTACTCAAATTTGTCACTCTAAATATGGGAAGCTGCTTATTATTATTCTTATACAGTTAATTACTCATTTTCATACAGCAACTGTCATATAATAATTTGTTCAGACTTTTTTATATGATATTCTGGTTTTTGATTTTATATATCTGATATAAACAGCTATCACAATACTCCCTTAAAGAACTTGGGTTTCAGATACATATTTGATCTCCTATCTACAGATACACATATTTGTGATTTATCTCTCTTTTTGAGCGTGTTGGTGGAATAGAAATATCTCTGTTGTTCTTTAAGGAACCGGTTATAGTGAAAGCTTTATAAATTAAAAAAATAAAAAAAAAAAAAAAAAAAAAAAATGAGTCAGAAAAACAATAAAGCGAAACAGCAGAAAGATAAGTCCACGCGTAAACAAGATATGACTAATCTAGATGAAGCTATATGCATTAGTCCTCCTCCCTCCCCCAAAAAACCTACTAAATTCGAAATCGGACAAAAAGGTGATTCCCATACTTTAATGATACAAGAGTTGGATAACATCCAATCAATAATGGATACCTCTGTTAATAGAAAATCTAAAAGAGATGAGTCTAAAGGGGAGGGTAGGTCTGTGTTGTCAGATGAGGAAGAATACTACGAAGCCTCTCCATCTCATAGTCCAGAAAAAAGTAGACCCAGAAAAGACTATAGTTTTGTAGAGGAGGAGGAGGAGGCTAGTAGCAGTGGACATGAGGGTCTGGAAAACTTCCAGGCTTCTGAGAGAGGGGTCTCTGAAAAATATATTAAAGACTTAATTCTAGCATTAAATAAAAGCTTTGAGTCCTCTCTGAATAAACATGTAAACCGTCTACAATCCAATCTTGACACAGTTAACACTAGGATTGATAATAATGAAAAGAAATTAGAAGCTCTAGGGAAAACCTCAGATTCCATTCAAAAACAACAAACTAATGCCCAAAAAGATCCTTTTTTTACGAAATAAAGTAGCCGACCTAGAAGACCGCAGTAGGAGGAACAACATTAAATTGAGAGGAATCTCGGAAAAAATTAACCAGCATAAATTACAAAAATATGTTAAAGAGATTTTAATCAAAATTCTGCCATCCGTCCCTGAGGTAGAACTAATGATAGATAGAATCCACAGACTCCCGAGGCCTGCATCTATCTCGGCTGAGCTCCCTAGAGACACTATCTTAAGATTCCATTTTTACTCCACCAAAGAAAAATTCTTAAACTATTTTAGGACCAATAAACATCTTCCCCACCCCTATGATCACATCAAATCATATGCAGACCTTTCAAAAGAAACTATCCAAACAAGGAAAGGATTTAATGAAGTTACAACAATTCTGAGACAAAAGGGTGTGGTTTATAGGTGGGGGTTCCCTACTAAGCTTTTGATAATTCATGGTGGGAAGGTAGTAGTGATCCTATCTCCACAAGAGGGGCAAAATTTTCTTAAATCCTTGGACAAGAGAGATGAGGCTCCAGGGTGAAAAATGCAAATTTTAACTGCTATATCACTTACATTATTTTGTATGCAGGAGGCTTCCTGCGGAGTTTCACGAGCTTTTCCCCATTTTAGGAAGTTTACCTAAGATTGTGGTAATCTCTTCCTGTTTATTGTTCTGTTTATATTTCTGTTTTTGTTTTTTTGTTTTGTATTCTTTAATACATGGTTAAGATATTATCACTCAATGTGAGGGGATTGAATAGTCCCGCTAAGAGGTATCTCACGTGGAGGGAGATCAAGGGCAGCAGAGCAGATATAATTTGCCTCCAAGAGGTGAAATTGGCTAGGGATGGACACCCCAAGATAGAGAATAAAAATTTCCCATATATATACAAATCTCTTAATGTAAAGAAACGAGCAGGAGTCCTCATACTAATTAAAGACACTATTTCATTCGAAATCATTAACGAATACTCTGACAGCGAGGGCAGGTATTTGATTCTTACTTGTCTGATAGACAATCAGCTAACGACACTTGTGAACGTTTATGCTCCATGCAATGGTCAAATGCGTTTCTTCAATGGTCTCGATAGAAAAATCCAGGAAGTAAAAAAAGGTGTTATTGTTTTGGTGGGTGATTTTAACATTGTTCCTGACGGAGCAATGGATTCCACCTCTCTCACTCGCTCATCATTTCCTGAATTAAAAAATTGGCTTTGCAACCATGAATACCTAGATGTATTCAGATGTTTAAATACATCCTCTAGGGAATATACCCATTTCTCAGAGGCACACAAGTCTTTCGCTAGGATTGACTTGTTTCTGACAGATACGTTCTCAATTTCGAAATTTAAGAAAGTTGAGATTCTCCCCAAAACATTTTCTGATCACTCTCCAATTGTTGCAGAAATTTTCCTTGGTAGGTCGGCAGAGTTCAGATCCCAATGGAGATGCGACTCATCCCTGTTGTTCAACCCAAAATTTAAAAAAGAAATTGAAAAAGCCTTAAATAATTATTTTATAGAAAATGATATCAACAACATTTGCCCATTCACCCTTTGGAACGCACACAAGGCAGTGATTAGGGGGGTTATGACATATTTGGCCTACAACAAAAAAAAATTTTCCAAAGAAAAAACCCGTACCTTACAATTAGAGTTACAAAAATTGGAAGCAATATTACAAAATTCACCCTCTCCTCCACCAAATATACATTCGGAGATTCTTAAACTAAGAATAGATCTTAGATCGGAGTTATTCAGTGAATACGAAAAATTCGCAAAACTAATGAAATCCAACTATTATTCTTCATACAACAAACCCACTAGACTTATGGCACAAAAATTCAGATCAATTAGGATCAAATGCAAAATCAATAAAATTAACCATGAGGGCAATAAATTAGAACACCCCAAGAAAATCGTTGAAGCATTTGCTAAATATTATTCATCTATTTACAATCTTAAACTAGATGAACATACCCAGCAACCCGACGAACAAGGCATAAATGATTTTCTTGCCCCTCTGGGGTTACCTAAGATTACCCCCCAACAACTGTCTAAACTTGAGGCCCCTTTCTCTGCGTCTGAAGTCCTGGAAGTAATTAAATCATTTAAAAAAAAGAAAACTCCGGGCCCCGATGGATTCTCGAGTGAATATTACCAAGCATTCGCAAATATCATAACCCCACATTTAGTCCGCATCTCGGACCGGAGAATTTCCTCAGGAAATGTTACAGGCTAATATAATTTTAATACCCAAACCTAAGGGAGATCCGGAGTCAGTAAAAAATTATAGGCCTATCTCTCTAATAAACACCGATGTCAAACTATATTCAAAAATTATATCAAATAGACTAAAAAATATTCTCCAAAATATTATTCATAAAGATCAACTCGGGTTTATAGAGGGACGCCAGACTACCGATGGCACTAGGAGAACATTGAACTTGGTAAATTTTATTAAAAGAAAGAAAATCCCCTCTCTCCTTCTGGCTTTGGACGCAGAGAAAGCCTTCGACAGGGTTAATTGGGACTTCCTCAAAGCAACTTTGAATAAATTTGGCTTCAGTGATAATATAATAAAAACTATAATGGCTTTATATGCAAACCCTTCTGCTAATGTTTATACAAATAACCACACTTCAGATCGCATCATGATAACTAATGGAACTAGACAGGGATGCCCACTCTCCCCCTTGTTATTTGCGCTGATTATGGAACCCTTAGCAGCAGCAATAAGAACCAATGATGAGATCCATGGTATCCAAATTGAAGATCACCAATTTAAAATCGGTCTATTCGCTGATGACATTATACTGAGTCTATCAGATCCACTGAACTCTATTAGGGGTGTATTATCTACTATCGAGAATTTCTCTAAAATCTCATTTTACAAAATCAATGAGAACAAATCTAAAATCTTGGATTTCTTTCTAGACGACCTAACCATCTCACGCATTAAGGAAATTTCCCGGTTTGATTGGGAGAAAGAGGATATTTCATACTTGGGTATTCGTATATCCAGGAACTTTCGGAAGACAGTTGAGCTGAATATACAAAACATTACAAAAAAGACTCAGATCGAATTGAACAATTTTGCGACTCACGAAATTTCATGGGTGGGAAGGATAACACTATTTAAACTTTTTACCCTTCCAAAGATACTATATATCTTTAGAGCAATACCTTTACTTGTCCCCTTGAAATTTATTAGGAAACTTCAGTCTATTATAAATAAGTTCGTTTGGAATAAGAAAAGAGCGAGAGTGGCATCCCATATACTATATAGAAGTAAAGTCAATGGAGGCTTAGCCCTTCCAAATTTAATTAATTATTACTATGCCAATTTAATAAAACAATCCTTTTCTTGGGTTAATTCAAATAATGTCCCAGCTTGGGTAGAAATCGAGACATATTTTAATAAAAACAAAACTCTTTTAAGCGCAATTCTAGAGTGTTTGGGGTCATCTACTCCTTTACGTTATGACTCCCCAATAATCTCCGCAACTCTCTCTGCATGGAAACAACTGGCTAAGCCGCAGATTAAGAGAAACAGAAGCCAGAGATACGCTCAATTAAAAAATATCCCTATCAAATTTATGGGTTTACTAATGGATAAAAAAATCCCGAAAGAATGGACAAAATTTGGTATTAAGGTGATAGGAGATTTGTTCGATGGTAAGAAATTTATAAGCAACGAATCTTTAATATCTCAAAATAATTTTTCTTGCCAGGATTTGGAACTCCTTCCCTCGATTAAGAAAAATATCTCAATTTTTGAAAAGAAAATCTTACATTACAGAATCCACAAGTTTGCTACTTTGTAATCCTACTGTTAAGGTCCATTGGAGATCAAGAAATATATATGATTTTTTGAACGGCTCTGAAATTGGAGAAAAGACTCCATATATGTTTAAATGGGAGAGCGATCTTGACACTCTATTCTCTCTGGAACAATGGGAGCTGGCTTTCAAACAGACATATTCATCCAACATTTGCGCATCTCTACATGAATCCTTTTACAAACTGACATCTAGGTGGTACTATACTCCTGTGAAACTGGCCAGGATGTTCCCAGGTAGATCCCCAGATTGTTGGAGAGATTGCGGATTCACAGGTACACTATTACATGTATTCTGGGAATGTCCCAAAATCAGGCCAATTTGGATAGAAATCTCTAGAACAATTAATATTCTGACTAAACAAAACATCACCCTTACGCCACAGATGGCATTACTGTCCATAGGTTTAGAAGTGATTCATACATCTCATATCCCAACAGTTATCCACCTTTTTCTAATAACTAAAAATGCCATAGCATCCTTATGGAACGAAGATGCTACTCCCAAAATTAGTGATATTGTAGACAAGATGTCATTACATTGCTCATACGAAAAAAGCCATGCCTTGGCAAATGACTACTTCAGTACATATAGCAAAAGGTGGAATTCTTGGATAGGAT
This sequence comes from Dendrobates tinctorius, assembly GCF_039654945.1. Taxonomy (NCBI): domain Eukaryota; kingdom Metazoa; phylum Chordata; class Amphibia; order Anura; family Dendrobatidae; genus Dendrobates; species Dendrobates tinctorius. The sequence goes on from NW_027362096.1 coordinate 1,273,749, forward strand.
TTACCTCTGATCAGAATTTCTCCTAATTGAACTGCTCTTGGTCTCTCCCACTATGTGACTCTTTTATTTTTATTGCTGATATCTCTCCTCTCTGAATTTATCTGGTAAAAATGCGTATTACTCTCTTAAAACAGAATACAATGTAACTCACTACGTTAGTTTATTATAAGATTATCTCTTGGTTCTCTGACAATATACTACACTACTGTTAAGTGTTTATATTTTTTAGGTATATTGTTACTTCTACTGATTTACTCAATGTAATACATTACTGTTATTGTGTATATTATCCTGAACCCTACCGTCAATAGTATGCTGTAAAAATACTACTGTTAACTTTATGTAAAATTTTTAATAAAGTTATTGAAAATGGAGAAAATTCAAAACATTCATTATTCAATAGGGCCCAAACTATCAAAAACCAGCGGTTTCAATGAACACACATTTCTTGGTAGAATCATGCAGGACTGAAATTTTTGATGTTTTTCTACTCCTCTCATAAGCCCAAACAAGTCTCTAAAAGCATGAGTTTGCAACTACTTTACTTTTGGAGAAAATTCAAAACATTCATTATTCAATAGAGCCCAATAGCAAAAACCAGCGTTTTGAATGAAGAATCACATTTCTTGGTAGAATCATGCAGGATTGAAATTTTTGATGGTTTTTTACTCCTCTCAACAGCCCAAACAAGTTTCTAAAAGGATGAGTTTGCAACTACTTTACTTTTGGAGAAAATTCAAAACATTCATTATTCAATAGGGCCCAAACTATCAAAAACCAGCGGTTTCAATGAACACACATTTCTTGGTAGAATCATGCAGGACTGAAATTTTTGATGTTTTTCTACTCCTCTCATGAGCCCAAACAAGTCTCTAAAAGCATGAGTTTGCAACTACTTTACTTTTGGAGAAAATTCAAAACATTCATTATTCAATAGGGCCCAAACTATCAAAAACCAGCGGTTTGAATGAACACACATTTCTTGGTAGAATCATGCAGGACTGAAATTTTTGATGTTTTTCTACTCCTCTCATGAGCCCAAACAAGTCTCTAAAAGCATGAGTTTGCAACTACTTTAATTTTGGAGAAAATTCAAAACATTCATTATTCATTAGAGCCCAATAGCAAAAACCAGCGTTTTGAATGAAGAATCACATTTCTTGGTAGAATCATGCAGGATTGAAATTTTTGATGGTTTTTTACTCCTCTCAACAGCCCAAACAAGTTTCTAAAAGGATGAGTTTGCAACTACTTTACTTTTGGAGAAAATTCAAAACATTCATTATTCAATAGGGCCCAAACTATCAAAAACCAGCGGTTTGAATAAACACATTTCTTGGTAGAATCATGCAGGACTGAAATTTTTGATGTTTTTCTACTCCTCTCATGAGCCCAAACAAGTCTCTAAAAGCATGAGTTTGCAACTACTTTACTTTTAGAGAAAATTCAAAACATTCACTATTCAATAGAGCCCAATAGCAAAAATCAGGTTTTGAATGAAGAATCACATTTCTTGGTAAAATCATGCAGGATTGAAATATTTGATGGTTTTTTACTCCTCTCAACAGCCCAAACAAGTTTCTAAAAGGATGAGTTTGCAACTACTTTACTTTTGGAGAAAATTCAAAACATTCATTATTCAATAGGGCCCAAACTATCAAAAACCAGCCGTTTCAGTGAACACACATTTCTTGGTAGAATCATGCAGGACTGAAATTTTTGATGTTTTTCTACTCCTCTCATGAGCCCAAACAAGTCTCTAAAAGCATGAGTTTGCAACTACTTCACTTTTGGAGAAAATTCAAAACATTCATTATTCAATAGAGCCCAATAGCAAAAATCAGGTTTTGAATGAAGAATCACATTTCTTGGTAAAATCATGCAGGATTGAAATTTTTGATGGTTTTTTACTCCTCTCAACAGCCCAAACAAGTTTCTAAAAGGATGAGTTTGCAACTACTTTACTTTTGGAGAAAATTCAAAACATTCATTATTCAATAGGGCCCAAACTATCAAAAACCAGCGGTTTCAATGAACACACATTTCTTGGTAGAATCATGCAGGACTGAAATTTTTGATGTTTTTCTACTCCTCTCATGAGCCCAAACAAGTCTCTAAAAGCATGAGTTTGCAACTACTTTACTTTTGGAGAAAATTCAATACATTCACTATTCAATAGAGCCCAATAGCAAAAATCAGGTTTTGAATGAAGAATCACATTTCTTGGTAAAATCATGCAGGATTGAAATTTTTGATGGTTTTTTACTCCTCTCAACAGCCCAAACAAGTTTCTAAAAGGATGAATTTGCAACTACTTTACTTTTGGAGAAAATTCAAAACATTCCTTATTCAATAGGGCCCAAACTATCAAAAACCAGCGGTTTCAATGAACACACATTTCTTGGTAGAATCATGCAGGACTGAAATTTTTGATGTTTTTCTACTCCTCTCATGAGCCCAAACAAGTCTCTAAAAGCATGAGTTTGCAACTACTTTACTTTTGGAGAAAATTCAAAACATTCATTATTCAATAGAGCCCAATAGCAAAAACCAGCGTTTTGAATGAAGAATCACATTTCTTGGTAGAATCATGCAGGATTGAAATTTTTGATGGTTTTTTACTCCTCTCAACAGCCCAAACAAGTTTCTAAAAGGATGAGTTTGCAACTACTTTACTTTTGGAGAAAATTCAAAACATTCATTATTCAATAGGGCCCAAACTATCAAAAACCAGCGGTTTCAATGAACACACATTTCTTGGTAGAATCATGCAGGACTGAAATTTTTGATGTTTTTCTACTCCTCTCATGAGCCCAAACAAGTCTCTAAAAGCATGAGTTTGCAACTACTTTACTTTTGGAGAAAATTCAAAACATTCACTATTCAATAGAGCCCAATAGCAAAAATCAGGTTTTGAATGAAGAATCACATTTCTTGGTAAAATCATGCAGGATTGAAATTTTTGATGGTTTTTTACTCCTCTCAACAGCCCAAACAAGTTTCTAAAAGGATGAGTTTGCAACTACTTTACTTTTGGAGAAAATTCAAAACATTCATTTTTCAATAGGGCCCAAAATATCAAAAACCAGCGGTTTGAATGAACACACATTTCTTGGTAGAATCATGCAGGACTGAAATTTTTGATGTTTTTCTACTCCTCTCATGAGCCCAAACAAGTCTCTAAAAGCATGAGTTTGCAACTACTTTACTTTTGGAGAAAATTCAAAACATTCATTATTCAATAGAGCCCAATAGCAAAAAACAGCGTTTTGAATGAAGAATCACATTTCTTGGTAGAATCATGCAGGATTGAAATTTTTGATGGTTTTTTACTCCTCTCAACAGCCCAAACAAGTTTCTAAAGGCATGAGTTTGCAACTACTTTACTTTTGGAGAAAATTCAAAACATTCATTATTCAATAGGGCCCAAACTATCAAAAACCAGCGGTTTCAATGAACACACATTTCTTGGTAGAATCATGCAGGACTGAAATTTTTGATGTTTTTCTACTCCTCTCATGAGCCCAAACAAGTCTCTAAAAGCATGAGTTTGCAACTACTTTACTTTTGGAGAAAATTCAAAACATTCATTATTCAATAGAGCCCAATAGCAAAAATCAGGTTTTGAATGAAGAATCACATTTCTTGGTAGAATCATGCAGGATTGAAATTTTTGATGGTTTTTTACTCCTCTCAACATCCCAAACAAGTTTCTAAAAGGATGAGTTTGCAACTACTTTACTTTTGGAGAAAATTCAAAACATTCATTATTCAATAGGGCCCAAAATATCAAAAATCAGGTTTTGAATGAAGAATCACATTTCTTGGTAGAATCGTGCAGGACTGAAATTTTTGATGTTTTTCTACTCCTCTCATGAGCCCAAACAAGTCTCTAAAAGGATGAGTTTGCAACTACTTTACTTTTGGAGAAAATTCAAAACATTCATTATTCAATAGAGCCCAATAGCAAAAACCAGCGTTTTGAATGAAGAATCACATTTCTTGGTAGAATCATGCAGGATTGAAATTTTTGATGGTTTTTTACTCCTCTCAACAGCCCAAACAAGTTTCTAAAAGCATGAGTTTGCAACTACTTTACTTTTGGAGAAAATTCAAAACATTCATTATTCAATAGGGCCCAAACTATCAAAAACCAGCGGTTTCAATGAACACACATTTCTTGGTAGAATCATGCAGGACTGAAATTTTTGATGTTTTTCTACTCCTCTCATGAGCCCAAACAAGTCTCTAAAAGGATGAGTTTGCAACTACTTTACTTTTGGAGAAAATTCAAAACATTCATTATTCAATAGAGCCCAATAGCAAAAACAGCGTTTTGAATGAAGAATCACATTTCTTGGTAGAATCATGCAGGATTGAAATTTTTGATGGTTTTTTACTACTCTCAACAGCCCAAACAAGTCTCTAAAAGAAACTTGTTTGGGCTGTTGAGAGGAGTAAAAAACATCAAAAATTTCAATCCTGCATGATTCTACCAAGAAATGTGATTCTTCATTCAAAACGCTGGTTTTTGCTATTGGGCTCTATTGAATAATGAATGTTTTGAATTTTCTCCAAAAGTAAAGTAGTTGCAAACTCATGCTTTTAGAGACTTGTTTGGGCTCATGAGAGGAGTAGAAAAACATCAAAAATTTCAGTCCTGCATGATTCTACCAAGAAATGTGTGTTCATTCAAACCGCTGGTTTTTGATAGTTTGGGCCCTATTGAATAATGAATGTTTTGAATTTTCTCCAAAAGTAAAGTAGTTGCAAACTCATGCTTTTAGAGACTTGTTTGGGCTCATGAGAGGAGTAGAAAAACATCAAAAATTTCAGTCCTGCATGATTCTACCAAGAAATGTGTGTTCATTGAAACCGCTGGTTTTTGATAGTTTGGGCCCTATTGAATAATGAATGTTTTGAATTTTCTCCAAAAGTAAAGTAGTTGCAAACTCATCCTTTTAGAAACTTGTTTGGGCTGTTGAGAGGAGTAAAAAACCATCAAAAATTTCAATCCTGCATGATTCTACCAAGAAATGTGATTCTTCATTCAAAACGCTGGTTTTTGCTATTGGGCTCTATTGAATAATGAATGTTTTGAATTTTCTCCAGAAGTAAAGTAGTTGCAAACTCATGCTTTTAGAGACTTGTTTGGGCTCATGAGAGGAGTAGAGAAACATCAAAAATTTCAGTCCTGCATGATTCTACCAAGAAATGTGTGTTCATTGAAACCGCTGGTTTTTGATAGTTTGGGCCCTATTGAATAATGAATGTTTTGAATTTTCTCCAAAAGTAAAGTAGTTGCAAACTCATCCTTTTAGAAACTTGTTTGGGCTGTTGAGAGGAGTAAAAAACCATCAAAAATTTCAATCCTGCATGATTCTACCAAGAAATGTGATTCTTCATTCAAAACGCTGGTTTTTGCTATTGGGCTCTATTGAATAATGAATGTTTTGAATTTTCTCCAAAAGTAAAGTAGTTGCAAACTCATGCTTTTAGAGACTTGTTTGGGCTCATGAGAGGAGTAGAATCATAGAATCATAGAATCATAGAATCATAGAATCGTAGAGTTGGAAGGGACCTCCTGGGCCATCTGGTCCAACCCCCTGCTCAAAGCAGGATTTCTAGGAGTAGAAAAACATCAAAAATTTCAGTCCTGCATGATTCTACCAAGAAATGTGTGTTCATTGAAACCGCTGGTTTTTGATAGTTTGGGCCCTATTGAATAATGAATGTTTTGAATTTTCTCCAAAAGTAAAGTAGTTGCAAACTCATCCTTTTAGAAACTTGTTTGGGCTGTTGAGAGGAGTAAAAAACCATCAAAAATTTCAATCCTGCATGATTCTACCAAGAAATGTGATTCTTCATTCAAAATGTTGGTTTTTGCTATTGGGCTCTATTGAATAATGAATGTTTTGAATTTTCTCCAGAAGTAAAGTAGTTGCAAACTCATGCTTTTAGAGACTTGTTTGGGCTCATGAGAGGAGTAGAAAAACATCAAAAATTTCAGTCCTGCATGATTCTACCAAGAAATGTGTGTTCATTGAAACCGCTGGTTTTTGATAGTTTGGGCCCTATTGAATAATGAATGTTTTGAATTTTCTCCAAAAGTAAAGTAGTTGCAAACTCATCCTTTTAGAAACTTGTTTGGGCTGTTGAGAGGAGTAAAAAACCATCAAAAATTTCAATCCTGCATGATTCTACCAAGAAATGTGATTCTTCATTCAAAACGCTGGTTTTTGCTATTGGGCTCTATTGAATAATGAATGTTTTGAATTTTCTCCAAAAGTAAAGTAGTTGCAAACTCATGCTTTTAGAGACTTGTTTGGGCTCATGAGAGGAGTAGAAAAACATCAAAAATTTCAGTCCTGCATGATTCTACCAAGAAATGTGTGTTCATTGAAACCGCTGGTTTTTGATAGTTTGGGCCCTATTGAATAATGAATGTTTTGAATTTTCTCCAAAAGTAAAGTAGTTGCAAACTCATCCTTTTAGAAACTTGTTTGGGCTGTTGAGAGGAGTAAAAAACCATCAAAAATTTCAATCCTGCATGATTCTACCAAGAAATGTGATTCTTCATTCAAAACGCTGGTTTTTGCTATTGGGCTCTATTGAATAATGAATGTTTTGAATTTTCTCCAAAAGTAAAGTAGTTGCAAACTCATGCTTTTAGAGACTTGTTTGGGCTCATGAGAGGAGTAGAAAAACATCAAAAATTTCAGTCCTGCATGATTCTACCAAGAAATGTGTGTTCATTGAAACCGCTGGTTTTTGATAGTTTGGGCCCTATTGAATAATGAATGTTTTGAATTTTCTCCAAAAGTAAAGTAGTTGCAAACTCATCCTTTTAGAAACTTGTTTGGGCTGTTGAGAGGAGTAAAAAACCATCAAAAATTTCAATCCTGCATGATTCTACCAAGAAATGTGATTCTTCATTAAAAACGCTGGTTTTTGCTATTGGGCTCTATTGAATAATGAATGTTTTGAATTTTCTCCAAAAGTAAAGTAGTTGCAAACTCATGCTTTTAGAGACTTGTTTGGGCTCATGAGAGGAGTAGAAAAACATCAAAAATTTCAGTCCTGCATGATTCTACCAAGAAATGTGTGTTCATTCAAACCGCTGGTTTTTGATAGTTTGGGCCCTATTGAATAATGAATGTTTTGAATTTTCTCCAAAAGTAAAGTAGTTGCAAACTCATCCTTTTAGAAACTTGTTTGGGCTGTTGAGAGGAGTAAAAAACCATCAAAAATTTCAATCCTGCATGATTCTACCAAGAAATGTGATTCTTCATTCAAAACGCTGGTTTTTGCTATTGGGCTCTATTGAATAATGAATGTTTTGAATTTTCTCCAGAAGTAAAGTAGTTGCAAACTCATGCTTTTAGAGACTTGTTTGGGCTCATGAGAGGAGTAGAAAAACATCAAAAATTTCAGTCCTGCATGATTCTACCAAGAAATGTGTGTTCATTGAAACCGCTGGTTTTTGATAGTTTGGGCCCTATTGAATAATGAATGTTTTGAATTTTCTCCAAAAGTAAAGTAGTTGCAAACTCATCCTTTTAGAAACTTGTTTGGGCTGTTGAGAGGAGTAAAAAACCATCAAAAATTTCAATCCTGCATGATTCTACCAAGAAATGTGATTCTTCATTCAAAACGCTGGTTTTTGCTATTGGGCTCTATTGAATAATGAATGTTTTGAATTTTCTCCAAAAGTAAAGTAGTTGCAAACTCATGCTTTTAGAGACTTGTTTGGGCTCATGAGAGGAGTAGAAAAACATCAAAAATTTCAGTCCTGCATGATTCTACCAAGAAATGTGTGTTCATTGAAACCGCTGGTTTTTGATAGTTTGGGCCCTATTGAATAATGAATGTTTTGAATTTTCTCCAAAAGTAAAGTAGTTGCAAACTCATACTTTTAGAAACTTGTTTGGGCTGTTGAGAGGAGTAAAAAACCATCAAAAATTTCAATCCTGCATGATTCTACCAAGAAATGTGATTCTTCATTCAAAAAGCTGGTTTTTGCTATTGGGCTCTATTGAATAATGAATGTTTTGAATTTTCTCCAGAAGTAAAGTAGTTGCAAACTCATGCTTTTAGAGACTTGTTTGGGCTCATGAGAGGAGTAGAAAAACATCAAAAATTTCAGTCCTGCATGATTCTACCAAGAAATGTGTGTTCATTGAAACCGCTGGTTTTTGATAGTTTGGGCCCTATTGAATAATGAATGTTTTGAATTTTCTCCAAAAGTAAAGTAGTTGCAAACTCATCCTTTTAGAAACTTGTTTGGGCTGTTGAGAGGAGTAAAAAACCATCAAAAATTTCAAACCTGCATGATTCTACCAAGAAATGTGATTCTTCATTCAAAACGCTGGTTTTTGCTATTGGGCTCTATTGAATAATGAATGTTTTGAATTTTCTCCAAAAGTAAAGTAGTTGCAAACTCATGCTTTTAGAGACTTGTTTGGGCTCATGAGAGGAGTAGAAAAACATCAAAAATTTCAGTCCTGCTTGATTCTACCAAGAAATGTGTGTTCATTGAAACCGCTGGTTTTTGATAGTTTGGGCCCTATTGAATAATGAATGTTTTGAATTTTCTCCAAAAGTAAAGTAGTTGCAAACTCATCCTTTTAGAAACTTGTTTGGGCTGTTGAGAGGAGTAAAAAACCATCAAAAATTTCAATCCTGCATGATTCTACCAAGAAATGTGATTCTTCATTCAAAACGCTGGTTTTTGCTATTGGGCTCTATTGAATAATGAATGTTTTGAATTTTCTCCAGTAGTAAAGTAGTTGCAAACTCATGCTTTTAGAGACTTGTTTGGGCTCATGAGAGGAGTAGAAAAACATCAAAAATTTCAGTCCTGCATGATTCTACCAAGAAATGTGTGTTCATTGAAACCGCTGGTTTTTGATAGTTTGGGCCCTATTGAATAATGAATGTTTTGAATTTTCTCCAAAAGTAAAGTAGTTGCAAACTCATCCTTTTAGAAACTTGTTTGGGCTGTTGAGAGGAGTAAAAAACCATCAAAAATTTCAATCCTGCATGATTCTACCAAGAAATGTGATTCTTCATTCAAAACGCTGGTTTTTGCTATTGGGCTCTATTGAATAATGAATGTTTTGAATTTTCTCCAAAAGTAAAGTAGTTGCAAACTCATGCTTTTAGAGACTTGTTTGGGCTCATGAGAGGAGTAGAAAAACATCAAAAATTTCAGTCCTGCATGATTCTACCAAGAAATGTGTGTTCATTGAAACCGCTGGTTTTTGATAGTTTGGGCCCTATTGAATAATGAATGTTTTGAATTTTCTCCAAAAGTAAAGTAGTTGCAAACTCATCCTTTTAGAAACTTGTTTGGGCTGTTGAGAGGAGTAAAAAACCATCAAAAATTTCAATCCTGCATGATTATACCAAGAAATGTGATTCTTCATTCAAAACGCTGGTTTTTGCTATTGGGCTCTATTGAATAATGAATGTTTTGAATTTTCTCCAAAAGTAAAGTAGTTGCAAACTCATGCTTTTAGAGACTTGTTTGGGCTCATGAGAGGAGTAGAAAAACATCAAAAATTTCAGTCCTGCATGATTCTACCAAGAAATGTGTGTTCATTGAAACCGCTGGTTTTTGATAGTTTGGGCCCTATTGAATAATGAATGTTTTGAATTTTCTCCAAAAGTAAAGTAGTTGCAAACTCATCCTTTTAGAAACTTGTTTGGGCTGTTGAGAGGAGTAAAAAACCATCAAAAATTTCAATCCTGCATGATTTTACCAAGAAATGTGATTCTTCATTCAAAACCTGATTTTTGCTATTGGGCTCTATTGAATAGTGAGTGTTTTGAATTTTCTCCAAAAGTAAAGTAGTTGCAAACTCATGCTTTTAGAGACTTGTTTGGGCTCATGAGAGGAGTAGAAAAACATCAAAAATTTCATTCCTGCATGATTCTACCAAGAAATGTGTGTTCATTGAAACCGCTGGTTTTTGATAGTTTGGGCCCTATTGAATAATGAATGTTTTGAATTTTCTCCAAAAGTAAAGTAGTTGCAAACTCATCCTTTTAGAAACTTGTTTGGGCTGTTGAGAGGAGTAAAAAACCATCAAAAATTTCAATCCTGCATGATTTTACCAAGAAATGTGATTCTTCATTCAAAACCTGATTTTTGCTATTGGGCTCTATTGAATAGTGAATGTTTTGAATTTTCTCCAGAAGTAAAGTAGTTGCAAACTCATGCTTTTAGAGACTTGTTTGGGCTCATGAGAGGAGTAGAAAAACATCAAAAATTTCAGTCCTGCATGATTCTACCAAGAAATGTGTGTTCATTGAAACCGCTGGTTTTTGATAGTTTGGGCCCTATTGAATAATGAATGTTTTGAATTTTCTCCAAAAGTAAAGTAGTTGCAAACTCATCCTTTTAGAAACTTGTTTGGGCTGTTGAGAGGAGTAAAAAACCATCAAAAATTTAAATCCTGCATGATTTTACCAAGAAATGTGATTCTTCATTCAAAACCTGATTTTTGCTATTGGGCTCTATTGAATAGTGAATGTTTTGAATTTTCTCCAGAAGTAAAGTAGTTGCAAACTCATGCTTTTAGAGACTTGTTTGGGCTCATGAGAGGAGTAGAAAAACATCAAAAATTTCAGTCCTGCATGATTCTACCAAGAAATGTGTGTTCATTGAAACCGCTGGTTTTTGATAGTTTGGGCCCTATTGAATAATGAATGTTTTGAATTTTCTCCAAAAGTAAAGTAGTTGCAAACTCATCCTTTTAGAAACTTGTTTGGGCTGTTGAGAGGAGTAAAAAACCATCAAAAATTTCAATCCTGCATGATTCTACCAAGAAATGTGATTCTTCATTCAAAACGCTGGTTTTTGCTATTGGGCTCTATTGAATAATGAATGTTTTGAATTTTCTCCAAAAGTAAAGTAGTTGCAAACTCATGCTTTTAGAGACTTGTTTGGGCTCATGAGAGGAGTAGAATCATAGAATCATAGAATCATAGAATCATAGAATCGTAGAGTTGGAAGGGACCTCCTGGGCCATCTGGTCCAACCCCCTGCTCAAAGCAGGATTTCTAGGAGTAGAAAAACATCAAAAATTTCAGTCCTGCATGATTCTACCAAGAAATGTGTGTTCATTGAAACCGCTGGTTTTTGATAGTTTGGGCCCTATTGAATAATGAATGTTTTGAATTTTCTCCAAAAGTAAAGTAGTTGCAAACTCATCCTTTTAGAAACTTGTTTGGGCTGTTGAGAGGAGTAAAAAACCATCAAAAATTTCAATCCTGCATGATTCTACCAAGAAATGTGATTCTTCATTCAAAACGCTGGTTTTTGCTATTGGGCTCTATTGAATAATGAATGTTTTGAATTTTCTCCAGAAGTAAAGTAGTTGCAAACTCATGCTTTTAGAGACTTGTTTGGGCTCATGAGAGGAGTAGAAAAACATCAAAAATTTCAGTCCTGCATGATTCTACCAAGAAATGTGTGTTCATTGAAACCGCTGGTTTTTGATAGTTTGGGCCCTATTGAATAATGAATGTTTTGAATTTTCTCCAAAAGTAAAGTAGTTGCAAACTCATCCTTTTAGAAACTTGTTTGGGCTGTTGAGAGGAGTAAAAAACCATCAAAAATTTCAATCCTGCATGATTTTACCAAGAAATGTGATTCTTCATTCAAAACCTGATTTTTGCTATTGGGCTCTATTGAATAGTGAGTGTTTTGAATTTTCTCCAAAAGTAAAGTAGTTGCAAACTCATGCTTTTAGAGACTTGTTTGGGCTCATGAGAGGAGTAGAAAAACATCAAAAATTTCATTCCTGCATGATTCTACCAAGAAATGTGTGTTCATTGAAACCGCTGGTTTTTGATAGTTTGGGCCCTATTGAATAATGAATGTTTTGAATTTTCTCCAAAAGTAAAGTAGTTGCAAACTCATCCTTTTAGAAACTTGTTTGGGCTGTTGAGAGGAGTAAAAAACCATCAAAAATTTCAATCCTGCATGATTTTACCAAGAAATGTGATTCTTCATTCAAAACCTGATTTTTGCTATTGGGCTCTATTGAATAGTGAATGTTTTTTGAATTTTCTCCAAAAGTAAAGTAGTTGCAAACTCATGCTTTTAGAGACTTGTTTGGGCTCATGAGAGGAGTAGAAAAACATCAAAAATTTCATTCCTGCATGATTCTACCAAGAAATGTGTGTTCATTGAAACCGCTGGTTTTTGATAGTTTGGGCCCTATTGAATAATGAATGTTTTGAATTTTCTCCAAAAGTAAAGTAGTTGCAAACTCATCCTTTTAGAAACTTGTTTGGGCTGTTGAGAGGAGTAAAAAACCATCAAAAATTTCAATCCTGCATGATTTTACCAAGAAATGTGATTCTTCATTCAAAACCTGATTTTTGCTATTGGGCTCTATTGAATAGTGAATGTTTTGAATTTTCTCCAAAAGTAAAGTAGTTGCAAACTCATGCTTTTAGAGACTTGTTTGGGCTCATGAGATGAGTAGAAAAACATCAAAAATTTCAGTCCTGCATGATTCTACCAAGACATGTGTGTTCATTGAAACGGCTGGTTTTTGATAGTTTGGGCCCTATTGAATAATGAATGTTTTGAATTTTCTCCAAAAGTAAAGTAGTTGCAAACTCATCCTTTTAGAAACTTGTTTGGGCTGTTGAGAGGAGTAAAAAACCATCAAAAATTTCAATCCTGCATGATTCTACCAAGAAATGTGATTCTTCATTCAAAACGCTGGTTTTTGCTATTGGGCTCTATTGAATAATGAATGTTTTGAATTTTCTCCAAAAGTAAAGTAGTTGCAAACTCATGCTTTTAGAGACTTGTTTGGGCTCATGAGAGGAGTAGAAAAACATCAAAAATTTCAGTCCTGCATGATTCTACCAAGAAATGTGTGTTCATTCAAACCGCTGGTTTTTGATAGTTTGGGCCCTATTGAATAATGAATGTTTTGAATTTTCTCCAAAAGTAAAGTAGTTGCAAACTCATGCTTTTAGAGACTTGTTTGGGCTCATGAGAGGAGTAGAAAAACATCAAAAATTTCAGTCCTGCATGATTCTACCAAGAAATGTGTGTTCATTGAAACCGCTGGTTTTTGATAGTTTGGGCCCTATTGAATAATGAATGTTTTGAATTTTCTCCAAAAGTAAAGTAGTTGCAAACTCATCCTTTTAGAAACTTGTTTGGGCTGTTGAGAGGAGTAAAAAACCATCAAAAATTTCAATCCTGCATGATTCTACCAAGAAATGTGATTCTTCATTCAAAACGCTGGTTTTTGCTATTGGGCTCTATTGAATAATGAATGTTTTGAATTTTCTCCAAAAGTAAAGTAGTTGCAAACTCATGCTTTTAGAGACTTGTTTGGGCTCATGAGAGGAGTAGAAAAACATCAAAAATTTCAGTCCTGCATGATTCTACCAAGAAATGTGTGTTCATTGAAACCGCTGGTTTTTGATAGTTTGGGCCCTATTGAATAATGAATGTTTTGAATTTTCTCCAAAAGTAAAGTAGTTGCAAACTCATCCTTTTAGAAACTTGTTTGGGCTGTTGAGAGGAGTAAAAAACCATCAAAAATTTCAATCCTGCATGATTCTACCAAGAAATGTGATTCTTCATTAAAAACGCTGGTTTTTGCTATTGGGCTCTATTGAATAATGAATGTTTTGAATTTTCTCCAAAAGTAAAGTAGTTGCAAACTCATGCTTTTAGAGACTTGTTTGGGCTCATGAGAGGAGTAGAAAAACATCAAAAATTTCAGTCCTGCATGATTCTACCAAGAAATGTGTGTTCATTGAAACCGCTGGTTTTTGATAGTTTGGGCCCTATTGAATAATGAATGTTTTGAATTTTCTCCAAAAGTAAAGTAGTTGCAAACTCTTCCTTTTAGAAACTTGTTTGGGCTGTTGAGAGGAGTAAAAAACCATCAAAAATTTCAATCCTGCATGATTCTACCAAGAAATGTGATTCTTCATTCAAAACGCTGGTTTTTGCTATTGGGCTCTATTGAATAATGAATGTTTTGAATTTTCTCCAGAAGTAAAGTAGTTGCAAACTCATGCTTTTAGAGACTTGTTTGGGCTCATGAGAGGAGTAGAAAAACATCAAAAATTTCAGTCCTGCATGATTCTACCAAGAAATGTGTGTTCATTGAAACCGCTGGTTTTTGATAGTTTGGGCCCTATTGAATAATGAATGTTTTGAATTTTCTCCAAAAGTAAAGTAGTTGCAAACTCATCCTTTTAGAAACTTGTTTGGGCTGTTGAGAGGAGTAAAAAACCATCAAAAATTTCAATCCTGCATGATTCTACCAAGAAATGTGATTCTTCATTCAAAACGCTGGTTTTTGCTATTGGGCTCTATTGAATAATGAATGTTTTGAATTTTCTCCAAAAGTAAAGTAGTTGCAAACTCATGCTTTTAGAGACTTGTTTGGGCTCATGAGAGGAGTAGAAAAACATCAAAAATTTCAGTCCTGCATGATTCTACCAAGAAATGTGTGTTCATTGAAACCGCTGGTTTTTGATAGTTTGGGCCCTATTGAATAATGAATGTTTTGAATTTTCTCCAAAAGTAAAGTAGTTGCAAACTCATACTTTTAGAAACTTGTTTGGGCTGTTGAGAGGAGTAAAAAACCATCAAAAATTTCAATCCTGCATGATTCTACCAAGAAATGTGATTCTTCATTCAAAACGTTGGTTTTTGCTATTGGGCTCTATTGAATAATGAATGTTTTGAATTTTCTCCAGAAGTAAAGTAGTTGCAAACTCATGCTTTTAGAGACTTGTTTGGGCTCATGAGAGGAGTAGAAAAACATCAAAAATTTCAGTCCTGCATGATTCTACCAAGAAATGTGTGTTCATTGAAACCGCTGGTTTTTGATAGTTTGGGCCCTATTGAATAATGAATGTTTTGAATTTTCTCCAAAAGTAAAGTAGTTGCAAACTCATCCTTTTAGAAACTTGTTTGGGCTGTTGAGAGGAGTAAAAAACCATCAAAAATTTCAATCCTGCATGATTCTACCAAGAAATGTGATTCTTCATTCAAAACGCTGGTTTTTGCTATTGGGCTCTGTTGAATAATGAATGTTTTGAATTTTCTCCAAAAGTAAAGTAGTTGCAAACTCATGCTTTTAGAGACTTGTTTGGGCTCATGAGAGGAGTAGAAAAACATCAAAAATTTCAGTCCTGCATGATTCTACCAAGAAATGTGTGTTCATTCAAACCGCTGGTTTTTGATAGTTTGGGCCCTATTGAATAATGAATGTTTTGAATTTTCTCCAAAAGTAAAGTAGTTGCAAACTCATGCTTTTAGAGACTTGTTTGGGCTCATGAGAGGAGTAGAAAAACATCAAAAATTTCAGTCCTGCATGATTCTACCAAGAAATGTGTGTTCATTGAAACCGCTGGTTTTTGATAGTTTGGGCCCTATTGAATAATGAATGTTTTGAATTTTCTCCAAAAGTAAAGTAGTTGCAAACTCATCCTTTTAGAAACTTGTTTGGGCTGTTGAGAGGAGTAAAAAACCATCAAAAATTTCAATCCTGCATGATTCTACCAAGAAATGTGATTCTTCATTCAAAACCTGATTTTTGCTATTGGGCTCTATTGAATAGTGAATGTTTTGAATTTTCTCCAAAAGTAAAGTAGTTGCAAACTCATGCTTTTAGAGACTTGTTTGGGCTCATGAGATGAGTAGAAAAACATCAAAAATTTCAGTCCTGCATGATTCTACCAAGACATGTGTGTTCATTGAAACGGCTGGTTTTTGATAGTTTGGGCCCTATTGAATAATGAATGTTTTGAATTTTCTCCAAAAGTAAAGTAGTTGCAAACTCATCCTTTTAGAAACTTGTTTGGGCTGTTGAGAGGAGTAAAAAACCATCAAAAATTTCAATCCTGCATGATTCTACCAAGAAATGTGATTCTTCATTCAAAACGCTGGTTTTTGCTATTGGGCTCTATTGAATAATGAATGTTTTGAATTTTCTCCAAAAGTAAAGTAGTTGCAAACTCATGCTTTTAGAGACTTGTTTGGGCTCATGAGAGGAGTAGAAAAACATCAAAAATTTCAGTCCTGCATGATTCTACCAAGAAATGTGTGTTCATTCAAACCGCTGGTTTTTGATAGTTTGGGCCCTATTGAATAATGAATGTTTTGAATTTTCTCCAAAAGTAAAGTAGTTGCAAACTCATGCTTTTAGAGACTTGTTTGGGCTCATGAGAGGAGTAGAAAAACATCAAAAATTTCAGTCCTGCATGATTCTACCAAGAAATGTGTGTTCATTGAAACCGCTGGTTTTTGATAGTTTGGGCCCTATTGAATAATGAATGTTTTGAATTTTCTCCAAAAGTAAAGTAGTTGCAAACTCATCCTTTTAGAAACTTGTTTGGGCTGTTGAGAGGAGTAAAAAACCATCAAAAATTTCAATCCTGCATGATTCTACCAAGAAATGTGATTCTTCATTCAAAACGCTGGTTTTTGCTATTGGGCTCTATTGAATAATGAATGTTTTGAATTTTCTCCAGAAGTAAAGTAGTTGCAAACTCATGCTTTTAGAGACTTGTTTGGGCTCATGAGAGGAGTAGAAAAACATCAAAAATTTCAGTCCTGCATGATTCTACCAAGAAATGTGTGTTCATTGAAACCGCTGGTTTTTGATAGTTTGGGCCCTATTGAATAATGAATGTTTTGAATTTTCTCCAAAAGTAAAGTAGTTGCAAACTCATCCTTTTAGAAACTTGTTTGGGCTGTTGAGAGGAGTAAAAAACCATCAAAAATTTCAATCCTGCATGATTCTACCAAGAAATGTGATTCTTCATTCAAAACGCTGGTTTTTGCTATTGGGCTCTATTGAATAATGAATGTTTTGAATTTTCTCCAAAAGTAAAGTAGTTGCAAACTCATGCTTTTAGAGACTTGTTTGGGCTCATGAGAGGAGTAGAAAAACATCAAAAATTTCAGTCCTGCATGATTCTACCAAGAAATGTGTGTTCATTGAAACCGCTGGTTTTTGATAGTTTGGGCCCTATTGAATAATGAATGTTTTGAATTTTCTCCAAAAGTAAAGTAGTTGCAAACTCATACTTTTAGAAACTTGTTTGGGCTGTTGAGAGGAGTAAAAAACCATCAAAAATTTCAATCCTGCATGATTCTACCAAGAAATGTGATTCTTCATTCAAAACGTTGGTTTTTGCTATTGGGCTCTATTGAATAATGAATGTTTTGAATTTTCTCCAGAAGTAAAGTAGTTGCAAACTCATGCTTTTAGAGACTTGTTTGGGCTCATGAGAGGAGTAGAAAAACATCAAAAATTTCAGTCCTGCATGATTCTACCAAGAAATGTGTGTTCATTGAAACCGCTGGTTTTTGATAGTTTGGGCCCTATTGAATAATGAATGTTTTGAATTTTCTCCAAAAGTAAAGTAGTTGCAAACTCATCCTTTTAGAAACTTGTTTGGGCTGTTGAGAGGAGTAAAAAACCATCAAAAATTTCAATCCTGCATGATTCTACCAAGAAATGTGATTCTTCATTCAAAACGCTGGTTTTTGCTATTGGGCTCTATTGAATAATGAATGTTTTGAATTTTCTCCAAAAGTAAAGTAGTTGCAAACTCATGCTTTTAGAGACTTGTTTGGGCTCATGAGAGGAGTAGAAAAACATCAAAAATTTCAGTCCTGCATGATTCTACCAAGAAATGTGTGTTCATTGAAACCACTGGTTTTTGATAGTTTGGGCCCTATTGAATAATGAATGTTTTGAATTTTCTCCAAAAGTAAAGTAGTTGCAAACTCATCCTTTTAGAAACTTGTTTGGGCTGTTGAGAGGAGTAAAAAACCATCAGAAATTTCAATCCTGCATGATTCTACCAAGAAATGTGATTCTTCATTCAAAACGCTGGTTTTTGCTATTGGGCTCTGTTGAATAATGAATGTTTTGAATTTTCTCCAAAAGTAAAGTAGTTGCAAACTCATGCTTTTAGAGACTTGTTTGGGCTCATGAGAGGAGTAGAAAAACATCAAAAATTTCAGTCCTGCATGATTCTACCAAGAAATGTGTGTTCATTCAAACCGCTGGTTTTTGATAGTTTGGGCCCTATTGAATAATGAATGTTTTGAATTTTCTCCAAAAGTAAAGTAGTTGCAAACTCATGCTTTTAGAGGCTTGTTTGGGCTCATGAGAGGAGTAGAAAAACATCAAAAATTTCAGTCCTGCATGATTCTACCAAGAAATGTGTGTTCATTGAAACCGCTGGTTTTTGATAGTTTGGGCCCTATTGAATAATGAATGTTTTGAATTTTCTCCAAAAGTAAAGTAGTTGCAAACTCATCCTTTTAGAAACTTGTTTGAGCTGTTGAGAGGAGTAAAAAACCATCAAAAATTTCAATCCTGCATGATTCTACCAAGAAATGTGATTCTTCATTCAAAACCTGATTTTTGCTATTGGGCTCTATTGAATAGTGAATGTTTTGAATTTTCTCCAAAAGTAAAGTAGTTGCAAACTCATGCTTTTAGAGACTTGTTTGGGCTCATGAGATGAGTAGAAAAACATCAAAAATTTCAGTCCTGCATGATTCTACCAAGACATGTGTGTTCATTGAAACGGCTGGTTTTTGATAGTTTGGGTCCTATTGAATAATGAATGTTTTGAATTTTCTCCAAAAGTAAAGTAGTTGCAAACTCATCCTTTTAGAAACTTGTTTGGGCTGTTGAGAGGAGTAAAAAACCATCAAAAATTTCAATCCTGCATGATTCTACCAAGAAATGTGATTCTTCATTCAAAACGCTGGTTTTTGCTATTGGGATCTATTGAATAATGAATGTTTTGAATTTTCTCCAAAAGTAAAGTAGTTGCAAACTCATGCTTTTAGAGACTTGTTTGGGCTCATGAGAGGAGTAGAAAAACATCAAAAATTTCAGTCCTGCATGATTCTACCAAGAAATGTGTGTTCATTCAAACCGCTGGTTTTTGATAGTTTGGGCCCTATTGAATAATGAATGTTTTGAATTTTCTCCAAAAGTAAAGTAGTTGCAAACTCATGCTTTTAGAGACTTGTTTGGGCTCATGAGAGGAGTAGAAAAACATCAAAAATTTCAGTCCTGCATGATTCTACCAAGAAATGTGTGTTCATTGAAACCGCTGGTTTTTGATAGTTTGGGCCCTATTGAATAATGAATGTTTTGAATTTTCTTCAAAAGTAAAGTAGTTGCAAACTCATCCTTTTAGAAACTTGTTTGGGCTGTTGAGAGGAGTAAAAAACCATCAAAAATTTCAATCCTGCATGATTCTACCAAGAAATGTGATTCTTCATTCAAAACGCTGGTTTTTGCTATTGGGCTCTATTGAATAATGAATGTTTTGAATTTTCTCCAAAAGTAAAGTAGTTGCAAACTCATGCTTTTAGAGACTTGTTTGGGCTCATGAGAGGAGTAGAAAAACATCAAAAATTTCAGTCCTGCATGATTCTACCAAGAAATGTGTGTTCATTCAAACCACTGGTTTTTGATAGTTTGGGCCCTATTGAATAATGAATGTTTTGAATTTTCTCCAAAAGTAAAGTAGTTGCAAACTCATGCTTTTAGAGACTTGTTTGGGCTCATGAGAGGAGTAGAAAAACATCAAAAATTTCAGTCCTGCATGATTCTACCAAGAAATGTGTGTTCATTCAAACCGCTGGTTTTTGATAGTTTGGGCCCTATTGAATAATGAATGTTTTGAATTTTCTCCAAAAGTAAAGTAGTTGCAAACTCATCCTTTTAGAAACTTGTTTGGGCTGTTGAGAGGAGTAAAAAACCATCAAAAATTTCAATCCTGCATGATTCTACCAAGAAATGTGATTCTTCATTCAAAACGCTGGTTTTTGCTATTGGGCTCTATTGAATAATGAATGTTTTGAATTTTCTCCAGAAGTAAAGTAGTTGCAAACTCATGCTTTTAGAGACTTGTTTGGGCTCATGAGAGGAGTAGAAAAACATCAAAAATTTCAGTCCTGCATGATTCTACCAAGAAATGTGTGTTCATTGAAACCGCTGGTTTTTGATAGTTTGGGCCCTATTGAATAATGAATGTTTTGAATTTTCTCCAAAAGTAAAGTAGTTGCAAACTCATCCTTTTAGAAACTTGTTTGGGCTGTTGAGAGGAGTAAAAAACCATCAAAAATTTCAATCCTGCATGATTCTACCAAGAAATGTGATTCTTCATTCAAAACCTGATTTTTGCTATTGGGCTCTATTGAATAGTGAATGTTTTGAATTTTCTCCAAAAGTAAAGTAGTTGCAAACTCATGCTTTTAGAGACTTGTTTGGGCTCATGAGAGGAGTAGAAAAACATCAAAAATTTCAGTCCTGCATGATTCTACCAAGAAATGTGTGTTCATTCAAACCGCTGGTTTTTGATAGTTTGGGCCCTATTGAATAATGAATGTTTTGAATTTTCTCCAAAAGTAAAGTAGTTGCAAACTCATCCTTTTAGAAACTTGTTTGGGCTGTTGAGAGGAGTAAAAAACCATCAAAAATTTCAATCCTGCATGATTCTACCAAGAAATGTGATTCTTCATTCAAAACGCTGGTTTTTGCTATTGGGCTCTATTGAATAATGAATGTTTTGAATTTTCTCCAGAAGTAAAGTAGTTGCAAACTCATGCTTTTAGAGACTTGTTTGGGCTCATGAGAGGAGTAGAAAAACATCAAAAATTTCAGTCCTGCATGATTCTACCAAGAAATGTGTGTTCATTGAAACCGCTGGTTTTTGATAGTTTGGGCCCTATTGAATAATGAATGTTTTGAATTTTCTCCAAAAGTAAAGTAGTTGCAAACTCATCCTTTTAGAAACTTGTTTGGGCTGTTGAGGGGAGTAAAAAACCATCAAAAATTTCAATCCTGCATGATTCTACCAAGAAATGTGATTCTTCATTCAAAACGCTGGTTTTTGCTATTGGGCTCTATTGAATAATGAATGTTTTGAATTTTCTCCAAAAGTAAAGTAGTTGCAAACTCATCCTTTTAGAAACTTGTTTGGGCTGTTGAGAGGAGTAAAAAAACATCAAAAATTTCAATCCTGCATGATTTTACCAAGAAATGTGATTCTTCATTCAAAACCTGATTTTTGCTATTGGGCTCTATTGAATAGTGAATGTTTTGAATTTTCTCCAAAAGTAAAGTAGTTGCAAACTCATGCTTTTAGAGACTTGTTTGGGCTCATGAGAGGAGTAGAAAAACATCAAAAATTTCAGTCCTGCATGATTCTACCAAGAAATGTGTGTTCATTCAAACCGCTGGTTTTTGATAGTTTGGGCCCTATTGAATAATGAATGTTTTGAATTTTCTCCAAAAGTAAAGTAGTTGCAAACTCATGCTTTTAGAGACTTGTTTGGGCTCATGAGAGGAGTAGAAAAACATCAAAAATTTCAGTCCTGCATGATTCTACCAAGAAATGTGTGTTCATTCAAACCGCTGGTTTTTGATAGTTTGGGCCCTATTGAATAATGAATGTTTTGAATTTTCTCCAAAAGTAAAGTAGTTGCAAACTCATCCTTTTAGAAACTTGTTTGGGCTGTTGAGAGGAGTAAAAAACCATCAAAAATTTCAATCCTGCATGATTCTACCAAGAAATGTGATTCTTCATTCAAAACGCTGGTTTTTGCTATTGGGCTCTATTGAATAATGAATGTTTTGAATTTTCTCCAGAAGTAAAGTAGTTGCAAACTCATGCTTTTAGAGACTTGTTTGGGCTCATGAGAGGAGTATAAAAACATCAAAAATTTCAGTCCTGCATGATTCTACCAAGAAATGTGTGTTCATTGAAACCGCTGGTTTTTGATAGTTTGGGCCCTATTGAATAATGAATGTTTTAAATTTTCTCCAAAAGTAAAGTAGTTGCAAACTCATCCTTTTAGAAACTTGTTTGGGCTGTTGAGGGGAGTAAAAAACCATCAAAAATTTCAATCCTGCATGATTTTACCAAGAAATGTGATTCTTCATTCAAAACCTGATTTTTGCTATTGGGCTCTATTGAATAGTGAATGTTTTGAATTTTCTCCAAAAGTAAAGTAGTTGCAAACTCATGCTTTTAGAGACTTGTTTGGGCTCATGAGAGGAGTAGAAAAACATCAAAAATTTCAGTCCTGCATGATTCTACCAAGAAATGTGTGTTCATTCAAACCGCTGGTTTTTGATAGTTTGGGCCCTATTGAATAATGAATGTTTTGAATTTTCTCCAAAAGTAAAGTAGTTGCAAACTCATGCTTTTAGAGACTTGTTTGGGCTCATGAGAGGAGTAGAAAAACATCAAAAATTTCAGTCCTGCATGATTCTACCAAGAAATGTGTGTTCATTCAAACCGCTGGTTTTTGATAGTTTGGGCCCTATTGAATAATGAATGTTTTGAATTTTCTCCAAAAGTAAAGTAGTTGCAAACTCATCCTTTTAGAAACTTGTTTGGGCTGTTGAGAGGAGTAAAAAACCATCAAAAATTTCAATCCTGCATGATTTTACCAAGAAATGTGATTCTTCATTCAAAACCTGATTTTTGCTATTGGGCTCTATTGAATAGTGAATGTTTTGAATTTTCTCCAAAAGTAAAGTAGTTGCAAACTCATGCTTTTAGAGACTTGTTTGGGCTCATGAGAGGAGTAAAAAACCATCAAAAATTTCAATCCTGCATGATTCTACCAAGAAATGTGATTCTTCATTCAAAACGCTGGTTTTTGCTATTGGGCTCTATTGAATAATGTTTTGAATTTTCTCCAAAAGTAAAGTAGTTGCAAACTCATGCTTTTAGAGATTTGTTTGGGCTCATGAGAGGAGTAGAAAAACATCAAAAATTTCAGTCCTGCATGATTCTACCAAGAAATGTGTGTTCATTGAAACCGCTGGTTTTTGATAGTTTGGGCCCTATTGAATAATGAATGTTTTAAATTTTCTCCAAAAGTAAAGTAGTTGCAAACTCATCCTTTTAGAAACTTGTTTGGGCTGTTGAGAGGAGTAAAAAACCATCAAAAATTTCAATCCTGCATGATTTTACCAAGAAATGTGATTCTTCATTCAAAACCTGATTTTTGCTATTGGGCTCTATTGAATAGTGAATGTTTTGAATTTTCTCCAAAAGTAAAGTAGTTGCAAACTCATGCTTTTAGAGACTTGTTTGGGCTCATGAGAGGAGTAGAAAAACATCAAAAATTTCAGTCCTGCATGATTCTACCAAGAAATGTGTGTTCATTCAAACCGCTGGTTTTTGATAGTTTGGGCCCTATTGAATAATGAATGTTTTGAATTTTCTCCAAAAGTAAAGTAGTTGCAAACTCATGCTTTTAGAGACTTGTTTGGGCTCATGAGAGGAGTAGAAAAACATCAAAAATTTCAGTCCTGCATGATTCTACCAAGAAATGTGTGTTCATTCAAACCGCTGGTTTTTGATAGTTTGGGCCCTATTGAATAATGAATGTTTTGAATTTTCTTCAAAAGTAAAGTAGTTGCAAACTCATCCTTTTAGAAACTTGTTTGGGCTGTTGAGAGGAGTAAAAAACCATCAAAAATTTCAATCCTGCATGATTCTACCAAGAAATGTGATTCTTCATTCAAAACGCTGGTTTTTGCTATTGGGCTCTATTGAATAATGAATGTTTTGAATTTTCTCCAAAAGTAAAGTAGTTGCAAACTCATGCTTTTAGAGACTTGTTTGGGCTCATGAGAGGAGTAGAAAAACATCAAAAATTTCAGTCCTGCATGATTCTGCCAAGAAATGTGTGTTCATTGAAACCGCTGGTTTTTGATAGTTTGGGCCCTATTGAATAATGAATGTTTTGAATTTTCTTCAAAAGTAAAGTAGTTGCAAACTCATCCTTTTAGAAACTTGTTTGGGCTGTTGAGAGGAGTAAAAAACCATCAAAAATTTCAATCCTGCATGATTCTACCAAGAAATGTGATTCTTCATTCAAAACGCTGGTTTTTGCTATTGGGCTCTATTGAATAATGAATGTTTTGAATTTTCTCCAAAAGTAAAGTAGTTGCAAACTCATGCTTTTAGAGACTTGTTTGGGCTCATGAGAGGAGTAGAAAAACATCAAAAATTTCAGTCCTGCATGATTCTACCAAGAAATGTGTGTTCATTGAAACCGCTGGTTTTTGATAGTTTGGGCCCTATTGAATAATGAATGTTTTGAATTTTCTTCAAAAGTAAAGTAGTTGCAAACTCATCCTTTTAGAAACTTGTTTGGGCTGTTGAGAGGAGTAAAAAACCATCAAAAATTTCAATCCTGCATGATTCTACCAAGAAATGTGATTCTTCATTCAAAACGCTGGTTTTTGCTATTGGGCTCTATTGAATAATGAATGTTTTGAATTTTCTCCAAAAGTAAAGTAGTTGCAAACTCATGCTTTTAGAGACTTGTTTGGGCTCATGAGAGGAGTAGAAAAACATCAAAAATTTCAGTCCTGCATGATTCTACCAAGAAATGTGTGTTCATTGAAACCGCTGGTTTTTGATAGTTTGGGCCCTATTGAATAATGAATGTTTTGAATTTTCTCCAAAAGTAAAGTAGTTGCAAACTCATGCTTTTAGAGACTTGTTTGGGCTCATGAGAGGAGTAGAAAAACATCAAAAATTTCAGTCCTGCATGATTCTACCAAGAAATGTGTGTTCATTGAAACCGCTGGTTTTTGATAGTTTGGGCCCTATTGAATAATGAATGTTTTGAATTTTCTCCAAAAGTAAAGTAGTTGCAAACTCATCCTTTTAGAAACTTGTTTGGGCTGTTGAGAGGAGTAAAAGACCATCAAAAATTTCAATCCTGCATGATTCTACCAAGAAATGTGATTCTTCATTCAAAACGCTGGTTTTTGCTATTGGGCTCTATTGAATAATGAATGTTTTGAATTTTCTCCAAAAGTAAAGTAGTTGCAAACTCATGCTTTTAGAGACTTGTTTGGGCTCATGAGAGGAGTAGAAAAACATCAAAAATTTCAGTCCTGCATGATTCTACCAAGAAATGTGTGTTCATTCAAACCGCTGGTTTTTGATAGTTTGGGCCCTATTGAATAATGAATGTTTTGAATTTTCTCCAAAAGTAAAGTAGTTGCAAACTCATGCTTTTAGAGACTTGTTTGGGCTCATGAGAGGAGTAGAAAAACATCAAAAATTTCAGTCCTGCATGATTCTACCAAGAAATGTGTGTTCATTCAAACCGCTGGTTTTTGATAGTTTGGGCCCTATTGAATAATGAATGTTTTGAATTTTCTCCAAAAGTAAAGTAGTTGCAAACTCATGCTTTTAGAGATTTGTTTGGGCTCATGAGAGGAGTAGAAAAACATCAAAAATTTCAGTCCTGCATGATTCTACCAAGAAATGTGTGTTCATTGAAACCGCTGGTTTTTGATAGTTTGGGCCCTATTGAATAATGAATGTTTTAAATTTTCTCCAAAAGTAAAGTAGTTGCAAACTCATCCTTTTAGAAACTTGTTTGGGCTGTTGAGAGGAGTAAAAAACCATCAAAAATTTCAATCCTGCATGATTTTACCAAGAAATGTGATTCTTCATTCAAAACCTGATTTTTGCTATTGGGCTCTATTGAATAGTGAATGTTTTGAATTTTCTCCAAAAGTAAAGTAGTTGCAAACTCATGCTTTTAGAGACTTGTTTGGGCTCATGAGAGGAGTAGAAAAACATCAAAAATTTCAGTCCTGCATGATTCTACCAAGAAATGTGTGTTCATTCAAACCGCTGGTTTTTGATAGTTTGGGCCCTATTGAATAATGAATGTTTTGAATTTTCTCCAAAAGTAAAGTAGTTGCAAACTCATGCTTTTAGAGACTTGTTTGGGCTCATGAGAGGAGTAGAAAAACATCAAAAATTTCAGTCCTGCATGATTCTACCAAGAAATGTGTGTTCATTCAAACCGCTGGTTTTTGATAGTTTGGGCCCTATTGAATAATGAATGTTTTGAATTTTCTCCAAAAGTAAAGTAGTTGCAAACTCATCCTTTTAGAAACTTGTTTGGGCTGTTGAGAGGAGTAAAAAACCATCAAAAATTTCAATCCTGCATGATTCTACCAAGAAATGTGATTCTTCATTCAAAACGCTGGTTTTTGCTATTGGGCTCTATTGAATAATGAATGTTTTGAAATTTCTCCAAAAGTAAAGTAGTTGCAAACTCATGCTTTTAGAGACTTGTTTGGGCTCATGAGAGGAGTAGAAAAACATCAAAAATTTCAGTCCTGCATGATTCTACCAAGAAATGTGTGTTCATTCAAACGGCTGGTTTTTGATAGTTTGGGCCCTATTGAATAATGAATGTTTTGAATTTTCTCCAAAAGTAAAGTAGTTGCAAACTCATGCTTTTAGAGACTTGTTTGGGCTCATGAGAGGAGTAGAAAAACATCAAAAATTTCAGTCCTGCATGATTCTACCAAGAAATGTGTGTTCATTGAAACCGCTGGTTTTTGATAGTTTGGGCCCTATTGAATAATGAATGTTTTGAATTTTCTTCAAAAGTAAAGTAGTTGCAAACTCATCCTTTTAGAAACTTGTTTGGGCTGTTGAGAGGAGTAAAAAACCATCAAAAATTTCAATCCTGCATGATTCTACCAAGAAATGTGATTCTTCATTCAAAACGCTGGTTTTTGCTATTGGGCTCTATTGAATAATGAATGTTTTGAATTTTCTCCAAAAGTAAAGTAGTTGCAAACTCATGCTTTTAGAGACTTGTTTGGGCTCATGAGAGGAGTAGAAAAACATCAAAAATTTCAGTCCTGCATGATTCTACCAAGAAATGTGTGTTCATTCAAACCGCTGGTTTTTGATAGTTTGGGCCCTATTGAATAATGAATGTTTTAAATTTTCTCCAAAAGTAAAGTAGTTGCAAACTCATCCTTTTAGAAACTTGTTTGGGCTGTTGAGAGGAGTAAAAAAACATCAAAAATTTCAATCCTGCATGATTTTACCAAGAAATGTGATTCTTCATTCAAAACCTGATTTTTGCTATTGGGCTCTATTGAATAGTGAATGTTTTGAATTTTCTCCAAAAGTAAAGTAGTTGCAAACTCATGCTTTTAGAGACTTGTTTGGGCTCATGAGAGGAGTAGAAAAACATCAAAAATTTCAGTCCTGCATGATTCTACCAAGAAATGTGTGTTCATTCAAACCGCTGGTTTTTGATAGTTTGGGCCCTATTGAATAATGAATGTTTTGAATTTTCTCCAAAAGTAAAGTAGTTGCAAACTCATGCTTTTAGAGACTTGTTTGGGCTCATGAGAGGAGTAGAAAAACATCAAAAATTTCAGTCCTGCATGATTCTACCAAGAAATGTGTGTTCATTGAAACCGCTGGTTTTTGATAGTTTGGGCCCTATTGAATAATGAATGTTTTGAATTTTCTCCAAAAGTAAAGTAGTTGCAAACTCATCCTTTTAGAAACTTGTTTGGGCTGTTGAGAGGAGTAAAAAACCATCAAAAATTTCAATCCTGCATGATTCTACCAAGAAATGTGATTCTTCATTCAAAACGCTGGTTTTTGCTATTGGGCTCTATTGAATAATGAATGTTTTGAATTTTCTCCAAAAGTAAAGTAGTTGCAAACTCATGCTTTTAGAGATTTGTTTGGGCTCATGAGAGGAGTAGAAAAACATCAAAAATTTCAGTCCTGCATGATTCTACCAAGAAATGTGTGTTCATTGAAACCGCTGGTTTTTGATAGTTTGGGCCCTATTGAATAATGAATGTTTTAAATTTTCTCCAAAAGTAAAGTAGTTGCAAACTCATCCTTTTAGAAACTTGTTTGGGCTGTTGAGAGGAGTAAAAAACCATCAAAAATTTCAATCCTGCATGATTTTACCAAGAAATGTGATTCTTCATTCAAAACCTGATTTTTGCTATTGGGCTCTATTGAATAGTGAATGTTTTGAATTTTCTCCAAAAGTAAAGTAGTTGCAAACTCATGCTTTTAGAGACTTGTTTGGGCTCATGAGAGGAGTAGAAAAACATCAAAAATTTCAGTCCTGCATGATTCTACCAAGAAATGTGTGTTCATTCAAACCGCTGGTTTTTGATAGTTTGGGCCCTATTGAATAATGAATGTTTTGAATTTTCTCCAAAAGTAAAGTAGTTGCAAACTCATGCTTTTAGAGACTTGTTTGGGCTCATGAGAGGAGTAGAAAAACATCAAAAATTTCAGTCCTGCATGATTCTACCAAGAAATGTGTGTTCATTGAAACCGCTGGTTTTTGATAGTTTGGGCCCTATTGAATAATGAATGTTTTGAATTTTCTCCAAAAGTAAAGTAGTTGCAAACTCATCCTTTTAGAAACTTGTTTGGGCTGTTGAGAGGAGTAAAAAACCATCAAAAATTTCAATCCTGCATGATTCTACCAAGAAATGTGATTCTTCATTCAAAACCTGATTTTTGCTATTGGGCTCTATTGAATAGTGAATGTTTTGAATTTTCTCCAAAAGTAAAGTAGTTGCAAACTCATGCTTTTAGAGACTTGTTTGGGCTCATGAGATGAGTAGAAAAACATCAAAAATTTCAGTCCTGCATGATTCTACCAAGACATGTGTGTTCATTGAAACGGCTGGTTTTTGATAGTTTGGGCCCTATTGAATAATGAATGTTTTGAATTTTCTCCAAAAGTAAAGTAGTTGCAAACTCATCCTTTTAGAAACTTGTTTGGGCTGTTGAGAGGAGTAAAAAACCATCAAAAATTTCAATCCTGCATGATTCTACCAAGAAATGTGATTCTTCATTCAAAACGCTGGTTTTTGCTATTGGGCTCTATTGAATAATGAATGTTTTGAATTTTCTCCAAAAGTAAAGTAGTTGCAAACTCATGCTTTTAGAGACTTGTTTGGGCTCATGAGAGGAGTAGAAAAACATCACAAATTTCAGTCCTGCATGATTCTACCAAGAAATGTGTGTTCATTGAAACCGCTGGTTTTTGATAGTTTGGGCCCTATTGAATAATGAATGTTTTGAATTTTCTCCAAAAGTAAAGTAGTTGCAAACTCATGCTTTTAGAGACTTGTTTGGGCTCATGAGAGGAGTAGAAAAACATCAAAAATTTCAGTCCTGCATGATTCTACCAAGAAATGTGTGTTCATTGAAACCGCTGGTTTTTGATAGTTTGGGCCCTATTGAATAATGAATGTTTTAAATTTTCTCCAAAAGTAAAGTAGTTGCAAACTCATCCTTTTAGAAACTTGTTTGGGCTGTTGAGAGGAGTAAAAAACCATCAAAAATTTCAATCCTGCATGATTTTACCAAGAAATGTGATTCTTCATTCAAAACCTGATTTTTGCTATTGGGCTCTATTGAATAGTGAATGTTTTGAATTTTCTCCAAAAGTAAAGTAGTTGCAAACTCATGCTTTTAGAGACTTGTTTGGGCTCATGAGAGGAGTAGAAAAACATCAAAAATTTCAGTCCTGCATGATTCTACCAAGAAATGTGTGTTCATTCAAACCGCTGGTTTTTGATAGTTTGGGCCCTATTGAATAATGAATGTTTTGAATTTTCTCCAAAAGTAAAGTAGTTGCAAACTCATCCTTTTAGAAACTTGTTTGGGCTGTTGAGAGGAGTAAAAAACCATCAAAAATTTCAATCCTGCATGATTCTACCAAGAAATGTGATTCTTCATTCAAAACGCTGGTTTTTGCTATTGGGCTCTATTGAATAATGAATGTTTTGAATTTTCTCCATTTTCAAACAACTTTATTAAAATTTTACATAACATTAACAGTAATATTTTTACGTCATACCTATAGCCGTAGGATATACAGAAATAACAGTATTGTAGTAACATGAGTATTCAGTAGGAGTATCTAATAATAACATATAAAATATATATACCTTAACCGTAGTAATATATTTGAAGTACACCAAGATAGTCCTACATAGAATATATATACCTTAACAGTAGTAATATATTTAAGGTACAACGATATAGTCCTACAATAAACTAAAGTAATGTTTATATATCTTTATTTCTGTTTTGAAAGGGAAATGTTCACTTTATAAAGTATAATCAGGGGAAGAGCATTACAGCGTAAATGAATAGCAAATTAACTGAATCACACAGTAGGAGAGATCAGGAGCAAGTGATTTCAGATAAATTTTGATCTGAGGCGAAGCATATCCAGGATTTCCATCTTTTACTGAATGTTGCGAAGTAGTTATTTGCCATAGCATGACTTTTCTCGTATGAACAGTGCAACGACATTCTATCAGTAATATCACTGAGTTTGGGCGTTGCATTTTCATTCCATAGAGATGCTATGGCATTCTTTGTTATAAGAAACAAATGAATGACTGTTGGGATATGGGAAGGATGGATCTCATCAAGATTTAAGGACAATAATGCCATTTGTGGTGTTAGGGTAATTTTTTGTTTTGTCACCTCGTTAATTAACCTAGAGATCTCCAACCACAAAGGCCTAATATTAGGACATTCCCAGAAAACATGCAAAAGCGAACCTATAAACCCACAGTTTCTCCAGCAATCTGAAGATCTACCTGGGAATATTCTGGCTAATTTTACTGGCGTAAAGTACCACCTAGATATCAATTTATAAAAGGACTCATGTAGAGAGGCGCAAATATTAGACGAATATGTCCTTTTAAAAGCCTGTTTCCATTGTTCCATAGAGACTGAAATATTAATATCATTCTCCCAATTTAGCATATATGGGGTCTTCTCTAGATCCTCCGAACCATTTAAGAAATCGTAAATATTTCTCGATCTCCAGTGGAGTTTAACATTAGGATTACAAAGTAGCAGACTAGTAGATTCCGTTATAAATGATTTTTTCCTTATAAATTTTAGTATATATTTTTTGAGCAGAGAAAAGAGATTGAAATCCTGGAAAGAAAAATTCTTTTGAGTCTTTAGTGTTTCGTTGCTTAAGAATTTCCTACCGTCATACAGATCTCCTATTACCCTAATACCTGATTTGTTCCAATCTGCCGGAATTTCTTTTTCCACTATCAGACCGAGAAATTTAATAGGAACATTTTTTAATTGAACATATCTTTGGCTCTGACTCTTTTTAATTTGGGGCCTAGCTAATTGTTTCCATGCTGAAAGGGTTGCAGAAATTGTTGGGGAATCATAATATGAAGGGGTGGATGACATAAGACATTCCAAGATTGCCTTTAGAAGAGTTTTATTTTTGTTGAAGTACATCTCAATTTCTACCCATGCTGGAGCATTGTTTGTATTTACCCAAAAAAAGGATTGCTTGATTAGATTAGCATAGTAATAATTAATTATGTTTGGAAGGGCGAGTCCGCCATTAAGTTTATTTCTAGTTAAAATGTGTGATGCTACTCTTGCTCTTTTCTTATTCCATATGAATTTATTTATATTGGACTGAAGCTTCCTGAGATATTTTAATGGGATAAATAATGGTATTGCTCTGAAGGTATAAAGTATTTTTGGGAGGGTAAAAAGTTTAAATAAAATTATTCTGCCTACCCATGAGATTTCCTGACTCGAGAAACTATTTAATTCGTTCTGGGTTTTTTTTATAATATTCTGCAAATTTATCTCCACTGTTTTCCTAAAATTTCTAGTTAAACTGATACCTAAATATGAAATATCCTCCTTTTCCCAATCGAAGCTGGAGATCCTCTTAATGTTTGAGATAGTAAGATCATTAAGAAAGAAATCTAGTATTTTGGATTTGGTCTCGTTGATTTTGTAAAATGAGATCCCAGAAAAACGTTCGATAGTTGATAGAACCTCTTTGATTGAATTCAGTGGATCTGACAAGCTCAGGATAATGTCATCAGCGAAGAGGCTGATCTTAGATTGGTTGTCTCCTATCTGGATACCGCGAATATCACCATTAGCTCTTATTGCTTCCGCTAGAGGTTCCATTATCAACGCAAATAAGAGGGGGGAAAGTGGGCATCCCTGTCTGGTACCATTAGATATCATAATTTGGTTGGATAGATGACTATTTGCATAGACATTTGCGGAAGGGTTTGAATATAGTGCCATTATTGTTTTTATTATTTTGTTACTAAAGCCGAATTTGTTTAAGGTTGCTTTTAGGAACTCCCAATTAACCCTATCAAAGGCTTTCTCTGCGTCTAAAGCCAAAAGGAGTGAGGGGATTTTTTTCCTCTTGATGAAATTAATCAGATTCAGTGTTCTCCTAGTACCGTCGATTGTCTGGCGTCCCTCAATGAATCCAAGCTGATCTTTATGGATAATGTTTGGAAGGATGTTCTTTAGTCTATTAGCTATGATTTTTGAAAATAATTTGACATCTGTGTTTATTAATGAAATGGGTCTATAGTTTTTAACTGACTCCAGGTCTCCTTTGGGTTTGGGTATTAGAATTATATTGGCCCGTAACATTTCAGAGGGAAAGGCGCCAGACCAAGATGCTTTGTCAAAAACTTGGACCAAATAAGGGGTTAAGATAGATTGGAAGGTTTGGTAATACTCGTTAGAGTATCCATCGGGTCCCGGAGCTTTTTTCTTTTTGAGTGATTTAATGGCTTCTGAAATTTCCGACGCAGAAAAGGGGGCCTCTAGATTTAATAATTGTTGGGTGGTAACCTTAGGTAAATTTAAAGACGTAAGAAAATCATCAATTCTTTGGCTATCAGGTTGCTGTGTTTCCTGATCTGATTTTAAATTGTAAATAGAAGAGTAATATTCTGCAAAGGCATCTACGATCTTCTTGGGATGTTCTAGTATAGAGCCATTATGTTTAATTCTATTGATTCTGCTTTTAATTCTTATTGTTCTAAATTTTTGTGCCATGAGTTTAGTCGGCTTGTTGTATGATGAATAAAAATTAGACCTCATGGATTTAGCATATTTATCATATTCACCAAATAGTTCCGATCTCAGATCTATTCTTAATTTTAGGATTTCTGAATGGATATTGGGTGGTATATGGGATGATTTTTGTATGGTTTCTTCTAAATTTTTTAAGTCTGATTGTATTTTATGTATTTTTTCCTTACTTATCTTTTTTTTGGTGAAGGCTAAATGGGTCATTACACCTCTAATCACTGCTTTGTGAGCATTCCATAGGGTAAATGGGCATATGTTGTTTATGTCATTCTCCATAAAATAATTGTTTAAAGCCAATTCTATTTCCTTTTTTAGGTTTGGGTTGAATAGAAGTGATGAATCACATCTCCACTGAGATTTAAATTTGGCCGACCTACCAAGAGAAATCTCAGCAACAATTGGGGAGTGGTCTGAAAATGTTTTGGGTAGAATTTCTATTTTTTTAAATTTTGAAATTGAGAATGTGTCTGTTAAGAATAAATCAATTCTGGAAAAAGATTTGTGTGCCTCTGAGAAGTGAGTATATTCCAAAGAGGATGTGTTGAGACACCTAAAAACGTCTAAATATTCATGGTTACAAAGCCAGCGTTTGAGTTCAGGGAATAAGGATCTAGTGGGAGAAGTAGAATCCAGTGATCCATCCGGAACAATGTTGAAATCACCTACTAGGACAGTGGTACCTCTTTTTACTTCCTGAATTTTTTTGTCCAGACCATTGAAGAAACTCATTTGTCCATTACAGGGGGCATAAATGTTCACCAGTGTTGTCAATTGATTGTCGATTAAGCAGATAAGAATCAAATATCTGCCTGCACAATCAGAGAATTCACTGATAATTTCGAATGAGATTGTGTTTTTAATTAAGATTAAAACACCTGCTCTTTTTTTCTCGTTTAGAGATTTAAATATATGTGGAAAATTTTTATTTTCAAATTTAGGGTGTCCTTCCCTGGCTAGTTTCACCTCTTGAAGGCAGATGATATCTGCTTTGCTGCCCCTAATCTCTCTCCATGTGAGATATCTCTTGACAGGACTATTCAAACCCCTCACATTGAATGACAGTATCTTAACCATAAACTTAACTCTAAAAAACAATACAGAAATACAAATAATAACATAAATAGGAAGCAAATACCAAAATCCTGGGTAAACTTCCTAATTGAATTTTCTCCAAAAGTAAAGTAGTTGCAAACTCATGCTTTTAGAGACTTGTTTGGGCTCATGAGAGGAGTAGAAAAACATCAAAAATTTCAGTCCTGCATGATTCTGCCAAGAAATGTGTGTTCATTGAAACCGCTGGTTTTTGATAGTTTGGGCCCTATTGAATAATGAATGTTTTGAATTTTCTCCAAAAGTAAAGTAGTTGCAAACTCATGCTTTTAGAGACTTGTTTGGGCTCATGAGAGGAGTAAAAAACCATCAAAAATTTCAGTCCTGCATGATTCTACCAAGAAATGTGTGTTCATTCAAACCGCTGGTTTTTGATTGTTTGGGCCCTATTGAATAATGAATGTTTTGAATTTTCTCCAAAAGTAAAGTAGTTGCAAACTCATGCTTTTAGAGACTTGTTTGGGCTCATGAGAGGAGTAGAAAAACATCAAAAATTTCAGTCCTGCATGATTCTACCAAGAAATGTGTGTTCATTCAAACCGCTGGTTTTTGATAGTTTGGGCCCTATTGAATAATGAATGTTTTGAATTTTCTCCAAAAGTCCAAAAGTAAAGTAGTTGCAAACTCATCCTTTTAGAAACTTGTTTGGGCTGTTGAGAGGAGTAAAAAACCATCAAAAATTTCAATCCTGCATGATTTTACCAAGAAATGTGATTCTTCATTCAAAACCTGATTTTTGCTATTGGGCTCTATTGAATAGTGAATGTTTTGAATTTTCTCCAAAAGTAAAGTAGTTGCAAACTCATGCTTTTAGAGACTTGTTTGGGCTCATGAGAGGAGTAGAAAAACATCAAAAATTTCAGTCCTGCATGATTCTACCAAGAAATGTGTGTTCATTCAAACCGCTGGTTTTTGATAGTTTGGGCCCTATTGAATAATGAATGTTTTGAATTTTCTCCAAAAGTAAAGTAGTTGCAAACTCATGCTTTTAGAGACTTGTTTGGGCTCATGAGAGGAGTAGAAAAACATCAAAAATTTCAGTCCTGCATGATTCTACCAAGAAATGTGTGTTCATTGAAACCGCTGGTTTTTGATAGTTTGGGCCCTATTGAATAATGAATGTTTTGAATTTTCTCCAAAAGTAAAGTAGTTGCAAACTCATCCTTTTAGAAACTTGTTTGGGCTGTTGAGAGGAGTAAAAAACCATCAAAAATTTCAATCCTGCATGATTCTACCAAGAAATGTGATTCTTCATTCAAAACGCTGGTTTTTGCTATTGGGCTCTATTGAATAATGAATGTTTTGAATTTTCTCCAAAAGTAAAGTAGTTGCAAACTCATGCTTTTCGAGACTTGTTTGGGCTCATGAGAGGAGTAGAAAAACATCAAAAATTTCAGTCCTGCATGATTCTGCCAAGAAATGTGTGTTCATTGAAACCGCTGGTTTTTGATAGTTTGGGCCCTATTGAATAATGAATGTTTTGAATTTTCTCCAAAAGTAAAGTAGTTGCAAACTCATCCTTTTAGAAACTTGTTTGGGCTGTTGAGAGGAGTAAAAAACCATCAAAAATTTCAATCCTGCATGATTCTACCAAGAAATGTGATTCTTCATTCAAAACGCTGGTTTTTGCTATTGGGCTCTATTGAATAATGAATGTTTTGAATTTTCTCCAAAAGTAAAGTAGTTGCAAACTCATGCTTTTAGAGACTTGTTTGGGCTCATGAGAGGAGTAGAAAAACATCAAAAATTTCAGTCCTGCATGATTCTACCAAGAAATGTGTGTTCATTGAAACCGCTGGTTTTTGATAGTTTGGGCCCTATTGAATAATGAATGTTTTGAATTTTCTCCAAAAGTAAAGTAGTTGCAAACTCATCCTTTTAGAAACTTGTTTGGGCTGTTGAGAGGAGTAAAAAACCATCAAAAATTTCAATCCTGCATGATTCTACCAAGAAATGTGATTCTTCATTCAAAACGCTGGTTTTTGCTATTGGGCTCTATTGAATAATGAATGTTTTGAATTTTCTCCAAAAGTAAAGTAGTTGCAAACTCATGCTTTTAGAGATTTGTTTGGGCTCATGAGAGGAGTAGAAAAACATCAAAAATTTCAGTCCTGCATGATTCTACCAAGAAATGTGGGTTCATTGAAACCGCTGGTTTTTGATAGTTTGGGCCCTATTGAATAATGAATGTTTTAAATTTTCTCCAAAAGTAAAGTAGTTGCAAACTCATCCTTTTAGAAACTTGTTTGGGCTGTTGAGAGGAGTAAAAAACCATCAAAAATTTCAATCCTGCATGATTTTACCAAGAAATGTGATTCTTCATTCAAAACCTGATTTTTGCTATTGGGCTCTATTGAATAGTGAATGTTTTGAATTTTCTCCAAAAGTAAAGTAGTTGCAAACTCATGCTTTTAGAGACTTGTTTGGGCTCATGAGAGGAGTAGAAAAACATCAAAAATTTCAGTCCTGCATGATTCTACCAAGAAATGTGTGTTCATTCAAACCGCTGGTTTTTGATAGTTTGGGCCCTATTGAATAATGAATGTTTTGAATTTTCTCCAAAAGTAAAGTAGTTGCAAACTCATGCTTTTAGAGACTTGTTTGGGCTCATGAGAGGAGTAGAAAAACATCAAAAATTTCAGTCCTGCATGATTCTACCAAGAAATGTGTGTTCATTGAAACCGCTGGTTTTTGATAGTTTGGGCCCTATTGAATAATGAATGTTTTGAATTTTCTCCAAAAGTAAAGTAGTTGCAAACTCATCCTTTTAGAAACTTGTTTGGGCTGTTGAGAGGAGTAAAAAACCATCAAAAATTTCAGTCCTGCATGATTCTACCAAGACATGTGTGTTCATTGAAACGGCTGGTTTTTGATAGTTTGGGCCCTATTGAATAATGAATGTTTTGAATTTTCTCCAAAAGTAAAGTAGTTGCAAACTCATGCTTTTAGAGACTTGTTTGGGCTCATGAGAGGAGTAGAAAAACATCAAAAATTTCAGTCCTGCATGATTCTACCAAGAAATGTGTGTTCATTCAAACCGCTGGTTTTTGATAGTTTGGGCCCTATTGAATAATGAATGTTTTGAATTTTCTCCAAAAGTAAAGTAGTTGCAAACTCATCCTTTTAGAAACTTGTTTGGGCTGTTGAGAGGAGTAAAAAACCATCAAAAATTTCAATCCTGCATGATTTTACCAAGAAATGTGATTCTTCATTCAAAACCTGATTTTTGCTATTGGGCTCTATTGAATAGTGAATGTTTTGAATTTTCTCCAAAAGTAAAGTAGTTGCAAACTCATGCTTTTAGAGACTTGTTTGGGCTCATGAGAGGAGTAGAAAAACATCAGAAATTTCAGTCCTGCATGATTCTACCAAGAAATGTGTGTTCATTCAAACCGCTGGTTTTTGATAGTTTGGGCCCTATTGAATAATGAATGTTTTGAATTTTCTCCAAAAGTAAAGTAGTTGCAAACTCATGCTTTTAGAGACTTGTTTGGGCTCATGAGAGGAGTAGAAAAACATCAAAAATTTCAGTCCTGCATGATTCTACCAAGAAATGTGTGTTCATTGAAACCGCTGGTTTTTGATAGTTTGGGCCCTATTGAATAATGAATGTTTTGAATTTTCTCCAAAAGTAAAGTAGTTGCAAACTCATGCTTTTAGAGACTTGTTTGGGCTCATGAGAGGAGTAGAAAAACATCAAAAATTTCAGTCCTGCATGATTCTACCAAGAAATGTGTTTTGATTCAAACCGCTGGTTTTTGATAGTTTGGGCCCTATTGAATAATGAATGTTTTGAATTTTCTCCAAAAGTAAAGTAGTTGCAAACTCATCCTTTTAGAAACTTGTTTGGGCTGTTGAGAGGAGTAAAAAACCATCAAAAATTTCAATCCTGCATGATTTTACCAAGAAATGTGATTCTTCATTCAAAACCTGATTTTTGCTATTGGGCTCTATTGAATAGTGAATGTTTTGAATTTTCTCCAAAAGTAAAGTAGTTGCAAACTCATGCTTTTAGAGACTTGTTTGGGCTCATGAGAGGAGTAGAAAAACATCAAAAATTTCAGTCCTGCATGATTCTACCAAGACATGTGTGTTCATTGAAACCGCTGGTTTTTGATAGTTTGGGCCCTATTGAATAATGAATGTTTTGAATTTTCTCCAAAAGTAAAGTAGTTGCAAACTCATCCTTTTAGAAACTTGTTTGGGCTGTTGAGAGGAGTAAAAAACCATCAAAAATTTCAATCCTGCATGATTCTACCAAGAAATGTGATTCTTCATTCAAAACGCTGGTTTTTGCTATTGGGCTCTATTGAATAATGTTTTGAATTTTCTCCAAAAGTAAAGTAGTTGCAAACTCATGCTTTTAGAGATTTGTTTGGGCTCATGAGAGGAGTAGAAAAACATCAAAAATTTCAGTCCTGCATGATTCTACCAAGAAATGTGTGTTCATTCAAACCGCTGGTTTTTGATAGTTTGGGCCCTATTGAATAATGAATGTTTTGAATTTTCTAGAAAAAGTAAAGTAGTTGCAAACTCATCCTTTTAGAAACTTGTTTGGGCTGTTGAGAGGAGTAAAAAACCATCAAAAATTTCAATCCTGCATGATTCTACCAAGAAATGTGATTCTTCATTCAAAACGCTGGTTTTTGCTATTGGGCTCTATTGAATAATGAATGTTTTGAATTTTCTCCAAAAGTAAAGTAGTTGCAAACTCATGCTTTTAGAGACTTGTTTGGGCTCATGAGAGGAGTAGAAAAACATCAAAAATTTCAGTCCTGCATGATTCTGCCAAGAAATGTGTGTTCATTGAAACAGCTGGTTTTTGATAGTTTGGGCCCTATTGAATAATGAATGTTTTGAATTTTCTCCAAAAGTAAAGTAGTTGCAAACTCATCCTTTTAGAAACTTGTTTGGGCTGTTGAGAGGAGTAAAAAACCATCAAAAATTTCAATCCTGCATGATTCTACCAAGAAATGTGATTCTTCATTCAAAACGCTGGTTTTTGCTATTGGGCTCTATTGAATAATGAATGTTTTGAATTTTCTCCAAAAGTAAAGTAGTTGCAAACTCATGCTTTTAGAGATTTGTTTGGGCTCATGAGAGGAGTAGAAAAACATCAAAAATTTCAGTCCTGCATGATTCTACCAAGAAATGTGTGTTCATTGAAACCGCTGTTTTTTGATAGTTTGGGCCCTATTGAATAATGAATGTTTTAAATTTTCTCCAAAAGTAAAGTAGTTGCAAACTCATCCTTTTAGAAACTTGTTTGGGCTGTTGAGAGGAGTAAAAAACCATCAAAAATTTCAATCCTGCATGATTTTACCAAGAAATGTGATTCTTCATTCAAAACCTGATTTTTGCTATTGGGCTCTATTGAATAATGAATGTTTTGAATTTTCTCCAAAAGTAAAGTAGTTGCAAACTCATGCTTTTAGAGACTTGTTTGGGCTCATGAGAGGAGTAGAAAAACATCAAAAATTTCAGTCCTGCATGATTCTACCAAGAAATGTGTGTTCATTCAAACCGCTGGTTTTTGATAGTTTGGGCCCTATTGAATAATGAATGTTTTGAATTTTCTCCAAAAGTAAAGTAGTTGCAAACTCATGCTTTTAGAGACTTGTTTGGGCTCATGAGAGGAGTAGAAAAACATCAAAAATTTCAGTCCTGCATGATTCTACCAAGAAATGTGTGTTCATTCAAACCGCTGGTTTTTGATAGTTTGGGCCCTATTGAATAATGAATGTTTTGAATTTTCTCCAAAAGTAAAGTAGTTGCAAACTCATCCTTTTAGAAACTTGTTTGGGCTGTTGAGAGGAGTAAAAAACCATCAAAAATTTCAATCCTGCAAGATTCTACCAAGAAATGTGATTCTTCATTCAAAACCTGACTTTTGCTATTGGGCTCTATTGAATAGTGAATGTTTTGAATTTTCTCCAAAAGTAAAGTAGTTGCAAACTCATGCTTTTAGAGACTTGTTTGGGCTCATGAGATGAGTAGAAAAACATCAAAAATTTCAGTCCTGCATGATTCTACCAAGACATGTGTGTTCATTGAAACGGCTGGTTTTTGATAGTTTGGGCCCTATTGAATAATGAATGTTTTGAATTTTCTCCAAAAGTAAAGTAGTTGCAAACTCATCCTTTTAGAAACTTGTTTGGGCTGTTGAGAGGAGTAAAAAACCATCAAAAATTTCAATCCTGCATGATTCTACCAAGAAATGTGATTCTTCATTCAAAACGCTGGTTTTTGCTATTGGGCTCTATTGAATAATGTTTTGAATTTTCTCCAAAAGTAAAGTAGTTGCAAACTCATGCTTTTAGAGATTTGTTTGGGCTCATGAGAGGAGTAGAAAAACATCAAAAATTTCAGTCCTGCATGATTCTACCAAGAAATGTGTGTTCATTGAAACCGCTGGTTTTTGATAGTTTGGGCCCTATTGAATAATGAATGTTTTAAATTTTCTCCAAAAGTAAAGTAGTTGCAAACTCATCCTTTTATAAACTTGTTTGGGCTGTTGAGAGGAGTAAAAAACCATCAAAAATTTCAATCCTGCATGATTTTACCAAGAAATGTGATTCTTCATTCAAAACCTGATTTTTGCTATTGGGCTCTATTGAATAGTGAATGTTTTCAATTTTCTCCAAAAGTAAAGTAGTTGCAAACTCATGCTTTTAGAGACTTGTTTGGGCTCATGAGAGGAGTAGAAAAACATCAAAAATTTCAGTCCTGCATGATTCTACCAAGAAATGTGTGTTCATTGAAACAGCTGATTTTTGATAGTTTGGGCCCTATTGAATAATGAATGTTTTGAATTTTCTCCAAAAGTAAAGTAGTTGCAAACTCATCCTTTTAGAAACTTGTTTGGGCTGTTGAGAGGAGTAAAAAACCATCAAAAATTTCAATCCTGCATGATTCTACCAAGAAATGTGATTCTTCATTCAAAACGCTGGTTTTTGCTATTGGGCTCTATTGAATAATGAATGTTTTGAATTTTCTCCAGAAGTAAAGTAGTTGCAAACTCATGCTTTTAGAGACTTGTTTGGGCTCATGAGAGGAGTAGAAAAACATCAAAAATGTCAGTCCTGCATGATTCTACCAAGAAATGTGTGTTCATTGAAACCGCTGGTTTTTGATAGTTTGGGCCCTATTGAATAATGAATGTTTTGAATTTTCTCCAAAAGTAAAGTAGTTGCAAACTCATCCTTTTAGAAACTTGTTTGGGCTGTTGAGAGGAGTAAAAAACCATCAAAAATTTCAATCCTGCATGATTCTACCAAGAAATGTGATTCTTCATTCAAAACCTGATTTTTGCTATTGGGCTCTATTGAATAGTGAATGTTTTGAATTTTCTCCAAAAGTAAAGTAGTTGCAAACTCATGCTTTTAGAGACTTGTTTGGGCTCATGAGATGAGTAGAAAAACATCAAAAATTTCAGTCCTGCATGATTCAACCAAGACATGTGTGTTCATTGAAACCGCTGGTTTTTGATAGTTTGGGCCCTATTGAATAATGAATGTTTTGAATTTTCTCCAAAAGTAAAGTAGTTGCAAACTCATCCTTTTAGAAACTTGTTTGGGCTGTTGAGAGGAGTAAAAAACCATCAAAAATTTCAATCCTGCATGATTCTACCAAGAAATGTGATTCTTCATTCAAAACGCTGGTTTTTGCTATTGGGCTCTATTGAATAATGTTTTGAATTTTCTCCAAAAGTAAAGTAGTTGCAAACTCATGCTTTTAGAGATTTGTTTGGGCTCATGAGAGGAGTAGAAAAACATCAAAAATTTCAGTCCTGCATGATTCTACCAAGAAATGTGTGTTCATTGAAACCGCTGGTTTTTGATAGTTTGGGCCCTATTGAATAATGAATGTTTTGAATTTTCTCCAAAAGTAAAGTAGTTGCAAACTCATCCTTTTAGAAACTTGTTTGGGCTGTTGAGAGGAGTAAAAAACCATCAAAAATTTCAATTCTGCATGATTCTACCAAGAAATGTGATTCTTCATTCAAAACGCTGGTTTTTGCTATTGGGCTCTATTGAATAATGAATGTTTTGAATTTTCTCCAAAAGTAAAGTAGTTGCAAACTCATGCTTTTAGAGACTTGTTTGGGCTCATGAGAGGAGTAGAAAAACATCAAAAATTTCAGTCCTGCATGATTCTACCAAGAAATGTGTGTTCATTGAAACCGCTCGTTTTTGATAGTTTGGGCCCTATTGAATAATGAATGTTTTGAATTTTCTCCAAAAGTAAAGTAGTTGCAAACTCATCCTTTTAGAAACTTGTTTGGGCTGTTGAGAGGAGTAAAAAACCATCAAAAATTTCAATCCTGCATGATTCTACCAAGAAATGTGATTCTTCATTCAAAACGCTGGTTTTTGCTATTGGGCTCTATTGAATAATGAATGTTTTGAATTTTCTCCAAAAGTAAAGTAGTTGCAAACTCATGCTTTTAGAGACTTGTTTGGGCTCATGAGAGGAGTAGAAAAACATCAAAAATTTCAGTCCTGCATGATTCTACCAAGAAATGTGTGTTCATTGAAACCGCTGGTTTTTGATAGTTTGGGCCCTATTGAATAATGAATGTTTTGAATTTTCTCCAAAAGTAAAGTAGTTGCAAACTCATCCTTTTAGAAACTTGTTTGGGCTGTTGAGAGGAGTAAAAAACCATCAAAAATTTCAATCCTGCATGATTCTACCAAGAAATGTGATTCTTCATTCAAAACGCTGGTTTTTGCTATTGGGCTCTATTGAATAATGAATGTTTTGAATTTTCTCCAAAAGTAAAGTAGTTGCAAACTCATGCTTTTAGAGACTTGTTTGGGCTCATGAGAGGAGTAGAAAAACATCAAAAATTTCAGTCCTGCATGATTCTGCCAAGAAATGTGTGTTCATTGAAACCGCTGGTTTTTGATAGTTTGGGCCCTATTGAATAATGAATGTTTTGAATTTTCTCCAAAAGTAAAGTAGTTGCAAACTCATCCTTTTAGAAACTTGTTTGGGCTGTTGAGAGGAGTAAAAAACCATCAAAAATTTCAATCCTGCATGATTCTACCAAGAAATGTGATTCTTCATTCAAAACGCTGGTTTTTGCTATTGGGCTCTATTGAATAATGAATGTTTTGAATTTTCTCCAAAAGTAAAGTAGTTGCAAACTCATGCTTTTAGAGACTTGTTTGGGCTCATGAGAGGAGTAGAAAAACATCAAAAATTTCAGTCCTGCATGATTCTACCAAGAAATGTGTGTTCATTGAAACCGCTGGTTTTTGATAGTTTGGGCCCTATTGAATAATGAATGTTTTGAATTTTCTCCAAAAGTAAAGTAGTTGCAAACTCATCCTTTTAGAAACTTGTTTGGGCTGTTGAGAGGAGTAAAAAACCATCAAAAATTTCAATCCTGCATGATTCTACCAAGAAATGTGATTCTTCATTCAAAACGCTGGTTTTTGCTATTGGGCTCTATTGAATAATGAATGTTTTGAATTTTCTCCAAAAGTAAAGTAGTTGCAAACTCATGCTTTTAGAGATTTGTTTGGGCTCATGAGAGGAGTAGAAAAACATCAAAAATTTCAGTCCTGCATGATTCTACCAAGAAATGTGTGTTCATTGAAACCGCTGGTTTTTGATAGTTTGGGCCCTATTGAATAATGAATGTTTTAAATTTTCTCCAAAAGTAAAGTAGTTGCAAACTCATCCTTTTAGAAACTTGTTTGGGCTGTTGAGAGGAGTAAAAAACCATCAAAAATTTCAATCCTGCATGATTTTACCAAGAAATGTGATTCTTCATTCAAAACCTGATTTTTGCTATTGGGCTCTATTGAATAGTGAATGTTTTGAATTTTCTCCAAAAGTA
This sequence comes from Dendrobates tinctorius, assembly GCF_039654945.1. Taxonomy (NCBI): domain Eukaryota; kingdom Metazoa; phylum Chordata; class Amphibia; order Anura; family Dendrobatidae; genus Dendrobates; species Dendrobates tinctorius. Next base: position 1,317,508 of record NW_027362096.1, read on the forward strand.
AAGTAGTTGCAAACTCATGCTTTTAGAGACTTGTTTGGGCTCATGAGAGGAGTAGAAAAACATCAAAAATTTCAGTCCTGCATGATTCTACCAAGAAATGTGTGTTCATTCAAACCGCTGGTTTTTGATAGTTTGGGCCCTATTGAATAATGAATGTTTTGAATTTTCTCCAAAAGTAAAGAAGTTGCAAACTCATGCTTTTAGAGACTTGTTTGGGCTCATGAGAGGAGTAGAAAAACATCAAAAATTTCAGTCCTGCATGATTCTACCAAGAAATGTGTGTTCATTCAAACCGTTGGTTTTTGATAGTTTGGGCCCTATTGAATAATGAATGTTTTGAATTTTCTCCAAAAGTAAAGTAGTTGCAAACTCATCCTTTTAGAAACTTGTTTGGGCTGTTGAGAGGAGTAAAAAACCATCAAAAATTTCAATCCTGCATGATTCTACCAAGAAATGTGATTCTTCATTCAAAACGCTGGTTTTTGCTATTGGGCTCTATTGAATAATGAATGTTTTGAATTTTCTCCAGAAGTAAAGTAGTTGCAAACTCATGCTTTTAGAGACTTGTTTGGGCTCATGAGAGGAGTAGAAAAACATCAAAAATTTCAGTCCTGCATGATTCTACCAAGAAATGTGTGTTCATTGAAACCGCTGGTTTTTGATAGTTTGGGCCCTATTGAAAAATGAATGTTTTGAATTTTCTCCAAAAGTAAAGTAGTTGCAAACTCATCCTTTTAGAAACTTGTTTGGGCTGTTGAGAGGAGTAAAAAACCATCAAAAATTTCAATCCTGCATGATTCTACCAAGAAATGTGATTCTTCATTCAAAACCTGATTTTTGCTATTGGGCTCTATTGAATAGTGAATGTTTTGAATTTTCTCCAAAAGTAAAGTAGTTGCAAACTCATGCTTTTAGAGACTTGTTTGGGCTCATGAGATGAGTAGAAAAACATCAAAAATTCCAGTCCTGCATGATTCTACCAAGACATGTGTGTTCATTGAAACGGCTGGTTTTTGATAGTTTGGGCCCTATTGAATAATGAATGTTTTGAATTTTCTCCAAAAGTAAAGTAGTTGCAAACTCATCCTTTTAGAAACTTGTTTGGGCTGTTGAGCGGAGTAAAAAACCATCAAAAATTTCAATCCTGCATGATTCTACCAAGAAATGTGATTCTTCATTCAAAACGCTGGTTTTTGCTATTGGGCTCTATTGAATAGTGAATGTTTTGAATTTTATCCAAAAGTAAAGTAGTTGCAAACTCATGCTTTTAGAGACTTGTTTGGGCTCATGAGAGGAGTAGAAAAACATCAAAAATTTCAGTCCTGCATGATTCTACCAAGAAATGTGTGTTCATTCAAACCGCTGGTTTTTGATAGTTTGGGCCCTATTGAATAATGAATGTTTTGAATTTTCTCCAAAAGTAAAGTAGTTGCAAACTCATGCTTTTAGAGACTTGTTTGGGCTCATGAGAGGAGTAGAAAAACATCAAAAATTTCAGTCCTGCATGATTCTACCAAGAAATGTGTGTTCATTCAAACCGCTGGTTTTTGATAGTTTGGGCCTTATTGAATAATGAATGTTTTGAATTTTCTCCAAAAGTAAAGTAGTTGCAAACTCATCCTTTTAGAAACTTGTTTGGGCTGTTGAGAGGAGTAAAAAACCATCAAAAATTTCAATCCTGCATGATTCTACCAAGAAATGTGATTCTTCATTCAAAACGCTGGTTTTTGCTATTGGGCTCTATTGAATAATGAATGTTTTGAATTTTCTCCAAAAGTAAAGTAGTTGCAAACTCATCCTTTTAGAAACTTGTTTGGGCTGTTGAGAGGAGTAAAAAACCATCAAAAATTTCAATCCTGCATGATTCTACCAAGAAATGTGATTCTTCATTCAAAACGCTGGTTTTTGCTATTGGGCTCTATTGAATAATGAATGTTTTGAATATTCTCCAAAAGTAAAGTAGTTGCAAACTCATGCTTTTAGAGATTTGTTTGGGCTCATGAGAGGAGTAGAAAAACATCAAAAATTTCAGTCCTGCATGATTCTACCAAGAAATGTGTGTTCATTGAAACTGCTGGTTTTTGATAGTTTGGGCCCTATTGAATAATGAATGTTTTGAATTTTCTCCAAAAGTAAAGTAGTTGCAAACTCATCCTTTTAGAAACTTGTTTGGGCTGTTGAGAGGAGTAAAAAACCATCAAAAATTTCAATCCTGCATGATTCTACCAAGAAATGTGATTCTTCATTCAAAACGCTGTTTTTTGCTATTGGGCTCTATTGAATAATGAATGTTTTGAATTTTCTCCAAAAGTAAAGTAGTTGCAAACTCATGCTTTTAGAGATTTGTTTGGGCTCATGAGAGGAGTAGAAAAACATCAAAAATTTCAGTCCTGCATGATTCTACCAAGAAATGTGTGTTCATTGAAACCGCTGGTTTTTGATAGTTTGGGCCCTATTGAATAATGAATGTTTTAAATTTTCTCCAAAAGTAAAGTAGTTGCAAACTCATCCTTTTAGAAACTTGTTTGGGCTGTTGAGAGGAGTAAAAAACCATCAAAAATTTCAATCCTGCATGATTTTACCAAGAAATGTGATTCTTCATTCAAAACCTGATTTTTGCTATTGGGCTCTATTGAATAGTGAATGTTTTGAATTTTCTCCAAAAGTAAAGTAGTTGCAAACTCATGCTTTTAGAGACTTGTTTGGGCTCATGAGAGGAGTAGAAAAACATCAAAAATTTCAGTCCTGCATGATTCTACCAAGAAATGTGTGTTCATTCAAACCGCTGGTTTTTGATAGTTTGGGCCCTATTGAATAATGAATGTTTTGAATTTTCTCCAAAAGTAAAGTAGTTGCAAACTCATGCTTTTAGAGACTTGTTTGGGCTCATGAGAGGAGTAGAAAAACATCAAAAATTTCAGTCCTGCATGATTCTACCAAGAAATGTGTGTTCATTGAAACCTCTGGTTTTTGATAGTTTGGGCCCTATTGAATAATGAATGTTTTGAATTTTCTCCAAAAGTAAAGTAGTTGCAAACTCATCCTTTTAGAAACTTGTTTGGGCTGTTGAGAGGAGTAAAAAACCATCAAAAATTTCAATCCTGCATGATTCTACCAAGAAATGTGATTCTTCATTCAAAACCTGATTTTTGCTATTGGGCTCTATTGAATAATGAATGTTTTGAATTTTCTCCAAAAGTAAAGTAGTTGCAAACTCATGCTTTTAGAGACTTGTTTGGGCTCATGAGAGGAGTAGAAAAACATCAAAAATTTCAGTCCTGCATGATTCTACCAAGAAATGTGTGTTCATTGAAACCGCTGGTTTTTGATAGTTTGGGCCCTATTGAATAATGAATGTTTTGAATTTTCTCCAAAAGTAAAGTAGTTGCAAACTCATCCTTTTAGAAACTTGTTTGGGCTGTTGAGAGGAGTAAAAAACCATCAAAAATTTCAATCCTGCATGATTCTACCAAGAAATGTGATTCTTCATTCAAAACGCTGGTTTTTGCTATTGGGCTCTATTGAATAATGAATGTTTTGAATTTTCTCCAAAAGTAAAGTAGTTGCAAACTCATGCTTTTAGAGACTTGTTTGGGCTCATGAGAGGAGTAGAAAAACATCAAAAATTTCAGTCCTGCATGATTCTGCCAAGAAATGTGTGTTCATTGAAACCGCTGGTTTTTGATAGTTTGGGCCCTATTGAATAATGAATGTTTTGAATTTTCTCCAAAAGTAAAGTAGTTGCAAACTCATCCTTTTAGAAACTTGTTTGGGCTGTTGAGAGGAGTAAAAAACCATCAAAAATTTCAATCCTGCATGATTCTACCAAGAAATGTGATTCTTCATTCAAAATGCTGGTTTTTGCTATTGGGCTCTATTGAATAATGAATGTTTTGAATTTTCTCCAAAAGTAAAGTAGTTGCAAACTCATGCTTTTAGAGACTTGTTTGGGCTCATGAGAGGAGTAGAAAAACATCAAAAATTTCAGTCCTGCATGATTCTACCAAGAAATGTGTGTTCATTGAAACCGCTGTTTTTTGATAGTTTGGGCCCTATTGAATAATGAATGTTTTAAATTTTCTCCAAAAGTAAAGTAGTTGCAAACTCATCCTTTTAGAAACTTGTTTGGGCTGTTGAGAGGAGTAAAAAACCATCAAAAATTTCAATCCTGCATGATTTTACCAAGAAATGTGATTCTTCATTCAAAACCTGATTTTTGCTATTGGGCTCTATTGAATAGTGAATGTTTTGAATTTTCTCCAAAAGTAAAGTAGTTGCAAACTCATGCTTTTAGAGACTTGTTTGGGCTCATGAGAGGAGTAGAAAAACATCAAAAATTTCAGTCCTGCATGATTCTACCAAGAAATGTGTGTTCATTCAAACCGCTGGTTTTTGATAGTTTGGGCCCTATTGAATAATGAATGTTTTGAATTTTCTCCAAAAGTAAAGTAGTTGCAAACTCATCCTTTTAGAAACTTGTTTGGGCTGTTGAGAGGAGTAAAAAACCATCAAAAATTTCAATCCTGCATGATTTTACCAAGAAATGTGATTCTTCATTCAAAACCTGATTTTTGCTATTGGGCTCTATTGAATAGTGAATGTTTTGAATTTTCTCCAAAAGTAAAGTAGTTGCAAACTCATGCTTTTAGAGACTTGTTTGGGCTCATGAGAGGAGTAGAAAAACATCAAAAATTTCAGTCCTGCATGATTCTACCAAGAAATGTGTGTTCATTCAAACCGCTGGTTTTTGATAGTTTGGGCCCTATTGAATAATGAATGTTTTGAATTTTCTCCAAAAGTAAAGTAGTTGCAAACTCATGCTTTTAGAGACTTGTTTGGGCTCATGAGAGGAGTAGAAAAACATCAAAAATTTCAGTCCTGCATGATTCTACCAAGAAATGTGTGTTCATTGAAACGGCTGGTTTTTGATAGTTTGGGCCCTATTGAATAATGAATGTTTTGAATTTTCTCCAAAAGTAAAGTAGTTGCAAACTCATCCTTTTAGAAACTTGTTTGGGCTGTTGAGAGGAGTAAAAAACCATCAAAAATTTCAATCCTGCATGATTCTACCAAGAAATGTGATTCTTCATTCAAAACGCTGGTTTTTGCTATTGGGCTCTATTGAATAATGAATGTTTTGAATTTTCTCCAGAAGTAAAGTAGTTGCAAACTCATGCTTTTAGAGACTTGTTTGGGCTCATGAGAGGAGTAGAAAAACATCAAAAATTTCAGTCCTGCATGATTCTACCAAGAAATGTGTGTTCATTCAAACCGCTGGTTTTTGATAGTTTGGGCCCTATTGAATAATGAATGTTTTGAATTTTCTCCAAAAGTAAAGTAGTTGCAAACTCATGCTTTTAGAGACTTGTTTGGGCTCATGAGAGGAGTAGAAAAACATCAAAAATTTCAGTCCTGCATGATTCTACCAAGAAATGTGTGTTCATTCAAACCGCTGGTTTTTGATAGTTTGGGCCCTATTGAATAATGAATGTTTTGAATTTTCTCCAAAAGTAAAGTAGTTGCAAACTCATCCTTTTAGAAACTTGTTTGGGCTGTTGAGAGGAGTAAAAAACCATCAAAAATTTCAATCCTGCATGATTCTACCAAGAAATGTGATTCTTCATTCAAAACGCTGGTTTTTGCTATTGGGCTCTATTGAATAATGAATGTTTTGAATTTTCTCCAGAAGTAAAGTAGTTGCAAACTCATGCTTTTAGAGACTTGTTTGGGCTCATGAGAGGAGTAGAAAAACATCAAAAATTTCAGTCCTGCATGATTCTACCAAGAAATGTGTGTTCATTGAAACCGCTGGTTTTTGATAGTTTGGGCCCTATTGAATAATGAATGTTTTGAATTTTCTCCAAAAGTAAAGTAGTTGCAAACTCATCCTTTTAGAAACTTGTTTGGGCTGTTGAGAGGAGTAAAAAACCATCAAAAATTTCAATCCTGCATGATTCTACCAAGAAATGTGATTCTTCATTCAAAACCTGATTTTTGCTATTGGGCTCTATTGAATAGTGAATGTTTTGAATTTTCTCCAAAAGTAAAGTAGTTGCAAACTCATGCTTTTAGAGACTTGTTTGGGCTCATGAGATGAGTAGAAAAACATCAAAAATTTCAGTCCTGCATGATTCTACCAAGACATGTGTGTTCATTGAAACGGCTGGTTTTTGATAGTTTGGGCCCTATTGAATAATGAATGTTTTGAATTTTCTCCAAAAGTAAAGTAGTTGCAAACTCATCCTTTTAGAAACTTGTTTGGGCTGTTGAGAGGAGTAAAAAACCATCAAAAATTTCAATCCTGCATGATTCTACCAAGAAATGTGATTCTTCATTCAAAACGCTGGTTTTTGCTATTGGGCTCTATTGAATAATGTTTTGAATTTTCTCCAAAAGTAAAGTAGTTGCAAACTCATGCTTTTAGAGATTTGTTTGGGCTCATGAGAGGAGTAGAAAAACATCAAAAATTTCAGTCCTGCATGATTCTACCAAGAAATGTGTGTTCATTGAAACCGCTGGTTTTTGATAGTTTGGGCCCTATTGAATAATGAATGTTTTAAATTTTCTCCAAAAGTAAAGTAGTTGCAAACTCATCCTTTTATAAACTTGTTTGGGCTGTTGAGAGGAGTAAAAAACCATCAAAAATTTCAATCCTGCATGATTTTACCAAGAAATGTGATTCTTCATTCAAAACCTGATTTTTGCTATTGGGCTCTATTGAATAGTGAATGTTTTGAATTTTCTCCAAAAGTAAAGTAGTTGCAAACTCATGCTTTTAGAGACTTGTTTGGGCTCATGAGAGGAGTAGAAAAACATCAAAAATTTCAGTCCTGCATGATTCTACCAAGAAATGTGTGTTCATTCAAACCGCTGGTTTTTGATAGTTTGGGCCCTATTGAATAATGAATGTTTTGAATTTTCTCCAAAAGTAAAGTAGTTGCAAACTCATGCTTTTAGAGACTTGTTTGGGCTCATGAGAGGAGTAGAAAAACATCAAAAATTTCAGTCCTGCATGATTCTACCAAGAAATGTGTGTTCATTGAAACCGCTGGTTTTTGATAGTTTGGGCCCTATTGAATAATGAATGTTTTGAATTTTCTCCAAAAGTAAAGTAGTTGCAAACTCATCCTTTTAGAAACTTGTTTGGGCTGTTGAGAGGAGTAAAAAACCATCAAAAATTTCAATCCTGCATGATTCTACCAAGAAATGTGATTCTTCATTCAAAACCTGATTTTTGCTATTGGGCTCTATTGAATAGTGAATGTTTTGAATTTTCTCCAAAAGTAAAGTAGTTGCAAACTCATGCTTTTAGAGACTTGTTTGGGCTCATGAGAGGAGTAGAAAAACATCAAAAATTTCAGTCCTGCATGATTCTACCAAGAAATGTGTGTTCATTCAAACCGCTGGTTTTTGATAGTTTGGGCCCTATTGAATAATGAATGTTTTGAATTTTCTCCAAAAGTAAAGTAGTTGCAAACTCATGCTTTTAGAGACTTGTTTGGGCTCATGAGAGGAGTAGAAAAACATCAAAAATTTCAGTCCTGTATGATTCTACCAAGAAATGTGTGTTCATTCAAACCGCTGGTTTTTGATAGTTTGGGCCCTATTGAATAATGAATGTTTTGAATTTTCTCCAAAAGTAAAGTAGTTGCAAACTCATCCTTTTAGAAACTTGTTTGGGCTGTTGAGAGGAGTAAAAAACCATCAAAAATTTCAATCCTGCATGATTTTACCAAGAAATGTGATTCTTCATTCAAAACCTGATTTTTGCTATTGGGCTCTATTGAATAGTGAATGTTTTGAATTTTCTCCAAAAGTAAAGTAGTTGCAAACTCATGCTTTTAGAGACTTGTTTGGGCTCATGAGAGGAGTAGAAAAACATCAAAAATTTCAGTCCTGCATGATTCTACAAAGAAATGTGTGTTCATTCAAACCGCTGGTTTTTGATAGTTTGGGCCCTATTGAATAATGAATGTTTTGAATTTTCTCCAAAAGTAAAGTAGTTGCAAACTCATGCTTTTAGAGACTTGTTTGGGCTCATGAGAGGAGTAGAAAAACATCAAAAATTTCAGTCCTGCATGATTCTACCAAGAAATGTGTGTTCATTGAAACCGCTGGTTTTTGATAGTTTGGGCCCTATTGAATAATGAATGTTTTGAATTTTCTCCAAAAGTAAAGTAGTTGCAAACTCATCCTTTTAGAAACTTGTTTGGGCTGTTGAGAGGAGTAAAAAACCATCAAAAATTTCAATCCTGCATGATTCTACCAAGAAATGTGATTCTTCATTCAAAACGCTGGTTTTTGCTATTGGGCTCTATTGAATAATGAATGTTTTGAATTTTCTCCAAAAGTAAAGTAGTTGCAAACTCATGCTTTTAGAGACTTGTTTGGGCTCATGAGAGGAGTAGAAAAACATCAAAAATTTCAGTCCTGCATGATTCTACCAAGAAATGTGTGTTCATTGAAACCGCTGGTTTTTGATAGTTTGGGCCCTATTGAATAATGAATGTTTTGAATTTTCTCCAAAAGTAAAGTAGTTGCAAACTCATCCTTTTAGAAACTTGTTTGGGCTGTTGAGAGGAGTAAAAAACCATCAAAAATTTCAATCCTGCATGATTCTACCAAGAAATGTGATTCTTCATTCAAAACGCTGGTTTTTGCTATTGGGCTCTATTGAATAATGAATGTTTTGAATTTTCTTCAAAAGTAAAGTAGTTGCAAACTCATGCTTTTAGAGACTTGTTTGGGCTCATGAGAGGAGTAGAAAAACATCAAAAATTTCAGTCCTGCATGATTCTGCCAAGAAATGTGTGTTCATTGAAACCGCTGGTTTTTGATAGTTTGGGCCCTATTGAATAATGAATGTTTTGAATTTTCTCCAAAAGTAAAGTAGTTGCAAACTCATCCTTTTAGAAACTTGTTTGGGCTGTTGAGAGGAGTAAAAAACCATCAAAAATTTCAATCCTGCATGATTCTACCAAGAAATGTGATTCTTCATTCAAAACGCTGGTTTTTGCTATTGGGCTCTATTGAATAATGAATGTTTTGAATTTTCTCCAAAAGTAAAGTAGTTGCAAACTCATGCTTTTAGAGACTTGTTTGGGCTCATGAGAGGAGTAGAAAAACATCAAAAATTTCAGTCCTGCATGATTCTACCAAGAAATGTGTGTTCATTGAAACCGCTGGTTTTTGATAGTTTGGGCCCTATTGAATAATGAATGTTTTGAATTTTCTCCAAAAGTAAAGTAGTTGCAAACTCATCCTTTTAGAAACTTGTTTGGGCTGTTGAGAGGAGTAAAAAACCATCAAAAATTTCAATCCTGCATGATTCTACCAAGAAATGTGATTCTTCATTCAAAACGCTGGTTTTTGCTATTGGGCTCTATTGAATAATGAATGTTTTGAATTTTCTCCAAAAGTAAAGTAGTTGCAAACTCATGCTTTTAGAGATTTGTTTGGGCTCATGAGAGGAGTAGAAAAACATCAAAAATTTCAGTCCTGCATGATTCTACCAAGAAATGTGTGTTCATTGAAACCGCTGTTTTTTGATAGTTTGGGCCCTATTGAATAATGAATGTTTTAAATTTTCTCCAAAAGTAAAGTAGTTGCAAACTCATCCTTTTAGAAACTTGTTTGGGCTGTTGAGAGGAGTAAAAAACCATTAAAAATTTCAATCCTGCATGATTTTACCAAGAAATGTGATTCTTCATTCAAAACCTGATTTTTGCTATTGGGCTCTATTGAATAGTGAATGTTTTGAATTTTCTCCAAAAGTAAAGTAGTTGCAAACTCATGCTTTTAGAGACTTGTTTGGGCTCATGAGAGGAGTAGAAAAACATCAAAAATTTCAGTCCTGCATGATTCTACCAAGAAATGTGTGTTCATTCAAACCGCTGGTTTTTGATAGTTTGGGCCCTATTGAATAATGAATGTTTTGAATTTTCTCCAAAAGTAAAGTAGTTGCAAACTCATGCTTTTAGAGACTTGTTTGGGCTCATGAGAGGAGTAGAAAAACATCAAAAATTTCAGTCCTGCATGATTCTACCAAGAAATGTGTGTTCATTCAAACCGCTGGTTTTTGATAGTTTGGGCCCTATTGAATAATGAATGTTTTGAATTTTCTCCAAAAGTAAAGTAGTTGCAAACTCATCCTTTTAGAAACTTGTTTGGGCTGTTGAGAGGAGTAAAAAACCATCAAAAATTTCAATCCTGCATGATTTTACCAAGAAATGTGATTCTTCATTCAAAACCTGATTTTTGCTATTGGGCTCTATTGAATAGTGAATGTTTTGAATTTTCTCCAAAAGTAAAGTAGTTGCAAACTCATGCTTTTAGAGACTTGTTTGGGCTCATGAGAGGAGTAGAAAAACATCAAAAATTTCAGTCCTGCATGATTCTACCAAGAAATGTGTGTTCATTCAAACCGCTGGTTTTTGATAGTTTGGGCCCTATTGAATAATGAATGTTTTGAATTTTCTCCAAAAGTAAAGTAGTTGCAAACTCATGCTTTTAGAGACTTGTTTGGGCTCATGAGAGGAGTAGAAAAACATCAAAAATTTCAGTCCTGCATGATTCTACCAAGAAATGTGTGTTCATTCAAACCGCTGGTTTTTGATAGTTTGGGCCCTATTGAATAATGAATGTTTTGAATTTTCTCCAAAAGTAAAGTAGTTGCAAACTCATCCTTTTAGAAACTTGTTTGGGCTGTTGAGAGGAGTAAAAAACCATCAAAAATTTCAATCCTGCATGATTTTACCAAGAAATGTGATTCTTCATTCAAAACCTGATTTTTGCTATTGGGCTCTATTGAATAGTGAATGTTTTGAATTTTCTCCAAAAGTAAAGTAGTTGCAAACTCATGCTTTTAGAGACTTGTTTGGGCTCATGAGAGGAGTAGAAAAACATCAAAAATTTCAGTCCTGCATGATTCTACCAAGAAATGTGTGTTCATTCAAACCGCTGGTTTTTGATAGTTTGGGCCCTATTGAATAATGAATGTTTTGAATTTTCTCCAAAAGTAAAGTAGTTGCAAACTCATGCTTTTAGAGACTTGTTTGGGCTCATGAGAGGAGTAGAAAAACATCAAAAATTTCAGTCCTGCATGATTCTACCAAGAAATGTGTGTTCATTGAAACGGCTGGTTTTTGATAGTTTGGGCCCTATTGAATAATGAATGTTTTGAATTTTCTCCAAAAGTAAAGTAGTTGCAAACTCATCCTTTTAGAAACTTGTTTGGGCTGCTGAGAGGAGTAAAAAACCATCAAAAATTTCAATCCTGCATGATTCTACCAAGAAATGTGATTCTTCATTCAAAACGCTGGTTTTTGCTATTGGGCTCTATTGAATAATGAATGTTTTGAATTTTCTCCAGAAGTAAAGTAGTTGCAAACTCATGCTTTTAGAGACTTGTTTGGGCTCATGAGAGGAGTAGAAAAACATCAAAAATTTCAGTCCTGCATGATTCTACCAAGAAATGTGTGTTCATTGAAACCGCTGGTTTTTGATAGTTTGGGCCCTATTGAATAATGAATGTTTTGAATTTTCTCCAAAAGTAAAGTAGTTGCAAACTCATGCTTTTAGAGACTTGTTTGGGCTCATGAGAGGAGTAGAAAAACATCAAAAATTTCAGTCCTGCATGATTCTACCAAGAAATGTGTGTTCATTGAAACCGCTGGTTTTTGATAGTTTGGGCCCTATTGAATAATGAATGTTTTGAATTTTCTCCAAAAGTAAAGTAGTTGCAAACTCATCCTTTTAGAAACTTGTTTGGGCTGTTGAGAGGAGTAAAAAACCATCAAAAATTTCAATCCTGCATGATTCTACCAAGAAATGTGATTCTTCATTCAAAACCTGATTTTTGCTATTGGGCTCTATTGAATAGTGAATGTTTTGAATTTTCTCCAAAAGTAAAGTAGTTGCAAACTCATGCTTTTAGAGACTTGTTTGGGCTCATGAGAGGAGTAGAAAAACATCAAAAATTTCAGTCCTGCATGATTCTACCAAGAAATGTGTGTTCATTGAAACCGCTGGTTTTTGATAGTTTGGGCCCTATTGAATAATGAATGTTTTGAATTTTCTCCAAAAGTAAAGTAGTTGCAAACTCATGCTTTTAGAGACTTGTTTGGGCTCATGAGAGGAGTAGAAAAACATCAAAAATTTCAGTCCTGTATGATTCTACCAAGAAATGTGTGTTCATTCAAACCGCTGGTTTTTGATAGTTTGGGCCCTATTGAATAATGAATGTTTTGAATTTTCTCCAAAAGTAAAGTAGTTGCAAACTCATCCTTTTAGAAACTTGTTTGGGCTGTTGAGAGGAGTAAAAAACCATCAAAAATTTCAATCCTGCATGATTTTACCAAGAAATGTGATTCTTCATTCAAAACCTGATTTTTGCTATTGGGCTCTATTGAATAGTGAATGTTTTGAATTTTCTCCAAAAGTAAAGTAGTTGCAAACTCATGCTTTTAGAGACTTGTTTGGGCTCATGAGAGGAGTAGAAAAACATCAAAAATTTCAGTCCTGCATGATTCTACCAAGAAATGTGTGTTCATTGAAACCGCTGGTTTTTGATAGTTTGGGCCCTATTGAATAATGAATGTTTTGAATTTTCTCCAAAAGTAAAGTAGTTGCAAACTCATCCTTTTAGAAACTTGTTTGCGCTGTTGAGAGGAGTAAAAAACCATCAAAAATTTCAATCCTGCATGATTCTACCAAAAAATGTGATTCTTCATTCAAAACGCTGTTTTTTGCTATTGGGCTCTATTGAATAATGAATGTTTTGAATTTTCTCCAGAAGTAAAGTAGTTGCAAACTCATGCTTTTAGAGACTTGTTTGGGCTCATGAGAGGAGTAGAAAAACATCAAAAATTTCAGTCCTGCATGATTCTACCAAGAAATGTGTGTTCATTGAAACCGCTGGTTTTTGATAGTTTGGGCCCTATTGAATAATGAATGTTTTGAATTTTCTCCAAAAGTAAAGTAGTTGCAAACTCATCCTTTTAGAAACTTGTTTGGGCTGTTGAGAGGAGTAAAAAACCATCAAAAATTTCAATCCTGCATGATTCTACCAAGAAATGTGATTCTTCATTCAAAACCTGATTTTTGCTATTGGGCTCTATTGAATAGTGAATGTTTTGAATTTTCTCCAAAAGTAAAGTAGTTGCAAACTCATGCTTTTAGAGACTTGTTTGGGCTCATGAGATGAGTAGAAAAACATCAAAAATTTCAGTCCTGCATGATTCTACCAAGAAATGTGTGTTCATTCAAACCGCTGGTTTTTGATAGTTTGGGCCCTATTGAATAATGAATGTTTTGAATTTTCTCCAAAAGTAAAGTAGTTGCAAACTCATCCTTTTAGAAACTTGTTTGGGCTGTTGAGAGGAGTAAAAAACCATCAAAAATTTCAATCCTGCATGATTCTACCAAGAAATGTGATTCTTCATTCAAAACGCTGGTTTTTGCTATTGGGCTCTATTGAATAATGAATGTTTTGAATTTTCTCCAAAAGTAAAGTAGTTGCAAACTCATGCTTTTAGAGACTTGTTTGGGCTCATGAGAGGAGTAGAAAAACATCAAAAATTTCAGTCCTGCATGATTCTACCAAGAAATGTGTGTTCATTGAAACCGCTGGTTTTTGATAGTTTGGGCGCTATTGAATAATGAATGTTTTGAATTTTCTCCAAAAGTAAAGTAGTTGCAAACTCATCCTTTTAGAAACTTGTTTGGGCTGTTGAGAGGAGTAAAAAACCATCAAAAATTTCAATCCTGCATGATTCTACCAAGAAATGTGATTCTTCATTCAAAACGCTGGTTTTTGCTATTGGGCTCTATTGAATAATGAATGTTTTGAATTTTATCCAAAAGTAAAGTAGTTGCAAACTCATGCTTTTAGAGACTTGTTTGGGCTCATGAGAGGAGTAGAAAAACATCAAAAATTTCAGTCCTGCATGATTCTGCCAAGAAATGTGTGTTCATTGAAACCGCTGGTTTTTGATAGTTTGGGCCCTGTTGAATAATGAATGTTTTGAATTTTCTCCAAAAGTAAAGTAGCTGCAAACTCATCCTTTTAGAAACTTGTTTGGGCTGTTGAGAGGAGTAAAAAACCATCAAAAATTTCAATCCTGCATGATTCTACCAAGAAATGTGATTCTTCATTCAAAACGCTGGTTTTTGCTATTGGGCTCTATTGAATAATGAATGTTTTGAATTTTCTCCAAAAGTAAAGTAGTTGCAAACTCATGCTTTTAGAGACTTGTTTGGGCTCATGAGAGGAGTAGAAAAACATCAAAAATTTCAGTCCTGCATGATTCTACCAAGAAATGTGTGTTCATTGAAACCGCTGGTTTTTGATAGTTTGGGCCCTATTGAATAATGAATGTTTTGAATTTTCTCCAAAAGTAAAGTAGTTGCAAACTCATCCTTTTAGAAACTTGTTTGGGCTGTTGAGAGGAGTAAAAAACCATCAAAAATTTCAATCCTGCATGATTTTACCAAGAAATGTGATTCTTCATTCAAAACCTGATTTTTGCTATTGGGCTCTATTGAATAGTGAATGTTTTGAATTTTCTCCAAAAGTAAAGTAGTTGCAAACTCATGCTTTTAGAGACTTGTTTGGGCTCATGAGAGGAGTAGAAAAACATCAAAAATTTCAGTCCTGCATGATTCTACCAAGAAATGTGTGTTCATTCAAACCGCTGGTTTTTGATAGTTTGGGCCCTATTGAATAATGAATGTTTTGAATTTTCTCCAAAAGTAAAGTAGTTGCAAACTCATGCTTTTAGAGAATTGTTTGGGCTCATGAGAGGAGTAGAAAAACATCAAAAATTTCAGTCCTGCATGATTCTACCAAGAAATGTGTGTTCATTGAAACCGCTGGTTTTTGATAGTTTGGGCCCTATTGAATAATGAATGTTTTGAATTTTCTCCAAAAGTAAAGTAGTTGCAAACTCATCCTTTTAGAAACTTGTTTGGGCTGTTGAGAGGAGTAAAAAAACCATCAAAAATTTCAATCCTGCATGATTCTACCAAGAAATGTGATTCTTCATTCAAAACCTGATTTTTGCTATTGGGCTCTATTGAATAGTGAATGTTTTGAATTTTCTCCAAAAGTAAAGTAGTTGCAAACTCATGCTTTTAGAGACTTGTTTGGGCTCATGAGATGAGTAGAAAAACATCAAAAATTTCAGTCCTGCATGATTCTACCAAGACATGTGTGTTCATTGAAACGGCTGGTTTTTGATAGTTTGGGCCCTATTGAATAATGAATGTTTTGAATTTTCTCCAAAAGTAAAGTAGTTGCAAACTCATCCTTTTAGAAACTTGTTTGGGCTGTTGAGAGGAGTAAAAAACCATCAAAAATTTCAATCCTGCATGATTCTACCAAGAAATGTGATTCTTCATTCAAAACGCTGGTTTTTGCTATTGGGCTCTATTGAATAATGAATGTTTTGAATTTTCTCCAAAAGTAAAGTAGTTGCAAACTCATGCTTTTAGAGACTTGTTTGGGCTCATGAGAGGAGTAGAAAAACATCAAAAATTTCAGTCCTGCATGATTCTACCAAGAAATGTGTGTTCATTCAAACCGCTGGTTTTTGATAGTTTGGGCCCTATTGAATAATGAATGTTTTGAATTTTCTCCAAAAGTAAAGTAGTTGCAAACTCATGCTTTTAGAGACTTGTTTGGGCTCATGAGAGGAGTAGAAAAACATCAAAAATTTCAGTCCTGCATGATTCTACCAAGAAATGTGTGTTCATTCAAACCGCTGGTTTTTGATAGTTTGGGCCTTATTGAATAATGAATGTTTTGAATTTTCTCCAAAAGTAAAGTAGTTGCAAACTCATCCTTTTAGAAACTTGTTTGGGCTGTTGAGAGGAGTAAAAAACCATCAAAAATTTCAATCCTGCATGATTCTACCAAGAAATGTGATTCTTCATTCAAAACGCTGGTTTTTGCTATTGGGCTCTATTGAATAATGAATGTTTTGAATTTTCTCCAGAAGTAAAGTAGTTGCAAACTCATGCTTTTAGAGACTTGTTTGGGCTCATGAGAGGAGTAGAAAAACATCAAAAATTTCAGTCCTGCATGATTCTACCAAGAAATGTGTGTTCATTGAAACCGCTGGTTTTTGATAGTTTGGGCCCTATTGAATAATGAATGTTTTGAATTTTCTCCAAAAGTAAAGTAGTTGCAAACTCATCCTTTTAGAAACTTGTTTGGGCTGTTGAGAGGAGTAAAAAACCATCAAAAATTTCAATCCTGCATGATTCTACCAAGAAATGTGATTCTTCATTCAAAACGCTGGTTTTTGCTATTGGGCTCTATTGAATAATGAATGTTTTGAATTTTCTCCAAAAGTAAAGTAGTTGCAAACTCATGCTTTTAGAGACTTGTTTGGGCTCATGAGAGGAGTAGAAAAACATCAAAAATTTCAGTTCTGCATGATTCTACCAAGAAATGTGTGTTCATTGAAACCGCTGGTTTTTGATAGTTTGGGCCCTATTGAATAATGAATGTTTTGAATTTTCTCCAAAAGTAAAGTAGTTGCAAACTCATCCTTTTAGAAACTTGTTTGGGCTGTTGAGAGGAGTAAAAAACCATCAAAAATTTCAATCCTGCATGATTCTACCAAGAAATGTGATTCTTCATTCAAAACCTGATTTTTGCTATTGGGCTCTATTGAATAATGTTTTGAATTTTCTCCAAAAGTAAAGTAGTTGCAAACTCATGATTTTAGAGACTTGTTTGGGCTCATGAGAGGAGTAGAAAAACATCAAAAATTCCAGTCCTGCATGATTCTACCAAGACATGTGTGTTCATTGAAACGGCTGGTTTTTGATAGTTTGGGCCCTATTGAATAATGAATGTTTTGAATTTTCTCCAAAAGTAAAGTAGTTGCAAACTCATCCTTTTAGAAACTTGTTTGGGCTGTTGAGAGGAGTAAAAAACCATCAAAAATTTCAATCCTGCATGATTCTACCAAGAAATGTGATTCTTCATTCAAAACGCTGGTTTTTGCTATTGGGCTCTATTGAATAGTGAATGTTTTGAATTTTATCCAAAAGTAAAGTAGTTGCAAACTCATGCTTTTAGAGACTTGTTTGGGCTCATGAGAGGAGTAGAAAAACATCAAAAATTTCAGTCCTGCATGATTCTACCAAGAAATGTGTGTTCATTCAAACCGCTGGTTTTTGATAGTTTGGGCCCTATTGAATAATGAATGTTTTGAATTTTCTCCAAAAGTAAAGTAGTTGCAAACTCATGCTTTTAGAGACTTGTTTGGGCTCATGAGAGGAGTAGAAAAACATCAAAAATTTCAGTCCTGCATGATTCTACCAAGAAATGTGTGTTCATTCAAACCGCTGGTTTTTGATAGTTTGGGCCTTATTGAATAATGAATGTTTTGAATTTTCTCCAAAAGTAAAGTAGTTGCAAACTCATCCTTTTAGAAACTTGTTTGGGCTGTTGAGAGGAGTAAAAAACCATCAAAAATTTCAATCCTGCATGATTCTACCAAGAAATGTGATTCTTCATTCAAAACGCTGGTTTTTGCTATTGGGCTCTATTGAATAATGAATGTTTTGAATTTTCTCCAGAAGTAAAGTAGTTGCAAACTCATGCTTTTAGAGACTTGTTTGGGCTCATGAGAGGAGTAGAAAAACATCAAAAATTTCAGTCCTGCATGATTCTACCAAGAAATGTGTGTTCATTGAAACCGCTGGTTTTTGATAGTTTGGGCCCTATTGAATAATGAATGTTTTGAATTTTCTCCAAAAGTAAAGTAGTTGCAAACTCATCCTTTTAGAAACTTGTTTGGGCTGTTGAGAGGAGTAAAAAACCATCAAAAATTTCAATCCTGCATGATTCTACCAAGAAATGTGATTCTTCATTCAAAACCTGATTTTTGCTATTGGGCTCTATTGAATAGTGAATGTTTTGAATTTTCTCCAAAAGTAAAGTAGTTGCAAACTCATGCTTTTAGAGACTTGTTTGGGCTCATGAGAGGAGTAGAAAAACATCAAAAATTTCAGTCCTGCATGATTCTACCAAGAAATGTGTGTTCATTCAAACCGCTGGTTTTTGATAGTTTGGGCCCTATTGAATAATGAATGTTTTGAATTTTCTCCAAAAGTAAAGTAGTTGCAAACTCATGCTTTTAGAGACTTGTTTGGGCTCATGAGAGGAGTAGAAAAACATCAAAAATTTCAGTCCTGCATGATTCTACCAAGAAATGTGTGTTCATTCAAACCGCTGGTTTTTGATAGTTTGGGCCCTATTGAATAATGAATGTTTTGAATTTTCTCCAAAAGTAAAGTAGTTGCAAACTCATCCTTTTAGAACCTTGTTTGGGCTGTTGAGAGGAGTAAAAAACCATCAAAAATTTCAATCCTGCATGATTCTACCAAGAAATGTGATACTTCATTCAAAACGCTGGTTTTTGCTATTGGGCTTTATTGAATAATGAATGTTTTGAATTTTCTCCAGAAGTAAAGTAGTTGCAAACTCATGCTTTTAGAGACTTGTTTGGGCTCATGAGAGGAGTAGAAAAACATCAAAAATTTCAGTCCTGCATGATTCTACCAAGAAATGTGTGTTCATTGAAACGGCTGGTTTTTGATAGTTTGGGCCCTATTGAATAATGAATGTTTTGAATTTTCTCCAAAAGTAAAGTAGTTGCAAACTCATCCTTTTAGAAACTTGTTTGGGCTGTTGAGAGGAGTAAAAAACCATCAAAAATTTCAATCCTGCATGATTCTACCAAGAAATGTGATTCTTCATTCAAAACCTGATTTTTGCTATTGGGCTCTATTGAATAGTGAATGTTTTGAATTTTCTCCAAAAGTAAAGTAGTTGCAAACTCATGCTTTTAGAGACTTGTTTGGGCTCATGAGATGAGTAGAAAAACATCAAAAATTTCAGTCCTGCATGATTCTACCAAGACATGTGTGTTCATTGAAACGGCTGGTTTTTGATAGTTTGGGCCCTATTGAATAATGAATGTTTTGAATTTTCTCCAAAAGTAAAGTAGTTGCAAACTCATCCTTTTAGAGACTTGTTTGGGCTGTTGAGAGGAGTAAAAAACCATCAAAAATTTCAATCCTGCATGATTCTACCAAGAAATGTGATTCTTCATTCAAAACGCTGGTTTTTGCTATTGGGCTCTATTGAATAATGTTTTGAATTTTCTCCAAAAGTAAAGTAGTTGCAAACTCATGATTTTAGAGACTTGTTTGGGCTCATGAGAGGAGTAGAAAAACATCAAAAATTTCAGTCCTGCATGATTCTACCAAGAAATGTGTGTTCATTCAAACCGCTGGTTTTTGATAGTTTGGGCCCTATTGAATAATGAATGTTTTGAATTTTCTCCAAAAGTAAAGTAGTTGCAAACTCATGCTTTTAGAGACTTGTTTGGGCTCATGAGAGGAGTAGAAAAACATCAAAAATTTCAGTCCTGCATGATTCTACCAAGAAATGTGTGTTCATTGAAACCGCTGGTTTTTGATAGTTTGGGCCCTATTGAATAATGAATGTTTTAAATTTTCTCCAAAAGTAAAGTAGTTGCAAACTCATCCTTTTAGAAACTTGTTTGGGCTGTTGAGAGGAGTAAAAAACCATCAAAAATTTCAATCCTGCATGATTTTACCAAGAAATGTGATTCTTCATTCAAAACCTGATTTTTGCTATTGGGCTCTATTGAATAGTGAATGTTTTGAATTTTCTCCAAAAGTAAAGTAGTTGCAAACTCATGCTTTTAGAGACTTGTTTGGGCTCATGAGAGGAGTAGAAAAACATCAAAAATTTCAGTCCTGCATGATTCTACCAAGAAATGTGTGTTCATTCAAACCGCTGGTTTTTGATAGTTTGGGCCCTATTGAATAATGAATGTTTTGAATTTTCTCCAAAAGTAAAGTAGTTGCAAACTCATGCTTTTAGAGACTTGTTTGGGCTCATGAGAGGAGTAGAAAAACATCAAAAATTTCAGTCCTGCATGATTCTACCAAGAAATGTGTGTTCATTCAAACCGCTGGTTTTTGATAGTTTGGGCCCTATTGAATAATGAATGTTTTGAATTTTCTCCAAAAGTAAAGTAGTTGCAAACTCATCCTTTTAGAAACTTGTTTGGGCTGTTGAGAGGAGTAAAAAACCATCAAAAATTTCAATCCTGCATGATTCTACCAAGAAATGTGATTCTTCATTCAAAACGCTGGTTTTTGCTATTGGTCTCTATTGAATAATGAATGTTTTGAATTTTCTCCAGAAGTAAAGTAGTTGCAAACTCATGCTTTTAGAGACTTGTTTGGGCTCATGAGAGGAGTAGAAAAACATCAAAAATTCCAGTCCTGCATGATTCTACCAAGACATGTGTGTTCATTGAAACGGCTGGTTTTTGATAGTTTGGGCCCTATTGAATAATGAATGTTTTGAATTTTCTCCAAAAGTAAAGTAGTTGCAAACTCATCCTTTTAGAAACTTGTTTGGGCTGTTGAGAGGAGTAAAAAACCATCAAAAATTTCAATCCTGCATGATTCTACCAAGAAATGTGATTCTTCATTCAAAACGCTGGTTTTTGCTATTGGGCTCTATTGAATAGTGAATGTTTTGAATTTTATCCAAAAGTAAAGTAGTTGCAAACTCATGCTTTTAGAGACTTGTTTGGGCTCATGAGAGGAGTAGAAAAACATCAAAAATTTCAGTCCTGCATGATTCTACCAAGAAATGTGTGTTCATTCAAACCGCTGGTTTTTGATAGTTTGGGCCCTATTGAATAATGAATGTTTTGAATTTTCTCCAAAAGTAAAGTAGTTGCAAACTCATCCTTTTAGAAACTTGTTTGGGCTGTTGAGAGGAGTAAAAAACCATCAAAAATTTCAATCCTGCATGATTCTACCAAGAAATGTGATTCTTCATTCAAAACGCTGGTTTTTGCTATTGGGCTCTATTGAATAATGAATGTTTTGAATTTTCTCCAGAAGTAAAGTAGTTGCAAACTCATGCTTTTAGAGACTTGTTTGGGCTCATGAGAGGAGTAGAAAAACATCAAAAATTTCAGTCCTGCATGATTCTACCAAGAAATGTGTGTTCATTGAAACCGCTGGTTTTTGATAGTTTGGGCCCTATTGAATAATGAATGTTTTGAATTTTCTCCAAAAGTAAAGTAGTTGCAAACTCATCCTTTTAGAAACTTGTTTGGGCTGTTGAGAGGAGTAAAAAACCATCAAAAATTTCAATCCTGCATGATTCTACCAAGAAATGTGATTCTTCATTCAAAACGCTGGTTTTTGCTATTGGGCTCTATTGAATAATGAATGTTTTGAATTTTCTCCAAAAGTAAAGTAGTTGCAAACTCATGCTTTTAGAGACTTGTTTGGGCTCATGAGAGGAGTAGAAAAACATCAAAAATTTCAGTTCTGCATGATTCTACCAAGAAATGTGTGTTCATTGAAACCGCTGGTTTTTGATAGTTTGGGCCCTATTGAATAATGAATGTTTTGAATTTTCTCCAAAAGTAAAGTAGTTGCAAACTCATCCTTTTAGAAACTTGTTTGGGCTGTTGAGAGGAGTAAAAAACCATCAAAAATTTCAATCCTGCATGATTCTACCAAGAAATGTGATTCTTCATTCAAAACGCTGGTTTTTGCTATTGGGCTCTATTGAATAATGAATGTTTTGAATATTCTCCAAAAGTAAAGTAGTTGCAAACTCATGCTTTTAGAGATTTGTTTGGGCTCATGAGAGGAGTAGAAAAACATCAAAAATTTCAGTCCTGCATGATTCTACCAAGAAATGTGTGTTCATTGAAACTGCTGGTTTTTGATAGTTTGGGCCCTATTGAATAATGAATGTTTTGAATTTTCTCCAAAAGTAAAGTAGTTGCAAACTCATCCTTTTAGAAACTTGTTTGGGCTGTTGAGAGGAGTAAAAAACCATCAAAAATTTCAATCCTGCATGATTCTACCAAGAAATGTGATTCTTCATTCAAAACGCTGGTTTTTGCTATTGGGCTCTATTGAATAGTGAATGTTTTGAATTTTCTCCAAAAGTAAAGTAGTTGCAAACTCATGCTTTTAGAGACTTGTTTGGGCTCATGAGAGGAGTAGAAAAACATCAAAAATTTCAGTCCTGCATGATTCTACCAAGAAATGTGTGTTCATTCAAACCGCTGGTTTTTGATAGTTTGGGCCCTATTGAATAATGAATGTTTTGAATTTTCTCCAAAAGTAAAGTAGTTGCAAACTCATGCTTTTAGAGACTTGTTTGGGCTCATGAGAGGAGTAGAAAAACATCAAAAATTTCAGTCCTGCATGATTCTACCAAGAAATGTGTGTTCATTGAAACCTCTGGTTTTTGATAGTTTGGGCCCTATTGAATAATGAATGTTTTGAATTTTCTCCAAAAGTAAAGTAGTTGCAAACTCATCCTTTTAGAAACTTGTTTGGGCTGTTGAGAGGAGTAAAAAACCATCAAAAATTTCAATCCTGCATGATTCTACCAAGAAATGTGATTCTTCATTCAAAACCTGATTTTTGCTATTGGGCTCTATTGAATAATGAATGTTTTGAATTTTCTCCAAAAGTAAAGTAGTTGCAAACTCATGCTTTTAGAGACTTGTTTGGGCTCATGAGAGGAGTAGAAAAACATCAAAAATTTCAGTCCTGCATGATTCTACCAAGAAATGTGTGTTCATTGAAACCGCTGGTTTTTGATAGTTTGGGCCCTATTGAATAATGAATGTTTTGAATTTTCTCCAAAAGTAAAGTAGTTGCAAACTCATCCTTTTAGAAACTTGTTTGGGCTGTTGAGAGGAGTAAAAAACCATCAAAAATTTCAATCCTGCATGATTCTACCAAGAAATGTGATTCTTCATTCAAAACGCTGGTTTTTGCTATTGGGCTCTATTGAATAATGAATGTTTTGAATTTTCTCCAAAAGTAAAGTAGTTGCAAACTCATGCTTTTAGAGACTTGTTTGGGCTCATGAGAGGAGTAGAAAAACATCAAAAATTTCAGTCCTGCATGATTCGGCCAAGAAATGTGTGTTCATTGAAACCGCTGGTTTTTGATAGTTTGGGCCCTATTGAATAATGAATGTTTTGAATTTTCTCCAAAAGTAAAGTAGTTGCAAACTCATCCTTTTAGAAACTTGTTTGGGCTGTTGAGAGGAGTAAAAAACCATCAAAAATTTCAATCCTGCATGATTCTACCAAGAAATGTGATTCTTCATTCAAAACGCTGGTTTTTGCTATTGGGCTCTATTGAATAATGAATGTTTTGAATTTTCTCCAAAAGTAAAGTAGTTGCAAACTCATGCTTTTAGAGATTTGTTTGGGCTCATGAGAGGAGTAGAAAAACATCAAAAATTTCAGTCCTGCATGATTCTACCAAGAAATGTGTGTTCATTGAAACCGCTGTTTTTTGATAGTTTGGGCCCTATTGAATAATGAATGTTTTAAATTTTCTCCAAAAGTAAAGTAGTTGCAAACTCATCCTTTTAGAAACTTGTTTGGGCTGTTGAGAGGAGTAAAAAACCATCAAAAATTTCAATCCTGCATGATTTTACCAAGAAATGTGATTCTTCATTCAAAACCTGATTTTTGCTATTGGGCTCTATTGAATAGTGAATGTTTTGAATTTTCTCCAAAAGTAAAGTAGTTGCAAACTCATGCTTTTAGAGACTTGTTTGGGCTCATGAGAGGAGTAGAAAAACATCAAAAATTTCAGTCCTGCATGATTCTACCAAGAAATGTGTGTTCATTCAAACCGCTGGTTTTTGATAGTTTGGGCCCTATTGAATAATGAATGTTTTGAATTTTCTCCAAAAGTAAAGTAGTTGCAAACTCATGCTTTTAGAGACTTGTTTGGGCTCATGAGAGGAGTAGAAAAACATCAAAAATTTCAGTCCTGCATGATTCTACCAAGAAATGTGTGTTCATTCAAACCGCTGGTTTTTGATAGTTTGGGCCCTATTGAATAATGAATGTTTTGAATTTTCTCCAAAAGTAAAGTAGTTGCAAACTCATCCTTTTTGAAACTTGTTTGGGCTGTTGAGAGGAGTAAAAAACCATCAAAAATTTCAATCCTGCATGATTTTACCAAGAAATGTGATTCTTCATTCAAAACCTGATTTTTGCTATTGGGCTCTATTGAATAGTGAATGTTTTGAATTTTCTCCAAAAGTAAAGTAGTTGCAAACTCATGCTTTTAGAGACTTGTTTGGGCTCATGAGAGGAGTAGAAAAACATCAAAAATTTCAGTCCTGCATGATTCTACCAAGAAATGTGTGTTCATTCAAACCGCTGGTTTTTGATAGTTTGGGCCCTATTGAATAATGAATGTTTTGAGTTTTCTCCAAAAGTAAAGTAGTTGCAAACTCATGCTTTTAGAGACTTGTTTGGGCTCATGAGAGGAGTAGAAAAACATCAAAAATTTCAGTCCTGCATGATTCTACCAAGAAATGTGTGTTCATTGAAACCGCTGGTTTTTGATAGTTTGGGCCCTTTTGAATAATGAATGTTTTGAATTTTCTCCAAAAGTAAAGTAGTTGCAAACTCATCCTTTTAGAAACTTGTTTGGGCTGTTGAGAGGAGTAAAAAACCATCAAAAATTTCAATCCTGCATGATTCTACCAAGAAATGTGATTCTTCATTCAAAACGCTGGTTTTTGCTATTGGGCTCTATTGAATAATGAATGTTTTGAATTTTCTCCAAAAGTAAAGTAGTTGCAAACTCATGCTTTTAGAGATTTGTTTGGGCTCATGAGTGGAGTAGAAAAACATCAAAAATTTCAGTCCTGCATGATTCTACCAAGAAATGTGTGTTCATTGAAACCGCTGGTTTTTGATAGTTTGGGCCCTATTGAATAATGAATGTTTTAAATTTTCTCCAAAAGTAAAGTAGTTGCAAACTCATCCTTTTAGAAACTTGTTTGGGCTGTTGAGAGGAGTAAAAAACCATCAAAAATTTCAATCCTGCATGATTTTACCAAGAAATGTGATTCTTCATTCAAAACCTGATTTTTGCTATTGGGCTCTATTGAATAGTGAATGTTTTGAATTTTCTCCAAAAGTAAAGTAGTTGCAAACTCATGCTTTTAGAGACTTGTTTGGGCTCATGAGAGGAGTAGAAAAACATCAAAAATTTCAGTCCTGCATGATTCTACCAAGAAATGTGTGTTCATTCAAACCGCTGGTTTTTGATAGTTTGGGCCCTATTGAATAATGAATGTTTTGAATTTTCTCCAAAAGTAAAGTAGTTGCAAACTCATGCTTTTAGAGACTTGTTTGGGCTCATGAGAGGAGTAGAAAAACATCAAAAATTTCAGTCCTGCATGATTCTACCAAGAAATGTGTGTTCATTCAAACCGCTGGTTTTTGATAGTTTGGGCCCTATTGAATAATGAATGTTTTGAATTTTCTCCAAAAGTAAAGTAGTTGCAAACTCATCCTTTTAGAAACTTGTTTGGGCTGTTGAGAGGAGTAAAAAACCATCAAAAATTTCAATCCTGCATGATTCTACCAAGAAATGTGATTCTTCATTCAAAACGCTGGTTTTTGCTATTGGGCTCTATTGAATAATGAATGTTTTGAATTTTCTCCAGAAGTAAAGTAGTTGCAAACTCATGCTTTTAGAGACTTGTTTGGGCTCATGAGAGGAGTAGAAAAACATCAAAAATTTCAGTCCTGCATGATTCTACCAAGAAATGTGTGTTCATTGAAACCGCTGGTTTTTGATAGTTTGGGCCCTATTGAATAATGAATGTTTTGAATTTTCTCCAAAAGTAAAGTAGTTGCAAACTCATCCTTTTAGAAACTTGTTTGGGCTGTTGAGAGGAGTAAAAAACCATCAAAAATTTCAATCCTGCATGATTCTACCAAGAAATGTGATTCTTCATTCAAAACGCTGGTTTTTGCTATTGGGCTCTATTGAATAATGTTTTGAATTTTCTCCAAAAGTAAAGTAGTTGCAAACTCATGATTTTAGAGACTTGTTTGGGCTCATGAGAGGAGTAGAAAAACATCAAAAATTTCAGTCCTGCATGATTCTACCAAGAAATGTGTGTTCATTCAAACCGCTGGTTTTTGATAGTTTGGGCCCTATTGAATAATGAATGTTTTGAATTTTCTCCAAAAGTAAAGTAGTTGCAAACTCATGCTTTTAGAGACTTGTTTGGGCTCATGAGAGGAGTAGAAAAACATCAAAAATTTCAGTCCTGCATGATTCTACCAAGAAATGTGTGTTCATTCAAACCGCTGGTTTTTGATAGTTTGGGCCCTATTGAATAATGAATGTTTTGAATTTTCTCCAAAAGTAAAGTAGTTGCAAACTCATGCTTTTAGAGACTTGTTTGGGCTCATGAGAGGAGTAGAAAAACATCAAAAATTTCAGTCCTGCATGATTCTACCAAGAAATGTGTGTTCATTCAAACCGCTGGTTTTTGATAGTTTGGGCCCTATTGAATAATGAATGTTTTGAATTTTCTCCAAAAGTAAAGTAGTTGCAAACTCATCCTTTTAGAAACTTGTTTGGGCTGTTGAGAGGAGTAAAAAACCATCAAAAATTTCAATCCTGCATGATTCTACCAAGAAATGTGATTCTTCATTCAAAACGCTGGTTTTTGCTATTGGGCTCTATTGAATAATGAATGTTTTGAATTTTCTCCAGAAGTAAAGTAGTTGCAAACTCATGCTTTTAGAGACTTGTTTGGGCTCATGAGAGGAGTAGAAAAACATCAAAAATTCCAGTCCTGCATGATTCTACCAAGACATGTGTGTTCATTGAAACGGCTGGTTTTTGATAGTTTGGGCCCTATTGAATAATGAATGTTTTGAATTTTCTCCAAAAGTAAAGTAGTTGCAAACTCATCCTTTTAGAAACTTGTTTGGGCTGTTGAGAGGAGTAAAAAACCATCAAAAATTTCAATCCTGCATGATTCTACCAAGAAATGTGATTCTTCATTCAAAACGCTGGTTTTTGCTATTGGGCTCTATTGAATAGTCAATGTTTTGAATTTTATCCAAAAGTAAAGTAGTTGCAAACTCATGCTTTTTGAGACTTGTTTGGGCTCATGAGAGGAGTAGAAAAACATCAAAAATTTCAGTCCTGCATGATTCTACCAAGAAATGTGTGTTCATTCAAACCGCTGGTTTTTGATAGTTTGGGCCCTATTGAATAATGAATGTTTTGAATTTTCTCCAAAAGTAAAGTAGTTGCAAACTCATGCTTTTAGAGACTTGTTTGGGCTCATGAGAGGAGTAGAAAAACATCAAAAATTTCAGTCCTGCATGATTCTACCAAGAAATGTGTGTTCATTCAAACCGCTGGTTTTTGATAGTTTGGGCCTTATTGAATAATGAATGTTTTGAATTTTCTCCAAAAGTAAAGTAGTTGCAAACTCATCCTTTTAGAAACTTGTTTGGGCTGTTGAGAGGAGTAAAAAACCATCAAAAATTTCAATCCTGCATGATTCTACCAAGAAATGTGATTCTTCATTCAAAACGCTGGTTTTTGCTATTGGGCTCTATTGAATAATGAATGTTTTGAATTTTCTCCAGAAGTAAAGTAGTTGCAAACTCATGCTTTTAGAGACTTGTTTGGGCTCATGAGAGGAGTAGAAAAACATCAAAAATTTCAGTCCTGCATGATTCTACCAAGAAATGTGTGTTCATTGAAACCGCTGGTTTTTGATAGTTTGGGCCCTATTGAATAATGAATGTTTTGAATTTTCTCCAAAAGTAAAGTAGTTGCAAACTCATCCTTTTAGAAACTTGTTTGGGCTGTTGAGAGGAGTAAAAAACCATCAAAAATTTCAATCCTGCATGATTCTACCAAGAAATGTGATTCTTCATTCAAAACGCTGGTTTTTGCTATTGGGCTCTATTGAATAATGAATGTTTTGAATTTTCTCCAAAAGTAAAGTAGTTGCAAACTCATGCTTTTAGAGACTTGTTTGGGCTCATGAGAGGAGTAGAAAAACATCAAAAATTTCAGTTCTGCATGATTCTACCAAGAAATGTGTGTTCATTGAAACCGCTGGTTTTTGATAGTTTGGGCCCTATTGAATAATGAATGTTTTGAATTTTCTCCAAAAGTAAAGTAGTTGCAAACTCATCCTTTTAGAAACTTGTTTGGGCTGTTGAGAGGAGTAAAAAACCATCAAAAATTTCAATCCTGCATGATTCTACCAAGAAATGTGATTCTTCATTCAAAACGCTGGTTTTTGCTATTGGGCTCTATTGAATAAAGAATGTTTTGAATTTTCTCCAAAAGTAAAGTAGTTGCAAACTCATGCTTTTAGAGATTTGTTTGGGCTCATGAGAGGAGTAGAAAAACATCAAAAATTTCAGTCCTGCATGATTCTACCAAGAAATGTGTGTTCATTGAAACCGCTGGTTTTTGATAGTTTGGGCCCTATTGAATAATGAATGTTTTAAATTTTCTCCAAAAGTAAAGTAGTTGCAAACTCATCCTTTTAGAAACTTGTTTGGGCTGTTGAGAGGAGTAAAAAACCATCAAAAATTTCAATCCTGCATGATTTTACCAAGAAATGTGATTCTTCATTCAAAACCTGATTTTTGCTATTGGGCTCTATTGAATAGTGAATGTTTTGAATTTTCTCCAAAAGTAAAGTAGTTGCAAACTCATGCTTTTAGAGACTTGTTTGGGCTCATGAGAGGAGTAGAAAAACATCAAAAATTTCAGTCCTGCATGATTCTACCAAGAAATGTGTGTTCATTCAAACCGCTGGTTTTTGATAGTTTGGGCCCTATTGAATAATGAATGTTTTGAATTTTCTCCAAAAGTAAAGTAGTTGCAAACTCATGCTTTTAGAGACTTGTTTGGGCTCATGAGAGGAGTAGAAAAACATCAAAAATTTCAGTCCTGCATGATTCTACCAAGAAATGTGTGTTCATTGAAACCTCTGGTTTTTGATAGTTTGGGCCCTATTGAATAATGAATGTTTTGAATTTTCTCCAAAAGTAAAGTAGTTGCAAACTCATCCTTTTAGAAACTTGTTTGGGCTGTTGAGAGGAGTAAAAAACCATCAAAAATTTCAATCCTGCATGATTCTACCAAGAAATGTGATTCTTCATTCAAAACCTGATTTTTGCTATTGGGCTCTATTGAATAATGAATGTTTTGAATTTTCTCCAAAAGTAAAGTAGTTGCAAACTCATGCTTTTAGAGACTTGTTTGGGCTCATGAGAGGAGTAGAAAAACATCAAAAATTTCAGTCCTGCATGATTCTACCAAGAAATGTGTGTTCATTCAAACCGCTGGTTTTTGATAGTTTGGGCCCTATTGAATAATGAATGTTTTGAATTTTCTCCAAAAGTAAAGTAGTTGCAAACTCATGCTTTTAGAGACTTGTTTGGGCTCATGAGAGGAGTAGAAAAACATCAAAAATTTCAGTCCTGCATGATTCTACCAAGAAATGTGTGTTCATTCAAACCGCTGGTTTTTGATAGTTTGGGCCTTATTGAATAATGAATGTTTTGAATTTTCTCCAAAAGTAAAGTAGTTGCAAACTCATCCTTTTAGAAACTTGTTTGGGCTGTTGAGAGGAGTAAAAAACCATCAAAAATTTCAATCCTGCATGATTCTACCAAGAAATGTGATTCTTCATTCAAAACGCTGGTTTTTGCTATTGGGCTCTATTGAATAATGAATGTTTTGAATTTTCTCCAGAAGTAAAGTAGTTGCAAACTCATGCTTTTAGAGACTTGTTTGGGCTCATGAGAGGAGTAGAAAAACATCAAAAATTTCAGTCCTGCATGATTCTACCAAGAAATGTGTGTTCATTGAAACCGCTGGTTTTTGATAGTTTGGGCCCTATTGAATAATGAATGTTTTGAATTTTCTCCAAAAGTAAAGTAGTTGCAAACTCATCCTTTTAGAAACTTGTTTGGGCTGTTGAGAGGAGTAAAAAACCATCAAAAATTTCAATCCTGCATGATTCTACCAAGAAATGTGATTCTTCATTCAAAACGCTGGTTTTTGCTATTGGGCTCTATTGAATAATGAATGTTTTGAATTTTCTCCAAAAGTAAAGTAGTTGCAAACTCATGCTTTTAGAGACTTGTTTGGGCTCATGAGAGGAGTAGAAAAACATCAAAAATTTCAGTTCTGCATGATTCTACCAAGAAATGTGTGTTCATTGAAACCGCTGGTTTTTGATAGTTTGGGCCCTATTGAATAATGAATGTTTTGAATTTTCTCCAAAAGTAAAGTAGTTGCAAACTCATCCTTTTAGAAACTTGTTTGGGCTGTTGAGAGGAGTAAAAAACCATCAAAAATTTCAATCCTGCATGATTCTACCAAGAAATGTGATTCTTCATTCAAAACGCTGGTTTTTGCTCTTGGGCTCTATTGAATAATGAATGTTTTGAATATTCTCCAAAAGTAAAGTAGTTGCAAACTCATGCTTTTAGAGATTTGTTTGGGCTCATGAGAGGAGTAGAAAAACATCAAAAATTTCAGTCCTGCATGATTCTACCATGAAATGTGTGTTCATTGAAACTGCTGGTTTTTGATAGTTTGGGCCCTATTGAATAATGAATGTTTTGAATTTTCTCCAAAAGTAAAGTAGTTGCAAACTCATCCTTTTAGAAACTTGTTTGGGCTGTTGAGAGGAGTAAAAAACCATCAAAAATTTCAATCCTGCATGATTCTACCAAGAAATGTAATTCTTCATTCAAAACGCTGGTTTTTGCTATTGGGCTCTATTGAATAATGAATGTTTTGAATTTTCTCCAAAAGTAAAGTAGTTGCAAACTCATGCTTTTAGAGATTTGTTTGGGCTCATGAGAGGAGTAGAAAAACATCAAAAATTTCAGTCCTGCATGATTCTACCAAGAAATGTGTGTTCATTGAAACCGCTGGTTTTTGATAGTTTGGGCCCTATTGAATAATGAATGTTTTAAATTTTCTCCAAAAGTAAAGTAGTTGCAAACTCATCCTTTTAGAAACTTGTTTGGGCTGTTGAGAGGAGTAAAAAACCATCAAAAATTTCAATCCTGCATGATTTTACCAAGAAATGTGATTCTTCATTCAAAACCTGATTTTTGCTATTGGGCTCTATTGAATAGTGAATGTTTTGAATTTTCTCCAAAAGTAAAGTAGTTGCAAACTCATGCTTTTAGAGACTTGTTTGGGCTCATGAGAGGAGTAGAAAAACATCAAAAATTTCAGTCCTGCATGATTCTACCAAGAAATGTGTGTTCATTCAAACCGCTGGTTTTTGATAGTTTGGGCCCTATTGAATAATGAATGTTTTGAATTTTCTCCAAAAGTAAAGTAGTTGCAAACTCATGCTTTTAGAGACTTGTTTGGGCTCATGAGAGGAGTAGAAAAACATCAAAAATTTCAGTCCTGCATGATTCTACCAAGAAATGTGTGTTCATTGAAACCGCTGGTTTTTGATAGTTTGGGCCCTATTGAATAATGAATGTTTTGAATTTTCTCCAAAAGTAAAGTAGTTGCAAACTCATCCTTTTAGAAACTTGTTTGGGCTGTTGAGAGGAGTAAAAAACCATCAAAAATTTCAATCCTGCATGATTCTACCAAGAAATGTGATTCTTCATTCAAAACGCTGGTTTTTGCTATTGGGCTCTATTGAATAATGAATGTTTTGAATTTTCTCCAAAAGTAAAGTAGTTGCAAACTCATGCTTTTAGAGACTTGTTTGGGCTCATGAGAGGAGTAGAAAAACATCAAAAATTTCAGTCCTGCATGATTCTGCCAAGAAATGTGTGTTCATTGAAACCGCTGGTTTTTGATAGTTTGGGCCCTATTGAATAATGAATGTTTTGAATTTTCTCCAAAAGTAAAGTAGTTGCAAACTCATCCTTTTAGAAACTTGTTTGGGCTGTTGAGAGGAGTAAAAAACCATCAAAAATTTCAATCCTGCATGATTCTACCAAGAAATGTGATTCTTCATTCAAAACGCTGGTTTTTGCTATTGGGCTCTATTGAATAATGAATGTTTTGAATTTTCTCCAAAAGTAAAGTAGTTGCAAACTCATGCTTTTAGAGACTTGTTTGGGCTCATGAGAGGAGTAGAAAAACATCAAAAATTTCAGTCCTGCATGATTCTACCAAGAAATGTGTGTTCATTGAAACCGCTGGTTTTTGATAGTTTGGGCCCTATTGAATAATGAATGTTTTGAATTTTCTCCAAAAGTAAAGTAGTTGCAAACTCATCCTTTTAGAAACTTGTTTGGGCTGTTGAGAGGAGTAAAAAACCATCAAAAATTTCAATCCTGCATGATTCTACCAAGAAATGTGATTCTTCATTCAAAACCTGATTTTTGCTATTGGGCTCTATTGAATAGTGAATGTTTTGAATTTTCTCCAAAAGTAAAGTAGTTGCAAACTCATGCTTTTAGAGACTTGTTTGGGCTCATGAGAGGAGTAGAAAAACATCAAAAATTTCAGTCCTGCATGATTCTACCAAGAAATGTGTGTTCATTCAAACCGCTGGTTTTTGATAGTTTGGGCCCTATTGAATAATGAATGTTTTGAATTTTCTCCAAAAGTAAAGTAGTTGCAAACTCATGCTTTTAGAGACTTGTTTGGGCTCATGAGAGGAGTAGAAAAACATCAAAAATTTCAGTCCTGCATGATTCTACCAAGAAATGTGTGTTCATTCAAACCGCTGGTTTTTGATAGTTTGGGCCCTATTGAATAATGAATGTTTTGAATTTTCTCCAAAAGTAAAGTAGTTGCAAACTCATCCTTTTAGAAACTTGTTTGGGCTGTTGAGAGGAGTAAAAAACCATCAAAAATTTCAATCCTGCATGATTTTACCAAGAAATGTGATTCTTCATTCAAAACCTGATTTTTGCTATTGGGCTCTATTGAATAGTGAATGTTTTGAATTTTCTCCAAAAGTAAAGTAGTTGCAAACTCATGCTTTTAGAGACTTGTTTGGGCTCATGAGAGGAGTAGAAAAACATCAAAAATTTCAGTCCTGCATGATTCTACCAAGAAATGTGTGTTCATTCAAACCGCTGGTTTTTGATAGTTTGGGCCCTATTGAATAATGAATGTTTTGAATTTTCTCCAAAAGTAAAGTAGTTGCAAACTCATGCTTTTAGAGACTTGTTTGGGCTCATGAGAGGAGTAGAAAAACATCAAAAATTTCAGTCCTGCATGATTCTACCAAGAAATGTGTGTTCATTCAAACCGCTGGTTTTTGATAGTTTGGGCCCTATTGAATAATGAATGTTTTGAATTTTCTCCAAAAGTAAAGTAGTTGCAAACTCATCCTTTTTGAAACTTGTTTGGGCTGTTGAGAGGAGTAAAAAACCATCAAAAATTTCAA
Source organism: Dendrobates tinctorius (assembly GCF_039654945.1). Taxonomy (NCBI): domain Eukaryota; kingdom Metazoa; phylum Chordata; class Amphibia; order Anura; family Dendrobatidae; genus Dendrobates; species Dendrobates tinctorius. The sequence continues at coordinate 1,350,824 of NW_027362096.1, forward strand.
TCCTGCATGATTTTACCAAGAAATGTGATTCTTCATTCAAAACCTGATTTTTGCTATTGGGCTCTATTGAATAGTGAATGTTTTGAATTTTCTCCAAAAGTAAAGTAGTTGCAAACTCATGCTTTTAGAGACTTGTTTGGGCTCATGAGAGGAGTAGAAAAACATCAAAAATTTCAGTCCTGCATGATTCTACCAAGAAATGTGTGTTCATTCAAACCGCTGGTTTTTGATAGTTTGGGCCCTATTGAATAATGAATGTTTTGAATTTTCTCCAAAAGTAAAGTAGTTGCAAACTCATGCTTTTAGAGACTTGTTTGGGCTCATGAGAGGAGTAGAAAAACATCAAAAATTTCAGTCCTGCATGATTCTACCAAGAAATGTGTGTTCATTCAAACCGCTGGTTTTTGATAGTTTGGGCCCTATTGAATAATGAATGTTTTGAATTTTCTCCAAAAGTAAAGTAGTTGCAAACTCATCCTTTTAGAAACTTGTTTGGGCTGTTGAGAGGAGTAAAAAACCATCAAAAATTTCAATCCTGCATGATTCTACCAAGAAATGTGATTCTTCATTCAAAACGCTGGTTTTTGCTATTGGGCTCTATTGAATAATGAATGTTTTGAATTTTCTCCAGAAGTAAAGTAGTTGCAAACTCATGCTTTTAGAGACTTGTTTGGGCTCATGAGAGGAGTAGAAAAACATCAAAAATTTCAGTCCTGCATGATTCTACCAAGAAATGTGTGCTCATTGAAACCGCTGTTTTTTGATAGTTTGGGCCCTATTGAATAATGAATGTTTTAAATTTTCTCCAAAAGTAAAGTAGTTGCAAACTCATCCTTTTAGAAACTTGTTTGGGCTGTTGAGAGGAGTAAAAAACCATCAAAAATTTCAATCCTGCATGATTTTACCAAGAAATGTGATTCTTCATTCAAAACCTGATTTTTGCTATTGGGCTCTATTGAATAGTGAATGTTTTGAATTTTCTCCAAAAGTAAAGTAGTTGCAAACTCATGCTTTTAGAAACTTGTTTGGGCTCATGAGATGAGTAGAAAAACATCAAAAATTTCAGTCCTGCATGATTCTACCAAGACATGTGTGTTCATTGAAACGGCTGGTTTTTGATAGTTTGGGCCCTATTGAATAATGAATGTTTTGAATTTTCTCCAAAAGTAAAGTAGTTGCAAACTCATCCTTTTAGAAACTTGTTTGGGCTGTTGAGAGGAGTAAAAAACCATCAAAAATTTCAATCCTGCATGATTCTACCAAGAAATGTGATTCTTCATTCAAAACGCTGGTTTTTGCTATTGGGCTCTATTGAATAATGTTTTGAATTTTCTCCAAAAGTAAAGTAGTTGCAAACTCATGCTTTTAGAGATTTGTTTGGGCTCATGAGAGGAGTAGAAAAACATCAAAAATTTCAGTCCTGCATGATTCTACCAAGAAATGTGTGTTCATTGAAACCGCTGGTTTTTGATAGTTTGGGCCCTATTGAATAATGAATGTTTTAAATTTTCTCCAAAAGTAAAGTAGTTGCAAACTCATCCTTTTAGAAACTTGTTTGGGCTGTTGAGAGGAGTAAAAAACCATCAAAAATTTCAATCCTGCATGATTTTACCAAGAAATGTGATTCTTCATTCAAAACCTGATTTTTGCTATTGGGCTCTATTGAATAGTGAATGTTTTGAATTTTCTCCAAAAGTAAAGTAGTTGCAAACTCATGCTTTTAGAGACTTGTTTGGGCTCATGAGAGGAGTAGAAAAACATCAAAAATTTCAGTCCTGCATGATTCTACCAAGAAATGTGTGTTCATTCAAACCGCTGGTTTTTGATAGTTTGGGCCCTATTGAATAATGAATGTTTTGAATTTTCTCCAAAAGTAAAGTAGTTGCAAACTCATGCTTTTAGAGACTTGTTTGGGCTCATGAGAGGAGTAGAAAAACATCAAAAATTTCAGTCCTGCATGATTCTACCAAGAAATGTGTGTTCATTCAAACCGCTGGTTTTTGATAGTTTGGGCCCTATTGAATAATGAATGTTTTGAATTTTCTCCAAAAGTAAAGTAGTTGCAAACTCATCCTTTTAGAAACTTGTTTGGGCTGTTGAGAGGAGTAAAAAACCATCAAAAATTTCAATCCTGCATGATTTTACCAAGAAATGTGATTCTTCATTCAAAACCTGATTTTTGCTATTGGGCTCTATTGAATAGTGAATGTTTTGAATTTTCTCCAAAAGTAAAGTAGTTGCAAACTCATGCTTTTAGAGACTTGTTTGGGCTCATGAGAGGAGTAGAAAAACATCAAAAATTTCAGTCCTGCATGATTCTACCAAGAAATGTGTGTTCATTGAAACCGCTGGTTTTTGATAGTTTGGGCCCTATTGAATATTGAATGTTTTGAATTTTCTCCAAAAGTAAAGTAGTTGCAAACTCATCCTTTTAGAAACTTGTTTGGGCTGTTGAGAGGAGTAAAAAACCATCAAAAATTTCAATCCTGCATGATTCTACCAAGAAATGTGATTCTTCATTCAAAACCTGATTTTTGCTATTGGGCTCTATTGAATAGTGAATGTTTTGAATTTTCTCCAAAAGTAAAGTAGTTGCAAACTCATGCTTTTAGAGATTTGTTTGGGCTCATGAGAGGAGTAGAAAAACATCAAAAATTTCAGTCCTGCATGATTCTACCAAGAAATGTGTGTTCATTCAAACCGCTGGTTTTTGATAGTTTGGGCCCTATTGAATAATGAATGTTTTGAATTTTCTCCAAAAGTAAAGTAGTTGCAAACTCATGCTTTTAGAGACTTGTTTGGGCTCATGAGAGGAGTAGAAAAACATCAAAAATTTCAGTCCTGCATGATTCTACCAAGAAATGTGTGTTCATTGAAACCGCTGGTTTTTGATAGTTTGGGCCCTATTGAATAATGAATGTTTTGAATTTTCTCCAAAAGTAAAGTAGTTGCAAACTCATCCTTTTAGAAACTTGTTTGGGCTGTTGAGAGGAGTAAAAAACCATCAAAAATTTCAATCCTGCATGATTCTACCAAGAAATGTGATTCTTCATTCAAAACGCTGGTTTTTGCTATTGGGCTCTATTGAATAATGAATGTTTTGAATTTTCTCCAGAAGTAAAGTAGTTGCAAACTCATGCTTTTAGAGACTTGTTTGGGCTCATGAGAGGAGCAGAAAAACATCAAAAATTTCAGTCCTGCATGATTCTACCAAGAAATGTGTGTTCATTGAAACCGCTGGTTTTTGATAGTTTGGGCCCTATTGAATAATGAATGTTTTGAATTTTCTCCAAAAGTAAAGTAGTTGCAAACTCATCCTTTTAGAAACTTGTTTGGGCTGTTGAGAGGAGTAAAAAACCATCAAAAATTTCAATCCTGCATGATTCTACCAAGAAATGTGATTCTTCATTCAAAACCTGATTTTTGCTATTGGGCTCTATTGAATAGTGAATGTTTTGAATTTTCTCCAAAAGTAAAGTAGTTGCAAACTCATGCTTTTAGAGACTTGTTTGGGCTCATGAGATGAGTAGAAAAACATCAAAAATTTCAGTCCTGCATGATTCTACCAAGACATGTGTGTTCATTGAAACGGCTGGTTTTTGATAGTTTGGGCCCTATTGAATAATGAATGTTTTGAATTTTCTCCAAAAGTAAAGTAGTTGCAAACTCATCCTTTTAGAAACTTGTTTGGGCTGTTGAGAGGAGTAAAAAACCATCAAAAATTTCAATCCTGCATGATTCTACCAAGAAATGTGATTCTTCATTCAAAACGCTGGTTTTTGCTATTGGGCTCTATTGAATAATGTTTTGAATTTTCTCCAAAAGTAAAGTAGTTGCAAACTCATGCTTTTAGAGATTTGTTTGGGCTCATGAGAGGAGTAGAAAAACATCAAAAATTTCAGTCCTGCATGATTCTACCAAGAAATGTGTGTTCATTGAAACCGCTGGTTTTTGATAGTTTGGGCCCTATTGAATAATGAATGTTTTAAATTTTCTCCAAAAGTAAAGTAGTTGCAAACTCATCCTTTTAGAAACTTGTTTGGGCTGTTGAGAGGAGTAAAAAACCATCAAAAATTTCAATCCTGCATGATTTTACCAAGAAATGTGATTCTTCATTCAAAACCTGATTTTTGCTATTGGGCTCTATTGAATAGTGAATGTTTTGAATTTTCTCCAAAAGTAAAGTAGTTGCAAACTCATGCTTTTAGAGACTTGTTTGGGCTCATGAGAGGAGTAGAAAAACATCAAAAATTTCAGTCCTGCATGATTCTACCAAGAAATGTGTGTTCATTCAAACCGCTGGTTTTTGATAGTTTGGGCCCTATTGAATAATGAATGTTTTGAATTTTCTCCAAAAGTAAAGTAGTTGCAAACTCATGCTTTTAGAGACTTGTTTGGGCTCATGAGAGGAGTAGAAAAACATCAAAAATTTCAGTCCTGCATGATTCTACCAAGAAATGTGTGTTCATTGAAACCGCTGGTTTTTGATAGTTTGGGCCCTATTGAATAATGAATGTTTTGAATTTTCTCCAAAAGTAAAGTAGTTGCAAACTCATCCTTTTAGAAACTTGTTTGGGCTGTTGAGAGGAGTAAAAAACCATCAAAAATTTCAATCCTGCATGATTTTACCAAGAAATGTGATTCTTCATTCAAAACCTGATTTTTGCTATTGGGCTCTATTGAATAGTGAATGTTTTGAATTTTCTCCAAAAGTAAAGTAGTTGCAAACTCATGCTTTTAGAGACTTGTTTGGGCTCATGAGAGGAGTAGAAAAACATCAAAAATTTCAGTCCTGCATGATTCTACCAAGAAATGTGTGTTCATTCAAACCGCTGGTTTTTGATAGTTTGGGCCCTATTGAATAATGAATGTTTTGAATTTTCTCCAAAAGTAAAGTAGTTGCAAACTCATCCTTTTAGAAACTTGTTTGGGCTGTTGAGAGGAGTAAAAAACCATCAAAAATTTCAATCCTGCATGATTCTACCAAGAAATGTGATTCTTCATTCAAAACGCTGGTTTTTGCTATTGGGCTCTATTGAATAATGAATGTTTTGAATTTTCTCCAGAAGTAAAGTAGTTGCAAACTCATGCTTTTAGAGACTTGTTTGGGCTCGTGAGAGGAGTAGAAAAACATCAAAAATTTCAGTCCTGCATGATTCTACCAAGAAATGTGTGTTCATTGAAACCGCTGGTTTTTGATAGTTTGGGCCCTATTGAATAATGAATGTTTTGAATTTTCTCCAAAAGTAAAGTAGTTGCAAACTCATCCTTTTAGAAACTTGTTTGGGCTGTTGAGAGGAGTAAAAAACCATCAAAAATTTCAATCCTGTATGATTCTACCAAGAAATGTGATTCTTCATTCAAAACCTGATTTTTGCTATTGGGCTCCATTGAATAGTGAATGTTTTGAATTTTCTCCTAAAGTAAAGTAGTTGCAAACTCATGCTTTTAGAGACTTGTTTGGGCTCATGAGATGAGTAGAAAAACATCAAAAATTTCAGTCCTGCATGATTATACCAAGACATGTGTGTTCATTGAAACGGCTGGTTTTTGATAGTTTGGGCCCTATTGAATAATGAATGTTTTGAATTTTCTCCAAAAGTAAAGTAGTTGCAAACTCATCCTTTTAGAAACTTGTTTGGGCTGTTGAGAGGAGTAAAAAACCATCAAAAATTTCAATCCTGCATGATTCTACCAAGAAATGTGATTCTTCATTCAAAACGCTGGTTTTTGCTATTGGGCTCTATTGAATAATGTTTTGAATTTTCTCCAAAAGTAAAGTAGTTGCAAACTCATGCTTTTAGAGATTTGTTTGGGCTCATGAGAGGAGTAGAAAAACATCAAAAATTTCAGTCCTGCATGATTCTACCAAGAAATGTGTGTTCATTGAAACCGCTGGTTTTTGATAGTTTGGGCCCTATTGAATAATGAATGTTTTAAATTTTCTCCAAAAGTAAAGTAGTTGCAAACTCATCCTTTTAGAAACTTGTTTGGGCTGTTGAGAGGAGTAAAAAACCATCAAAAATTTCAATCCTGCATGATTTTACCAAGAAATGTGATTCTTCATTCAAAACCTGATTTTTGCTATTGGGCTCTATTGAATAGTGAATGTTTTGAATTTTCTCCAAAAGTAAAGTAGTTGCAAACTCATGCTTTTAGAGACTTGTTTGGGCTCATGAGAGGAGTAGAAAAACATCAAAAATTTCAGTCCTGCATGATTCTACCAAGAAATGTGTGTTCATTCAAACCGCTGGTTTTTGATAGTTTGGGCCCTATTGAATAATGAATGTTTTGAATTTTCTCCAAAAGTAAAGTAGTTGCAAACTCATGCTTTTAGAGACTTGTTTGGGCTCATGAGAGGAGTAGAAAAACATCAAAAATTTCAGTCCTGCATGATTCTACCAAGAAATGTGTGTTCATTCAAACCGCTGGTTTTTGATACTTTGGGCCCTATTGAATAATGAATGTTTTGAATTTTCTCCAAAAGTAAAGTAGTTGCAAACTCATCCTTTTAGAAACTTGTTTGGGCTGTTGAGAGGAGTAAAAAACCATCAAAAATTTCAATCCTGCATGATTTTACCAAGAAATGTGATTCTTCATTCAAAACCTGATTTTTGCTATTGGGCTCTATTGAATAGTGAATGTTTTGAATTTTCTCCAAAAGTAAAGTAGTTGCAAACTCATGCTTTTAGAGACTTGTTTGGGCTCATGAGAGGAGTAGAAAAACATCACAAATTTCAGTCCTGCATGATTCTACCAAGAAATGTGTGTTCATTCAAACCGCTGGTTTTTGATAGTTTGGGCCCTATTGAATAATGAATGTTTTGAATTTTCTCCAAAAGTAAAGTAGTTGCAAACTCATGCTTTTAGAGACTTGTTTGGGCTCATGAGTGGAGTAGAAAAACATCAAAAATTTCAGTCCTGCATGATTCTACCAAGAAATGTGTGTTCATTCAAACCGCTGGTTTTTGATACTTTGGGCCCTATTGAATAATGAATGTTTTGAATTTTCTCCAAAAGTAAAGTAGTTGCAAACTCATCCTTTTAGAAACTTGTTTGGGCTGTTGAGAGGAGTAAAAAACCATCAAAAATTTCAATCCTGCATGATTTTACCAAGAAATGTGATTCTTCATTCAAAACCTGATTTTTGCTATTGGGCTCTATTGAATAGTGAATGTTTTGAATTTTCTCCAAAAGTAAAGTAGTTGCAAACTCATGCTTTTAGAGACTTGTTTGGGCTCATGAGAGGAGTAGAAAAACATCAAAAATTTCAGTCCTGCATGATTCTACCAAGAAATGTGTGTTCATTGAAACCGCTGGTTTTTGATAGTTTGGGCCCTATTGAATAATGAATGTTTTGAATTTTCTCCAAAAGTAAAGTAGTTGCAAACTCATCCTTTTAGAAACTTGTTTGGGCTGTTGAGAGGAGTAAAAAAACATCAAAAATTTCAATCCTGCATGATTTTACCAAGAAATGTTTTTCTTCATACAAAACCTGATTTTTGCTATTGGGCTCTATTGAATAGTGAATGTTTTGAATTTTCTCCAAAAGTAAAGTAGTTGCAAACTCATGCTTTTAGTGACTTGTTTGGGCTCATGAGAGGAGTAGAAAAACATCAAAAATTTCAGTCCTGCATGATTCTACCAAGAAATGTGTGTTCATTCAAACCGCTGGTTTTTGATAGTTTGGGCCCTATTGAATAATGAATGTTTTGAATTTTCTCCAAAAGTAAAGTAGTTGCAAACTCATGCTTTTAGAGACTTGTTTGGGCTCATGAGAGGAGTAGAAAAACATCAAAAATTTCAGTCCTGCATGATTCTACCAAGAAATGTGTGTTCATTGAAACCGCTGGTTTTTGATAGTTTGGGCCCTATTGAATAATGAATGTTTTGAATTTTCTCCAAAAGTAAAGTAGTTGCAAACTCATCCTTTTAGAAACTTGTTTGGGCTGTTGAGAGGAGTAAAAAACCATCAAAAATTTCAATCCTGCATGATTCTACCAAGAAATGTGATTCTTCATTCAAAACGCTGGTTTTTGCTATTGGGCTCTATTGAATAATGAATGTTTTGAATTTTCTCCAAAAGTAAAGTAGTTGCAAACTCATGCTTTTAGAGACTTGTTTGGGCTCATGAGAGGAGTAGAAAAACATCAAAAATTTCAGTCCTGCATGATTCTACCAAGAAATGTGTGTTCATTGAAACCGCTGGTTTTTGATAGTTTGGGCCCTATTGAATAATGAATGTTTTGAATTTTCTCCAAAAGTAAAGTAGTTGCAAACTCATCCTTTTAGAAACTTGTTTGGGCTGTTGAGAGGAGTAAAAAACCATCAAAAATTTCAATCCTGCATGATTCTACCAAGAAATGTAATTCTTCATTCAAAACGCTGGTTTTTGCTATTGGGCTCTATTGAATAATGAATGTTTTGAATTTTCTCCAAAAGTAAAGTAGTTGCAAACTCATGCTTTTAGAGACTTGTTTGGGCTCATGAGAGGAGTAGAAAAACATCAAAAATTTCAGTCCTGCATGATTCTGCCAAGAAATGTGTGTTCATTGAAACCGCTGGTTTTTGATAGTTTGGGCCCTATTGAATAATGAATGTTTTGAATTTTCTCCAAAAGTAAAGTAGTTGCAAACTCATCCTTTTAGAAACTTGTTTGGGCTGTTGAGAGGAGTAAAAAAACATCAAAAATTTCAATCCTGCATGATTCTACCAAGAAATGTGATTCTTCATTCAAAACGCTGGTTTTTGCTATTGGGCTCTATTGAATAATGAATGTTTTGAATTTTCTCCAAAAGTAAAGTAGTTGCAAACTCATGCTTTTAGAGATTTGTTTGGGCTCATGAGAGGAGTAGAAAAACATCAAAAATTTCAGTCCTGCATGATTCTACCAAGAAATGTGTGTTCATTGAAACCGCTGGTTTTTGATAGTTTGGGCCCTATTGAATAATGAATGTTTTAAATTTTCTCCAAAAGTAAAGTAGTTGCAAACTCATCCTTTTAGAAACTTGTTTGGGCTGTTGAGAGGAGTAAAAAACCATCAAAAATTTCAATCCTGCATGATTTTACCAAGAAATGTGATTCTTCATTCAAAACCTGATTTTTGCTATTGGGCTCTATTGAATAGTGAATGTTTTGAATTTTCTCCAAAAGTAAAGTAGTTGCAAACTCATGCTTTTAGTGACTTGTTTGGGCTCATGAGAGGAGTAGAAAAACATCAAAAATTTCAGTCCTGCATGATTCTACCAAGAAATGTGTGTTCATTCAAACCGCTGGTTTTTGATAGTTTGGGCCCTATTGAATAATGAATGTTTTGAATTTTCTCCAAAAGTAAAGTAGTTGCAAACTCATGCTTTTAGAGACTTGTTTGGGCTCATGAGAGGAGTAGAAAAACATCAAAAATTTCAGTCCTGCATGATTCTACCAAGAAATGTGTGTTCATTGAAACCGCTGGTTTTTGATAGTTTGGGCCCTATTGAATAATGAATGTTTTGAATTTTCTCCAAAAGTAAAGTAGTTGCAAACTCATCCTTTTAGAAACTTGTTTGGGCTGTTGAGAGGAGTAAAAAACCATCAAAAATTTCAATCCTGCATGATTCTACCAAGAAATGTGATTCTTCATTCAAAACGCTGGTTTTTGCTATTGGGCTCTATTGAATAATGAATGTTTTGAATTTTCTCCAAAAGTAAAGTAGTTGCAAACTCATGCTTTTAGAGACTTGTTTGGGCTCATGAGAGGAGTAGAAAAACATCAAAAATTTCAGTCCTGCATGATTCTACCAAGAAATGTGTGTTCATTGAAACCGCTGGTTTTTGATAGTTTGGGCCCTATTGAATAATGAATGTTTTGAATTTTCTCCAAAAGTAAAGTAGTTGCAAACTCATCCTTTTAGAAACTTGTTTGGGCTGTTGAGAGGAGTAAAAAACCATCAAAAATTTCAATCCTGCATGATTCTACCAAGAAATGTAATTCTTCATTCAAAACGCTGGTTTTTGCTATTGGGCTCTATTGAATAATGAATGTTTTGAATTTTCTCCAAAAGTAAAGTAGTTGCAAACTCATGCTTTTAGAGACTTGTTTGGGCTCATGAGAGGAGTAGAAAAACATCAAAAATTTCAGTCCTGCATGATTCTGCCAAGAAATGTGTGTTCATTGAAACCGCTGGTTTTTGATAGTTTGGGCCCTATTGAATAATGAATGTTTTGAATTTTCTCCAAAAGTAAAGTAGTTGCAAACTCATCCTTTTAGAAACTTGTTTGGGCTGTTGAGAGGAGTAAAAAAACATCAAAAATTTCAATCCTGCATGATTCTACCAAGAAATGTGATTCTTCATTCAAAACCTGATTTTTGCTATTGGGCTCTATTGAATAGTGAATGTTTTGAATTTTCTCCAAAAGTAAAGTAGTTGCAAACTCATGCTTTTAGAGACTTGTTTGGGCTCATGAGAGGAGTAGAAAAACATCAAAAATTTCAGTCCTGCATGATTCTACCAAGAAATGTGTGTTCATTCAAACCGCTGGTTTTTGATAGTTTGGGCCCTATTGAATAATGAATGTTTTGAATTTTCTCCAAAAGTAAAGTAGTTGCAAACTCATGCTTTTAGAGACTTGTTTGGGCTCATGAGAGGAGTAGAAAAACATCAAAAATTTCAGTCCTGCATGATTCTACCAAGAAATGTGTGTTCATTCAAACCGCTGGTTTTTGATAGTTTGGGCCCTATTGAATAATGAATGTTTTGAATTTTCTCCAAAAGTAAAGTAGTTGCAAACTCATCCTTTTAGAAACTTGTTTGGGCTGTTGAGAGGAGTAAAAAACCATCAAAAATTTCAATCCTGCATGATTTTACCAAGAAATGTGATTCTTCATTCAAAACCTGATTTTTGCTATTGGGCTCTATTGAATAGTGAATGTTTTGAATTTTCTCCAAAAGTAAAGTAGTTGCAAACTCATGCTTTTAGAGACTTGTTTGGGCTCATGAGAGGAGTAGAAAAACATCAAAAATTTCAGTCCTGCATGATTCTACCAAGAAATGTGTGTTCATTCAAACCGCTGGTTTTTGATAGTTTGGGCCCTATTGAATAATGAATGTTTTGAATTTTCTCCAAAAGTAAAGTAGTTGCAAACTCATGCTTTTAGAGACTTGTTTGGGCTCATGAGAGGAGTAGAAAAACATCAAAAATTTCAGTCCTGCATGATTCTACCAAGAAATGTGTGTTCATTCAAACCGCTGGTTTTTGATAGTTTGGGCCCTATTGAATAATGAATGTTTTGAATTTTCTCCAAAAGTAAAGTAGTTGCAAACTCATCCTTTTTGAAACTTGTTTGGGCTGTTGAGAGGAGTAAAAAACCATCAAAAATTTCAATCCTGCATGATTTTACCAAGAAATGTGATTCTTCATTCAAAACCTGATTTTTGCTATTGGGCTCTATTGAATAGTGAATGTTTTGAATTTTCTCCAAAAGTAAAGTAGTTGCAAACTCATGCTTTTAGAGACTTGTTTGGGCTCATGAGAGGAGTAGAAAAACATCAAAAATTTCAGTCCTGCATGATTCTACCAAGAAATGTGTGTTCATTCAAACCGCTGGTTTTTGATAGTTTGGGCCCTATTGAATAATGAATGTTTTGAATTTTCTCCAAAAGTAAAGTAGTTGCAAACTCATGCTTTTAGAGACTTGTTTGGGCTCATGAGAGGAGTAGAAAAACATCAAAAATTTCAGTCCTGCATGATTCTACCAAGAAATGTGTGTTCATTCAAACCGCTGGTTTTTGATAGTTTGGGCCCTATTGAATAATGAATGTTTTGAATTTTCTCCAAAAGTAAAGTAGTTGCAAACTCATCCTTTTAGAAACTTGTTTGGGCTGTTGAGAGGAGTAAAAAACCATCAAAAATTTCAATCCTGCATGATTCTACCAAGAAATGTGATTCTTCATTCAAAACGCTGGTTTTTGCTATTGGGCTCTATTGAATAATGAATGTTTTGAATTTTCTCCAGAAGTAAAGTAGTTGCAAACTCATGCTTTTAGAGACTTGTTTGGGCTCATGAGAGGAGTAGAAAAACATCAAAAATTTCAGTCCTGCATGATTCTACCAAGAAATGTGTGCTCATTGAAACCGCTGTTTTTTGATAGTTTGGGCCCTATTGAATAATGAATGTTTTAAATTTTCTCCAAAAGTAAAGTAGTTGCAAACTCATCCTTTTAGAAACTTGTTTGGGCTGTTGAGAGGAGTAAAAAACCATCAAAAATTTCAATCCTGCATGATTTTACCAAGAAATGTGATTCTTCATTCAAAACCTGATTTTTGCTATTGGGCTCTATTGAATAGTGAATGTTTTGAATTTTCTCCAAAAGTAAAGTAGTTGCAAACTCATGCTTTTAGAAACTTGTTTGGGCTCATGAGATGAGTAGAAAAACATCAAAAATTTCAGTCCTGCATGATTCTACCAAGACATGTGTGTTCATTGAAACGGCTGGTTTTTGATAGTTTGGGCCCTATTGAATAATGAATGTTTTGAATTTTCTCCAAAAGTAAAGTAGTTGCAAACTCATCCTTTTAGAAACTTGTTTGGGCTGTTGAGAGGAGTAAAAAACCATCAAAAATTTCAATCCTGCATGATTCTACCAAGAAATGTGATTCTTCATTCAAAACGCTGGTTTTTGCTATTGGGCTCTATTGAATAATGTTTTGAATTTTCTCCAAAAGTAAAGTAGTTGCAAACTCATGCTTTTAGAGATTTGTTTGGGCTCATGAGAGGAGTAGAAAAACATCAAAAATTTCAGTCCTGCATGATTCTACCAAGAAATGTGTGTTCATTGAAACCGCTGGTTTTTGATAGTTTGGGCCCTATTGAATAATGAATGTTTTAAATTTTCTCCAAAAGTAAAGTAGTTGCAAACTCATCCTTTTAGAAACTTGTTTGGGCTGTTGAGAGGAGTAAAAAACCATCAAAAATTTCAATCCTGCATGATTTTACCAAGAAATGTGATTCTTCATTCAAAACCTGATTTTTGCTATTGGGCTCTATTGAATAGTGAATGTTTTGAATTTTCTCCAAAAGTAAAGTAGTTGCAAACTCATGCTTTTAGAGACTTGTTTGGGCTCATGAGAGGAGTAGAAAAACATCAAAAATTTCAGTCCTGCATGATTCTACCAAGAAATGTGTGTTCATTCAAACCGCTGGTTTTTGATAGTTTGGGCCCTATTGAATAATGAATGTTTTGAATTTTCTCCAAAAGTAAAGTAGTTGCAAACTCATGCTTTTAGAGACTTGTTTGGGCTCATGAGAGGAGTAGAAAAACATCAAAAATTTCAGTCCTGCATGATTCTACCAAGAAATGTGTGTTCATTCAAACCGCTGGTTTTTGATAGTTTGGGCCCTATTGAATAATGAATGTTTTGAATTTTCTCCAAAAGTAAAGTAGTTGCAAACTCATCCTTTTAGAAACTTGTTTGGGCTGTTGAGAGGAGTAAAAAACCATCAAAAATTTCAATCCTGCATGATTTTACCAAGAAATGTGATTCTTCATTCAAAACCTGATTTTTGCTATTGGGCTCTATTGAATAGTGAATGTTTTGAATTTTCTCCAAAAGTAAAGTAGTTGCAAACTCATGCTTTTAGAGACTTGTTTGGGCTCATGAGAGGAGTAGAAAAACATCAAAAATTTCAGTCCTGCATGATTCTACCAAGAAATGTGTGTTCATTGAAACCGCTGGTTTTTGATAGTTTGGGCCCTATTGAATATTGAATGTTTTGAATTTTCTCCAAAAGTAAAGTAGTTGCAAACTCATCCTTTTAGAAACTTGTTTGGGCTGTTGAGAGGAGTAAAAAACCATCAAAAATTTCAATCCTGCATGATTCTACCAAGAAATGTGATTCTTCATTCAAAACCTGATTTTTGCTATTGGGCTCTATTGAATAGTGAATGTTTTGAATTTTCTCCAAAAGTAAAGTAGTTGCAAACTCATGCTTTTAGAGATTTGTTTGGGCTCATGAGAGGAGTAGAAAAACATCAAAAATTTCAGTCCTGCATGATTCTACCAAGAAATGTGTGTTCATTCAAACCGCTGGTTTTTGATAGTTTGGGCCCTATTGAATAATGAATGTTTTGAATTTTCTCCAAAAGTAAAGTAGTTGCAAACTCATGCTTTTAGAGACTTGTTTGGGCTCATGAGAGGAGTAGAAAAACATCAAAAATTTCAGTCCTGCATGATTCTACCAAGAAATGTGTGTTCATTGAAACCGCTGGTTTTTGATAGTTTGGGCCCTATTGAATAATGAATGTTTTGAATTTTCTCCAAAAGTAAAGTAGTTGCAAACTCATCCTTTTAGAAACTTGTTTGGGCTGTTGAGAGGAGTAAAAAACCATCAAAAATTTCAATCCTGCATGATTCTACCAAGAAATGTGATTCTTCATTCAAAACGCTGGTTTTTGCTATTGGGCTCTATTGAATAATGAATGTTTTGAATTTTCTCCAGAAGTAAAGTAGTTGCAAACTCATGCTTTTAGAGACTTGTTTGGGCTCATGAGAGGAGCAGAAAAACATCAAAAATTTCAGTCCTGCATGATTCTACCAAGAAATGTGTGTTCATTGAAACCGCTGGTTTTTGATAGTTTGGGCCCTATTGAATAATGAATGTTTTGAATTTTCTCCAAAAGTAAAGTAGTTGCAAACTCATCCTTTTAGAAACTTGTTTGGGCTGTTGAGAGGAGTAAAAAACCATCAAAAATTTCAATCCTGCATGATTCTACCAAGAAATGTGATTCTTCATTCAAAACCTGATTTTTGCTATTGGGCTCTATTGAATAGTGAATGTTTTGAATTTTCTCCAAAAGTAAAGTAGTTGCAAACTCATGCTTTTAGAGACTTGTTTGGGCTCATGAGATGAGTAGAAAAACATCAAAAATTTCAGTCCTGCATGATTCTACCAAGACATGTGTGTTCATTGAAACGGCTGGTTTTTGATAGTTTGGGCCCTATTGAATAATGAATGTTTTGAATTTTCTCCAAAAGTAAAGTAGTTGCAAACTCATCCTTTTAGAAACTTGTTTGGGCTGTTGAGAGGAGTAAAAAACCATCAAAAATTTCAATCCTGCATGATTCTACCAAGAAATGTGATTCTTCATTCAAAACGCTGGTTTTTGCTATTGGGCTCTATTGAATAATGTTTTGAATTTTCTCCAAAAGTAAAGTAGTTGCAAACTCATGCTTTTAGAGATTTGTTTGGGCTCATGAGAGGAGTAGAAAAACATCAAAAATTTCAGTCCTGCATGATTCTACCAAGAAATGTGTGTTCATTGAAACCGCTGGTTTTTGATAGTTTGGGCCCTATTGAATAATGAATGTTTTAAATTTTCTCCAAAAGTAAAGTAGTTGCAAACTCATCCTTTTAGAAACTTGTTTGGGCTGTTGAGAGGAGTAAAAAACCATCAAAAATTTCAATCCTGCATGATTTTACCAAGAAATGTGATTCTTCATTCAAAACCTGATTTTTGCTATTGGGCTCTATTGAATAGTGAATGTTTTGAATTTTCTCCAAAAGTAAAGTAGTTGCAAACTCATGCTTTTAGAGACTTGTTTGGGCTCATGAGAGGAGTAGAAAAACATCAAAAATTTCAGTCCTGCATGATTCTACCAAGAAATGTGTGTTCATTCAAACCGCTGGTTTTTGATAGTTTGGGCCCTATTGAATAATGAATGTTTTGAATTTTCTCCAAAAGTAAAGTAGTTGCAAACTCATGCTTTTAGAGACTTGTTTGGGCTCATGAGAGGAGTAGAAAAACATCAAAAATTTCAGTCCTGCATGATTCTACCAAGAAATGTGTGTTCATTGAAACCGCTGGTTTTTGATAGTTTGGGCCCTATTGAATAATGAATGTTTTGAATTTTCTCCAAAAGTAAAGTAGTTGCAAACTCATCCTTTTAGAAACTTGTTTGGGCTGTTGAGAGGAGTAAAAAACCATCAAAAATTTCAATCCTGCATGATTTTACCAAGAAATGTGATTCTTCATTCAAAACCTGATTTTTGCTATTGGGCTCTATTGAATAGTGAATGTTTTGAATTTTCTCCAAAAGTAAAGTAGTTGCAAACTCATGCTTTTAGAGACTTGTTTGGGCTCATGAGAGGAGTAGAAAAACATCAAAAATTTCAGTCCTGCATGATTCTACCAAGAAATGTGTGTTCATTCAAACCGCTGGTTTTTGATAGTTTGGGCCCTATTGAATAATGAATGTTTTGAATTTTCTCCAAAAGTAAAGTAGTTGCAAACTCATCCTTTTAGAAACTTGTTTGGGCTGTTGAGAGGAGTAAAAAACCATCAAAAATTTCAATCCTGCATGATTCTACCAAGAAATGTGATTCTTCATTCAAAACGCTGGTTTTTGCTATTGGGCTCTATTGAATAATGAATGTTTTGAATTTTCTCCAGAAGTAAAGTAGTTGCAAACTCATGCTTTTAGAGACTTGTTTGGGCTCGTGAGAGGAGTAGAAAAACATCAAAAATTTCAGTCCTGCATGATTCTACCAAGAAATGTGTGTTCATTGAAACCGCTGGTTTTTGATAGTTTGGGCCCTATTGAATAATGAATGTTTTGAATTTTCTCCAAAAGTAAAGTAGTTGCAAACTCATCCTTTTAGAAACTTGTTTGGGCTGTTGAGAGGAGTAAAAAACCATCAAAAATTTCAATCCTGTATGATTCTACCAAGAAATGTGATTCTTCATTCAAAACCTGATTTTTGCTATTGGGCTCCATTGAATAGTGAATGTTTTGAATTTTCTCCTAAAGTAAAGTAGTTGCAAACTCATGCTTTTAGAGACTTGTTTGGGCTCATGAGATGAGTAGAAAAACATCAAAAATTTCAGTCCTGCATGATTATACCAAGACATGTGTGTTCATTGAAACGGCTGGTTTTTGATAGTTTGGGCCCTATTGAATAATGAATGTTTTGAATTTTCTCCAAAAGTAAAGTAGTTGCAAACTCATCCTTTTAGAAACTTGTTTGGGCTGTTGAGAGGAGTAAAAAACCATCAAAAATTTCAATCCTGCATGATTCTACCAAGAAATGTGATTCTTCATTCAAAACGCTGGTTTTTGCTATTGGGCTCTATTGAATAATGTTTTGAATTTTCTCCAAAAGTAAAGTAGTTGCAAACTCATGCTTTTAGAGATTTGTTTGGGCTCATGAGAGGAGTAGAAAAACATCAAAAATTTCAGTCCTGCATGATTCTACCAAGAAATGTGTGTTCATTGAAACCGCTGGTTTTTGATAGTTTGGGCCCTATTGAATAATGAATGTTTTAAATTTTCTCCAAAAGTAAAGTAGTTGCAAACTCATCCTTTTAGAAACTTGTTTGGGCTGTTGAGAGGAGTAAAAAACCATCAAAAATTTCAATCCTGCATGATTTTACCAAGAAATGTGATTCTTCATTCAAAACCTGATTTTTGCTATTGGGCTCTATTGAATAGTGAATGTTTTGAATTTTCTCCAAAAGTAAAGTAGTTGCAAACTCATGCTTTTAGAGACTTGTTTGGGCTCATGAGAGGAGTAGAAAAACATCAAAAATTTCAGTCCTGCATGATTCTACCAAGAAATGTGTGTTCATTCAAACCGCTGGTTTTTGATAGTTTGGGCCCTATTGAATAATGAATGTTTTGAATTTTCTCCAAAAGTAAAGTAGTTGCAAACTCATGCTTTTAGAGACTTGTTTGGGCTCATGAGAGGAGTAGAAAAACATCAAAAATTTCAGTCCTGCATGATTCTACCAAGAAATGTGTGTTCATTCAAACCGCTGGTTTTTGATACTTTGGGCCCTATTGAATAATGAATGTTTTGAATTTTCTCCAAAAGTAAAGTAGTTGCAAACTCATCCTTTTAGAAACTTGTTTGGGCTGTTGAGAGGAGTAAAAAACCATCAAAAATTTCAATCCTGCATGATTTTACCAAGAAATGTGATTCTTCATTCAAAACCTGATTTTTGCTATTGGGCTCTATTGAATAGTGAATGTTTTGAATTTTCTCCAAAAGTAAAGTAGTTGCAAACTCATGCTTTTAGAGACTTGTTTGGGCTCATGAGAGGAGTAGAAAAACATCACAAATTTCAGTCCTGCATGATTCTACCAAGAAATGTGTGTTCATTCAAACCGCTGGTTTTTGATAGTTTGGGCCCTATTGAATAATGAATGTTTTGAATTTTCTCCAAAAGTAAAGTAGTTGCAAACTCATGCTTTTAGAGACTTGTTTGGGCTCATGAGTGGAGTAGAAAAACATCAAAAATTTCAGTCCTGCATGATTCTACCAAGAAATGTGTGTTCATTCAAACCGCTGGTTTTTGATACTTTGGGCCCTATTGAATAATGAATGTTTTGAATTTTCTCCAAAAGTAAAGTAGTTGCAAACTCATCCTTTTAGAAACTTGTTTGGGCTGTTGAGAGGAGTAAAAAACCATCAAAAATTTCAATCCTGCATGATTTTACCAAGAAATGTGATTCTTCATTCAAAACCTGATTTTTGCTATTGGGCTCTATTGAATAGTGAATGTTTTGAATTTTCTCCAAAAGTAAAGTAGTTGCAAACTCATGCTTTTAGAGACTTGTTTGGGCTCATGAGAGGAGTAGAAAAACATCAAAAATTTCAGTCCTGCATGATTCTACCAAGAAATGTGTGTTCATTGAAACCGCTGGTTTTTGATAGTTTGGGCCCTATTGAATAATGAATGTTTTGAATTTTCTCCAAAAGTAAAGTAGTTGCAAACTCATCCTTTTAGAAACTTGTTTGGGCTGTTGAGAGGAGTAAAAAACCATCAAAAATTTCAATCCTGCATGATTTTACCAAGAAATGTTTTTCTTCATACAAAACCTGATTTTTGCTATTGGGCTCTATTGAATAGTGAATGTTTTGAATTTTCTCCAAAAGTAAAGTAGTTGCAAACTCATGCTTTTAGTGACTTGTTTGGGCTCATGAGAGGAGTAGAAAAACATCAAAAATTTCAGTCCTGCATGATTCTACCAAGAAATGTGTGTTCATTCAAACCGCTGGTTTTTGATAGTTTGGGCCCTATTGAATAATGAATGTTTTGAATTTTCTCCAAAAGTAAAGTAGTTGCAAACTCATGCTTTTAGAGACTTGTTTGGGCTCATGAGAGGAGTAGAAAAACATCAAAAATTTCAGTCCTGCATGATTCTACCAAGAAATGTGTGTTCATTGAAACCGCTGGTTTTTGATAGTTTGGGCCCTATTGAATAATGAATGTTTTGAATTTTCTCCAAAAGTAAAGTAGTTGCAAACTCATCCTTTTAGAAACTTGTTTGGGCTGTTGAGAGGAGTAAAAAACCATCAAAAATTTCAATCCTGCATGATTCTACCAAGAAATGTGATTCTTCATTCAAAACGCTGGTTTTTGCTATTGGGCTCTATTGAATAATGAATGTTTTGAATTTTCTCCAAAAGTAAAGTAGTTGCAAACTCATGCTTTTAGAGACTTGTTTGGGCTCATGAGAGGAGTAGAAAAACATCAAAAATTTCAGTCCTGCATGATTCTACCAAGAAATGTGTGTTCATTGAAACCGCTGGTTTTTGATAGTTTGGGCCCTATTGAATAATGAATGTTTTGAATTTTCTCCAAAAGTAAAGTAGTTGCAAACTCATCCTTTTAGAAACTTGTTTGGGCTGTTGAGAGGAGTAAAAAACCATCAAAAATTTCAATCCTGCATGATTCTACCAAGAAATGTAATTCTTCATTCAAAACGCTGGTTTTTGCTATTGGGCTCTATTGAATAATGAATGTTTTGAATTTTCTCCAAAAGTAAAGTAGTTGCAAACTCATGCTTTTAGAGACTTGTTTGGGCTCATGAGAGGAGTAGAAAAACATCAAAAATTTCAGTCCTGCATGATTCTGCCAAGAAATGTGTGTTCATTGAAACCGCTGGTTTTTGATAGTTTGGGCCCTATTGAATAATGAATGTTTTGAATTTTCTCCAAAAGTAAAGTAGTTGCAAACTCATCCTTTTAGAAACTTGTTTGGGCTGTTGAGAGGAGTAAAAAAACATCAAAAATTTCAATCCTGCATGATTCTACCAAGAAATGTGATTCTTCATTCAAAACGCTGGTTTTTGCTATTGGGCTCTATTGAATAATGAATGTTTTGAATTTTCTCCAAAAGTAAAGTAGTTGCAAACTCATGCTTTTAGAGATTTGTTTGGGCTCATGAGAGGAGTAGAAAAACATCAAAAATTTCAGTCCTGCATGATTCTACCAAGAAATGTGTGTTCATTGAAACCGCTGGTTTTTGATAGTTTGGGCCCTATTGAATAATGAATGTTTTAAATTTTCTCCAAAAGTAAAGTAGTTGCAAACTCATCCTTTTAGAAACTTGTTTGGGCTGTTGAGAGGAGTAAAAAACCATCAAAAATTTCAATCCTGCATGATTTTACCAAGAAATGTGATTCTTCATTCAAAACCTGATTTTTGCTATTGGGCTCTATTGAATAGTGAATGTTTTGAATTTTCTCCAAAAGTAAAGTAGTTGCAAACTCATGCTTTTAGTGACTTGTTTGGGCTCATGAGAGGAGTAGAAAAACATCAAAAATTTCAGTCCTGCATGATTCTACCAAGAAATGTGTGTTCATTCAAACCGCTGGTTTTTGATAGTTTGGGCCCTATTGAATAATGAATGTTTTGAATTTTCTCCAAAAGTAAAGTAGTTGCAAACTCATGCTTTTAGAGACTTGTTTGGGCTCATGAGAGGAGTAGAAAAACATCAAAAATTTCAGTCCTGCATGATTCTACCAAGAAATGTGTGTTCATTGAAACCGCTGGTTTTTGATAGTTTGGGCCCTATTGAATAATGAATGTTTTGAATTTTCTCCAAAAGTAAAGTAGTTGCAAACTCATCCTTTTAGAAACTTGTTTGGGCTGTTGAGAGGAGTAAAAAACCATCAAAAATTTCAATCCTGCATGATTCTACCAAGAAATGTGATTCTTCATTCAAAACGCTGGTTTTTGCTATTGGGCTCTATTGAATAATGAATGTTTTGAATTTTCTCCAAAAGTAAAGTAGTTGCAAACTCATGCTTTTAGAGACTTGTTTGGGCTCATGAGAGGAGTAGAAAAACATCAAAAATTTCAGTCCTGCATGATTCTACCAAGAAATGTGTGTTCATTGAAACCGCTGGTTTTTGATAGTTTGGGCCCTATTGAATAATGAATGTTTTGAATTTTCTCCAAAAGTAAAGTAGTTGCAAACTCATCCTTTTAGAAACTTGTTTGGGCTGTTGAGAGGAGTAAAAAACCATCAAAAATTTCAATCCTGCATGATTCTACCAAGAAATGTAATTCTTCATTCAAAACGCTGGTTTTTGCTATTGGGCTCTATTGAATAATGAATGTTTTGAATTTTCTCCAAAAGTAAAGTAGTTGCAAACTCATGCTTTTAGAGACTTGTTTGGGCTCATGAGAGGAGTAGAAAAACATCAAAAATTTCAGTCCTGCATGATTCTACCAAGAAATGTGTGTTCATTCAAACCGCTGGTTTTTGATAGTTTGGGCCCTATTGAATAATGAATGTTTTGAATTTTCTCCAAAAGTAAAGTAGTTGCAAACTCATGCTTTTAGAGACTTGTTTGGGCTCATGAGAGGAGTAGAAAAACATCAAAAATTTCAGTCCTGTATGATTCTACCAAGAAATGTGTGTTCATTCAAACCGCTGGTTTTTGATACTTTGGGCCCTATTGAATAATGAATGTTTTGAATTTTCTCCAAAAGTAAAGTAGTTGCAAACTCATCCTTTTAGAAACTTGTTTGGGCTGTTGAGAGGAGTAAAAAACCATCAAAAATTTCAATCCTGCATGATTTTACCAAGAAATGTGATTCTTCATTCAAAACCTGATTTTTGCTATTGGGCTCTATTGAATAGTGAATGTTTTGAATTTTCTCCAAAAGTAAAGTAGTTGCAAACTCATGCTTTTAGAGACTTGTTTGGGCTCATGAGAGGAGTAGAAAAACATCAAAAATTTCAGTCCTGCATGATTCTACCAAGAAATGTGTGTTCATTGAAACCGCTGGTTTTTGATAGTTTGGGCCCTATTGAATAATGAATGTTTTGAATTTTCTCCAAAAGTAAAGTAGTTGCAAACTCATCCTTTTAGAAACTTGTTTGGGCTGTTGAGAGGAGTAAAAAACCATCAAAAATTTCAATCCTGCATGATTCTACCAAGAAATGTGATTCTTCATTCAAAACGCTGGTTTTTGCTATTGGGCTCTATTGAATAATGAATGTTTTGAATTTTCTCCAAAAGTAAAGTAGTTGCAAACTCATGCTTTTAGAGATTTGTTTGGGCTCATGAGAGGAGTAGAAAAACATCAAAAATTTCAGTCCTGCATGATTCTACCAAGAAATGTGTGTTCATTGAAACCGCTGGTTTTTGATAGTTTGGGCCCTATTGAATAATGAATGTTTTAAATTTTCTCCAAAAGTAAAGTAGTTGCAAACTCATCCTTTTAGAAACTTGTTTGGGCTGTTGAGAGGAGTAAAAAACCATCAAAAATTTCAATCCTGCATGATTTTACCAAGAAATGTGATTCTTCATTCAAAACGCTGGTTTTTGCTATTGGGCTCTATTGAATAATGAATGTTTTGAATTTTCTCCAGAAGTAAAGTAGTTGCAAACTCATGCTTTTAGAGACTTGTTTGGGCTCATGAGAGGAGTAGAAAAACATCAAAAATTTCAGTCCTGCATGATCCTACCAAGAAATGTGTGTTCATTCAAACCGCTGGTTTTTGATAGTTTGGGCCCTATTGAATAATGAATGTTTTGAATTTTCTCCAAAAGTAAAGTAGTTGCAAACTCATGCTTTTAGAGACTTGTTTGGGCTCATGAGAGGAGTAGAAAAACATCAAAAATTTCAGTCCTGCATGATTCTACCAAGAAATGTGTGTTCATTCAAACCGCTGGTTTTTGATAGTTTGGGCCTTATTGAATAATGAATGTTTTGAATTTTCTCCAAAAGTAAAGTAGTTGCAAACTCATCCTTTTAGAAACTTGTTTGGGCTGTTGAGAGGAGTAAAAAACCATCAAAAATTTCAATCCTGCATGATTCTACCAAGAAATGTGATTCTTCATTCAAAACGCTGGTTTTTGCTATTGGGCTCTATTGAATAATGAATGTTTTGAATTTTCTCCAGAAGTAAAGTAGTTGCAAACTCATGCTTTTAGAGACTTGTTTGGGCTCATGAGAGGAGTAGAAAAACATCAAAAATTTCAGTCCTGCATGATTCTACCAAGAAATGTGTGTTCATTGAAACCGCTGGTTTTTGATAGTTTGGGCCCTATTGAATAATGAATGTTTTGAATTTTCTCCAAAAGTAAAGTAGTTGCAAACTCATCCTTTTAGAAACTTGTTTGGGCTGTTGAGAGGAGTAAAAAACCATCAAAAATTTCAATCCTGCATGATTCTACCAAGAAATGTGATTCTTCATTCAAAACGCTGGTTTTTGCTATTGGGCTCTATTGAATAATGAATGTTTTGAATTTTCTCCAAAAGTAAAGTAGTTGCAAACTCATGCTTTTAGAGATTTGTTTGGGCTCATGAGAGGAGTAGAAAAACATCAAAAATTTCAGTCCTGCATGATTCTACCAAGAAATGTGTGTTCATTCAAACCGCTGGTTTTTGATAGTTTGGGCCCTATTGAATAATGAATGTTTTAAATTTTCTCCAAAAGTAAAGTAGTTGCAAACTCATCCTTTTAGAAACTTGTTTGGGCTGTTGAGAGGAGTAAAAAAACATCAAAAATTTCAATCCTGCATGATTTTACCAAGAAATGTTGATTCTTCATTCAAAACCTGATTTTTGCTATTGGGCTCTATTGAATAGTGAATGTTTTGAATTTTCTCCAAAAGTAAAGTAGTTGCAAACTCATGCTTTTAGAGACTTGTTTGGGCTCATGAGAGGAGTAGAAAAACATCAAAAATTTCAGTCCTGCATGATTCTACCAAGAAATGTGTGTTCATTCAAACCGCTGGTTTTTGATAGTTTGGGCCCTATTGAATAATGAATGTTTTGAATTTTCTCCAAAAGTAAAGTAGTTGCAAACTCATCCTTTTAGAAACTTGTTTGGGCTGTTGAGAGGAGTAAAAAACCATCAAAAATTTCAATCCTGCATGATTCTACCAAGAAATGTGATTCTTCATTCAAAACGCTGGTTTTTGCTATTGGGCTCTATTGAATAATGAATGTTTTGAATTTTCTCCAAAAGTAAAGTAGTTGCAAACTCATGCTTTTAGAGACTTGTTTGGGCTCATGAGAGGAGTAGAAAAACATCACAAATTTCAGTCCTGCATGATTCTACCAAGAAATGTGTGTTCATTCAAACCGCTGGTTTTTGATAGTTTGGGCCCTATTGAATAATGAATGTTTTGAATTTTCTCCAAAAGTAAAGTAGTTGCAAACTCATGCTTTTAGAGACTTGTTTGGGCTCATGAGAGGAGTAGAAAAACATCAAAAATTTCAGTCCTGCATGATTCTACCAAGAAATGTGTGTTCATTCAAACCGCTGGTTTTTGATAGTTTGGGCCCTATTGAATAATGAATGTTTTGAATTTTCTCCAAAAGTAAAGTAGTTGCAAACTCATGCTTTTAGAGACTTGTTTGGGCTCATGAGAGGAGTAGAAAAACATCAAAAATTTCAGTCGTGCATGATTCTACCAAGAAATGTGTGTTCATTGAAACCGCTGGTTTTTGATAGTTTGGGCCCTATTGAATAATGAATGTTTTGAATTTTCTTCAAAAGTAAAGTAGTTGCAAACTCATCCTTTTAGAAACTTGTTTGGGCTGTTGAGAGGAGTAAAAAACCATCAAAAATTTCAATCCTGCATGATTCTACCAAGAAATGTGATTCTTCATTCAAAACGCTGGTTTTTGCTATTGGGCTCTATTGAATAATGAATGTTTTGAATTTTCTCCAAAAGTAAAGTAGTTGCAAACTCATGCTTTTAGAGACTTGTTTGGGCTCATGAGAGGAGTAGAAAAACATCAAAAATTTCAGTCCTGCATGATTCTACCAAGAAATGTGTGTTCATTGAAACCGCTGGTTTTTGATAGTTTGGGCCCTATTGAATAATGAATGTTTTGAATTTTCTCCAAAAGTAAAGTAGTTGCAAACTCATCCTTTTAGAAACTTGTTTGGGCTGTTGAGAGGAGTAAAAAACCATCAAAAATTTCAATCCTGCATGATTTTACCAAGAAATGTGATTCTTCATTCAAAACGCTGGTTTTTGCTATTGGGCTCTATTGAATAATGAATGTTTTGAATTTTCTCCAAAAGTAAAGTAGTTGCAAACTCATGCTTTTAGAGATTTGTTTGGGCTCATGAGAGGAGTAGAAAAACATCAAAAATTTCAGTCCTGCATGATTCTACCAAGAAATGTGTGTTCATTGAAACCGCTGGTTTTTGATAGTTTGGGCCCTATTGAATAATGAATGTTTTGAATTTTCTCCAAAAGTAAAGTAGTTGCAAACTCATGCTTTTAGAGACT
The DNA here is from genome assembly GCF_039654945.1 of Dendrobates tinctorius. NCBI lineage: Eukaryota > Metazoa > Chordata > Amphibia > Anura > Dendrobatidae > Dendrobates > Dendrobates tinctorius. The sequence goes on from NW_027362096.1 coordinate 1,376,357, forward strand.
TGTTTGGGCTCATGAGAGGAGTAGAAAAACATCAAAAATTTCAGTCCTGCATGATTCTACCAAGAAATGTGTGTTCATTGAAACCGCTGGTTTTTGATAGTTTGGGCCCTATTGAATAATGAATGTTTTGAATTTTCTCCAAAAGTAAAGTAGTTGCAAACTCATCCTTTTAGAAACTTGTTTGGGCTGTTGAGAGGAGTAAAAAACCATCAAAAATTTCAATCCTGCATGATTCTACCAAGAAATGTGATTCTTCATTCAAAACCTGATTTTTGCTATTGGGCTCTATTGAATAGTGAATGTTTTGAATTTTCTCCAAAAGTAAAGTAGTTGCAAACTCATGCTTTTAGAGACTTGTTTGGGCTCATGAGATGAGTAGAAAAACATCAAAAATTTCAGTCCTGCATGATTCTACCAAGAAATGTGTGTTCATTGAAACCGCTGGTTTTTGATAGTTTGGGCCCTATTGAATAATGAATGTTTTGAATTTTCTCCAAAAGTAAAGTAGTTGCAAACTCATGCTTTTAGAGACTTGTTTGGGCTCATGAGAGGAGTAGAAAAACATCAAAAATTTCAGTCCTGCATGATTCTACCAAGAAATGTGTGTTCATTGAAACGGCTGGTTTTTGATAGTTTGGGCCCTATTGAATAATGAATGTTTTGAATTTTCTCCAAAAGTAAAGTAGTTGCAAACTCATCCTTTTAGAAACTTGTTTGGGCTGTTGAGAGGAGTAAAAAACCATCAAAAATTTCAATCCTGCATGATTCTACCAAGAAATGTGATTCTTCATTCAAAACGCTGGTTTTTGCTATTGGGCTCTATTGAATAATGAATGTTTTGAATTTTCTCCAAAAGTAAAGTAGTTGCAAACTCATGCTTTTAGAGACTTGTTTGGGCTCATGAGAGGAGTAGAAAAACATCACAAATTTCAGTCCTGCATGATTCTACCAAGAAATGTGTGTTCATTCAAACCGCTGGTTTTTGATAGTTTGGGCCCTATTGAATAATGAATGTTTTGAATTTTCTCCAAAAGTAAAGTAGTTGCAAACTCATCCTTTTAGAAACTTGTTTGGGCTGTTGAGAGGAGTAAAAAACCATCAAAAATTTCAATCCTGCATGATTTTACCAAGAAATGTGATTCTTCATTCAAAACGCTGGTTTTTGCTATTGGGCTCTATTGAATAATGAATGTTTTGAATTTTCTCCAAAAGTAAAGTAGTTGCAAACTCATGCTTTTAGAGATTTGTTTGGGCTCATGAGAGGAGTAGAAAAACATCAAAAATTTCAGTCCTGCATGATTCTACCAAGAAATGTGTGTTCATTGAAACCGCTGGTTTTTGATAGTTTGGGCCCTATTGAATAATGAATGTTTTAAATTTTCTCCAAAAGTAAAGTAGTTGCAAACTCATCCTTTTAGAAACTTGTTTGGGCTGTTGAGAGGAGTAAAAAACCATCAAAAATTTCAATCCTGCATGATTTTACCAAGAAATGTGATTCTTCATTCAAAACCTGATTTTTGCTATTGGGCTCTATTGAATAGTGAATGTTTTGAATTTTCTCCAAAAGTAAAGTAGTTGCAAACTCATGCTTTTAGAGACTTGTTTGGGCTCATGAGAGGAGTAGAAAAACATCAAAAATTTCAGTCCTGCATGATTCTACCAAGAAATGTGTGTTCATTCAAACCGCTGGTTTTTGATAGTTTGGGCCCTATTGAATAATGAATGTTTTGAATTTTCTCCAAAAGTAAAGTAGTTGCAAACTCATGCTTTTAGAGACTTGTTTGGGCTCATGAGAGGAGTAGAAAAACATCAAAAATTTCAGTCCTGCATGATTCTACCAAGAAATGTGTGTTCATTGAAACCGCTGGTTTTTGATAGTTTGGGCCCTATTGAATAATGAATGTTTTGAATTTTCTCCAAAAGTAAAGTAGTTGCAAACTCATCCTTTTAGAAACTTGTTTGGGCTGTTGAGAGGAGTAAAAAACCATCAAAAATTTCAATCCTGCATGATTCTACCAAGAAATGTGATTCTTCATTCAAAACGCTGGTTTTTGCTATTGGGCTCTATTGAATAATGAATGTTTTGAATTTTCTCCAAAAGTAAAGTAGTTGCAAACTCATGCTTTTAGAGACTTGTTTGGGCTCATGAGAGGAGTAGAAAAACATCAAAAATTTCAGTCCTGCATGATTCTACCAAGAAATGTGTGTTCATTGAAACCGCTGGTTTTTGATAGTTTGGGCCCTATTGAATAATTAATGTTTTGAATTTTCTCCAAAAGTAAAGTAGTTGCAAACTCATCCTTTTAGAAACTTGTTTGGGCTGTTGAGAGGAGTAAAAAACCATCAAAAATTTCAATCCTGCATGATTTTACCAAGAAATGTGATTCTTCATTCAAAACCTGATTTTTGCTATTGGGCTCTATTGAATAGTGAATGTTTTGAATTTTCTCCAAAAGTAAAGTAGTTGCAAACTCATGCTTTTAGAGACTAGTTTGGGCTCATGAGAGGAGTAGAAAAACATCAAAAATTTCAGTCCTGCATGATTCTACCAAGAAATGTGTGTTCATTGAAACCGCTGGTTTTTGATAGTTTGGGCCCTATTGAATAATGAATGTTTTGAATTTTCTCCAAAAGTAAAGTAGTTGCAAACTCATCCTTTTAGAAACTTGTTTGGGCTGTTGAGAGGAGTAAAAAACCATCAAAAATTTCAATCCTGCATGATTCTACCAAGAAATGTGATTCTTCATTCAAAACCTGATTTTTGCTATTGGGCTCTATTGAATAGTGAATGTTTTGAATTTTCTCCAAAAGTAAAGTAGTTGCAAACTCATGCTTTTAGAGACTTGTTTGGGCTCATGAGATGAGTAGAAAAACATCAAAAATTTCAGTCCTGCATGATTCTACCAAGACATGTGTGTTCATTGAAACGGCTGGTTTTTGATAGTTTGGGCCCTATTGTATAATGAATGTTTTGAATTTTCTCCAAAAGTAAAGTAGTTGCAAACTCATCCTTTTAGAAACTTGTTTGGGCTGTTGAGAGGAGTGAAAAACCATCAAAAATTTCAATCCTGTATGATTTTACCAAGAAATGTGATTCTTCATTCAAAACCTGATTTTTGCTATTGGGCTCTATTGAATAGTGAATGTTTTGAATTTTCTCCAAAAGTAAAGTAGTTGCAAACTCATGCTTTTAGAGACTTGTTTGGGCTCATGAGAGGAGTAGAAAAACATCAAAAATTTCAGTCCTGCATGATTCTACCAAGAAATGTGTGTTCATTGAAACCGCTGGTTTTTGATAGTTTGGGCCCTATTGAATAATGAATGTTTTGAATTTTCTCCAAAAGTAAAGTAGTTGCAAACTCATCCTTTTAGAAACTTGTTTGGGCTGTTGAGAGGAGTAAAAAACCATCAAAAATTTCAATCCTGCATGATTCTACCAAGAAATGTGATTCTTCATTCAAAACGCTGGTTTTTGCTATTGGGCTCTATTGAATAATGAATGTTTTGAATTTTCTCCAAAAGTAAAGTAGTTGCAAACTCATGCTTTTAGAGACTTGTTTGGGCTCATGAGAGGAGTAGAAAAACATCAAAAATTTCAGTCCTGCATGATTCTACCAAGAAATGTGTGTTCATTGAAACCGCTGGTTTTTGATAGTTTGGGCCCTATTGAATAATGAATGTTTTGAATTTTCTCCAAAAGTAAAGTAGTTGCAAACTCATCCTTTTAGAAACTTGTTTGGGCTGTTGAGAGGAGTAAAAAACCATCAAAAATTTAAATCCTGCATGATTCTACCAGGAAATGTGATTCTTCATTCAAAACGCTGGTTTTTGCTATTGGGCTCTATTGAATAATGAATGTTTTGAATTTTCTCCAAAAGTAAAGTAGTTGCAAACTCATGCTTTTAGAGACTTGTTTGGGCTCATGAGAGGAGTAGAAAAACATCAAAAATTTCAGTCCTGCATGATTCTACCAAGAAATGTGTGTTCATTGAAACCGCTGGTTTTTGATAGTTTGGGCCCTATTGAATAATGAATGTTTTGAATTTTCTCCAAAAGTAAAGTAGTTGCAAACTCATCCTTTTAGAAACTTGTTTGGGCTGTTGAGAGGAGTAAAAAACCATCAAAAATTTCAATCCTGCATGATTTTACCAAGAAATGTGATTCTTCATTCAAAACCTGATTTTTGCTATTGGGCTCTATTGAATAGTGAATGTTTTGAATTTTCTCCAAAAGTAAAGTAGTTGCAAACTCATGCTTTTAGAGACTTGTTTGGGCTCATGAGAGGAGTAGAAAAACATCAAAAATTTCAGTCCTGCATGATTCTACCAAGAAATGTGTGTTCATTCAAACCGCTGGTTTTTGATAGTTTGGGCCCTATTGAATAATGAATGTTTTGAATTTTCTCCAAAAGTAAAGTAGTTGCAAACTCATGCTTTTAGAGACTTGTTTGGGCTCATGAGAGGAGTAGAAAAACATCAAAAATTTCAGTCCTGCATGATTCTACCAAGAAATGTGTGTTCATTGAAACCGCTGGTTTTTGACAGTTTGGGCCCTATTGAATAATGAATGTTTTGAATTTTCTCCAAAAGTAAAGTAGTTGCAAACTCATCCTTTTAGAAACTTGTTTGGGCTGTTGAGAGGAGTAAAAAACCATCAAAAATTTCAATCCTGCATGATTCTACCAAGAAATGTGATTCTTCATTCAAAACGCTGGTTTTTGCTATTGGGCTCTATTGAATAATGAATGTTTTGAATTTTCTCCAAAAGTAAAGTAGTTGCAAACTCATGCTTTTAGAGACTTGTTTGGGCTCATGAGAGGAGTAGAAAAACATCAAAAATTTCAGTCCTGCATGATTCTACCAAGAAATGTGTGTTCATTGAAACCGCTGGTTTTTGATAGTTTGGGCCCTATTGAATAATTAATGTTTTGAATTTTCTCCAAAAGTAAAGTAGTTGCAAACTCATCCTTTTAGAAACTTGTTTGGGCTGTTGAGAGGAGTAAAAAACCATCAAAAATTTCAATCCTGCATGATTTTACCAAGAAATGTGATTCTTCATTCAAAACCTGATTTTTGCTATTGGGCTCTATTGAATAGTGAATGTTTTGAATTTTCTCCAAAAGTAAAGTAGTTGCAAACTCATGCTTTTAGAGACTTGTTTGGGCTCATGAGAGGAGTAGAAAAACATCAAAAATTTCAGTCCTGCATGATTCTACCAAGAAATGTGGGTTCATTCAAACCGCTGGTTTTTGATAGTTTGGGCCCTATTGAATAATGAATGTTTTGAATTTTCTCCAAAAGTAAAGTAGTTGCAAACTCATGCTTTTAGAGACTTGTTTGGGCTCATGAGAGGAGTAGAAAAACATCAAAAATTTCAGTCCTGCATGATTCTACCAAGAAATGTGTGTTCATTGAAACCGCTGGTTTTTGATAGTTTGGGCCCTATTGAATAATGAATGTTTTGAATTTTCTCCAAAAGTAAAGTAGTTGCAAACTCATCCTTTTAGAAACTTGTTTGGGCTGTTGAGAGGAGTAAAAAACCATCAAAAATTTCAATCCTGCATGATTCTACCAAGAAATGTGATTCTTCATTCAAAACGCTGGTTTTTGCTATTGGGCTTTATTGAATAATGAATGTTTTGAGTTTTCTCCAAAAGTAAAGTAGTTGCAAACTCATGCTTTTAGAGACTTGTTTGGGCTCATGAGAGGAGTAGAAAAACATCAAAAATTTCAGTCCTGCATGATTCTACCAAGAAATGTGTGTTCATTGAAACCGCTGGTTTTTGATAGTTTGGGCCCTATTGAATAATGAATGTTTTGAATTTTCTCCAAAAGTAAAGTAGTTGCAAACTCATCCTTTTAGAAACTTGTTTGGGCTGTTGAGAGGAGTAAAAAACCATCAAAAATTTCAATCCTGTATGATTTTACCAAGAAATGTGATTCTTCATTCAAAACCTGATTTTTGCTATTGGGCTCTATTGAATAGTGAATGTTTTGAATTTTCTCCAAAAGTAAAGTAGTTGCAAACTCATGCTTTTAGAGACTTGTTTGGGCTCATGAGAGGAGTAGAAAAACATCAAAAATTTCAGTCCTGCATGATTCTACCAAGAAATGTGTGTTCATTGAAACCGCTGGTTTTTGATAGTTTGGGCCCTATTGAATAATGAATGTTTTGAATTTTCTCCAAAAGTAAAGTAGTTGCAAACTCATCCTTTTAGAAACTTGTTTGGGCTGTTGAGAGGAGTAAAAAACCATCAAAAATTTCAATCCTGCATGATTCTACCAAGAAATGTGATTCTTCATTCAAAACGCTGGTTTTTGCTATTGGGCTCTATTGAATAATGAATGTTTTGAATTTTCTCCAAAAGTAAAGTAGTTGCAAACTCATGCTTTTAGAGACTTGTTTGGGCTCATGAGAGGAGTAGAAAAACATCAAAAATTTCAGTCCTGCATGATTCTACCAAGAAATGTGTGTTCATTCAAACCGCTGGTTTTTGATAGTTTGGGCCCTATTGAATAATGAATGTTTTGAATTTTCTCCAAAAGTAAAGTAGTTGCAAACTCATGCTTTTAGAGACTTGTTTGGGCTCATGAGAGGAGTAGAAAAACATCAAAAATTTCAGTCCTGCATGATTCTACCAAGAAATGTGTGTTCATTGAAACCGCTGGTTTTTGATAGTTTGGGCCCTATTGAATAATGAATGTTTTGAATTTTCTCCAAAAGTAAAGTAGTTGCAAACTCATCCTTTTAGAAACTTGTTTGGGCTGTTGAGAGGAGTAAAAAAACATCAAAAATTTCAATCCTGCATGATTCTACCAAGAAATGTGATTCTTCATTCAAAACGCTGGTTTTTGCTATTGGGCTCTATTGAATAATGAATGTTTTGAATTTTCTCCAAAAGTAAAGTAGTTGCAAACTCATGCTTTTAGAGACTTGTTTGGGCTCATGAGAGGAGTAGAAAAACATCAAAAATTTCAGTCCTGCATGATTCTACCAAGAAATGTGTGTTCATTGAAACCGCTGGTTTTTGATAGTTTGGGCCCTATTGAATAATGAATGTTTTGAATTTTCTCCAAAAGTAAAGTAGTTGCAAACTCATCCTTTTAGAAACTTGTTTGGGCTGTTGAGAGGAGTAAAAAACCATCAAAAATTTAAATCCTGCATGATTCTACCAGGAAATGTGATTCTTCATTCAAAACGCTGGTTTTTGCTATTGGGCTCTATTGAATAATGAATGTTTTGAATTTTCTCCAAAAGTAAAGTAGTTGCAAACTCATGCTTTTAGAGACTTGTTTGGGCTCATGAGAGGAGTAGAAAAACATCAAAAATTTCAGTCCTGCATGATTCTACCAAGAAATGTGTGTTCATTGAAACCGCTGGTTTTTGATAGTTTGGGCCCTATTGAATAATGAATGTTTTGAATTTTCTCCAAAAGTAAAGTAGTTGCAAACTCATCCTTTTAGAAACTTGTTTGGGCTGTTGAGAGGAGTAAAAAACCATCAAAAATTTCAATCCTGCATGATTTTACCAAGAAATGTGATTCTTCATTCAAAACCTGATTTTTGCTATTGGGCTCTATTGAATAGTGAATGTTTTGAATTTTCTCCAAAAGTAAAGTAGTTGCAAACTCATGCTTTTAGAGACTTGTTTGGGCTCATGAGAGGAGTAGAAAAACATCAAAAATTTCAGTCCTGCATGATTCTACCAAGAAATGTGTGTTCATTCAAACCGCTGGTTTTTGATAGTTTGGGCCCTATTGAATAATGAATGTTTTGAATTTTCTCCAAAAGTAAAGTAGTTGCAAACTCATGCTTTTAGAGACTTGTTTGGGCTCATGAGAGGAGTAGAAAAACATCAAAAATTTCAGTCCTGCATGATTCTACCAAGAAATGTGTGTTCATTGAAACCGCTGGTTTTTGATAGTTTGGGCCCTATTGAATAATGAATGTTTTGAATTTTCTCCAAAAGTAAAGTAGTTGCAAACTCATCCTTTTAGAAACTTGTTTGGGCTGTTGAGAGGAGTAAAAAACCATCAAAAATTTCAATCCTGCATGATTCTACCAAGAAATGTGATTCTTCATTCAAAACGCTGGTTTTTGCTATTGGGCTCTATTGAATAATGAATGTTTTGAATTTTCTCCAAAAGTAAAGTAGTTGCAAACTCATGCTTTTAGAGACTTGTTTGGGCTCATGAGAGGAGTAGAAAAACATCAAAAATTTCAGTCCTGCATGATTCTACCAAGAAATGTGTGTTCATTGAAACCGCTGGTTTTTGATAGTTTGGGCCCTATTGAATAATGAATGTTTTGAATTTTCTCCAAAAGTAAAGTAGTTGCAAACTCATCCTTTTAGAAACTTGTTTGGGCTGTTGAGAGGAGTAAAAAACCATCAAAAATTTCAATCCTGCATGATTTTACCAAGAAATGTGATTCTTCATTCAAAACCTGATTTTTGCTATTGGGCTCTATTGAATAGTGAATGTTTTGAATTTTCTCCAAAAGTAAAGTAGTTGCAAACTCATGCTTTTAGAGACTTGTTTGGGCTCATGAGAGGAGTAGAAAAACATCAAAAATTTCAGTCCTGCATGATTCTACCAAGAAATGTGTGTTCATTCAAACCGCTGGTTTTTGATAGTTTGGGCCCTATTGAATAATGAATGTTTTGAATTTTCTCCAAAAGTAAAGTAGTTGCAAACTCATGCTTTTAGAGACTTGTTTGGGCTCATGAGAGGAGTAGAAAAACATCAAAAATTTCAGTCCTGCATGATTCTACCAAGAAATGTGTGTTCATTGAAACCGCTGGTTTTTGATAGTTTGGGCCCTATTGAATAATGAATGTTTTGAATTTTCTCCAAAAGTAAAGTAGTTGCAAACTCATCCTTTTAGAAACTTGTTTGGGCTGTTGAGAGGAGTAAAAAACCATCAAAAATTTCAATCCTGCATGATTCTACCAAGAAATGTGATTCTTCATTCAAAACGCTGGTTTTTGCTATTGGGCTCTATTGAATAATGAATGTTTTGAATTTTCTCCAAAAGTAAAGTAGTTGCAAACTCATGCTTTTAGAGACTTGTTTGGGCTCATGAGAGGAGTAGAAAAACATCAAAAATTTCAGTCCTGCATGATTCTACCAAGAAATGTGTGTTCATTGAAACCGCTGGTTTTTGATAGTTTGGGCCCTATTGAATAATGAATGTTTTGAATTTTCTCCAAAAGTAAAGTAGTTGCAAACTCATCCTTTTAGAAACTTGTTTGGGCTGTTGAGAGGAGTAAAAAACCATCAAAAATTTCAATCCTGCATGATTTTACCAAGAAATGTGATTCTTCATTCAAAACCTGATTTTTGCTATTGGGCTCTATTGAATAGTGAATGTTTTGAATTTTCTCCAAAAGTAAAGTAGTTGCAAACTCATGCTTTTAGAGACTTGTTTGGGCTCATGAGAGGAGTAGAAAAACATCAAAAATTTCAGTCCTGCATGATTCTACCAAGAAATGTGGGTTCATTCAAACCGCTGGTTTTTGATAGTTTGGGCCCTATTGAATAATGAATGTTTTGAATTTTCTCCAAAAGTAAAGTAGTTGCAAACTCATGCTTTTAGAGACTTGTTTGGGCTCATGAGAGGAGTAGAAAAACATCAAAAATTTCAGTCCTGCATGATTCTACCAAGAAATGTGTGTTCATTGAAACCGCTGGTTTTTGATAGTTTGGGCCCTATTGAATAATGAATGTTTTGAATTTTCTCCAAAAGTAAAGTAGTTGCAAACTCATCCTTTTAGAAACTTGTTTGGGCTGTTGAGAGGAGTAAAAAACCATCAAAAATTTCAATCCTGCATGATTCTACCAAGAAATGTGATTCTTCATTCAAAACGCTGGTTTTTGCTATTGGGCTCTATTGAATAATGAATGTTTTGAGTTTTCTCCAAAAGTAAAGTAGTTGCAAACTCATGCTTTTAGAGACTTGTTTGGGCTCATGAGAGGAGTAGAAAAACATCAAAAATTTCAGTCCTGCATGATTCTACCAAGAAATGTGTGTTCATTGAAACCGCTGGTTTTTGATAGTTTGGGCCCTATTGAATAATGAATGTTTTGAATTTTCTCCAAAAGTAAAGTAGTTGCAAACTCATCCTTTTAGAAACTTGTTTGGGCTGTTGAGAGGAGTGAAAAACCATCAAAAATTTCAATCCTGTATGATTTTACCAAGAAATGTGATTCTTCATTCAAAACCTGATTTTTGCTATTGGGCTCTATTGAATAGTGAATGTTTTGAATTTTCTCCAAAAGTAAAGTAGTTGCAAACTCATGCTTTTAGAGACTTGTTTGGGCTCATGAGAGGAGTAGAAAAACATCAAAAATTTCAGTCCTGCATGATTCTACCAAGAAATGTGTGTTCATTGAAACCGCTGGTTTTTGATAGTTTGGGCCCTATTGAATAATGAATGTTTTGAATTTTCTCCAAAAGTAAAGTAGTTGCAAACTCATCCTTTTAGAAACTTGTTTGGGCTGTTGAGAGGAGTAAAAAACCATCAAAAATTTCAATCCTGCATGATTCTACCAAGAAATGTGATTCTTCATTCAAAACGCTGGTTTTTGCTATTGGGCTCTATTGAATAATGAATGTTTTGAATTTTCTCCAAAAGTAAAGTAGTTGCAAACTCATGCTTTTAGAGACTTGTTTGGGCTCATGAGAGGAGTAGAAAAACATCAAAAATTTCAGTCCTGCATGATTCTACCAAGAAATGTGTGTTCATTGAAACCGCTGGTTTTTGATAGTTTGGGCCCTATTGAATAATGAATGTTTTGAATTTTCTCCAAAAGTAAAGTAGTTGCAAACTCATCCTTTTAGAAACTTGTTTGGGCTGTTGAGAGGAGTAAAAAACCATCAAAAATTTAAATCCTGCATGATTCTACCAGGAAATGTGATTCTTCATTCAAAACGCTGGTTTTTGCTATTGGGCTCTATTGAATAATGAATGTTTTGAATTTTCTCCAAAAGTAAAGTAGTTGCAAACTCATGCTTTTAGAGACTTGTTTGGGCTCATGAGAGGAGTAGAAAAACATCAAAAATTTCAGTCCTGCATGATTCTACCAAGAAATGTGTGTTCATTGAAACCGCTGGTTTTTGATAGTTTGGGCCCTATTGAATAATGAATGTTTTGAATTTTCTCCAAAAGTAAAGTAGTTGCAAACTCATCCTTTTAGAAACTTGTTTGGGCTGTTGAGAGGAGTAAAAAACCATCAAAAATTTCAATCCTGCATGATTTTACCAAGAAATGTAATTCTTCATTCAAAACCTGATTTTTGCTATTGGGCTCTATTGAATAGTGAATGTTTTGAATTTTCTCCAAAAGTAAAGTAGTTGCAAACTCATGCTTTTAGAGACTTGTTTGGGCTCATGAGAGGAGTAGAAAAACATCAAAAATTTCAGTCCTGCATGATTCTACCAAGAAATGTGTGTTCATTCAAACCGCTGGTTTTTGATAGTTTGGGCCCTATTGAATAATGAATGTTTTGAATTTTCTCCAAAAGTAAAGTAGTTGCAAACTCATGCTTTTAGAGACTTGTTTGGGCTCATGAGAGGAGTAGAAAAACATCAAAAATTTCAGTCCTGCATGATTCTACCAAGAAATGTGTGTTCATTGAAACCGCTGGTTTTTGATAGTTTGGGCCCTATTGAATAATGAATGTTTTGAATTTTCTCCAAAAGTAAAGTAGTTGCAAACTCATCCTTTTAGAAACTTGTTTGGGCTGTTGAGAGGAGTAAAAAACCATCAAAAATTTCAATCCTGCATGATTCTACCAAGAAATGTGATTCTTCATTCAAAACGCTGGTTTTTGCTATTGGGCTCTATTGAATAATGAATGTTTTGAATTTTCTCCAAAAGTAAAGTAGTTGCAAACTCATGCTTTTAGAGACTTGTTTGGGCTCATGAGAGGAGTAGAAAAACATCAAAAATTTCAGTCCTGCATGATTCTACCAAGAAATGTGTGTTCATTGAAACCGCTGGTTTTTGATAGTTTGGGCCCTATTGAATAATTAATGTTTTGAATTTTCTCCAAAAGTAAAGTAGTTGCAAACTCATCCTTTTAGAAACTTGTTTGGGCTGTTGAGAGGAGTAAAAAACCATCAAAAATTTCAATCCTGCATGATTTTACCAAGAAATGTGATTCTTCATTCAAAACCTGATTTTTGCTATTGGGCTCTATTGAATAGTGAATGTTTTGAATTTTCTCCAAAAGTAAAGTAGTTGCAAACTCATGCTTTTAGAGACTTGTTTGGGCTCATGAGAGGAGTAGAAAAACATCAAAAATTTCAGTCCTGCATGATTCTACCAAGAAATGTGGGTTCATTCAAACCGCTGGTTTTTGATAGTTTGGGCCCTATTGAATAATGAATGTTTTGAATTTTCTCCAAAAGTAAAGTAGTTGCAAACTCATGCTTTTAGAGACTTGTTTGGGCTCATGAGAGGAGTAGAAAAACATCAAAAATTTCAGTCCTGCATGATTCTACCAAGAAATGTGTGTTCATTGAAACCGCTGGTTTTTGATAGTTTGGGCCCTATTGAATAATGAATGTTTTGAATTTTCTCCAAAAGTAAAGTAGTTGCAAACTCATCCTTTTAGAAACTTGTTTGGGCTGTTGAGAGGAGTAAAAAACCATCAAAAATTTCAATCCTGCATGATTCTACCAAGAAATGTGATTCTTCATTCAAAACGCTGGTTTTTGCTATTGGGCTCTATTGAATAATGAATGTTTTGAGTTTTCTCCAAAAGTAAAGTAGTTGCAAACTCATGCTTTTAGAGACTTGTTTGGGCTCATGAGAGGAGTAGAAAAACATCAAAAATTTCAGTCCTGCATGATTCTACCAAGAAATGTGTGTTCATTGAAACCGCTGGTTTTTGATAGTTTGGGCCCTATTGAATAATGAATGTTTTGAATTTTCTCCAAAAGTAAAGTAGTTGCAAACTCATCCTTTTAGAAACTTGTTTGGGCTGTTGAGAGGAGTAAAAAACCATCAAAAATTTCAATCCTGTATGATTTTACCAAGAAATGTGATTCTTCATTCAAAACCTGATTTTTGCTATTGGGCTCTATTGAATAGTGAATGTTTTGAATTTTCTCCAAAAGTAAAGTAGTTGCAAACTCATGCTTTTAGAGACTTGTTTGGGCTCATGAGAGGAGTAGAAAAACATCAAAAATTTCAGTCCTGCATGATTCTACCAAGAAATGTGTGTTCATTGAAACCGCTGGTTTTTGATAGTTTGGGCCCTATTGAATAATGAATGTTTTGAATTTTCTCCAAAAGTAAAGTAGTTGCAAACTCATCCTTTTAGAAACTTGTTTGGGCTGTTGAGAGGAGTAAAAAACCATCAAAAATTTCAATCCTGCATGATTCTACCAAGAAATGTGATTCTTCATTCAAAACGCTGGTTTTTGCTATTGGGCTCTATTGAATAATGAATGTTTTGAATTTTCTCCAAAAGTAAAGTAGTTGCAAACTCATGCTTTTAGAGACTTGTTTGGGCTCATGAGAGGAGTAGAAAAACATCAAAAATTTCAGTCCTGCATGATTCTACCAAGAAATGTGTGTTCATTCAAACCGCTGGTTTTTGATAGTTTGGGCCCTATTGAATAATGAATGTTTTGAATTTTCTCCAAAAGTAAAGTAGTTGCAAACTCATGCTTTTAGAGACTTGTTTGGGCTCATGAGAGGAGTAGAAAAACATCAAAAATTTCAGTCCTGCATGATTCTACCAAGAAATGTGTGTTCATTGAAACCGCTGGTTTTTGATAGTTTGGGCCCTATTGAATAATGAATGTTTTGAATTTTCTCCAAAAGTAAAGTAGTTGCAAACTCATCCTTTTAGAAACTTGTTTGGGCTGTTGAGAGGAGTAAAAAACCATCAAAAATTTCAATCCTGCATGATTCTACCAAGAAATGTGATTCTTCATTCAAAACGCTGGTTTTTGCTATTGGGCTCTATTGAATAATGAATGTTTTGAATTTTCTCCAAAAGTAAAGTAGTTGCAAACTCATGCTTTTAGAGACTTGTTTGGGCTCATGAGAGGAGTAGAAAAACATCAAAAATTTCAGTCCTGCATGATTCTACCAAGAAATGTGTGTTCATTGAAACCGCTGGTTTTTGATAGTTTGGGCCCTATTGAATAATGAATGTTTTGAATTTTCTCCAAAAGTAAAGTAGTTGCAAACTCATCCTTTTAGAAACTTGTTTGGGCTGTTGAGAGGAGTAAAAAACCATCAAAAATTTAAATCCTGCATGATTCTACCAGGAAATGTGATTCTTCATTCAAAACGCTGGTTTTTGCTATTGGGCTCTATTGAATAATGAATGTTTTGAATTTTCTCCAAAAGTAAAGTAGTTGCAAACTCATGCTTTTAGAGACTTGTTTGGGCTCATGAGAGGAGTAGAAAAACATCAAAAATTTCAGTCCTGCATGATTCTACCAAGAAATGTGTGTTCATTGAAACCGCTGGTTTTTGATAGTTTGGGCCCTATTGAATAATGAATGTTTTGAATTTTCTCCAAAAGTAAAGTAGTTGCAAACTCATCCTTTTAGAAACTTGTTTGGGCTGTTGAGAGGAGTAAAAAACCATCAAAAATTTCAATCCTGCATGATTTTACCAAGAAATGTGATTCTTCATTCAAAACCTGATTTTTGCTATTGGGCTCTATTGAATAGTGAATGTTTTGAATTTTCTCCAAAAGTAAAGTAGTTGCAAACTCATGCTTTTAGAGACTTGTTTGGGCTCATGAGAGGAGTAGAAAAACATCAAAAATTTCAGTCCTGCATGATTCTACCAAGAAATGTGTGTTCATTCAAACCGCTGGTTTTTGATAGTTTGGGCCCTATTGAATAATGAATGTTTTGAATTTTCTCCAAAAGTAAAGTAGTTGCAAACTCATGCTTTTAGAGACTTGTTTGGGCTCATGAGAGGAGTAGAAAAACATCAAAAATTTCAGTCCTGCATGATTCTACCAAGAAATGTGTGTTCATTGAAACCGCTGGTTTTTGATAGTTTGGGCCCTATTGAATAATGAATGTTTTGAATTTTCTCCAAAAGTAAAGTAGTTGCAAACTCATCCTTTTAGAAACTTGTTTGGGCTGTTGAGAGGAGTAAAAAACCATCAAAAATTTCAATCCTGCATGATTCTACCAAGAAATGTGATTCTTCATTCAAAACGCTGGTTTTTGCTATTGGGCTCTATTGAATAATGAATGTTTTGAATTTTCTCCAAAAGTAAAGTAGTTGCAAACTCATGCTTTTAGAGACTTGTTTGGGCTCATGAGAGGAGTAGAAAAACATCAAAAATTTCAGTCCTGCATGATTCTACCAAGAAATGTGTGTTCATTGAAACCGCTGGTTTTTGATAGTTTGGGCCCTATTGAATAATGAATGTTTTGAATTTTCTCCAAAAGTAAAGTAGTTGCAAACTCATCCTTTTAGAAACTTGTTTGGGCTGTTGAGAGGAGTAAAAAACCATCAAAAATTTCAATCCTGCATGATTTTACCAAGAAATGTGATTCTTCATTCAAAACCTGATTTTTGCTATTGGGCTCTATTGAATAGTGAATGTTTTGAATTTTCTCCAAAAGTAAAGTAGTTGCAAACTCATGCTTTTAGAGACTTGTTTGGGCTCATGAGAGGAGTAGAAAAACATCAAAAATTTCAGTCCTGCATGATTCTACCAAGAAATGTGTGTTCATTCAAACCGCTGGTTTTTGATAGTTTGGGCCCTATTGAATAATGAATGTTTTGAATTTTCTCCAAAAGTAAAGTAGTTGCAAACTCATGCTTTTAGAGACTTGTTTGGGCTCATGAGAGGAGTAGAAAAACATCAAAAATTTCAGTCCTGCATGATTCTACCAAGAAATGTGTGTTCATTGAAACCGCTGGTTTTTGATAGTTTGGGCCCTATTGAATAATGAATGTTTTGAATTTTCTCCAAAAGTAAAGTAGTTGCAAACTCATCCTTTTAGAAACTTGTTTGGGCTGTTGAGAGGAGTAAAAAACCATCAAAAATTTCAATCCTGCATGATTCTACCAAGAAATGTGATTCTTCATTCAAAACGCTGGTTTTTGCTATTGGGCTCTATTGAATAATGAATGTTTTGAATTTTCTCCAAAAGTAAAGTAGTTGCAAACTCATGCTTTTAGAGACTTGTTTGGGCTCATGAGAGGAGTAGAAAAACATCAAAAATTTCAGTCCTGCATGATTCTACCAAGAAATGTGTGTTCATTGAAACCGCTGGTTTTTGATAGTTTGGGCCCTATTGAATAATGAATGTTTTGAATTTTCTCCAAAAGTAAAGTAGTTGCAAACTCATCCTTTTAGAAACTTGTTTGGGCTGTTGAGAGGAGTAAAAAACCATCAAAAATTTCAATCCTGCATGATTCTACCAAGAAATGTGATTCTTCATTCAAAACGCTGGTTTTTGCTATTGGGCTCTATTGAATAATGAATGTTTTGAGTTTTCTCCAAAAGTAAAGTAGTTGCAAACTCATGCTTTTAGAGACTTGTTTGGGCTCATGAGAGGAGTAGAAAAACATCAAAAATTTCAGTCCTGCATGATTCTACCAAGAAATGTGTGTTCATTGAAACCGCTGGTTTTTGATAGTTTGGGCCCTATTGAATAATGAATGTTTTAAATTTTCTCCAAAAGTAAAGTAGTTGCAAACTCATCCTTTTAGAAACTTGTTTGGGCTGTTGAGAGGAGTGAAAAACCATCAAAAATTTCAATCCTGTATGATTTTACCAAGAAATGTGATTCTTCATTCAAAACCTGATTTTTGCTATTGGGCTCTATTGAATAGTGAATGTTTTGAATTTTCTCCAAAAGTAAAGTAGTTGCAAACTCATGCTTTTAGAGACTTGTTTGGGCTCATGAGAGGAGTAGAAAAACATCAAAAATTTCAGTCCTGCATGATTCTACCAAGAAATGTGTGTTCATTGAAACCGCTGGTTTTTGATAGTTTGGGCCCTATTGAATAATGAATGTTTTGAATTTTCTCCAAAAGTAAAGTAGTTGCAAACTCATCCTTTTAGAAACTTGTTTGGGCTGTTGAGAGGAGTAAAAAACCATCAAAAATTTCAATCCTGCATGATTCTACCAAGAAATGTGATTCTTCATTCAAAACGCTGGTTTTTGCTATTGGGCTCTATTGAATAATGAATGTTTTGAATTTTCTCCAAAAGTAAAGTAGTTGCAAACTCATGCTTTTAGAGACTTGTTTGGGCTCATGAGAGGAGTAGAAAAACATCAAAAATTTCAGTCCTGCATGATTCTACCAAGAAATGTGTGTTCATTGAAACCGCTGGTTTTTGATAGTTTGGGCCCTATTGAATAATGAATGTTTTGAATTTTCTCCAAAAGTAAAGTAGTTGCAAACTCATCCTTTTAGAAACTTGTTTGGGCTGTTGAGAGGAGTAAAAAACCATCAAAAATTTCAATCCTGCATGATTTTACCAAGAAATGTGATTCTTCATTCAAAACCTGATTTTTGCTATTGGGCTCTATTGAATAGTGAATGTTTTGAATTTTCTCCAAAAGTAAAGTAGTTGCAAACTCATGCTTTTAGAGACTTGTTTGGGCTCATGAGAGGAGTAGAAAAACATCAAAAATTTCAGTCCTGCATGATTCTACCAAGAAATGTGGGTTCATTCAAACCGCTGGTTTTTGATAGTTTGGGCCCTATTGAATAATGAATGTTTTGAATTTTCTCCAAAAGTAAAGTAGTTGCAAACTCATGCTTTTAGAGACTTGTTTGGGCTCATGAGAGTAGAAAAACATCAAAAATTTCAGTCCTGCATGATTCTACCAAGAAATGTGTGTTCATTGAAACCGCTGGTTTTTGATAGTTTGGGCCCTATTGAATAATGAATGTTTTGAATTTTCTCCAAAAGTAAAGTAGTTGCAAACTCATCCTTTTAGAAACTTGTTTGGGCTGTTGAGAGGAGTAAAAAACCATCAAAAATTTCAATCCTGCATGATTCTACCAAGAAATGTGATTCTTCATTCAAAACGCTGGTTTTTGCTATTGGGCTCTATTGAATAATGAATGTTTTGAGTTTTCTCCAAAAGTAAAGTAGTTGCAAACTCATGCTTTTAGAGACTTGTTTGGGCTCATGAGAGGAGTAGAAAAACATCAAAAATTTCAGTCCTGCATGATTCTACCAAGAAATGTGTGTTCATTGAAACCGCTGGTTTTTGATAGTTTGGGCCCTATTGAATAATGAATGTTTTGAATTTTCTCCAAAAGTAAAGTAGTTGCAAACTCATCCTTTTAGAAACTTGTTTGGGCTGTTGAGAGGAGTAAAAAACCATCAAAAATTTCAATCCTGTATGATTTTACCAAGAAATGTGATTCTTCATTCAAAACCTGATTTTTGCTATTGGGCTCTATTGAATAGTGAATGTTTTGAATTTTCTCCAAAAGTAAAGTAGTTGCAAACTCATGCTTTTAGAGACTTGTTTGGGCTCATGAGAGGAGTAGAAAAACATCAAAAATTTCAGTCCTGCATGATTCTACCAAGAAATGTGTGTTCATTGAAACCGCTGGTTTTTGATAGTTTGGGCCCTATTGAATAATGAATGTTTTGAATTTTCTCCAAAAGTAAAGTAGTTGCAAACTCATCCTTTTAGAAACTTGTTTGGGCTGTTGAGAGGAGTAAAAAACCATCAAAAATTTCAATCCTGCATGATTCTACCAAGAAATGTGATTCTTCATTCAAAACGCTGGTTTTTGCTATTGGGCTCTATTGAATAATGAATGTTTTGAATTTTCTCCAAAAGTAAAGTAGTTGCAAACTCATGCTTTTAGAGACTTGTTTGGGCTCATGAGAGGAGTAGAAAAACATCAAAAATTTCAGTCCTGCATGATTCTACCAAGAAATGTGTGTTCATTGAAACCGCTGGTTTTTGATAGTTTGGGCCCTATTGAATAATGAATGTTTTGAATTTTCTCCAAAAGTAAAGTAGTTGCAAACTCATCCTTTTAGAAACTTGTTTGGGCTGTTGAGAGGAGTAAAAAACCATCAAAAATTTAAATCCTGCATGATTCTACCAGGAAATGTGATTCTTCATTCAAAACGCTGGTTTTTGCTATTGGGCTCTATTGAATAATGAATGTTTTGAATTTTCTCCAAAAGTAAAGTAGTTGCAAACTCATGCTTTTAGAGACTTGTTTGGGCTCATGAGAGGAGTAGAAAAACATCAAAAATTTCAGTCCTGCATGATTCTACCAAGAAATGTGTGTTCATTGAAACCGCTGGTTTTTGATAGTTTGGGCCCTATTGAATAATGAATGTTTTGAATTTTCTCCAAAAGTAAAGTAGTTGCAAACTCATCCTTTTAGAAACTTGTTTGGGCTGTTGAGAGGAGTAAAAAACCATCAAAAATTTCAATCCTGCATGATTTTACCAAGAAATGTGATTCTTCATTCAAAACCTGATTTTTGCTATTGGGCTCTATTGAATAGTGAATGTTTTGAATTTTCTCCAAAAGTAAAGTAGTTGCAAACTCATGCTTTTAGAGACTTGTTTGGGCTCATGAGAGGAGTAGAAAAACATCAAAAATTTCAGTCCTGCATGATTCTACCAAGAAATGTGTGTTCATTCAAACCGCTGGTTTTTGATAGTTTGGGCCCTATTGAATAATGAATGTTTTGAATTTTCTCCAAAAGTAAAGTAGTTGCAAACTCATGCTTTTAGAGACTTGTTTGGGCTCATGAGAGGAGTAGAAAAACATCAAAAATTTCAGTCCTGCATGATTCTACCAAGAAATGTGTGTTCATTGAAACCGCTGGTTTTTGATAGTTTGGGCCCTATTGAATAATGAATGTTTTGAATTTTCTCCAAAAGTAAAGTAGTTGCAAACTCATCCTTTTAGAAACTTGTTTGGGCTGTTGAGAGGAGTAAAAAACCATCAAAAATTTCAATCCTGCATGATTCTACCAAGAAATGTGATTCTTCATTCAAAACGCTGGTTTTTGCTATTGGGCTCTATTGAATAATGAATGTTTTGAATTTTCTCCAAAAGTAAAGTAGTTGCAAACTCATGCTTTTAGAGACTTGTTTGGGCTCATGAGAGGAGTAGAAAAACATCAAAAATTTCAGTCCTGCATGATTCTACCAAGAAATGTGTGTTCATTGAAACCGCTGGTTTTTGATAGTTTGGGCCCTATTGAATAATTAATGTTTTGAATTTTCTCCAAAAGTAAAGTAGTTGCAAACTCATCCTTTTAGAAACTTGTTTGGGCTGTTGAGAGGAGTAAAAAACCATCAAAAATTTCAATCCTGCATGATTTTACCAAGAAATGTGATTCTTCATTCAAAACCTGATTTTTGCTATTGGGCTCTATTGAATAGTGAATGTTTTGAATTTTCTCCAAAAGTAAAGTAGTTGCAAACTCATGCTTTTAGAGACTTGTTTGGGCTCATGAGAGGAGTAGAAAAACATCAAAAATTTCAGTCCTGCATGATTCTACCAAGAAATGTGGGTTCATTCAAACCGCTGGTTTTTGATAGTTTGGGCCCTATTGAATAATGAATGTTTTGAATTTTCTCCAAAAGTAAAGTAGTTGCAAACTCATGCTTTTAGAGACTTGTTTGGGCTCATGAGAGTAGAAAAACATCAAAAATTTCAGTCCTGCATGATTCTACCAAGAAATGTGTGTTCATTGAAACCGCTGGTTTTTGATAGTTTGGGCCCTATTGAATAATGAATGTTTTGAATTTTCTCCAAAAGTAAAGTAGTTGCAAACTCATCCTTTTAGAAACTTGTTTGGGCTGTTGAGAGGAGTAAAAAACCATCAAAAATTTCAATCCTGCATGATTCTACCAAGAAATGTGATTCTTCATTCAAAACGCTGGTTTTTGCTATTGGGCTCTATTGAATAATGAATGTTTTGAGTTTTCTCCAAAAGTAAAGTAGTTGCAAACTCATGCTTTTAGAGACTTGTTTGGGCTCATGAGAGGAGTAGAAAAACATCAAAAATTTCAGTCCTGCATGATTCTACCAAGAAATGTGTGTTCATTGAAACCGCTGGTTTTTGATAGTTTGGGCCCTATTGAATAATGAATGTTTTGAATTTTCTCCAAAAGTAAAGTAGTTGCAAACTCATCCTTTTAGAAACTTGTTTGGGCTGTTGAGAGGAGTAAAAAACCATCAAAAATTTCAATCCTGTATGATTTTACCAAGAAATGTGATTCTTCATTCAAAACCTGATTTTTGCTATTGGGCTCTATTGAATAGTGAATGTTTTGAATTTTCTCCAAAAGTAAAGTAGTTGCAAACTCATGCTTTTAGAGACTTGTTTGGGCTCATGAGAGGAGTAGAAAAACATCAAAAATTTCAGTCCTGCATGATTCTACCAAGAAATGTGTGTTCATTGAAACCGCTGGTTTTTGATAGTTTGGGCCCTATTGAATAATGAATGTTTTGAATTTTCTCCAAAAGTAAAGTAGTTGCAAACTCATCCTTTTAGAAACTTGTTTGGGCTGTTGAGAGGAGTAAAAAACCATCAAAAATTTCAATCCTGCATGATTCTACCAAGAAATGTGATTCTTCATTCAAAACGCTGGTTTTTGCTATTGGGCTCTATTGAATAATGAATGTTTTGAATTTTCTCCAAAAGTAAAGTAGTTGCAAACTCATGCTTTTAGAGACTTGTTTGGGCTCATGAGAGGAGTAGAAAAACATCAAAAATTTCAGTCCTGCATGATTCTACCAAGAAATGTGTGTTCATTCAAACCGCTGGTTTTTGATAGTTTGGGCCCTATTGAATAATGAATGTTTTGAATTTTCTCCAAAAGTAAAGTAGTTGCAAACTCATGCTTTTAGAGACTTGTTTGGGCTCATGAGAGGAGTAGAAAAACATCAAAAATTTCAGTCCTGCATGATTCTACCAAGAAATGTGTGTTCATTGAAACCGCTGGTTTTTGATAGTTTGGGCCCTATTGAATAATGAATGTTTTGAATTTTCTCCAAAAGTAAAGTAGTTGCAAACTCATCCTTTTAGAAACTTGTTTGGGCTGTTGAGAGGAGTAAAAAACCATCAAAAATTTCAATCCTGCATGATTCTACCAAGAAATGTGATTCTTCATTCAAAACGCTGGTTTTTGCTATTGGGCTCTATTGAATAATGAATGTTTTGAATTTTCTCCAAAAGTAAAGTAGTTGCAAACTCATGCTTTTAGAGACTTGTTTGGGCTCATGAGAGGAGTAGAAAAACATCAAAAATTTCAGTCCTGCATGATTCTACCAAGAAATGTGTGTTCATTGAAACCGCTGGTTTTTGATAGTTTGGGCCCTATTGAATAATGAATGTTTTGAATTTTCTCCAAAAGTAAAGTAGTTGCAAACTCATCCTTTTAGAAACTTGTTTGGGCTGTTGAGAGGAGTAAAAAACCATCAAAAATTTCAATCCTGCATGATTTTACCAAGAAATGTGATTCTTCATTCAAAACCTGATTTTTGCTATTGGGCTCTATTGAATAGTGAATGTTTTGAATTTTCTCCAAAAGTAAAGTAGTTGCAAACTCATGCTTTTAGAGACTTGTTTGGGCTCATGAGAGGAGTAGAAAAACATCAAAAATTTCAGTCCTGCATGATTCTACCAAGAAATGTGTGTTCATTGAAACCGCTGGTTTTTGATAGTTTGGGCCCTATTGAATAATGAATGTTTTGAATTTTCTCCAAAAGTAAAGTAGTTGCAAACTCATCCTTTTAGAAACTTGTTTGGGCTGTTGAGAGGAGTAAAAAACCATCAAAAATTTCAATCCTGCATGATTCTACCAAGAAATGTGATTCTTCATTCAAAACGCTGGTTTTTGCTATTGGGCTCTATTGAATAATGAATGTTTTGAATTTTCTCCAAAAGTAAAGTAGTTGCAAACTCATGCTTTTAGAGACTTGTTTGGGCTCATGAGAGGAGTAGAAAAACATCAAAAATTTCAGTCCTGCATGATTCTACCAAGAAATGTGTGTTCATTGAAACCGCTGGTTTTTGATAGTTTGGGCCCTATTGAATAATGAATGTTTTGAATTTTCTCCAAAAGTAAAGTAGTTGCAAACTCATCCTTTTAGAAACTTGTTTGGGCTGTTGAGAGGAGTAAAAAACCATCAAAAATTTCAATCCTGCATGATTTTACCAAGAAATGTGATTCTTCATTCAAAACCTGATTTTTGCTATTGGGCTCTATTGAATAGTGAATGTTTTGAATTTTCTCCAAAAGTAAAGTAGTTGCAAACTCATGCTTTTAGAGACTTGTTTGGGCTCATGAGAGGAGTAGAAAAACATCAAAAATTTCAGTCCTGCATGATTCTACCAAGAAATGTGGGTTCATTCAAACCGCTGGTTTTTGATAGTTTGGGCCCTATTGAATAATGAATGTTTTGAATTTTCTCCAAAAGTAAAGTAGTTGCAAACTCATGCTTTTAGAGACTTGTTTGGGCTCATGAGAGGAGTAGAAAAACATCAAAAATTTCAGTCCTGCATGATTCTACCAAGAAATGTGTGTTCATTGAAACCGCTGGTTTTTGATAGTTTGGGCCCTATTGAATAATGAATGTTTTGAATTTTCTCCAAAAGTAAAGTAGTTGCAAACTCATCCTTTTAGAAACTTGTTTGGGCTGTTGAGAGGAGTAAAAAACCATCAAAAATTTCAATCCTGCATGATTCTACCAAGAAATGTGATTCTTCATTCAAAACGCTGGTTTTTGCTATTGGGCTCTATTGAATAATGAATGTTTTGAGTTTTCTCCAAAAGTAAAGTAGTTGCAAACTCATGCTTTTAGAGACTTGTTTGGGCTCATGAGAGGAGTAGAAAAACATCAAAAATTTCAGTCCTGCATGATTCTACCAAGAAATGTGTGTTCATTGAAACCGCTGGTTTTTGATAGTTTGGGCCCTATTGAATAATGAATGTTTTGAATTTTCTCCAAAAGTAAAGTAGTTGCAAACTCATCCTTTTAGAAACTTGTTTGGGCTGTTGAGAGGAGTGAAAAACCATCAAAAATTTCAATCCTGTATGATTTTACCAAGAAATGTGATTCTTCATTCAAAACCTGATTTTTGCTATTGGGCTCTATTGAATAGTGAATGTTTTGAATTTTCTCCAAAAGTAAAGTAGTTGCAAACTCATGCTTTTAGAGACTTGTTTGGGCTCATGAGAGGAGTAGAAAAACATCAAAAATTTCAGTCCTGCATGATTCTACCAAGAAATGTGTGTTCATTGAAACCGCTGGTTTTTGATAGTTTGGGCCCTATTGAATAATGAATGTTTTGAATTTTCTCCAAAAGTAAAGTAGTTGCAAACTCATCCTTTTAGAAACTTGTTTGGGCTGTTGAGAGGAGTAAAAAACCATCAAAAATTTCAATCCTGCATGATTCTACCAAGAAATGTGATTCTTCATTCAAAACGCTGGTTTTTGCTATTGGGCTCTATTGAATAATGAATGTTTTGAATTTTCTCCAAAAGTAAAGTAGTTGCAAACTCATGCTTTTAGAGACTTGTTTGGGCTCATGAGAGGAGTAGAAAAACATCAAAAATTTCAGTCCTGCATGATTCTACCAAGAAATGTGTGTTCATTGAAACCGCTGGTTTTTGATAGTTTGGGCCCTATTGAATAATGAATGTTTTGAATTTTCTCCAAAAGTAAAGTAGTTGCAAACTCATCCTTTTAGAAACTTGTTTGGGCTGTTGAGAGGAGTAAAAAACCATCAAAAATTTAAATCCTGCATGATTCTACCAGGAAATGTGATTCTTCATTCAAAACGCTGGTTTTTGCTATTGGGCTCTATTGAATAATGAATGTTTTGAATTTTCTCCAAAAGTAAAGTAGTTGCAAACTCATGCTTTTAGAGACTTGTTTGGGCTCATGAGAGGAGTAGAAAAACATCAAAAATTTCAGTCCTGCATGATTCTACCAAGAAATGTGGGTTCATTCAAACCGCTGGTTTTTGATAGTTTGGGCCCTATTGAATAATGAATGTTTTGAATTTTCTCCAAAAGTAAAGTAGTTGCAAACTCATGCTTTTAGAGACTTGTTTGGGCTCATGAGAGTAGAAAAACATCAAAAATTTCAGTCCTGCATGATTCTACCAAGAAATGTGTGTTCATTGAAACCGCTGGTTTTTGATAGTTTGGGCCCTATTGAATAATGAATGTTTTGAATTTTCTCCAAAAGTAAAGTAGTTGCAAACTCATCCTTTTAGAAACTTGTTTGGGCTGTTGAGAGGAGTAAAAAACCATCAAAAATTTCAATCCTGCATGATTCTACCAAGAAATGTGATTCTTCATTCAAAACGCTGGTTTTTGCTATTGGGCTCTATTGAATAATGAATGTTTTGAGTTTTCTCCAAAAGTAAAGTAGTTGCAAACTCATGCTTTTAGAGACTTGTTTGGGCTCATGAGAGGAGTAGAAAAACATCAAAAATTTCAGTCCTGCATGATTCTACCAAGAAATGTGTGTTCATTGAAACCGCTGGTTTTTGATAGTTTGGGCCCTATTGAATAATGAATGTTTTGAATTTTCTCCAAAAGTAAAGTAGTTGCAAACTCATCCTTTTAGAAACTTGTTTGGGCTGTTGAGAGGAGTAAAAAACCATCAAAAATTTCAATCCTGTATGATTTTACCAAGAAATGTGATTCTTCATTCAAAACCTGATTTTTGCTATTGGGCTCTATTGAATAGTGAATGTTTTGAATTTTCTCCAAAAGTAAAGTAGTTGCAAACTCATGCTTTTAGAGACTTGTTTGGGCTCATGAGAGGAGTAGAAAAACATCAAAAATTTCAGTCCTGCATGATTCTACCAAGAAATGTGTGTTCATTGAAACCGCTGGTTTTTGATAGTTTGGGCCCTATTGAATAATGAATGTTTTGAATTTTCTCCAAAAGTAAAGTAGTTGCAAACTCATCCTTTTAGAAACTTGTTTGGGCTGTTGAGAGGAGTAAAAAACCATCAAAAATTTCAATCCTGCATGATTCTACCAAGAAATGTGATTCTTCATTCAAAACGCTGGTTTTTGCTATTGGGCTCTATTGAATAATGAATGTTTTGAATTTTCTCCAAAAGTAAAGTAGTTGCAAACTCATGCTTTTAGAGACTTGTTTGGGCTCATGAGAGGAGTAGAAAAACATCAAAAATTTCAGTCCTGCATGATTCTACCAAGAAATGTGTGTTCATTCAAACCGCTGGTTTTTGATAGTTTGGGCCCTATTGAATAATGAATGTTTTGAATTTTCTCCAAAAGTAAAGTAGTTGCAAACTCATGCTTTTAGAGACTTGTTTGGGCTCATGAGAGGAGTAGAAAAACATCAAAAATTTCAGTCCTGCATGATTCTACCAAGAAATGTGTGTTCATTGAAACCGCTGGTTTTTGATAGTTTGGGCCCTATTGAATAATGAATGTTTTGAATTTTCTCCAAAAGTAAAGTAGTTGCAAACTCATCCTTTTAGAAACTTGTTTGGGCTGTTGAGAGGAGTAAAAAACCATCAAAAATTTCAATCCTGCATGATTCTACCAAGAAATGTGATTCTTCATTCAAAACGCTGGTTTTTGCTATTGGGCTCTATTGAATAATGAATGTTTTGAATTTTCTCCAAAAGTAAAGTAGTTGCAAACTCATGCTTTTAGAGACTTGTTTGGGCTCATGAGAGGAGTAGAAAAACATCAAAAATTTCAGTCCTGCATGATTCTACCAAGAAATGTGTGTTCATTGAAACCGCTGGTTTTTGATAGTTTGGGCCCTATTGAATAATGAATGTTTTGAATTTTCTCCAAAAGTAAAGTAGTTGCAAACTCATCCTTTTAGAAACTTGTTTGGGCTGTTGAGAGGAGTAAAAAACCATCAAAAATTTCAATCCTGCATGATTTTACCAAGAAATGTGATTCTTCATTCAAAACCTGATTTTTGCTATTGGGCTCTATTGAATAGTGAATGTTTTGAATTTTCTCCAAAAGTAAAGTAGTTGCAAACTCATGCTTTTAGAGACTTGTTTGGGCTCATGAGAGGAGTAGAAAAACATCAAAAATTTCAGTCCTGCATGATTCTACCAAGAAATGTGTGTTCATTCAAACCGCTGGTTTTTGATAGTTTGGGCCCTATTGAATAATGAATGTTTTGAATTTTCTCCAAAAGTAAAGTAGTTGCAAACTCATGCTTTTAGAGACTTGTTTGGGCTCATGAGAGGAGTAGAAAAACATCAAAAATTTCAGTCCTGCATGATTCTACCAAGAAATGTGTGTTCATTGAAACCGCTGGTTTTTGATAGTTTGGGCCCTATTGAATAATGAATGTTTTGAATTTTCTCCAAAAGTAAAGTAGTTGCAAACTCATCCTTTTAGAAACTTGTTTGGGCTGTTGAGAGGAGTAAAAAACCATCAAAAATTTCAATCCTGCATGATTCTACCAAGAAATGTGATTCTTCATTCAAAACGCTGGTTTTTGCTATTGGGCTCTATTGAATAATGAATGTTTTGAATTTTCTCCAAAAGTAAAGTAGTTGCAAACTCATGCTTTTAGAGACTTGTTTGGGCTCATGAGAGGAGTAGAAAAACATCAAAAATTTCAGTCCTGCATGATTCTACCAAGAAATGTGTGTTCATTGAAACCGCTGGTTTTTGATAGTTTGGGCCCTATTGAATAATGAATGTTTTGAATTTTCTCCAAAAGTAAAGTAGTTGCAAACTCATCCTTTTAGAAACTTGTTTGGGCTGTTGAGAGGAGTAAAAAACCATCAAAAATTTCAATCCTGCATGATTTTACCAAGAAATGTGATTCTTCATTCAAAACCTGATTTTTGCTATTGGGCTCTATTGAATAGTGAATGTTTTGAATTTTCTCCAAAAGTAAAGTAGTTGCAAACTCATGCTTTTAGAGACTTGTTTGGGCTCATGAGAGGAGTAGAAAAACATCAAAAATTTCAGTCCTGCATGATTCTACCAAGAAATGTGGGTTCATTCAAACCGCTGGTTTTTGATAGTTTGGGCCCTATTGAATAATGAATGTTTTGAATTTTCTCCAAAAGTAAAGTAGTTGCAAACTCATGCTTTTAGAGACTTGTTTGGGCTCATGAGAGGAGTAGAAAAACATCAAAAATTTCAGTCCTGCATGATTCTACCAAGAAATGTGTGTTCATTGAAACCGCTGGTTTTTGATAGTTTGGGCCCTATTGAATAATGAATGTTTTGAATTTTCTCCAAAAGTAAAGTAGTTGCAAACTCATCCTTTTAGAAACTTGTTTGGGCTGTTGAGAGGAGTAAAAAACCATCAAAAATTTCAATCCTGCATGATTCTACCAAGAAATGTGATTCTTCATTCAAAACGCTGGTTTTTGCTATTGGGCTCTATTGAATAATGAATGTTTTGAATTTTCTCCAAAAGTAAAGTAGTTGCAAACTCATGCTTTTAGAGACTTGTTTGGGCTCATGAGAGGAGTAGAAAAACATCAAAAATTTCAGTCCTGCATGATTCTACCAAGAAATGTGTGTTCATTGAAACCGCTGGTTTTTGATAGTTTGGGCCCTATTGAATAATTAATGTTTTGAATTTTCTCCAAAAGTAAAGTAGTTGCAAACTCATCCTTTTAGAAACTTGTTTGGGCTGTTGAGAGGAGTAAAAAACCATCAAAAATTTCAATCCTGCATGATTTTACCAAGAAATGTGATTCTTCATTCAAAACCTGATTTTTGCTATTGGGCTCTATTGAATAGTGAATGTTTTGAATTTTCTCCAAAAGTAAAGTAGTTGCAAACTCATGCTTTTAGAGACTTGTTTGGGCTCATGAGAGGAGTAGAAAAACATCAAAAATTTCAGTCCTGCATGATTCTACCAAGAAATGTGGGTTCATTCAAACCGCTGGTTTTTGATAGTTTGGGCCCTATTGAATAATGAATGTTTTGAATTTTCTCCAAAAGTAAAGTAGTTGCAAACTCATGCTTTTAGAGACTTGTTTGGGCTCATGAGAGTAGAAAAACATCAAAAATTTCAGTCCTGCATGATTCTACCAAGAAATGTGTGTTCATTGAAACCGCTGGTTTTTGATAGTTTGGGCCCTATTGAATAATGAATGTTTTGAATTTTCTCCAAAAGTAAAGTAGTTGCAAACTCATCCTTTTAGAAACTTGTTTGGGCTGTTGAGAGGAGTAAAAAACCATCAAAAATTTCAATCCTGCATGATTCTACCAAGAAATGTGATTCTTCATTCAAAACGCTGGTTTTTGCTATTGGGCTCTATTGAATAATGAATGTTTTGAGTTTTCTCCAAAAGTAAAGTAGTTGCAAACTCATGCTTTTAGAGACTTGTTTGGGCTCATGAGAGGAGTAGAAAAACATCAAAAATTTCAGTCCTGCATGATTCTACCAAGAAATGTGTGTTCATTGAAACCGCTGGTTTTTGATAGTTTGGGCCCTATTGAATAATGAATGTTTTGAATTTTCTCCAAAAGTAAAGTAGTTGCAAACTCATCCTTTTAGAAACTTGTTTGGGCTGTTGAGAGGAGTAAAAAACCATCAAAAATTTCAATCCTGTATGATTTTACCAAGAAATGTGATTCTTCATTCAAAACCTGATTTTTGCTATTGGGCTCTATTGAATAGTGAATGTTTTGAATTTTCTCCAAAAGTAAAGTAGTTGCAAACTCATGCTTTTAGAGACTTGTTTGGGCTCATGAGAGGAGTAGAAAAACATCAAAAATTTCAGTCCTGCATGATTCTACCAAGAAATGTGTGTTCATTGAAACCGCTGGTTTTTGATAGTTTGGGCCCTATTGAATAATGAATGTTTTGAATTTTCTCCAAAAGTAAAGTAGTTGCAAACTCATCCTTTTAGAAACTTGTTTGGGCTGTTGAGAGGAGTAAAAAACCATCAAAAATTTCAATCCTGCATGATTCTACCAAGAAATGTGATTCTTCATTCAAAACGCTGGTTTTTGCTATTGGGCTCTATTGAATAATGAATGTTTTGAATTTTCTCCAAAAGTAAAGTAGTTGCAAACTCATGCTTTTAGAGACTTGTTTGGGCTCATGAGAGGAGTAGAAAAACATCAAAAATTTCAGTCCTGCATGATTCTACCAAGAAATGTGTGTTCATTCAAACCGCTGGTTTTTGATAGTTTGGGCCCTATTGAATAATGAATGTTTTGAATTTTCTCCAAAAGTAAAGTAGTTGCAAACTCATGCTTTTAGAGACTTGTTTGGGCTCATGAGAGGAGTAGAAAAACATCAAAAATTTCAGTCCTGCATGATTCTACCAAGAAATGTGTGTTCATTGAAACCGCTGGTTTTTGATAGTTTGGGCCCTATTGAATAATGAATGTTTTGAATTTTCTCCAAAAGTAAAGTAGTTGCAAACTCATCCTTTTAGAAACTTGTTTGGGCTGTTGAGAGGAGTAAAAAACCATCAAAAATTTCAATCCTGCATGATTCTACCAAGAAATGTGATTCTTCATTCAAAACGCTGGTTTTTGCTATTGGGCTCTATTGAATAATGAATGTTTTGAATTTTCTCCAAAAGTAAAGTAGTTGCAAACTCATGCTTTTAGAGACTTGTTTGGGCTCATGAGAGGAGTAGAAAAACATCAAAAATTTCAGTCCTGCATGATTCTACCAAGAAATGTGTGTTCATTGAAACCGCTGGTTTTTGATAGTTTGGGCCCTATTGAATAATGAATGTTTTGAATTTTCTCCAAAAGTAAAGTAGTTGCAAACTCATCCTTTTAGAAACTTGTTTGGGCTGTTGAGAGGAGTAAAAAACCATCAAAAATTTCAATCCTGCATGATTTTACCAAGAAATGTGATTCTTCATTCAAAACCTGATTTTTGCTATTGGGCTCTATTGAATAGTGAATGTTTTGAATTTTCTCCAAAAGTAAAGTAGTTGCAAACTCATGCTTTTAGAGACTTGTTTGGGCTCATGAGAGGAGTAGAAAAACATCAAAAATTTCAGTCCTGCATGATTCTACCAAGAAATGTGTGTTCATTGAAACCGCTGGTTTTTGATAGTTTGGGCCCTATTGAATAATGAATGTTTTGAATTTTCTCCAAAAGTAAAGTAGTTGCAAACTCATCCTTTTAGAAACTTGTTTGGGCTGTTGAGAGGAGTAAAAAACCATCAAAAATTTCAATCCTGCATGATTCTACCAAGAAATGTGATTCTTCATTCAAAACGCTGGTTTTTGCTATTGGGCTCTATTGAATAATGAATGTTTTGAATTTTCTCCAAAAGTAAAGTAGTTGCAAACTCATGCTTTTAGAGACTTGTTTGGGCTCATGAGAGGAGTAGAAAAACATCAAAAATTTCAGTCCTGCATGATTCTACCAAGAAATGTGTGTTCATTGAAACCGCTGGTTTTTGATAGTTTGGGCCCTATTGAATAATGAATGTTTTGAATTTTCTCCAAAAGTAAAGTAGTTGCAAACTCATCCTTTTAGAAACTTGTTTGGGCTGTTGAGAGGAGTAAAAAACCATCAAAAATTTCAATCCTGCATGATTTTACCAAGAAATGTGATTCTTCATTCAAAACCTGATTTTTGCTATTGGGCTCTATTGAATAGTGAATGTTTTGAATTTTCTCCAAAAGTAAAGTAGTTGCAAACTCATGCTTTTAGAGACTTGTTTGGGCTCATGAGAGGAGTAGAAAAACATCAAAAATTTCAGTCCTGCATGATTCTACCAAGAAATGTGGGTTCATTCAAACCGCTGGTTTTTGATAGTTTGGGCCCTATTGAATAATGAATGTTTTGAATTTTCTCCAAAAGTAAAGTAGTTGCAAACTCATGCTTTTAGAGACTTGTTTGGGCTCATGAGAGGAGTAGAAAAACATCAAAAATTTCAGTCCTGCATGATTCTACCAAGAAATGTGTGTTCATTGAAACCGCTGGTTTTTGATAGTTTGGGCCCTATTGAATAATGAATGTTTTGAATTTTCTCCAAAAGTAAAGTAGTTGCAAACTCATCCTTTTAGAAACTTGTTTGGGCTGTTGAGAGGAGTAAAAAACCATCAAAAATTTCAATCCTGCATGATTCTACCAAGAAATGTGATTCTTCATTCAAAACGCTGGTTTTTGCTATTGGGCTCTATTGAATAATGAATGTTTTGAGTTTTCTCCAAAAGTAAAGTAGTTGCAAACTCATGCTTTTAGAGACTTGTTTGGGCTCATGAGAGGAGTAGAAAAACATCAAAAATTTCAGTCCTGCATGATTCTACCAAGAAATGTGTGTTCATTGAAACCGCTGGTTTTTGATAGTTTGGGCCCTATTGAATAATGAATGTTTTGAATTTTCTCCAAAAGTAAAGTAGTTGCAAACTCATCCTTTTAGAAACTTGTTTGGGCTGTTGAGAGGAGTGAAAAACCATCAAAAATTTCAATCCTGTATGATTTTACCAAGAAATGTGATTCTTCATTCAAAACCTGATTTTTGCTATTGGGCTCTATTGAATAGTGAATGTTTTGAATTTTCTCCAAAAGTAAAGTAGTTGCAAACTCATGCTTTTAGAGACTTGTTTGGGCTCATGAGAGGAGTAGAAAAACATCAAAAATTTCAGTCCTGCATGATTCTACCAAGAAATGTGTGTTCATTGAAACCGCTGGTTTTTGATAGTTTGGGCCCTATTGAATAATGAATGTTTTGAATTTTCTCCAAAAGTAAAGTAGTTGCAAACTCATCCTTTTAGAAACTTGTTTGGGCTGTTGAGAGGAGTAAAAAACCATCAAAAATTTCAATCCTGCATGATTCTACCAAGAAATGTGATTCTTCATTCAAAACGCTGGTTTTTGCTATTGGGCTCTATTGAATAATGAATGTTTTGAATTTTCTCCAAAAGTAAAGTAGTTGCAAACTCATGCTTTTAGAGACTTGTTTGGGCTCATGAGAGGAGTAGAAAAACATCAAAAATTTCAGTCCTGCATGATTCTACCAAGAAATGTGTGTTCATTGAAACCGCTGGTTTTTGATAGTTTGGGCCCTATTGAATAATGAATGTTTTGAATTTTCTCCAAAAGTAAAGTAGTTGCAAACTCATCCTTTTAGAAACTTGTTTGGGCTGTTGAGAGGAGTAAAAAACCATCAAAAATTTAAATCCTGCATGATTCTACCAGGAAATGTGATTCTTCATTCAAAACGCTGGTTTTTGCTATTGGGCTCTATTGAATAATGAATGTTTTGAATTTTCTCCAAAAGTAAAGTAGTTGCAAACTCATGCTTTTAGAGACTTGTTTGGGCTCATGAGAGGAGTAGAAAAACATCAAAAATTTCAGTCCTGCATGATTCTACCAAGAAATGTGGGTTCATTCAAACCGCTGGTTTTTGATAGTTTGGGCCCTATTGAATAATGAATGTTTTGAATTTTCTCCAAAAGTAAAGTAGTTGCAAACTCATGCTTTTAGAGACTTGTTTGGGCTCATGAGAGTAGAAAAACATCAAAAATTTCAGTCCTGCATGATTCTACCAAGAAATGTGTGTTCATTGAAACCGCTGGTTTTTGATAGTTTGGGCCCTATTGAATAATGAATGTTTTGAATTTTCTCCAAAAGTAAAGTAGTTGCAAACTCATCCTTTTAGAAACTTGTTTGGGCTGTTGAGAGGAGTAAAAAACCATCAAAAATTTCAATCCTGCATGATTCTACCAAGAAATGTGATTCTTCATTCAAAACGCTGGTTTTTGCTATTGGGCTCTATTGAATAATGAATGTTTTGAGTTTTCTCCAAAAGTAAAGTAGTTGCAAACTCATGCTTTTAGAGACTTGTTTGGGCTCATGAGAGGAGTAGAAAAACATCAAAAATTTCAGTCCTGCATGATTCTACCAAGAAATGTGTGTTCATTGAAACCGCTGGTTTTTGATAGTTTGGGCCCTATTGAATAATGAATGTTTTGAATTTTCTCCAAAAGTAAAGTAGTTGCAAACTCATCCTTTTAGAAACTTGTTTGGGCTGTTGAGAGGAGTAAAAAACCATCAAAAATTTCAATCCTGTATGATTTTACCAAGAAATGTGATTCTTCATTCAAAACCTGATTTTTGCTATTGGGCTCTATTGAATAGTGAATGTTTTGAATTTTCTCCAAAAGTAAAGTAGTTGCAAACTCATGCTTTTAGAGACTTGTTTGGGCTCATGAGAGGAGTAGAAAAACATCAAAAATTTCAGTCCTGCATGATTCTACCAAGAAATGTGTGTTCATTGAAACCGCTGGTTTTTGATAGTTTGGGCCCTATTGAATAATGAATGTTTTGAATTTTCTCCAAAAGTAAAGTAGTTGCAAACTCATCCTTTTAGAAACTTGTTTGGGCTGTTGAGAGGAGTAAAAAACCATCAAAAATTTCAATCCTGCATGATTCTACCAAGAAATGTGATTCTTCATTCAAAACGCTGGTTTTTGCTATTGGGCTCTATTGAATAATGAATGTTTTGAATTTTCTCCAAAAGTAAAGTAGTTGCAAACTCATGCTTTTAGAGACTTGTTTGGGCTCATGAGAGGAGTAGAAAAACATCAAAAATTTCAGTCCTGCATGATTCTACCAAGAAATGTGTGTTCATTCAAACCGCTGGTTTTTGATAGTTTGGGCCCTATTGAATAATGAATGTTTTGAATTTTCTCCAAAAGTAAAGTAGTTGCAAACTCATGCTTTTAGAGACTTGTTTGGGCTCATGAGAGGAGTAGAAAAACATCAAAAATTTCAGTCCTGCATGATTCTACCAAGAAATGTGTGTTCATTGAAACCGCTGGTTTTTGATAGTTTGGGCCCTATTGAATAATGAATGTTTTGAATTTTCTCCAAAAGTAAAGTAGTTGCAAACTCATCCTTTTAGAAACTTGTTTGGGCTGTTGAGAGGAGTAAAAAACCATCAAAAATTTCAATCCTGCATGATTCTACCAAGAAATGTGATTCTTCATTCAAAACGCTGGTTTTTGCTATTGGGCTCTATTGAATAATGAATGTTTTGAATTTTCTCCAAAAGTAAAGTAGTTGCAAACTCATGCTTTTAGAGACTTGTTTGGGCTCATGAGAGGAGTAGAAAAACATCAAAAATTTCAGTCCTGCATGATTCTACCAAGAAATGTGTGTTCATTGAAACCGCTGGTTTTTGATAGTTTGGGCCCTATTGAATAATGAATGTTTTGAATTTTCTCCAAAAGTAAAGTAGTTGCAAACTCATCCTTTTAGAAACTTGTTTGGGCTGTTGAGAGGAGTAAAAAACCATCAAAAATTTCAATCCTGCATGATTTTACCAAGAAATGTGATTCTTCATTCAAAACCTGATTTTTGCTATTGGGCTCTATTGAATAGTGAATGTTTTGAATTTTCTCCAAAAGTAAAGTAGTTGCAAACTCATGCTTTTAGAGACTTGTTTGGGCTCATGAGAGGAGTAGAAAAACATCAAAAATTTCAGTCCTGCATGATTCTACCAAGAAATGTGTGTTCATTCAAACCGCTGGTTTTTGATAGTTTGGGCCCTATTGAATAATGAATGTTTTGAATTTTCTCCAAAAGTAAAGTAGTTGCAAACTCATGCTTTTAGAGACTTGTTTGGGCTCATGAGAGGAGTAGAAAAACATCAAAAATTTCAGTCCTGCATGATTCTACCAAGAAATGTGTGTTCATTGAAACCGCTGGTTTTTGATAGTTTGGGCCCTATTGAATAATGAATGTTTTGAATTTTCTCCAAAAGTAAAGTAGTTGCAAACTCATCCTTTTAGAAACTTGTTTGGGCTGTTGAGAGGAGTAAAAAACCATCAAAAATTTCAATCCTGCATGATTCTACCAAGAAATGTGATTCTTCATTCAAAACGCTGGTTTTTGCTATTGGGCTCTATTGAATAATGAATGTTTTGAATTTTCTCCAAAAGTAAAGTAGTTGCAAACTCATGCTTTTAGAGACTTGTTTGGGCTCATGAGAGGAGTAGAAAAACATCAAAAATTTCAGTCCTGCATGATTCTACCAAGAAATGTGTGTTCATTGAAACCGCTGGTTTTTGATAGTTTGGGCCCTATTGAATAATGAATGTTTTGAATTTTCTCCAAAAGTAAAGTAGTTGCAAACTCATCCTTTTAGAAACTTGTTTGGGCTGTTGAGAGGAGTAAAAAACCATCAAAAATTTCAATCCTGCATGATTTTACCAAGAAATGTGATTCTTCATTCAAAACCTGATTTTTGCTATTGGGCTCTATTGAATAGTGAATGTTTTGAATTTTCTCCAAAAGTAAAGTAGTTGCAAACTCATGCTTTTAGAGACTTGTTTGGGCTCATGAGAGGAGTAGAAAAACATCAAAAATTTCAGTCCTGCATGATTCTACCAAGAAATGTGGGTTCATTCAAACCGCTGGTTTTTGATAGTTTGGGCCCTATTGAATAATGAATGTTTTGAATTTTCTCCAAAAGTAAAGTAGTTGCAAACTCATGCTTTTAGAGACTTGTTTGGGCTCATGAGAGGAGTAGAAAAACATCAAAAATTTCAGTCCTGCATGATTCTACCAAGAAATGTGTGTTCATTGAAACCGCTGGTTTTTGATAGTTTGGGCCCTATTGAATAATGAATGTTTTGAATTTTCTCCAAAAGTAAAGTAGTTGCAAACTCATCCTTTTAGAAACTTGTTTGGGCTGTTGAGAGGAGTAAAAAACCATCAAAAATTTCAATCCTGCATGATTCTACCAAGAAATGTGATTCTTCATTCAAAACGCTGGTTTTTGCTATTGGGCTCTATTGAATAATGAATGTTTTGAGTTTTCTCCAAAAGTAAAGTAGTTGCAAACTCATGCTTTTAGAGACTTGTTTGGGCTCATGAGAGGAGTAGAAAAACATCAAAAATTTCAGTCCTGCATGATTCTACCAAGAAATGTGTGTTCATTGAAACCGCTGGTTTTTGATAGTTTGGGCCCTATTGAATAATGAATGTTTTGAATTTTCTCCAAAAGTAAAGTAGTTGCAAACTCATCCTTTTAGAAACTTGTTTGGGCTGTTGAGAGGAGTGAAAAACCATCAAAAATTTCAATCCTGTATGATTTTACCAAGAAATGTGATTCTTCATTCAAAACCTGATTTTTGCTATTGGGCTCTATTGAATAGTGAATGTTTTGAATTTTCTCCAAAAGTAAAGTAGTTGCAAACTCATGCTTTTAGAGACTTGTTTGGGCTCATGAGAGGAGTAGAAAAACATCAAAAATTTCAGTCCTGCATGATTCTACCAAGAAATGTGTGTTCATTGAAACCGCTGGTTTTTGATAGTTTGGGCCCTATTGAATAATGAATGTTTTGAATTTTCTCCAAAAGTAAAGTAGTTGCAAACTCATCCTTTTAGAAACTTGTTTGGGCTGTTGAGAGGAGTAAAAAACCATCAAAAATTTCAATCCTGCATGATTCTACCAAGAAATGTGATTCTTCATTCAAAACGCTGGTTTTTGCTATTGGGCTCTATTGAATAATGAATGTTTTGAATTTTCTCCAAAAGTAAAGTAGTTGCAAACTCATGCTTTTAGAGACTTGTTTGGGCTCATGAGAGGAGTAGAAAAACATCAAAAATTTCAGTCCTGCATGATTCTACCAAGAAATGTGTGTTCATTGAAACCGCTGGTTTTTGATAGTTTGGGCCCTATTGAATAATGAATGTTTTGAATTTTCTCCAAAAGTAAAGTAGTTGCAAACTCATCCTTTTAGAAACTTGTTTGGGCTGTTGAGAGGAGTAAAAAACCATCAAAAATTTAAATCCTGCATGATTCTACCAGGAAATGTGATTCTTCATTCAAAACGCTGGTTTTTGCTATTGGGCTCTATTGAATAATGAATGTTTTGAATTTTCTCCAAAAGTAAAGTAGTTGCAAACTCATGCTTTTAGAGACTTGTTTGGGCTCATGAGAGGAGTAGAAAAACATCAAAAATTTCAGTCCTGCATGATTCTACCAAGAAATGTGTGTTCATTGAAACCGCTGGTTTTTGATAGTTTGGGCCCTATTGAATAATGAATGTTTTGAATTTTCTCCAAAAGTAAAGTAGTTGCAAACTCATCCTTTTAGAAACTTGTTTGGGCTGTTGAGAGGAGTAAAAAACCATCAAAAATTTCAATCCTGCATGATTTTACCAAGAAATGTGATTCTTCATTCAAAACCTGATTTTTGCTATTGGGCTCTATTGAATAGTGAATGTTTTGAATTTTCTCCAAAAGTAAAGTAGTTGCAAACTCATGCTTTTAGAGACTTGTTTGGGCTCATGAGAGGAGTAGAAAAACATCAAAAATTTCAGTCCTGCATGATTCTACCAAGAAATGTGTGTTCATTCAAACCGCTGGTTTTTGATAGTTTGGGCCCTATTGAATAATGAATGTTTTGAATTTTCTCCAAAAGTAAAGTAGTTGCAAACTCATGCTTTTAGAGACTTGTTTGGGCTCATGAGAGGAGTAGAAAAACATCAAAAATTTCAGTCCTGCATGATTCTACCAAGAAATGTGTGTTCATTGAAACCGCTGGTTTTTGATAGTTTGGGCCCTATTGAATAATGAATGTTTTGAATTTTCTCCAAAAGTAAAGTAGTTGCAAACTCATCCTTTTAGAAACTTGTTTGGGCTGTTGAGAGGAGTAAAAAACCATCAAAAATTTCAATCCTGCATGATTTTACCAAGAAATGTGATTCTTCATTCAAAACCTGATTTTTGCTATTGGGCTCTATTGAATAGTGAATGTTTTGAATTTTCTCCAAAAGTAAAGTAGTTGCAAACTCATGCTTTTAGAGACTTGTTTGGGCTCATGAGAGGAGTAGAAAAACATCAAAAATTTCAGTCCTGCATGATTCTACCAAGAAATGTGTGTTCATTCAAACCGCTGGTTTTTGATAGTTTGGGCCCTATTGAATAATGAATGTTTTGAATTTTCTCCAAAAGTAAAGTAGTTGCAAACTCATGCTTTTAGAGACTTGTTTGGGCTCATGAGAGGAGTAGAAAAACATCAAAAATTTCAGTCCTGCATGATTCTACCAAGAAATGTGTGTTCATTGAAACCGCTGGTTTTTGATAGTTTGGGCCCTATTGAATAATGAATGTTTTGAATTTTCTCCAAAAGTAAAGTAGTTGCAAACTCATCCTTTTAGAAACTTGTTTGGGCTGTTGAGAGGAGTAAAAAACCATCAAAAATTTCAATCCTGCATGATTCTACCAAGAAATGTGATTCTTCATTCAAAACGCTGGTTTTTGCTATTGG
Organism: Dendrobates tinctorius; assembly: GCF_039654945.1. Lineage (NCBI taxonomy): Eukaryota > Metazoa > Chordata > Amphibia > Anura > Dendrobatidae > Dendrobates > Dendrobates tinctorius. Next base: position 1,415,567 of record NW_027362096.1, read on the forward strand.
GCTCTATTGAATAATGAATGTTTTGAATTTTCTCCAAAAGTAAAGTAGTTGCAAACTCATGCTTTTAGAGACTTGTTTGGGCTCATGAGAGGAGTAGAAAAACATCAAAAATTTCAGTCCTGCATGATTCTACCAAGAAATGTGTGTTCATTGAAACCGCTGGTTTTTGATAGTTTGGGCCCTATTGAATAATTAATGTTTTGAATTTTCTCCAAAAGTAAAGTAGTTGCAAACTCATCCTTTTAGAAACTTGTTTGGGCTGTTGAGAGGAGTAAAAAACCATCAAAAATTTCAATCCTGCATGATTTTACCAAGAAATGTGATTCTTCATTCAAAACCTGATTTTTGCTATTGGGCTCTATTGAATAGTGAATGTTTTGAATTTTCTCCAAAAGTAAAGTAGTTGCAAACTCATGCTTTTAGAGACTTGTTTGGGCTCATGAGAGGAGTAGAAAAACATCAAAAATTTCAGTCCTGCATGATTCTACCAAGAAATGTGGGTTCATTCAAACCGCTGGTTTTTGATAGTTTGGGCCCTATTGAATAATGAATGTTTTGAATTTTCTCCAAAAGTAAAGTAGTTGCAAACTCATGCTTTTAGAGACTTGTTTGGGCTCATGAGAGTAGAAAAACATCAAAAATTTCAGTCCTGCATGATTCTACCAAGAAATGTGTGTTCATTGAAACCGCTGGTTTTTGATAGTTTGGGCCCTATTGAATAATGAATGTTTTGAATTTTCTCCAAAAGTAAAGTAGTTGCAAACTCATCCTTTTAGAAACTTGTTTGGGCTGTTGAGAGGAGTAAAAAACCATCAAAAATTTCAATCCTGCATGATTCTACCAAGAAATGTGATTCTTCATTCAAAACGCTGGTTTTTGCTATTGGGCTCTATTGAATAATGAATGTTTTGAGTTTTCTCCAAAAGTAAAGTAGTTGCAAACTCATGCTTTTAGAGACTTGTTTGGGCTCATGAGAGGAGTAGAAAAACATCAAAAATTTCAGTCCTGCATGATTCTACCAAGAAATGTGTGTTCATTGAAACCGCTGGTTTTTGATAGTTTGGGCCCTATTGAATAATGAATGTTTTGAATTTTCTCCAAAAGTAAAGTAGTTGCAAACTCATCCTTTTAGAAACTTGTTTGGGCTGTTGAGAGGAGTAAAAAACCATCAAAAATTTCAATCCTGTATGATTTTACCAAGAAATGTGATTCTTCATTCAAAACCTGATTTTTGCTATTGGGCTCTATTGAATAGTGAATGTTTTGAATTTTCTCCAAAAGTAAAGTAGTTGCAAACTCATGCTTTTAGAGACTTGTTTGGGCTCATGAGAGGAGTAGAAAAACATCAAAAATTTCAGTCCTGCATGATTCTACCAAGAAATGTGTGTTCATTGAAACCGCTGGTTTTTGATAGTTTGGGCCCTATTGAATAATGAATGTTTTGAATTTTCTCCAAAAGTAAAGTAGTTGCAAACTCATCCTTTTAGAAACTTGTTTGGGCTGTTGAGAGGAGTAAAAAACCATCAAAAATTTCAATCCTGCATGATTCTACCAAGAAATGTGATTCTTCATTCAAAACGCTGGTTTTTGCTATTGGGCTCTATTGAATAATGAATGTTTTGAATTTTCTCCAAAAGTAAAGTAGTTGCAAACTCATGCTTTTAGAGACTTGTTTGGGCTCATGAGAGGAGTAGAAAAACATCAAAAATTTCAGTCCTGCATGATTCTACCAAGAAATGTGTGTTCATTCAAACCGCTGGTTTTTGATAGTTTGGGCCCTATTGAATAATGAATGTTTTGAATTTTCTCCAAAAGTAAAGTAGTTGCAAACTCATGCTTTTAGAGACTTGTTTGGGCTCATGAGAGGAGTAGAAAAACATCAAAAATTTCAGTCCTGCATGATTCTACCAAGAAATGTGTGTTCATTGAAACCGCTGGTTTTTGATAGTTTGGGCCCTATTGAATAATGAATGTTTTGAATTTTCTCCAAAAGTAAAGTAGTTGCAAACTCATCCTTTTAGAAACTTGTTTGGGCTGTTGAGAGGAGTAAAAAACCATCAAAAATTTCAATCCTGCATGATTCTACCAAGAAATGTGATTCTTCATTCAAAACGCTGGTTTTTGCTATTGGGCTCTATTGAATAATGAATGTTTTGAATTTTCTCCAAAAGTAAAGTAGTTGCAAACTCATGCTTTTAGAGACTTGTTTGGGCTCATGAGAGGAGTAGAAAAACATCAAAAATTTCAGTCCTGCATGATTCTACCAAGAAATGTGTGTTCATTGAAACCGCTGGTTTTTGATAGTTTGGGCCCTATTGAATAATGAATGTTTTGAATTTTCTCCAAAAGTAAAGTAGTTGCAAACTCATCCTTTTAGAAACTTGTTTGGGCTGTTGAGAGGAGTAAAAAACCATCAAAAATTTCAATCCTGCATGATTTTACCAAGAAATGTGATTCTTCATTCAAAACCTGATTTTTGCTATTGGGCTCTATTGAATAGTGAATGTTTTGAATTTTCTCCAAAAGTAAAGTAGTTGCAAACTCATGCTTTTAGAGACTTGTTTGGGCTCATGAGAGGAGTAGAAAAACATCAAAAATTTCAGTCCTGCATGATTCTACCAAGAAATGTGTGTTCATTGAAACCGCTGGTTTTTGATAGTTTGGGCCCTATTGAATAATGAATGTTTTGAATTTTCTCCAAAAGTAAAGTAGTTGCAAACTCATCCTTTTAGAAACTTGTTTGGGCTGTTGAGAGGAGTAAAAAACCATCAAAAATTTCAATCCTGCATGATTCTACCAAGAAATGTGATTCTTCATTCAAAACGCTGGTTTTTGCTATTGGGCTCTATTGAATAATGAATGTTTTGAATTTTCTCCAAAAGTAAAGTAGTTGCAAACTCATGCTTTTAGAGACTTGTTTGGGCTCATGAGAGGAGTAGAAAAACATCAAAAATTTCAGTCCTGCATGATTCTACCAAGAAATGTGTGTTCATTGAAACCGCTGGTTTTTGATAGTTTGGGCCCTATTGAATAATGAATGTTTTGAATTTTCTCCAAAAGTAAAGTAGTTGCAAACTCATCCTTTTAGAAACTTGTTTGGGCTGTTGAGAGGAGTAAAAAACCATCAAAAATTTCAATCCTGCATGATTTTACCAAGAAATGTGATTCTTCATTCAAAACCTGATTTTTGCTATTGGGCTCTATTGAATAGTGAATGTTTTGAATTTTCTCCAAAAGTAAAGTAGTTGCAAACTCATGCTTTTAGAGACTTGTTTGGGCTCATGAGAGGAGTAGAAAAACATCAAAAATTTCAGTCCTGCATGATTCTACCAAGAAATGTGGGTTCATTCAAACCGCTGGTTTTTGATAGTTTGGGCCCTATTGAATAATGAATGTTTTGAATTTTCTCCAAAAGTAAAGTAGTTGCAAACTCATGCTTTTAGAGACTTGTTTGGGCTCATGAGAGGAGTAGAAAAACATCAAAAATTTCAGTCCTGCATGATTCTACCAAGAAATGTGTGTTCATTGAAACCGCTGGTTTTTGATAGTTTGGGCCCTATTGAATAATGAATGTTTTGAATTTTCTCCAAAAGTAAAGTAGTTGCAAACTCATCCTTTTAGAAACTTGTTTGGGCTGTTGAGAGGAGTAAAAAACCATCAAAAATTTCAATCCTGCATGATTCTACCAAGAAATGTGATTCTTCATTCAAAACGCTGGTTTTTGCTATTGGGCTCTATTGAATAATGAATGTTTTGAGTTTTCTCCAAAAGTAAAGTAGTTGCAAACTCATGCTTTTAGAGACTTGTTTGGGCTCATGAGAGGAGTAGAAAAACATCAAAAATTTCAGTCCTGCATGATTCTACCAAGAAATGTGTGTTCATTGAAACCGCTGGTTTTTGATAGTTTGGGCCCTATTGAATAATGAATGTTTTGAATTTTCTCCAAAAGTAAAGTAGTTGCAAACTCATCCTTTTAGAAACTTGTTTGGGCTGTTGAGAGGAGTGAAAAACCATCAAAAATTTCAATCCTGTATGATTTTACCAAGAAATGTGATTCTTCATTCAAAACCTGATTTTTGCTATTGGGCTCTATTGAATAGTGAATGTTTTGAATTTTCTCCAAAAGTAAAGTAGTTGCAAACTCATGCTTTTAGAGACTTGTTTGGGCTCATGAGAGGAGTAGAAAAACATCAAAAATTTCAGTCCTGCATGATTCTACCAAGAAATGTGTGTTCATTGAAACCGCTGGTTTTTGATAGTTTGGGCCCTATTGAATAATGAATGTTTTGAATTTTCTCCAAAAGTAAAGTAGTTGCAAACTCATCCTTTTAGAAACTTGTTTGGGCTGTTGAGAGGAGTAAAAAACCATCAAAAATTTCAATCCTGCATGATTCTACCAAGAAATGTGATTCTTCATTCAAAACGCTGGTTTTTGCTATTGGGCTCTATTGAATAATGAATGTTTTGAATTTTCTCCAAAAGTAAAGTAGTTGCAAACTCATGCTTTTAGAGACTTGTTTGGGCTCATGAGAGGAGTAGAAAAACATCAAAAATTTCAGTCCTGCATGATTCTACCAAGAAATGTGTGTTCATTGAAACCGCTGGTTTTTGATAGTTTGGGCCCTATTGAATAATGAATGTTTTGAATTTTCTCCAAAAGTAAAGTAGTTGCAAACTCATCCTTTTAGAAACTTGTTTGGGCTGTTGAGAGGAGTAAAAAACCATCAAAAATTTAAATCCTGCATGATTCTACCAGGAAATGTGATTCTTCATTCAAAACGCTGGTTTTTGCTATTGGGCTCTATTGAATAATGAATGTTTTGAATTTTCTCCAAAAGTAAAGTAGTTGCAAACTCATGCTTTTAGAGACTTGTTTGGGCTCATGAGAGGAGTAGAAAAACATCAAAAATTTCAGTCCTGCATGATTCTACCAAGAAATGTGGGTTCATTCAAACCGCTGGTTTTTGATAGTTTGGGCCCTATTGAATAATGAATGTTTTGAATTTTCTCCAAAAGTAAAGTAGTTGCAAACTCATGCTTTTAGAGACTTGTTTGGGCTCATGAGAGTAGAAAAACATCAAAAATTTCAGTCCTGCATGATTCTACCAAGAAATGTGTGTTCATTGAAACCGCTGGTTTTTGATAGTTTGGGCCCTATTGAATAATGAATGTTTTGAATTTTCTCCAAAAGTAAAGTAGTTGCAAACTCATCCTTTTAGAAACTTGTTTGGGCTGTTGAGAGGAGTAAAAAACCATCAAAAATTTCAATCCTGCATGATTCTACCAAGAAATGTGATTCTTCATTCAAAACGCTGGTTTTTGCTATTGGGCTCTATTGAATAATGAATGTTTTGAGTTTTCTCCAAAAGTAAAGTAGTTGCAAACTCATGCTTTTAGAGACTTGTTTGGGCTCATGAGAGGAGTAGAAAAACATCAAAAATTTCAGTCCTGCATGATTCTACCAAGAAATGTGTGTTCATTGAAACCGCTGGTTTTTGATAGTTTGGGCCCTATTGAATAATGAATGTTTTGAATTTTCTCCAAAAGTAAAGTAGTTGCAAACTCATCCTTTTAGAAACTTGTTTGGGCTGTTGAGAGGAGTAAAAAACCATCAAAAATTTCAATCCTGTATGATTTTACCAAGAAATGTGATTCTTCATTCAAAACCTGATTTTTGCTATTGGGCTCTATTGAATAGTGAATGTTTTGAATTTTCTCCAAAAGTAAAGTAGTTGCAAACTCATGCTTTTAGAGACTTGTTTGGGCTCATGAGAGGAGTAGAAAAACATCAAAAATTTCAGTCCTGCATGATTCTACCAAGAAATGTGTGTTCATTGAAACCGCTGGTTTTTGATAGTTTGGGCCCTATTGAATAATGAATGTTTTGAATTTTCTCCAAAAGTAAAGTAGTTGCAAACTCATCCTTTTAGAAACTTGTTTGGGCTGTTGAGAGGAGTAAAAAACCATCAAAAATTTCAATCCTGCATGATTCTACCAAGAAATGTGATTCTTCATTCAAAACGCTGGTTTTTGCTATTGGGCTCTATTGAATAATGAATGTTTTGAATTTTCTCCAAAAGTAAAGTAGTTGCAAACTCATGCTTTTAGAGACTTGTTTGGGCTCATGAGAGGAGTAGAAAAACATCAAAAATTTCAGTCCTGCATGATTCTACCAAGAAATGTGTGTTCATTCAAACCGCTGGTTTTTGATAGTTTGGGCCCTATTGAATAATGAATGTTTTGAATTTTCTCCAAAAGTAAAGTAGTTGCAAACTCATGCTTTTAGAGACTTGTTTGGGCTCATGAGAGGAGTAGAAAAACATCAAAAATTTCAGTCCTGCATGATTCTACCAAGAAATGTGTGTTCATTGAAACCGCTGGTTTTTGATAGTTTGGGCCCTATTGAATAATGAATGTTTTGAATTTTCTCCAAAAGTAAAGTAGTTGCAAACTCATCCTTTTAGAAACTTGTTTGGGCTGTTGAGAGGAGTAAAAAACCATCAAAAATTTCAATCCTGCATGATTCTACCAAGAAATGTGATTCTTCATTCAAAACGCTGGTTTTTGCTATTGGGCTCTATTGAATAATGAATGTTTTGAATTTTCTCCAAAAGTAAAGTAGTTGCAAACTCATGCTTTTAGAGACTTGTTTGGGCTCATGAGAGGAGTAGAAAAACATCAAAAATTTCAGTCCTGCATGATTCTACCAAGAAATGTGTGTTCATTGAAACCGCTGGTTTTTGATAGTTTGGGCCCTATTGAATAATGAATGTTTTGAATTTTCTCCAAAAGTAAAGTAGTTGCAAACTCATCCTTTTAGAAACTTGTTTGGGCTGTTGAGAGGAGTAAAAAACCATCAAAAATTTCAATCCTGCATGATTTTACCAAGAAATGTGATTCTTCATTCAAAACCTGATTTTTGCTATTGGGCTCTATTGAATAGTGAATGTTTTGAATTTTCTCCAAAAGTAAAGTAGTTGCAAACTCATGCTTTTAGAGACTTGTTTGGGCTCATGAGAGGAGTAGAAAAACATCAAAAATTTCAGTCCTGCATGATTCTACCAAGAAATGTGTGTTCATTCAAACCGCTGGTTTTTGATAGTTTGGGCCCTATTGAATAATGAATGTTTTGAATTTTCTCCAAAAGTAAAGTAGTTGCAAACTCATGCTTTTAGAGACTTGTTTGGGCTCATGAGAGGAGTAGAAAAACATCAAAAATTTCAGTCCTGCATGATTCTACCAAGAAATGTGTGTTCATTGAAACCGCTGGTTTTTGATAGTTTGGGCCCTATTGAATAATGAATGTTTTGAATTTTCTCCAAAAGTAAAGTAGTTGCAAACTCATCCTTTTAGAAACTTGTTTGGGCTGTTGAGAGGAGTAAAAAACCATCAAAAATTTCAATCCTGCATGATTCTACCAAGAAATGTGATTCTTCATTCAAAACGCTGGTTTTTGCTATTGGGCTCTATTGAATAATGAATGTTTTGAATTTTCTCCAAAAGTAAAGTAGTTGCAAACTCATGCTTTTAGAGACTTGTTTGGGCTCATGAGAGGAGTAGAAAAACATCAAAAATTTCAGTCCTGCATGATTCTACCAAGAAATGTGTGTTCATTGAAACCGCTGGTTTTTGATAGTTTGGGCCCTATTGAATAATGAATGTTTTGAATTTTCTCCAAAAGTAAAGTAGTTGCAAACTCATCCTTTTAGAAACTTGTTTGGGCTGTTGAGAGGAGTAAAAAACCATCAAAAATTTCAATCCTGCATGATTTTACCAAGAAATGTGATTCTTCATTCAAAACCTGATTTTTGCTATTGGGCTCTATTGAATAGTGAATGTTTTGAATTTTCTCCAAAAGTAAAGTAGTTGCAAACTCATGCTTTTAGAGACTTGTTTGGGCTCATGAGAGGAGTAGAAAAACATCAAAAATTTCAGTCCTGCATGATTCTACCAAGAAATGTGGGTTCATTCAAACCGCTGGTTTTTGATAGTTTGGGCCCTATTGAATAATGAATGTTTTGAATTTTCTCCAAAAGTAAAGTAGTTGCAAACTCATGCTTTTAGAGACTTGTTTGGGCTCATGAGAGGAGTAGAAAAACATCAAAAATTTCAGTCCTGCATGATTCTACCAAGAAATGTGTGTTCATTGAAACCGCTGGTTTTTGATAGTTTGGGCCCTATTGAATAATGAATGTTTTGAATTTTCTCCAAAAGTAAAGTAGTTGCAAACTCATCCTTTTAGAAACTTGTTTGGGCTGTTGAGAGGAGTAAAAAACCATCAAAAATTTCAATCCTGCATGATTCTACCAAGAAATGTGATTCTTCATTCAAAACGCTGGTTTTTGCTATTGGGCTCTATTGAATAATGAATGTTTTGAGTTTTCTCCAAAAGTAAAGTAGTTGCAAACTCATGCTTTTAGAGACTTGTTTGGGCTCATGAGAGGAGTAGAAAAACATCAAAAATTTCAGTCCTGCATGATTCTACCAAGAAATGTGTGTTCATTGAAACCGCTGGTTTTTGATAGTTTGGGCCCTATTGAATAATGAATGTTTTGAATTTTCTCCAAAAGTAAAGTAGTTGCAAACTCATCCTTTTAGAAACTTGTTTGGGCTGTTGAGAGGAGTAAAAAACCATCAAAAATTTCAATCCTGCATGATTCTACCAAGAAATGTGATTCTTCATTCAAAACGCTGGTTTTTGCTATTGGGCTCTATTGAATAATGAATGTTTTGAATTTTCTCCAAAAGTAAAGTAGTTGCAAACTCATGCTTTTAGAGACTTGTTTGGGCTCATGAGAGGAGTAGAAAAACATCAAAAATTTCAGTCCTGCATGATTCTACCAAGAAATGTGTGTTCATTGAAACCGCTGGTTTTTGATAGTTTGGGCCCTATTGAATAATGAATGTTTTGAATTTTCTCCAAAAGTAAAGTAGTTGCAAACTCATCCTTTTAGAAACTTGTTTGGGCTGTTGAGAGGAGTAAAAAACCATCAAAAATTTCAATCCTGCATGATTTTACCAAGAAATGTGATTCTTCATTCAAAACCTGATTTTTGCTATTGGGCTCTATTGAATAGTGAATGTTTTGAATTTTCTCCAAAAGTAAAGTAGTTGCAAACTCATGCTTTTAGAGACTTGTTTGGGCTCATGAGAGGAGTAGAAAAACATCAAAAATTTCAGTCCTGCATGATTCTACCAAGAAATGTGGGTTCATTCAAACCGCTGGTTTTTGATAGTTTGGGCCCTATTGAATAATGAATGTTTTGAATTTTCTCCAAAAGTAAAGTAGTTGCAAACTCATGCTTTTAGAGACTTGTTTGGGCTCATGAGAGGAGTAGAAAAACATCAAAAATTTCAGTCCTGCATGATTCTACCAAGAAATGTGTGTTCATTGAAACCGCTGGTTTTTGATAGTTTGGGCCCTATTGAATAATGAATGTTTTGAATTTTCTCCAAAAGTAAAGTAGTTGCAAACTCATCCTTTTAGAAACTTGTTTGGGCTGTTGAGAGGAGTAAAAAACCATCAAAAATTTCAATCCTGCATGATTCTACCAAGAAATGTGATTCTTCATTCAAAACGCTGGTTTTTGCTATTGGGCTCTATTGAATAATGAATGTTTTGAGTTTTCTCCAAAAGTAAAGTAGTTGCAAACTCATGCTTTTAGAGACTTGTTTGGGCTCATGAGAGGAGTAGAAAAACATCAAAAATTTCAGTCCTGCATGATTCTACCAAGAAATGTGTGTTCATTGAAGCCGCTGGTTTTTGATAGTTTGGGCCCTATTGAATAATGAATGTTTTGAATTTTCTCCAAAAGTAAAGTAGTTGCAAACTCATCCTTTTAGAAACTTGTTTGGGCTGTTGAGAGGAGTGAAAAACCATCAAAAATTTCAATCCTGTATGATTTTACCAAGAAATGTGATTCTTCATTCAAAACCTGATTTTTGCTATTGGGCTCTATTGAATAGTGAATGTTTTGAATTTTCTCCAAAAGTAAAGTAGTTGCAAACTCATGCTTTTAGAGACTTGTTTGGGCTCATGAGAGGAGTAGAAAAACATCAAAAATTTCAGTCCTGCATGATTCTACCAAGAAATGTGTGTTCATTGAAACCGCTGGTTTTTGATAGTTTGGGCCCTATTGAATAATGAATGTTTTGAATTTTCTCCAAAAGTAAAGTAGTTGCAAACTCATCCTTTTAGAAACTTGTTTGGGCTGTTGAGAGGAGTAAAAAACCATCAAAAATTTCAATCCTGCATGATTCTACCAAGAAATGTGATTCTTCATTCAAAACGCTGGTTTTTGCTATTGGGCTCTATTGAATAATGAATGTTTTGAATTTTCTCCAAAAGTAAAGTAGTTGCAAACTCATGCTTTTAGAGACTTGTTTGGGCTCATGAGAGGAGTAGAAAAACATCAAAAATTTCAGTCCTGCATGATTCTACCAAGAAATGTGTGTTCATTGAAACCGCTGGTTTTTGATAGTTTGGGCCCTATTGAATAATGAATGTTTTGAATTTTCTCCAAAAGTAAAGTAGTTGCAAACTCATCCTTTTAGAAACTTGTTTGGGCTGTTGAGAGGAGTAAAAAACCATCAAAAATTTAAATCCTGCATGATTCTACCAGGAAATGTGATTCTTCATTCAAAACGCTGGTTTTTGCTATTGGGCTCTATTGAATAATGAATGTTTTGAATTTTCTCCAAAAGTAAAGTAGTTGCAAACTCATGCTTTTAGAGACTTGTTTGGGCTCATGAGAGGAGTAGAAAAACATCAAAAATTTCAGTCCTGCATGATTCTACCAAGAAATGTGTGTTCATTGAAACCGCTGGTTTTTGATAGTTTGGGCCCTATTGAATAATGAATGTTTTGAATTTTCTCCAAAAGTAAAGTAGTTGCAAACTCATCCTTTTAGAAACTTGTTTGGGCTGTTGAGAGGAGTAAAAAACCATCAAAAATTTCAATCCTGCATGATTTTACCAAGAAATGTGATTCTTCATTCAAAACCTGATTTTTGCTATTGGGCTCTATTGAATAGTGAATGTTTTGAATTTTCTCCAAAAGTAAAGTAGTTGCAAACTCATGCTTTTAGAGACTTGTTTGGGCTCATGAGAGGAGTAGAAAAACATCAAAAATTTCAGTCCTGCATGATTCTACCAAGAAATGTGTGTTCATTCAAACCGCTGGTTTTTGATAGTTTGGGCCCTATTGAATAATGAATGTTTTGAATTTTCTCCAAAAGTAAAGTAGTTGCAAACTCATGCTTTTAGAGACTTGTTTGGGCTCATGAGAGGAGTAGAAAAACATCAAAAATTTCAGTCCTGCATGATTCTACCAAGAAATGTGTGTTCATTGAAACCGCTGGTTTTTGATAGTTTGGGCCCTATTGAATAATGAATGTTTTGAATTTTCTCCAAAAGTAAAGTAGTTGCAAACTCATCCTTTTAGAAACTTGTTTGGGCTGTTGAGAGGAGTAAAAAACCATCAAAAATTTCAATCCTGCATGATTCTACCAAGAAATGTGATTCTTCATTCAAAACGCTGGTTTTTGCTATTGGGCTCTATTGAATAATGAATGTTTTGAATTTTCTCCAAAAGTAAAGTAGTTGCAAACTCATGCTTTTAGAGACTTGTTTGGGCTCATGAGAGGAGTAGAAAAACATCAAAAATTTCAGTCCTGCATGATTCTACCAAGAAATGTGTGTTCATTGAAACCGCTGGTTTTTGATAGTTTGGGCCCTATTGAATAATTAATGTTTTGAATTTTCTCCAAAAGTAAAGTAGTTGCAAACTCATCCTTTTAGAAACTTGTTTGGGCTGTTGAGAGGAGTAAAAAACCATCAAAAATTTCAATCCTGCATGATTTTACCAAGAAATGTGATTCTTCATTCAAAACCTGATTTTTGCTATTGGGCTCTATTGAATAGTGAATGTTTTGAATTTTCTCCAAAAGTAAAGTAGTTGCAAACTCATGCTTTTAGAGACTTGTTTGGGCTCATGAGAGGAGTAGAAAAACATCAAAAATTTCAGTCCTGCATGATTCTACCAAGAAATGTGGGTTCATTCAAACCGCTGGTTTTTGATAGTTTGGGCCCTATTGAATAATGAATGTTTTGAATTTTCTCCAAAAGTAAAGTAGTTGCAAACTCATGCTTTTAGAGACTTGTTTGGGCTCATGAGAGGAGTAGAAAAACATCAAAAATTTCAGTCCTGCATGATTCTACCAAGAAATGTGTGTTCATTGAAACCGCTGGTTTTTGATAGTTTGGGCCCTATTGAATAATGAATGTTTTGAATTTTCTCCAAAAGTAAAGTAGTTGCAAACTCATCCTTTTAGAAACTTGTTTGGGCTGTTGAGAGGAGTAAAAAACCATCAAAAATTTCAATCCTGCATGATTCTACCAAGAAATGTGATTCTTCATTCAAAACGCTGGTTTTTGCTATTGGGCTCTATTGAATAATGAATGTTTTGAGTTTTCTCCAAAAGTAAAGTAGTTGCAAACTCATGCTTTTAGAGACTTGTTTGGGCTCATGAGAGGAGTAGAAAAACATCAAAAATTTCAGTCCTGCATGATTCTACCAAGAAATGTGTGTTCATTGAAACCGCTGGTTTTTGATAGTTTGGGCCCTATTGAATAATGAATGTTTTGAATTTTCTCCAAAAGTAAAGTAGTTGCAAACTCATCCTTTTAGAAACTTGTTTGGGCTGTTGAGAGGAGTAAAAAACCATCAAAAATTTCAATCCTGTATGATTTTACCAAGAAATGTGATTCTTCATTCAAAACCTGATTTTTGCTATTGGGCTCTATTGAATAGTGAATGTTTTGAATTTTCTCCAAAAGTAAAGTAGTTGCAAACTCATGCTTTTAGAGACTTGTTTGGGCTCATGAGAGGAGTAGAAAAACATCAAAAATTTCAGTCCTGCATGATTCTACCAAGAAATGTGTGTTCATTGAAACCGCTGGTTTTTGATAGTTTGGGCCCTATTGAATAATGAATGTTTTGAATTTTCTCCAAAAGTAAAGTAGTTGCAAACTCATCCTTTTAGAAACTTGTTTGGGCTGTTGAGAGGAGTAAAAAACCATCAAAAATTTCAATCCTGCATGATTCTACCAAGAAATGTGATTCTTCATTCAAAACGCTGGTTTTTGCTATTGGGCTCTATTGAATAATGAATGTTTTGAATTTTCTCCAAAAGTAAAGTAGTTGCAAACTCATGCTTTTAGAGACTTGTTTGGGCTCATGAGAGGAGTAGAAAAACATCAAAAATTTCAGTCCTGCATGATTCTACCAAGAAATGTGTGTTCATTCAAACCGCTGGTTTTTGATAGTTTGGGCCCTATTGAATAATGAATGTTTTGAATTTTCTCCAAAAGTAAAGTAGTTGCAAACTCATGCTTTTAGAGACTTGTTTGGGCTCATGAGAGGAGTAGAAAAACATCAAAAATTTCAGTCCTGCATGATTCTACCAAGAAATGTGTGTTCATTGAAACCGCTGGTTTTTGATAGTTTGGGCCCTATTGAATAATGAATGTTTTGAATTTTCTCCAAAAGTAAAGTAGTTGCAAACTCATCCTTTTAGAAACTTGTTTGGGCTGTTGAGAGGAGTAAAAAACCATCAAAAATTTCAATCCTGCATGATTCTACCAAGAAATGTGATTCTTCATTCAAAACGCTGGTTTTTGCTATTGGGCTCTATTGAATAATGAATGTTTTGAATTTTCTCCAAAAGTAAAGTAGTTGCAAACTCATGCTTTTAGAGACTTGTTTGGGCTCATGAGAGGAGTAGAAAAACATCAAAAATTTCAGTCCTGCATGATTCTACCAAGAAATGTGTGTTCATTGAAACCGCTGGTTTTTGATAGTTTGGGCCCTATTGAATAATGAATGTTTTGAATTTTCTCCAAAAGTAAAGTAGTTGCAAACTCATCCTTTTAGAAACTTGTTTGGGCTGTTGAGAGGAGTAAAAAACCATCAAAAATTTCAATCCTGCATGATTCTACCAAGAAATGTGATTCTTCATTCAAAACGCTGGTTTTTGCTATTGGGCTCTATTGAATAATGAATGTTTTGAATTTTCTCCAAAAGTAAAGTAGTTGCAAACTCATGCTTTTAGAGACTTGTTTGGGCTCATGAGAGGAGTAGAAAAACATCAAAAATTTCAGTCCTGCATGATTCTACCAAGAAATGTGTGTTCATTGAAACCGCTGGTTTTTGATAGTTTGGGCCCTATTGAATAATTAATGTTTTGAATTTTCTCCAAAAGTAAAGTAGTTGCAAACTCATCCTTTTAGAAACTTGTTTGGGCTGTTGAGAGGAGTAAAAAACCATCAAAAATTTCAATCCTGCATGATTTTACCAAGAAATGTGATTCTTCATTCAAAACCTGATTTTTGCTATTGGGCTCTATTGAATAGTGAATGTTTTGAATTTTCTCCAAAAGTAAAGTAGTTGCAAACTCATGCTTTTAGAGACTTGTTTGGGCTCATGAGAGGAGTAGAAAAACATCAAAAATTTCAGTCCTGCATGATTCTACCAAGAAATGTGGGTTCATTCAAACCGCTGGTTTTTGATAGTTTGGGCCCTATTGAATAATGAATGTTTTGAATTTTCTCCAAAAGTAAAGTAGTTGCAAACTCATGCTTTTAGAGACTTGTTTGGGCTCATGAGAGGAGTAGAAAAACATCAAAAATTTCAGTCCTGCATGATTCTACCAAGAAATGTGTGTTCATTGAAACCGCTGGTTTTTGATAGTTTGGGCCCTATTGAATAATGAATGTTTTGAATTTTCTCCAAAAGTAAAGTAGTTGCAAACTCATCCTTTTAGAAACTTGTTTGGGCTGTTGAGAGGAGTAAAAAACCATCAAAAATTTCAATCCTGCATGATTCTACCAAGAAATGTGATTCTTCATTCAAAACGCTGGTTTTTGCTATTGGGCTCTATTGAATAATGAATGTTTTGAGTTTTCTCCAAAAGTAAAGTAGTTGCAAACTCATGCTTTTAGAGACTTGTTTGGGCTCATGAGAGGAGTAGAAAAACATCAAAAATTTCAGTCCTGCATGATTCTACCAAGAAATGTGTGTTCATTGAAACCGCTGGTTTTTGATAGTTTGGGCCCTATTGAATAATGAATGTTTTGAATTTTCTCCAAAAGTAAAGTAGTTGCAAACTCATCCTTTTAGAAACTTGTTTGGGCTGTTGAGAGGAGTAAAAAACCATCAAAAATTTCAATCCTGTATGATTTTACCAAGAAATGTGATTCTTCATTCAAAACCTGATTTTTGCTATTGGGCTCTATTGAATAGTGAATGTTTTGAATTTTCTCCAAAAGTAAAGTAGTTGCAAACTCATGCTTTTAGAGACTTGTTTGGGCTCATGAGAGGAGTAGAAAAACATCAAAAATTTCAGTCCTGCATGATTCTACCAAGAAATGTGTGTTCATTGAAACCGCTGGTTTTTGATAGTTTGGGCCCTATTGAATAATGAATGTTTTGAATTTTCTCCAAAAGTAAAGTAGTTGCAAACTCATCCTTTTAGAAACTTGTTTGGGCTGTTGAGAGGAGTAAAAAACCATCAAAAATTTCAATCCTGCATGATTCTACCAAGAAATGTGATTCTTCATTCAAAACGCTGGTTTTTGCTATTGGGCTCTATTGAATAATGAATGTTTTGAATTTTCTCCAAAAGTAAAGTAGTTGCAAACTCATGCTTTTAGAGACTTGTTTGGGCTCATGAGAGGAGTAGAAAAACATCAAAAATTTCAGTCCTGCATGATTCTACCAAGAAATGTGTGTTCATTCAAACCGCTGGTTTTTGATAGTTTGGGCCCTATTGAATAATGAATGTTTTGAATTTTCTCCAAAAGTAAAGTAGTTGCAAACTCATGCTTTTAGAGACTTGTTTGGGCTCATGAGAGGAGTAGAAAAACATCAAAAATTTCAGTCCTGCATGATTCTACCAAGAAATGTGTGTTCATTGAAACCGCTGGTTTTTGATAGTTTGGGCCCTATTGAATAATGAATGTTTTGAATTTTCTCCAAAAGTAAAGTAGTTGCAAACTCATCCTTTTAGAAACTTGTTTGGGCTGTTGAGAGGAGTAAAAAACCATCAAAAATTTCAATCCTGCATGATTCTACCAAGAAATGTGATTCTTCATTCAAAACGCTGGTTTTTGCTATTGGGCTCTATTGAATAATGAATGTTTTGAATTTTCTCCAAAAGTAAAGTAGTTGCAAACTCATGCTTTTAGAGACTTGTTTGGGCTCATGAGAGGAGTAGAAAAACATCAAAAATTTCAGTCCTGCATGATTCTACCAAGAAATGTGTGTTCATTGAAACCGCTGGTTTTTGATAGTTTGGGCCCTATTGAATAATGAATGTTTTGAATTTTCTCCAAAAGTAAAGTAGTTGCAAACTCATCCTTTTAGAAACTTGTTTGGGCTGTTGAGAGGAGTAAAAAACCATCAAAAATTTAAATCCTGCATGATTCTACCAGGAAATGTGATTCTTCATTCAAAACGCTGGTTTTTGCTATTGGGCTCTATTGAATAATGAATGTTTTGAATTTTCTCCAAAAGTAAAGTAGTTGCAAACTCATGCTTTTAGAGACTTGTTTGGGCTCATGAGAGGAGTAGAAAAACATCAAAAATTTCAGTCCTGCATGATTCTACCAAGAAATGTGTGTTCATTGAAACCGCTGGTTTTTGATAGTTTGGGCCCTATTGAATAATGAATGTTTTGAATTTTCTCCAAAAGTAAAGTAGTTGCAAACTCATCCTTTTAGAAACTTGTTTGGGCTGTTGAGAGGAGTAAAAAACCATCAAAAATTTCAATCCTGCATGATTCTACCAAGAAATGTGATTCTTCATTCAAAACGCTGGTTTTTGCTATTGGGCTCTATTGAATAATGAATGTTTTGAATTTTCTCCAAAAGTAAAGTAGTTGCAAACTCATGCTTTTAGAGACTTGTTTGGGCTCATGAGAGGAGTAGAAAAACATCAAAAATTTCAGTCCTGCATGATTCTACCAAGAAATGTGTGTTCATTGAAACCGCTGGTTTTTGATAGTTTGGGCCCTATTGAATAATGAATGTTTTGAATTTTCTCCAAAAGTAAAGTAGTTGCAAACTCATCCTTTTAGAAACTTGTTTGGGCTGTTGAGAGGAGTAAAAAACCATCAAAAATTTCAATCCTGCATGATTTTACCAAGAAATGTGATTCTTCATTCAAAACCTGATTTTTGCTATTGGGCTCTATTGAATAGTGAATGTTTTGAATTTTCTCCAAAAGTAAAGTAGTTGCAAACTCATGCTTTTAGAGACTTGTTTGGGCTCATGAGAGGAGTAGAAAAACATCAAAAATTTCAGTCCTGCATGATTCTACCAAGAAATGTGGGTTCATTCAAACCGCTGGTTTTTGATAGTTTGGGCCCTATTGAATAATGAATGTTTTGAATTTTCTCCAAAAGTAAAGTAGTTGCAAACTCATGCTTTTAGAGACTTGTTTGGGCTCATGAGAGGAGTAGAAAAACATCAAAAATTTCAGTCCTGCATGATTCTACCAAGAAATGTGTGTTCATTGAAACCGCTGGTTTTTGATAGTTTGGGCCCTATTGAATAATGAATGTTTTGAATTTTCTCCAAAAGTAAAGTAGTTGCAAACTCATCCTTTTAGAAACTTGTTTGGGCTGTTGAGAGGAGTAAAAAACCATCAAAAATTTCAATCCTGCATGATTCTACCAAGAAATGTGATTCTTCATTCAAAACGCTGGTTTTTGCTATTGGGCTCTATTGAATAATGAATGTTTTGAGTTTTCTCCAAAAGTAAAGTAGTTGCAAACTCATGCTTTTAGAGACTTGTTTGGGCTCATGAGAGGAGTAGAAAAACATCAAAAATTTCAGTCCTGCATGATTCTACCAAGAAATGTGTGTTCATTGAAACCGCTGGTTTTTGATAGTTTGGGCCCTATTGAATAATGAATGTTTTGAATTTTCTCCAAAAGTAAAGTAGTTGCAAACTCATCCTTTTAGAAACTTGTTTGGGCTGTTGAGAGGAGTGAAAAACCATCAAAAATTTCAATCCTGTATGATTTTACCAAGAAATGTGATTCTTCATTCAAAACCTGATTTTTGCTATTGGGCTCTATTGAATAGTGAATGTTTTGAATTTTCTCCAAAAGTAAAGTAGTTGCAAACTCATGCTTTTAGAGACTTGTTTGGGCTCATGAGAGGAGTAGAAAAACATCAAAAATTTCAGTCCTGCATGATTCTACCAAGAAATGTGTGTTCATTGAAACCGCTGGTTTTTGATAGTTTGGGCCCTATTGAATAATGAATGTTTTGAATTTTCTCCAAAAGTAAAGTAGTTGCAAACTCATCCTTTTAGAAACTTGTTTGGGCTGTTGAGAGGAGTAAAAAACCATCAAAAATTTCAATCCTGCATGATTCTACCAAGAAATGTGATTCTTCATTCAAAACGCTGGTTTTTGCTATTGGGCTCTATTGAATAATGAATGTTTTGAATTTTCTCCAAAAGTAAAGTAGTTGCAAACTCATGCTTTTAGAGACTTGTTTGGGCTCATGAGAGGAGTAGAAAAACATCAAAAATTTCAGTCCTGCATGATTCTACCAAGAAATGTGTGTTCATTGAAACCGCTGGTTTTTGATAGTTTGGGCCCTATTGAATAATGAATGTTTTGAATTTTCTCCAAAAGTAAAGTAGTTGCAAACTCATCCTTTTAGAAACTTGTTTGGGCTGTTGAGAGGAGTAAAAAACCATCAAAAATTTAAATCCTGCATGATTCTACCAGGAAATGTGATTCTTCATTCAAAACGCTGGTTTTTGCTATTGGGCTCTATTGAATAATGAATGTTTTGAATTTTCTCCAAAAGTAAAGTAGTTGCAAACTCATGCTTTTAGAGACTTGTTTGGGCTCATGAGAGGAGTAGAAAAACATCAAAAATTTCAGTCCTGCATGATTCTACCAAGAAATGTGTGTTCATTGAAACCGCTGGTTTTTGATAGTTTGGGCCCTATTGAATAATGAATGTTTTGAATTTTCTCCAAAAGTAAAGTAGTTGCAAACTCATCCTTTTAGAAACTTGTTTGGGCTGTTGAGAGGAGTAAAAAACCATCAAAAATTTCAATCCTGCATGATTTTACCAAGAAATGTGATTCTTCATTCAAAACCTGATTTTTGCTATTGGGCTCTATTGAATAGTGAATGTTTTGAATTTTCTCCAAAAGTAAAGTAGTTGCAAACTCATGCTTTTAGAGACTTGTTTGGGCTCATGAGAGGAGTAGAAAAACATCAAAAATTTCAGTCCTGCATGATTCTACCAAGAAATGTGTGTTCATTCAAACCGCTGGTTTTTGATAGTTTGGGCCCTATTGAATAATGAATGTTTTGAATTTTCTCCAAAAGTAAAGTAGTTGCAAACTCATGCTTTTAGAGACTTGTTTGGGCTCATGAGAGGAGTAGAAAAACATCAAAAATTTCAGTCCTGCATGATTCTACCAAGAAATGTGTGTTCATTGAAACCGCTGGTTTTTGATAGTTTGGGCCCTATTGAATAATGAATGTTTTGAATTTTCTCCAAAAGTAAAGTAGTTGCAAACTCATCCTTTTAGAAACTTGTTTGGGCTGTTGAGAGGAGTAAAAAACCATCAAAAATTTCAATCCTGCATGATTCTACCAAGAAATGTGATTCTTCATTCAAAACGCTGGTTTTTGCTATTGGGCTCTATTGAATAATGAATGTTTTGAATTTTCTCCAAAAGTAAAGTAGTTGCAAACTCATGCTTTTAGAGACTTGTTTGGGCTCATGAGAGGAGTAGAAAAACATCAAAAATTTCAGTCCTGCATGATTCTACCAAGAAATGTGTGTTCATTGAAACCGCTGGTTTTTGATAGTTTGGGCCCTATTGAATAATGAATGTTTTGAATTTTCTCCAAAAGTAAAGTAGTTGCAAACTCATCCTTTTAGAAACTTGTTTGGGCTGTTGAGAGGAGTAAAAAACCATCAAAAATTTCAATCCTGCATGATTTTACCAAGAAATGTGATTCTTCATTCAAAACCTGATTTTTGCTATTGGGCTCTATTGAATAGTGAATGTTTTGAATTTTCTCCAAAAGTAAAGTAGTTGCAAACTCATGCTTTTAGAGACTTGTTTGGGCTCATGAGAGGAGTAGAAAAACATCAAAAATTTCAGTCCTGCATGATTCTACCAAGAAATGTGGGTTCATTCAAACCGCTGGTTTTTGATAGTTTGGGCCCTATTGAATAATGAATGTTTTGAATTTTCTCCAAAAGTAAAGTAGTTGCAAACTCATGCTTTTAGAGACTTGTTTGGGCTCATGAGAGGAGTAGAAAAACATCAAAAATTTCAGTCCTGCATGATTCTACCAAGAAAAGTGTGTTCATTGAAACCGCTGGTTTTTGATAGTTTGGGCCCTATTGAATAATGAATGTTTTGAATTTTCTCCAAAAGTAAAGTAGTTGCAAACTCATCCTTTTAGAAACTTGTTTGGGCTGTTGAGAGGAGTAAAAAACCATCAAAAATTTCAATCCTGCATGATTCTACCAAGAAATGTGATTCTTCATTCAAAACGCTGGTTTTTGCTATTGGGCTCTATTGAATAATGAATGTTTTGAGTTTTCTCCAAAAGTAAAGTAGTTGCAAACTCATGCTTTTAGAGACTTGTTTGGGCTCATGAGAGGAGTAGAAAAACATCAAAAATTTCAGTCCTGCATGATTCTACCAAGAAATGTGTGTTCATTGAAACCGCTGGTTTTTGATAGTTTGGGCCCTATTGAATAATGAATGTTTTGAATTTTCTCCAAAAGTAAAGTAGTTGCAAACTCATCCTTTTAGAAACTTGTTTGGGCTGTTGAGAGGAGTAAAAAACCATCAAAAATTTCAATCCTGTATGATTTTACCAAGAAATGTGATTCTTCATTCAAAACCTGATTTTTGCTATTGGGCTCTATTGAATAGTGAATGTTTTGAATTTTCTCCAAAAGTAAAGTAGTTGCAAACTCATGCTTTTAGAGACTTGTTTGGGCTCATGAGAGGAGTAGAAAAACATCAAAAATTTCAGTCCTGCATGATTCTACCAAGAAATGTGTGTTCATTGAAACCGCTGGTTTTTGATAGTTTGGGCCCTATTGAATAATGAATGTTTTGAATTTTCTCCAAAAGTAAAGTAGTTGCAAACTCATCCTTTTAGAAACTTGTTTGGGCTGTTGAGAGGAGTAAAAAACCATCAAAAATTTCAATCCTGCATGATTCTACCAAGAAATGTGATTCTTCATTCAAAACGCTGGTTTTTGCTATTGGGCTCTATTGAATAATGAATGTTTTGAATTTTCTCCAAAAGTAAAGTAGTTGCAAACTCATGCTTTTAGAGACTTGTTTGGGCTCATGAGAGGAGTAGAAAAACATCAAAAATTTCAGTCCTGCATGATTCTACCAAGAAATGTGTGTTCATTGAAACCGCTGGTTTTTGATAGTTTGGGCCCTATTGAATAATGAATGTTTTGAATTTTCTCCAAAAGTAAAGTAGTTGCAAACTCATCCTTTTAGAAACTTGTTTGGGCTGTTGAGAGGAGTAAAAAACCATCAAAAATTTAAATCCTGCATGATTCTACCAGGAAATGTGATTCTTCATTCAAAACGCTGGTTTTTGCTATTGGGCTCTATTGAATAATGAATGTTTTGAATTTTCTCCAAAAGTAAAGTAGTTGCAAACTCATGCTTTTAGAGACTTGTTTGGGCTCATGAGAGGAGTAGAAAAACATCAAAAATTTCAGTCCTGCATGATTCTACCAAGAAATGTGTGTTCATTGAAACCGCTGGTTTTTGATAGTTTGGGCCCTATTGAATAATGAATGTTTTGAATTTTCTCCAAAAGTAAAGTAGTTGCAAACTCATCCTTTTAGAAACTTGTTTGGGCTGTTGAGAGGAGTAAAAAACCATCAAAAATTTCAATCCTGCATGATTTTACCAAGAAATGTGATTCTTCATTCAAAACCTGATTTTTGCTATTGGGCTCTATTGAATAGTGAATGTTTTGAATTTTCTCCAAAAGTAAAGTAGTTGCAAACTCATGCTTTTAGAGACTTGTTTGGGCTCATGAGAGGAGTAGAAAAACATCAAAAATTTCAGTCCTGCATGATTCTACCAAGAAATGTGTGTTCATTCAAACCGCTGGTTTTTGATAGTTTGGGCCCTATTGAATAATGAATGTTTTGAATTTTCTCCAAAAGTAAAGTAGTTGCAAACTCATGCTTTTAGAGACTTGTTTGGGCTCATGAGAGGAGTAGAAAAACATCAAAAATTTCAGTCCTGCATGATTCTACCAAGAAATGTGTGTTCATTGAAACCGCTGGTTTTTGATAGTTTGGGCCCTATTGAATAATGAATGTTTTGAATTTTCTCCAAAAGTAAAGTAGTTGCAAACTCATCCTTTTAGAAACTTGTTTGGGCTGTTGAGAGGAGTAAAAAACCATCAAAAATTTCAATCCTGCATGATTCTACCAAGAAATGTGATTCTTCATTCAAAACGCTGGTTTTTGCTATTGGGCTCTATTGAATAATGAATGTTTTGAATTTTCTCCAAAAGTAAAGTAGTTGCAAACTCATGCTTTTAGAGACTTGTTTGGGCTCATGAGAGGAGTAGAAAAACATCAAAAATTTCAGTCCTGCATGATTCTACCAAGAAATGTGTGTTCATTGAAACCGCTGGTTTTTGATAGTTTGGGCCCTATTGAATAATGAATGTTTTGAATTTTCTCCAAAAGTAAAGTAGTTGCAAACTCATCCTTTTAGAAACTTGTTTGGGCTGTTGAGAGGAGTAAAAAACCATCAAAAATTTCAATCCTGCATGATTTTACCAAGAAATGTGATTCTTCATTCAAAACCTGATTTTTGCTATTGGGCTCTATTGAATAGTGAATGTTTTGAATTTTCTCCAAAAGTAAAGTAGTTGCAAACTCATGCTTTTAGAGACTTGTTTGGGCTCATGAGAGGAGTAGAAAAACATCAAAAATTTCAGTCCTGCATGATTCTACCAAGAAATGTGGGTTCATTCAAACCGCTGGTTTTTGATAGTTTGGGCCCTATTGAATAATGAATGTTTTGAATTTTCTCCAAAAGTAAAGTAGTTGCAAACTCATGCTTTTAGAGACTTGTTTGGGCTCATGAGAGGAGTAGAAAAACATCAAAAATTTCAGTCCTGCATGATTCTACCAAGAAATGTGTGTTCATTGAAACCGCTGGTTTTTGATAGTTTGGGCCCTATTGAATAATGAATGTTTTGAATTTTCTCCAAAAGTAAAGTAGTTGCAAACTCATCCTTTTAGAAACTTGTTTGGGCTGTTGAGAGGAGTAAAAAACCATCAAAAATTTCAATCCTGCATGATTCTACCAAGAAATGTGATTCTTCATTCAAAACGCTGGTTTTTGCTATTGGGCTCTATTGAATAATGAATGTTTTGAGTTTTCTCCAAAAGTAAAGTAGTTGCAAACTCATGCTTTTAGAGACTTGTTTGGGCTCATGAGAGGAGTAGAAAAACATCAAAAATTTCAGTCCTGCATGATTCTACCAAGAAATGTGTGTTCATTGAAACCGCTGGTTTTTGATAGTTTGGGCCCTATTGAATAATGAATGTTTTGAATTTTCTCCAAAAGTAAAGTAGTTGCAAACTCATCCTTTTAGAAACTTGTTTGGGCTGTTGAGAGGAGTGAAAAACCATCAAAAATTTCAATCCTGTATGATTTTACCAAGAAATGTGATTCTTCATTCAAAACCTGATTTTTGCTATTGGGCTCTATTGAATAGTGAATGTTTTGAATTTTCTCCAAAAGTAAAGTAGTTGCAAACTCATGCTTTTAGAGACTTGTTTGGGCTCATGAGAGGAGTAGAAAAACATCAAAAATTTCAGTCCTGCATGATTCTACCAAGAAATGTGTGTTCATTGAAACCGCTGGTTTTTGATAGTTTGGGCCCTATTGAATAATGAATGTTTTGAATTTTCTCCAAAAGTAAAGTAGTTGCAAACTCATCCTTTTAGAAACTTGTTTGGGCTGTTGAGAGGAGTAAAAAACCATCAAAAATTTCAATCCTGCATGATTCTACCAAGAAATGTGATTCTTCATTCAAAACGCTGGTTTTTGCTATTGGGCTCTATTGAATAATGAATGTTTTGAATTTTCTCCAAAAGTAAAGTAGTTGCAAACTCATGCTTTTAGAGACTTGTTTGGGCTCATGAGAGGAGTAGAAAAACATCAAAAATTTCAGTCCTGCATGATTCTACCAAGAAATGTGTGTTCATTGAAACCGCTGGTTTTTGATAGTTTGGGCCCTATTGAATAATGAATGTTTTGAATTTTCTCCAAAAGTAAAGTAGTTGCAAACTCATCCTTTTAGAAACTTGTTTGGGCTGTTGAGAGGAGTAAAAAACCATCAAAAATTTAAATCCTGCATGATTCTACCAGGAAATGTGATTCTTCATTCAAAACGCTGGTTTTTGCTATTGGGCTCTATTGAATAATGAATGTTTTGAATTTTCTCCAAAAGTAAAGTAGTTGCAAACTCATGCTTTTAGAGACTTGTTTGGGCTCATGAGAGGAGTAGAAAAACATCAAAAATTTCAGTCCTGCATGATTCTACCAAGAAATGTGTGTTCATTGAAACCGCTGGTTTTTGATAGTTTGGGCCCTATTGAATAATGAATGTTTTGAATTTTCTCCAAAAGTAAAGTAGTTGCAAACTCATCCTTTTAGAAACTTGTTTGGGCTGTTGAGAGGAGTAAAAAACCATCAAAAATTTCAATCCTGCATGATTTTACCAAGAAATGTGATTCTTCATTCAAAACCTGATTTTTGCTATTGGGCTCTATTGAATAGTGAATGTTTTGAATTTTCTCCAAAAGTAAAGTAGTTGCAAACTCATGCTTTTAGAGACTTGTTTGGGCTCATGAGAGGAGTAGAAAAACATCAAAAATTTCAGTCCTGCATGATTCTACCAAGAAATGTGTGTTCATTCAAACCGCTGGTTTTTGATAGTTTGGGCCCTATTGAATAATGAATGTTTTGAATTTTCTCCAAAAGTAAAGTAGTTGCAAACTCATGCTTTTAGAGACTTGTTTGGGCTCATGAGAGGAGTAGAAAAACATCAAAAATTTCAGTCCTGCATGATTCTACCAAGAAATGTGTGTTCATTGAAACCGCTGGTTTTTGATAGTTTGGGCCCTATTGAATAATGAATGTTTTGAATTTTCTCCAAAAGTAAAGTAGTTGCAAACTCATCCTTTTAGAAACTTGTTTGGGCTGTTGAGAGGAGTAAAAAACCATCAAAAATTTCAATCCTGCATGATTCTACCAAGAAATGTGATTCTTCATTCAAAACGCTGGTTTTTGCTATTGGGCTCTATTGAATAATGAATGTTTTGAATTTTCTCCAAAAGTAAAGTAGTTGCAAACTCATGCTTTTAGAGACTTGTTTGGGCTCATGAGAGGAGTAGAAAAACATCAAAAATTTCAGTCCTGCATGATTCTACCAAGAAATGTGTGTTCATTGAAACCGCTGGTTTTTGATAGTTTGGGCCCTATTGAATAATTAATGTTTTGAATTTTCTCCAAAAGTAAAGTAGTTGCAAACTCATCCTTTTAGAAACTTGTTTGGGCTGTTGAGAGGAGTAAAAAACCATCAAAAATTTCAATCCTGCAT
Organism: Dendrobates tinctorius; assembly: GCF_039654945.1. Taxonomy (NCBI): domain Eukaryota; kingdom Metazoa; phylum Chordata; class Amphibia; order Anura; family Dendrobatidae; genus Dendrobates; species Dendrobates tinctorius. The sequence goes on from NW_027362096.1 coordinate 1,441,294, forward strand.
GATTTTACCAAGAAATGTGATTCTTCATTCAAAACCTGATTTTTGCTATTGGGCTCTATTGAATAGTGAATGTTTTGAATTTTCTCCAAAAGTAAAGTAGTTGCAAACTCATGCTTTTAGAGACTTGTTTGGGCTCATGAGAGGAGTAGAAAAACATCAAAAATTTCAGTCCTGCATGATTCTACCAAGAAATGTGGGTTCATTCAAACCGCTGGTTTTTGATAGTTTGGGCCCTATTGAATAATGAATGTTTTGAATTTTCTCCAAAAGTAAAGTAGTTGCAAACTCATGCTTTTAGAGACTTGTTTGGGCTCATGAGAGGAGTAGAAAAACATCAAAAATTTCAGTCCTGCATGATTCTACCAAGAAATGTGTGTTCATTGAAACCGCTGGTTTTTGATAGTTTGGGCCCTATTGAATAATGAATGTTTTGAATTTTCTCCAAAAGTAAAGTAGTTGCAAACTCATCCTTTTAGAAACTTGTTTGGGCTGTTGAGAGGAGTAAAAAACCATCAAAAATTTCAATCCTGCATGATTCTACCAAGAAATGTGATTCTTCATTCAAAACGCTGGTTTTTGCTATTGGGCTCTATTGAATAATGAATGTTTTGAGTTTTCTCCAAAAGTAAAGTAGTTGCAAACTCATGCTTTTAGAGACTTGTTTGGGCTCATGAGAGGAGTAGAAAAACATCAAAAATTTCAGTCCTGCATGATTCTACCAAGAAATGTGTGTTCATTGAAACCGCTGGTTTTTGATAGTTTGGGCCCTATTGAATAATGAATGTTTTGAATTTTCTCCAAAAGTAAAGTAGTTGCAAACTCATCCTTTTAGAAACTTGTTTGGGCTGTTGAGAGGAGTAAAAAACCATCAAAAATTTCAATCCTGTATGATTTTACCAAGAAATGTGATTCTTCATTCAAAACCTGATTTTTGCTATTGGGCTCTATTGAATAGTGAATGTTTTGAATTTTCTCCAAAAGTAAAGTAGTTGCAAACTCATGCTTTTAGAGACTTGTTTGGGCTCATGAGAGGAGTAGAAAAACATCAAAAATTTCAGTCCTGCATGATTCTACCAAGAAATGTGTGTTCATTGAAACCGCTGGTTTTTGATAGTTTGGGCCCTATTGAATAATGAATGTTTTGAATTTTCTCCAAAAGTAAAGTAGTTGCAAACTCATGCTTTTAGAGACTTGTTTGGGCTCATGAGAGGAGTAGAAAAACATCAAAAATTTCAGTCCTGCATGATTCTACCAAGAAATGTGTGTTCATTGAAACCGCTGGTTTTTGATAGTTTGGGCCCTATTGAATAATGAATGTTTTGAATTTTCTCCAAAAGTAAAGTAGTTGCAAACTCATCCTTTTAGAAACTTGTTTGGGCTGTTGAGAGGAGTAAAAAACCATCAAAAATTTCAATCCTGCATGATTCTACCAAGAAATGTGATTCTTCATTCAAAACGCTGGTTTTTGCTATTGGGCTCTATTGAATAATGAATGTTTTGAATTTTCTCCAAAAGTAAAGTAGTTGCAAACTCATGCTTTTAGAGACTTGTTTGGGCTCATGAGAGGAGTAGAAAAACATCAAAAATTTCAGTCCTGCATGATTCTACCAAGAAATGTGTGTTCATTGAAACCGCTGGTTTTTGATAGTTTGGGCCCTATTGAATAATGAATGTTTTGAATTTTCTCCAAAAGTAAAGTAGTTGCAAACTCATCCTTTTAGAAACTTGTTTGGGCTGTTGAGAGGAGTAAAAAACCATCAAAAATTTAAATCCTGCATGATTCTACCAGGAAATGTGATTCTTCATTCAAAACGCTGGTTTTTGCTATTGGGCTCTATTGAATAATGAATGTTTTGAATTTTCTCCAAAAGTAAAGTAGTTGCAAACTCATGCTTTTAGAGACTTGTTTGGGCTCATGAGAGGAGTAGAAAAACATCAAAAATTTCAGTCCTGCATGATTCTACCAAGAAATGTGTGTTCATTGAAACCGCTGGTTTTTGATAGTTTGGGCCCTATTGAATAATGAATGTTTTGAATTTTCTCCAAAAGTAAAGTAGTTGCAAACTCATCCTTTTAGAAACTTGTTTGGGCTGTTGAGAGGAGTAAAAAACCATCAAAAATTTCAATCCTGCATGATTTTACCAAGAAATGTGATTCTTCATTCAAAACCTGATTTTTGCTATTGGGCTCTATTGAATAGTGAATGTTTTGAATTTTCTCCAAAAGTAAAGTAGTTGCAAACTCATGCTTTTAGAGACTTGTTTGGGCTCATGAGAGGAGTAGAAAAACATCAAAAATTTCAGTCCTGCATGATTCTACCAAGAAATGTGTGTTCATTGAAACCGCTGGTTTTTGATAGTTTGGGCCCTATTGAATAATGAATGTTTTGAATTTTCTCCAAAAGTAAAGTAGTTGCAAACTCATCCTTTTAGAAACTTGTTTGGGCTGTTGAGAGGAGTAAAAAACCATCAAAAATTTCAATCCTGCATGATTCTACCAAGAAATGTGATTCTTCATTCAAAACGCTGGTTTTTGCTATTGGGCTCTATTGAATAATGAATGTTTTGAATTTTCTCCAAAAGTAAAGTAGTTGCAAACTCATGCTTTTAGAGACTTGTTTGGGCTCATGAGAGGAGTAGAAAAACATCAAAAATTTCAGTCCTGCATGATTCTACCAAGAAATGTGTGTTCATTGAAACCGCTGGTTTTTGATAGTTTGGGCCCTATTGAATAATGAATGTTTTGAATTTTCTCCAAAAGTAAAGTAGTTGCAAACTCATCCTTTTAGAAACTTGTTTGGGCTGTTGAGAGGAGTAAAAAACCATCAAAAATTTCAATCCTGCATGATTTTACCAAGAAATGTGATTCTTCATTCAAAACCTGATTTTTGCTATTGGGCTCTATTGAATAGTGAATGTTTTGAATTTTCTCCAAAAGTAAAGTAGTTGCAAACTCATGCTTTTAGAGACTTGTTTGGGCTCATGAGAGGAGTAGAAAAACATCAAAAATTTCAGTCCTGCATGATTCTACCAAGAAATGTGTGTTCATTCAAACCGCTGGTTTTTGATAGTTTGGGCCCTATTGAATAATGAATGTTTTGAATTTTCTCCAAAAGTAAAGTAGTTGCAAACTCATGCTTTTAGAGACTTGTTTGGGCTCATGAGAGGAGTAGAAAAACATCAAAAATTTCAGTCCTGCATGATTCTACCAAGAAATGTGTGTTCATTGAAACCGCTGGTTTTTGATAGTTTGGGCCCTATTGAATAATGAATGTTTTGAATTTTCTCCAAAAGTAAAGTAGTTGCAAACTCATCCTTTTAGAAACTTGTTTGGGCTGTTGAGAGGAGTAAAAAACCATCAAAAATTTCAATCCTGCATGATTCTACCAAGAAATGTGATTCTTCATTCAAAACGCTGGTTTTTGCTATTGGGCTCTATTGAATAATGAATGTTTTGAATTTTCTCCAAAAGTAAAGTAGTTGCAAACTCATGCTTTTAGAGACTTGTTTGGGCTCATGAGAGGAGTAGAAAAACATCAAAAATTTCAGTCCTGCATGATTCTACCAAGAAATGTGTGTTCATTGAAACCGCTGGTTTTTGATAGTTTGGGCCCTATTGAATAATGAATGTTTTGAATTTTCTCCAAAAGTAAAGTAGTTGCAAACTCATCCTTTTAGAAACTTGTTTGGGCTGTTGAGAGGAGTAAAAAACCATCAAAAATTTCAATCCTGCATGATTTTACCAAGAAATGTGATTCTTCATTCAAAACCTGATTTTTGCTATTGGGCTCTATTGAATAGTGAATGTTTTGAATTTTCTCCAAAAGTAAAGTAGTTGCAAACTCATGCTTTTAGAGACTTGTTTGGGCTCATGAGAGGAGTAGAAAAACATCAAAAATTTCAGTCCTGCATGATTCTACCAAGAAATGTGGGTTCATTCAAACCGCTGGTTTTTGATAGTTTGGGCCCTATTGAATAATGAATGTTTTGAATTTTCTCCAAAAGTAAAGTAGTTGCAAACTCATGCTTTTAGAGACTTGTTTGGGCTCATGAGAGGAGTAGAAAAACATCAAAAATTTCAGTCCTGCATGATTCTACCAAGAAATGTGTGTTCATTGAAACCGCTGGTTTTTGATAGTTTGGGCCCTATTGAATAATGAATGTTTTGAATTTTCTCCAAAAGTAAAGTAGTTGCAAACTCATCCTTTTAGAAACTTGTTTGGGCTGTTGAGAGGAGTAAAAAACCATCAAAAATTTCAATCCTGCATGATTCTACCAAGAAATGTGATTCTTCATTCAAAACGCTGGTTTTTGCTATTGGGCTCTATTGAATAATGAATGTTTTGAGTTTTCTCCAAAAGTAAAGTAGTTGCAAACTCATGCTTTTAGAGACTTGTTTGGGCTCATGAGAGGAGTAGAAAAACATCAAAAATTTCAGTCCTGCATGATTCTACCAAGAAATGTGTGTTCATTGAAACCGCTGGTTTTTGATAGTTTGGGCCCTATTGAATAATGAATGTTTTGAATTTTCTCCAAAAGTAAAGTAGTTGCAAACTCATCCTTTTAGAAACTTGTTTGGGCTGTTGAGAGGAGTGAAAAACCATCAAAAATTTCAATCCTGTATGATTTTACCAAGAAATGTGATTCTTCATTCAAAACCTGATTTTTGCTATTGGGCTCTATTGAATAGTGAATGTTTTGAATTTTCTCCAAAAGTAAAGTAGTTGCAAACTCATGCTTTTAGAGACTTGTTTGGGCTCATGAGAGGAGTAGAAAAACATCAAAAATTTCAGTCCTCCATGATTCTACCAAGAAATGTGTGTTCATTGAAACCGCTGGTTTTTGATAGTTTGGGCCCTATTGAATAATGAATGTTTTGAATTTTCTCCAAAAGTAAAGTAGTTGCAAACTCATCCTTTTAGAAACTTGTTTGGGCTGTTGAGAGGAGTAAAAAACCATCAAAAATTTCAATCCTGCATGATTCTACCAAGAAATGTGATTCTTCATTCAAAACGCTGGTTTTTGCTATTGGGCTCTATTGAATAATGAATGTTTTGAATTTTCTCCAAAAGTAAAGTAGTTGCAAACTCATGCTTTTAGAGACTTGTTTGGGCTCATGAGAGGAGTAGAAAAACATCAAAAATTTCAGTCCTGCATGATTCTACCAAGAAATGTGTGTTCATTGAAACCGCTGGTTTTTGATAGTTTGGGCCCTATTGAATAATGAATGTTTTGAATTTTCTCCAAAAGTAAAGTAGTTGCAAACTCATCCTTTTAGAAACTTGTTTGGGCTGTTGAGAGGAGTAAAAAACCATCAAAAATTTAAATCCTGCATGATTCTACCAGGAAATGTGATTCTTCATTCAAAACGCTGGTTTTTGCTATTGGGCTCTATTGAATAATGAATGTTTTGAATTTTCTCCAAAAGTAAAGTAGTTGCAAACTCATGCTTTTAGAGACTTGTTTGGGCTCATGAGAGGAGTAGAAAAACATCAAAAATTTCAGTCCTGCATGATTCTACCAAGAAATGTGTGTTCATTGAAACCGCTGGTTTTTGATAGTTTGGGCCCTATTGAATAATGAATGTTTTGAATTTTCTCCAAAAGTAAAGTAGTTGCAAACTCATCCTTTTAGAAACTTGTTTGGGCTGTTGAGAGGAGTAAAAAACCATCAAAAATTTCAATCCTGCATGATTTTACCAAGAAATGTGATTCTTCATTCAAAACCTGATTTTTGCTATTGGGCTCTATTGAATAGTGAATGTTTTGAATTTTCTCCAAAAGTAAAGTAGTTGCAAACTCATGCTTTTAGAGACTTGTTTGGGCTCATGAGAGGAGTAGAAAAACATCAAAAATTTCAGTCCTGCATGATTCTACCAAGAAATGTGTGTTCATTGAAACCGCTGGTTTTTGATAGTTTGGGCCCTATTGAATAATGAATGTTTTGAATTTTCTCCAAAAGTAAAGTAGTTGCAAACTCATCCTTTTAGAAACTTGTTTGGGCTGTTGAGAGGAGTAAAAAACCATCAAAAATTTCAATCCTGCATGATTCTACCAAGAAATGTGATTCTTCATTCAAAACGCTGGTTTTTGCTATTGGGCTCTATTGAATAATGAATGTTTTGAATTTTCTCCAAAAGTAAAGTAGTTGCAAACTCATGCTTTTAGAGACTTGTTTGGGCTCATGAGAGGAGTAGAAAAACATCAAAAATTTCAGTCCTGCATGATTCTACCAAGAAATGTGTGTTCATTGAAACCGCTGGTTTTTGATAGTTTGGGCCCTATTGAATAATTAATGTTTTGAATTTTCTCCAAAAGTAAAGTAGTTGCAAACTCATCCTTTTAGAAACTTGTTTGGGCTGTTGAGAGGAGTAAAAAACCATCAAAAATTTCAATCCTGCATGATTTTACCAAGAAATGTGATTCTTCATTCAAAACCTGATTTTTGCTATTGGGCTCTATTGAATAGTGAATGTTTTGAATTTTCTCCAAAAGTAAAGTAGTTGCAAACTCATGCTTTTAGAGACTTGTTTGGGCTCATGAGAGGAGTAGAAAAACATCAAAAATTTCAGTCCTGCATGATTCTACCAAGAAATGTGGGTTCATTCAAACCGCTGGTTTTTGATAGTTTGGGCCCTATTGAATAATGAATGTTTTGAATTTTCTCCAAAAGTAAAGTAGTTGCAAACTCATGCTTTTAGAGACTTGTTTGGGCTCATGAGAGGAGTAGAAAAACATCAAAAATTTCAGTCCTGCATGATTCTACCAAGAAATGTGTGTTCATTGAAACCGCTGGTTTTTGATAGTTTGGGCCCTATTGAATAATGAATGTTTTGAATTTTCTCCAAAAGTAAAGTAGTTGCAAACTCATCCTTTTAGAAACTTGTTTGGGCTGTTGAGAGGAGTAAAAAACCATCAAAAATTTCAATCCTGCATGATTCTACCAAGAAATGTGATTCTTCATTCAAAACGCTGGTTTTTGCTATTGGGCTCTATTGAATAATGAATGTTTTGAGTTTTCTCCAAAAGTAAAGTAGTTGCAAACTCATGCTTTTAGAGACTTGTTTGGGCTCATGAGAGGAGTAGAAAAACATCAAAAATTTCAGTCCTGCATGATTCTACCAAGAAATGTGTGTTCATTGAAACCGCTGGTTTTTGATAGTTTGGGCCCTATTGAATAATGAATGTTTTGAATTTTCTCCAAAAGTAAAGTAGTTGCAAACTCATCCTTTTAGAAACTTGTTTGGGCTGTTGAGAGGAGTAAAAAACCATCAAAAATTTCAATCCTGTATGATTTTACCAAGAAATGTGATTCTTCATTCAAAACCTGATTTTTGCTATTGGGCTCTATTGAATAGTGAATGTTTTGAATTTTCTCCAAAAGTAAAGTAGTTGCAAACTCATGCTTTTAGAGACTTGTTTGGGCTCATGAGAGGAGTAGAAAAACATCAAAAATTTCAGTCCTGCATGATTCTACCAAGAAATGTGTGTTCATTGAAACCGCTGGTTTTTGATAGTTTGGGCCCTATTGAATAATGAATGTTTTGAATTTTCTCCAAAAGTAAAGTAGTTGCAAACTCATCCTTTTAGAAACTTGTTTGGGCTGTTGAGAGGAGTAAAAAACCATCAAAAATTTCAATCCTGCATGATTCTACCAAGAAATGTGATTCTTCATTCAAAACGCTGGTTTTTGCTATTGGGCTCTATTGAATAATGAATGTTTTGAATTTTCTCCAAAAGTAAAGTAGTTGCAAACTCATGCTTTTAGAGACTTGTTTGGGCTCATGAGAGGAGTAGAAAAACATCAAAAATTTCAGTCCTGCATGATTCTACCAAGAAATGTGTGTTCATTCAAACCGCTGGTTTTTGATAGTTTGGGCCCTATTGAATAATGAATGTTTTGAATTTTCTCCAAAAGTAAAGTAGTTGCAAACTCATGCTTTTAGAGACTTGTTTGGGCTCATGAGAGGAGTAGAAAAACATCAAAAATTTCAGTCCTGCATGATTCTACCAAGAAATGTGTGTTCATTGAAACCGCTGGTTTTTGATAGTTTGGGCCCTATTGAATAATGAATGTTTTGAATTTTCTCCAAAAGTAAAGTAGTTGCAAACTCATCCTTTTAGAAACTTGTTTGGGCTGTTGAGAGGAGTAAAAAACCATCAAAAATTTCAATCCTGCATGATTCTACCAAGAAATGTGATTCTTCATTCTAAACGCTGGTTTTTGCTATTGGGCTCTATTGAATAATGAATGTTTTGAATTTTCTCCAAAAGTAAAGTAGTTGCAAACTCATGCTTTTAGAGACTTGTTTGGGCTCATGAGAGGAGTAGAAAAACATCAAAAATTTCAGTCCTGCATGATTCTACCAAGAAATGTGTGTTCATTGAAACCGCTGGTTTTTGATAGTTTGGGCCCTATTGAATAATGAATGTTTTGAATTTTCTCCAAAAGTAAAGTAGTTGCAAACTCATCCTTTTAGAAACTTGTTTGGGCTGTTGAGAGGAGTAAAAAACCATCAAAAATTTAAATCCTGCATGATTCTACCAGGAAATGTGATTCTTCATTCAAAACGCTGGTTTTTGCTATTGGGCTCTATTGAATAATGAATGTTTTGAATTTTCTCCAAAAGTAAAGTAGTTGCAAACTCATGCTTTTAGAGACTTGTTTGGGCTCATGAGAGGAGTAGAAAAACATCAAAAATTTCAGTCCTGCATGATTCTACCAAGAAATGTGTGTTCATTGAAACCGCTGGTTTTTGATAGTTTGGGCCCTATTGAATAATGAATGTTTTGAATTTTCTCCAAAAGTAAAGTAGTTGCAAACTCATCCTTTTAGAAACTTGTTTGGGCTGTTGAGAGGAGTAAAAAACCATCAAAAATTTCAATCCTGCATGATTTTACCAAGAAATGTGATTCTTCATTCAAAACCTGATTTTTGCTATTGGGCTCTATTGAATAGTGAATGTTTTGAATTTTCTCCAAAAGTAAAGTAGTTGCAAACTCATGCTTTTAGAGACTTCTTTGGGCTCATGAGAGGAGTAGAAAAACATCAAAAATTTCAGTCCTGCATGATTCTACCAAGAAATGTGTGTTCATTCAAACCGCTGGTTTTTGATAGTTTGGGCCCTATTGAATAATGAATGTTTTGAATTTTCTCCAAAAGTAAAGTAGTTGCAAACTCATGCTTTTAGAGACTTGTTTGGGCTCATGAGAGGAGTAGAAAAACATCAAAAATTTCAGTCCTGCATGATTCTACCAAGAAATGTGTGTTCATTGAAACCGCTGGTTTTTGATAGTTTGGGCCCTATTGAATAATGAATGTTTTGAATTTTCTCCAAAAGTAAAGTAGTTGCAAACTCATCCTTTTAGAAACTTGTTTGGGCTGTTGAGAGGAGTAAAAAACCATCAAAAATTTCAATCCTGCATGATTCTACCAAGAAATGTGATTCTTCATTCAAAACGCTGGTTTTTGCTATTGGGCTCTATTGAATAATGAATGTTTTGAATTTTCTCCAAAAGTAAAGTAGTTGCAAACTCATGCTTTTAGAGACTTGTTTGGGCTCATGAGAGGAGTAGAAAAACATCAAAAATTTCAGTCCTGCATGATTCTACCAAGAAATGTGTGTTCATTGAAACCGCTGGTTTTTGATAGTTTGGGCCCTATTGAATAATGAATGTTTTGAATTTTCTCCAAAAGTAAAGTAGTTGCAAACTCATCCTTTTAGAAACTTGTTTGGGCTGTTGAGAGGAGTAAAAAACCATCAAAAATTTCAATCCTGCATGATTTTACCAAGAAATGTGATTCTTCATTCAAAACCTGATTTTTGCTATTGGGCTCTATTGAATAGTGAATGTTTTGAATTTTCTCCAAAAGTAAAGTAGTTGCAAACTCATGCTTTTAGAGACTTGTTTGGGCTCATGAGAGGAGTAGAAAAACATCAAAAATTTCAGTCCTGCATGATTCTACCAAGAAATGTGTGTTCATTCAAACCGCTGGTTTTTGATAGTTTGGGCCCTATTGAATAATGAATGTTTTGAATTTTCTCCAAAAGTAAAGTAGTTGCAAACTCATGCTTTTAGAGACTTGTTTGGGCTCATGAGAGGAGTAGAAAAACATCAAAAATTTCAGTCCTGCATGATTCTACCAAGAAATGTGTGTTCATTGAAACCGCTGGTTTTTGATAGTTTGGGCCCTATTGAATAATGAATGTTTTGAATTTTCTCCAAAAGTAAAGTAGTTGCAAACTCATCCTTTTAGAAACTTGTTTGGGCTGTTGAGAGGAGTAAAAAACCATCAAAAATTTCAATCCTGCATGATTCTACCAAGAAATGTGAATCTTCATTCAAAACGCTGGTTTTTGCTATTGGGCTCTATTGAATAATGAATGTTTTGAATTTTCTCCAAAAGTAAAGTAGTTGCAAACTCATGCTTTTAGAGACTTGTTTGGGCTCATGAGAGGAGTAGAAAAACATCAAAAATTTCAGTCCTGCATGATTCTACCAAGAAATGTGTGTTCATTGAAACCGCTGGTTTTTGATAGTTTGGGCCCTATTGAATAATGAATGTTTTGAATTTTCTCCAAAAGTAAAGTAGTTGCAAACTCATCCTTTTAGAAACTTGTTTGGGCTGTTGAGAGGAGTAAAAAACCATCAAAAATTTCAATCCTGCATGATTTTACCAAGAAATGTGATTCTTCATTCAAAACCTGATTTTTGCTATTGGGCTCTATTGAATAGTGAATGTTTTGAATTTTCTCCAAAAGTAAAGTAGTTGCAAACTCATGCTTTTAGAGACTTGTTTGGGCTCATGAGAGGAGTAGAAAAACATCAAAAATTTCAGTCCTGCATGATTCTACCAAGAAATGTGGGTTCATTCAAACCGCTGGTTTTTGATAGTTTGGGCCCTATTGAATAATGAATGTTTTGAATTTTCTCCAAAAGTAAAGTAGTTGCAAACTCATGCTTTTAGAGACTTGTTTGGGCTCATGAGAGGAGTAGAAAAACATCAAAAATTTCAGTCCTGCATGATTCTACCAAGAAATGTGTGTTCATTGAAACCGCTGGTTTTTGATAGTTTGGGCCCTATTGAATAATGAATGTTTTGAATTTTCTCCAAAAGTAAAGTAGTTGCAAACTCATCCTTTTAGAAACTTGTTTGGGCTGTTGAGAGGAGTAAAAAACCATCAAAAATTTCAATCCTGCATGATTCTACCAAGAAATGTGATTCTTCATTCAAAACGCTGGTTTTTGCTATTGGGCTCTATTGAATAATGAATGTTTTGAGTTTTCTCCAAAAGTAAAGTAGTTGCAAACTCATGCTTTTAGAGACTTGTTTGGGCTCATGAGAGGAGTAGAAAAACATCAAAAATTTCAGTCCTGCATGATTCTACCAAGAAATGTGTGTTCATTGAAACCGCTGGTTTTTGATAGTTTGGGCCCTATTGAATAATGAATGTTTTGAATTTTCTCCAAAAGTAAAGTAGTTGCAAACTCATCCTTTTAGAAACTTGTTTGGGCTGTTGAGAGGAGTAAAAAACCATCAAAAATTTAAATCCTGCATGATTCTACCAGGAAATGTGATTCTTCATTCAAAACGCTGGTTTTTGCTATTGGGCTCTATTGAATAATGAATGTTTTGAATTTTCTCCAAAAGTAAAGTAGTTGCAAACTCATGCTTTTAGAGACTTGTTTGGGCTCATGAGAGGAGTAGAAAAACATCAAAAATTTCAGTCCTGCATGATTCTACCAAGAAATGTGTGTTCATTGAAACCGCTGGTTTTTGATAGTTTGGGCCCTATTGAATAATGAATGTTTTGAATTTTCTCCAAAAGTAAAGTAGTTGCAAACTCATCCTTTTAGAAACTTGTTTGGGCTGTTGAGAGGAGTAAAAAACCATCAAAAATTTCAATCCTGCATGATTTTACCAAGAAATGTGATTCTTCATTCAAAACCTGATTTTTGCTATTGGGCTCTATTGAATAGTGAATGTTTTGAATTTTCTCCAAAAGTAAAGTAGTTGCAAACTCATGCTTTTAGAGACTTCTTTGGGCTCATGAGAGGAGTAGAAAAACATCAAAAATTTCAGTCCTGCATGATTCTACCAAGAAATGTGTGTTCATTCAAACCGCTGGTTTTTGATAGTTTGGGCCCTATTGAATAATGAATGTTTTGAATTTTCTCCAAAAGTAAAGTAGTTGCAAACTCATGCTTTTAGAGACTTGTTTGGGCTCATGAGAGGAGTAGAAAAACATCAAAAATTTCAGTCCTGCATGATTCTACCAAGAAATGTGTGTTCATTGAAACCGCTGGTTTTTGATAGTTTGGGCCCTATTGAATAATGAATGTTTTGAATTTTCTCCAAAAGTAAAGTAGTTGCAAACTCATCCTTTTAGAAACTTGTTTGGGCTGTTGAGAGGAGTAAAAAACCATCAAAAATTTCAATCCTGCATGATTCTACCAAGAAATGTGATTCTTCATTCAAAACGCTGGTTTTTGCTATTGGGCTCTATTGAATAATGAATGTTTTGAATTTTCTCCAAAAGTAAAGTAGTTGCAAACTCATGCTTTTAGAGACTTGTTTGGGCTCATGAGAGGAGTAGAAAAACATCAAAAATTTCAGTCCTGCATGATTCTACCAAGAAATGTGTGTTCATTGAAACCGCTGGTTTTTGATAGTTTGGGCCCTATTGAATAATGAATGTTTTGAATTTTCTCCAAAAGTAAAGTAGTTGCAAACTCATCCTTTTAGAAACTTGTTTGGGCTGTTGAGAGGAGTAAAAAACCATCAAAAATTTCAATCCTGCATGATTTTACCAAGAAATGTGATTCTTCATTCAAAACCTGATTTTTGCTATTGGGCTCTATTGAATAGTGAATGTTTTGAATTTTCTCCAAAAGTAAAGTAGTTGCAAACTCATGCTTTTAGAGACTTGTTTGGGCTCATGAGAGGAGTAGAAAAACATCAAAAATTTCAGTCCTGCATGATTCTACCAAGAAATGTGTGTTCATTCAAACCGCTGGTTTTTGATAGTTTGGGCCCTATTGAATAATGAATGTTTTGAATTTTCTCCAAAAGTAAAGTAGTTGCAAACTCATGCTTTTAGAGACTTGTTTGGGCTCATGAGAGGAGTAGAAAAACATCAAAAATTTCAGTCCTGCATGATTCTACCAAGAAATGTGTGTTCATTGAAACCGCTGGTTTTTGATAGTTTGGGCCCTATTGAATAATGAATGTTTTGAATTTTCTCCAAAAGTAAAGTAGTTGCAAACTCATCCTTTTAGAAACTTGTTTGGGCTGTTGAGAGGAGTAAAAAACCATCAAAAATTTCAATCCTGCATGATTCTACCAAGAAATGTGAATCTTCATTCAAAACGCTGGTTTTTGCTATTGGGCTCTATTGAATAATGAATGTTTTGAATTTTCTCCAAAAGTAAAGTAGTTGCAAACTCATGCTTTTAGAGACTTGTTTGGGCTCATGAGAGGAGTAGAAAAACATCAAAAATTTCAGTCCTGCATGATTCTACCAAGAAATGTGTGTTCATTGAAACCGCTGGTTTTTGATAGTTTGGGCCCTATTGAATAATGAATGTTTTGAATTTTCTCCAAAAGTAAAGTAGTTGCAAACTCATCCTTTTAGAAACTTGTTTGGGCTGTTGAGAGGAGTAAAAAACCATCAAAAATTTCAATCCTGCATGATTTTACCAAGAAATGTGATTCTTCATTCAAAACCTGATTTTTGCTATTGGGCTCTATTGAATAGTGAATGTTTTGAATTTTCTCCAAAAGTAAAGTAGTTGCAAACTCATGCTTTTAGAGACTTGTTTGGGCTCATGAGAGGAGTAGAAAAACATCAAAAATTTCAGTCCTGCATGATTCTACCAAGAAATGTGGGTTCATTCAAACCGCTGGTTTTTGATAGTTTGGGCCCTATTGAATAATGAATGTTTTGAATTTTCTCCAAAAGTAAAGTAGTTGCAAACTCATGCTTTTAGAGACTTGTTTGGGCTCATGAGAGGAGTAGAAAAACATCAAAAATTTCAGTCCTGCATGATTCTACCAAGAAATGTGTGTTCATTGAAACCGCTGGTTTTTGATAGTTTGGGCCCTATTGAATAATGAATGTTTTGAATTTTCTCCAAAAGTAAAGTAGTTGCAAACTCATCCTTTTAGAAACTTGTTTGGGCTGTTGAGAGGAGTAAAAAACCATCAAAAATTTCAATCCTGCATGATTCTACCAAGAAATGTGATTCTTCATTCAAAACGCTGGTTTTTGCTATTGGGCTCTATTGAATAATGAATGTTTTGAGTTTTCTCCAAAAGTAAAGTAGTTGCAAACTCATGCTTTTAGAGACTTGTTTGGGCTCATGAGAGGAGTAGAAAAACATCAAAAATTTCAGTCCTGCATGATTCTACCAAGAAATGTGTGTTCATTGAAACCGCTGGTTTTTGATAGTTTGGGCCCTATTGAATAATGAATGTTTTGAATTTTCTCCAAAAGTAAAGTAGTTGCAAACTCATCCTTTTAGAAACTTGTTTGGGCTGTTGAGAGGAGTGAAAAACCATCAAAAATTTCAATCCTGTATGATTTTACCAAGAAATGTGATTCTTCATTCAAAACCTGATTTTTGCTATTGGGCTCTATTGAATAGTGAATGTTTTGAATTTTCTCCAAAAGTAAAGTAGTTGCAAACTCATGCTTTTAGAGACTTGTTTGGGCTCATGAGAGGAGTAGAAAAACATCAAAAATTTCAGTCCTGCATGATTCTACCAAGAAATGTGTGTTCATTGAAACCGCTGGTTTTTGATAGTTTGGGCCCTATTGAATAATGAATGTTTTGAATTTTCTCCAAAAGTAAAGTAGTTGCAAACTCATCCTTTTAGAAACTTGTTTGGGCTGTTGAGAGGAGTAAAAAACCATCAAAAATTTCAATCCTGCATGATTCTACCAAGAAATGTGATTCTTCATTCAAAACGCTGGTTTTTGCTATTGGGCTCTATTGAATAATGAATGTTTTGAATTTTCTCCAAAAGTAAAGTAGTTGCAAACTCATGCTTTTAGAGACTTGTTTGGGCTCATGAGAGGAGTAGAAAAACATCAAAAATTTCAGTCCTGCATGATTCTACCAAGAAATGTGTGTTCATTGAAACCGCTGGTTTTTGATAGTTTGGGCCCTATTGAATAATGAATGTTTTGAATTTTCTCCAAAAGTAAAGTAGTTGCAAACTCATCCTTTTAGAAACTTGTTTGGGCTGTTGAGAGGAGTAAAAAACCATCAAAAATTTAAATCCTGCATGATTCTACCAGGAAATGTGATTCTTCATTCAAAACGCTGGTTTTTGCTATTGGGCTCTATTGAATAATGAATGTTTTGAATTTTCTCCAAAAGTAAAGTAGTTGCAAACTCATGCTTTTAGAGACTTGTTTGGGCTCATGAGAGGAGTAGAAAAACATCAAAAATTTCAGTCCTGCATGATTCTACCAAGAAATGTGTGTTCATTGAAACCGCTGGTTTTTGATAGTTTGGGCCCTATTGAATAATGAATGTTTTGAATTTTCTCCAAAAGTAAAGTAGTTGCAAACTCATCCTTTTAGAAACTTGTTTGGGCTGTTGAGAGGAGTAAAAAACCATCAAAAATTTCAATCCTGCATGATTTTACCAAGAAATGTGATTCTTCATTCAAAACCTGATTTTTGCTATTGGGCTCTATTGAATAGTGAATGTTTTGAATTTTCTCCAAAAGTAAAGTAGTTGCAAACTCATGCTTTTAGAGACTTGTTTGGGCTCATGAGAGGAGTAGAAAAACATCAAAAATTTCAGTCCTGCATGATTCTACCAAGAAATGTGTGTTCATTCAAACCGCTGGTTTTTGATAGTTTGGGCCCTATTGAATAATGAATGTTTTGAATTTTCTCCAAAAGTAAAGTAGTTGCAAACTCATGCTTTTAGAGACTTGTTTGGGCTCATGAGAGGAGTAGAAAAACATCAAAAATTTCAGTCCTGCATGATTCTACCAAGAAATGTGTGTTCATTGAAACCGCTGGTTTTTGATAGTTTGGGCCCTATTGAATAATGAATGTTTTGAATTTTCTCCAAAAGTAAAGTAGTTGCAAACTCATCCTTTTAGAAACTTGTTTGGGCTGTTGAGAGGAGTAAAAAACCATCAAAAATTTCAATCCTGCATGATTCTACCAAGAAATGTGATTCTTCATTCAAAACGCTGGTTTTTGCTATTGGGCTCTATTGAATAATGAATGTTTTGAATTTTCTCCAAAAGTAAAGTAGTTGCAAACTCATGCTTTTAGAGACTTGTTTGGGCTCATGAGAGGAGTAGAAAAACATCAAAAATTTCAGTCCTGCATGATTCTACCAAGAAATGTGTGTTCATTGAAACCGCTGGTTTTTGATAGTTTGGGCCCTATTGAATAATTAATGTTTTGAATTTTCTCCAAAAGTAAAGTAGTTGCAAACTCATCCTTTTAGAAACTTGTTTGGGCTGTTGAGAGGAGTAAAAAACCATCAAAAATTTCAATCCTGCATGATTTTACCAAGAAATGTGATTCTTCATTCAAAACCTGATTTTTGCTATTGGGCTCTATTGAATAGTGAATGTTTTGAATTTTCTCCAAAAGTAAAGTAGTTGCAAACTCATGCTTTTAGAGACTTGTTTGGGCTCATGAGAGGAGTAGAAAAACATCAAAAATTTCAGTCCTGCATGATTCTACCAAGAAATGTGGGTTCATTCAAACCGCTGGTTTTTGATAGTTTGGGCCCTATTGAATAATGAATGTTTTGAATTTTCTCCAAAAGTAAAGTAGTTGCAAACTCATGCTTTTAGAGACTTGTTTGGGCTCATGAGAGGAGTAGAAAAACATCAAAAATTTCAGTCCTGCATGATTCTACCAAGAAATGTGTGTTCATTGAAACCGCTGGTTTTTGATAGTTTGGGCCCTATTGAATAATGAATGTTTTGAATTTTCTCCAAAAGTAAAGTAGTTGCAAACTCATCCTTTTAGAAACTTGTTTGGGCTGTTGAGAGGAGTAAAAAACCATCAAAAATTTCAATCCTGCATGATTCTACCAAGAAATGTGATTCTTCATTCAAAACGCTGGTTTTTGCTATTGGGCTCTATTGAATAATGAATGTTTTGAGTTTTCTCCAAAAGTAAAGTAGTTGCAAACTCATGCTTTTAGAGACTTGTTTGGGCTCATGAGAGGAGTAGAAAAACATCAAAAATTTCAGTCCTGCATGATTCTACCAAGAAATGTGTGTTCATTGAAACCGCTGGTTTTTGATAGTTTGGGCCCTATTGAATAATGAATGTTTTGAATTTTCTCCAAAAGTAAAGTAGTTGCAAACTCATCCTTTTAGAAACTTGTTTGGGCTGTTGAGAGGAGTAAAAAACCATCAAAAATTTCAATCCTGTATGATTTTACCAAGAAATGTGATTCTTCATTCAAAACCTGATTTTTGCTATTGGGCTCTATTGAATAGTGAATGTTTTGAATTTTCTCCAAAAGTAAAGTAGTTGCAAACTCATGCTTTTAGAGACTTGTTTGGGCTCATGAGAGGAGTAGAAAAACATCAAAAATTTCAGTCCTGCATGATTCTACCAAGAAATGTGTGTTCATTGAAACCGCTGGTTTTTGATAGTTTGGGCCCTATTGAATAATGAATGTTTTGAATTTTCTCCAAAAGTAAAGTAGTTGCAAACTCATGCTTTTAGAGACTTGTTTGGGCTCATGAGAGGAGTAGAAAAACATCAAAAATTTCAGTCCTGCATGATTCTACCAAGAAATGTGTGTTCATTGAAACCGCTGGTTTTTGATAGTTTGGGCCCTATTGAATAATGAATGTTTTGAATTTTCTCCAAAAGTAAAGTAGTTGCAAACTCATCCTTTTAGAAACTTGTTTGGGCTGTTGAGAGGAGTAAAAAACCATCAAAAATTTCAATCCTGCATGATTCTACCAAGAAATGTGATTCTTCATTCAAAACGCTGGTTTTTGCTATTGGGCTCTATTGAATAATGAATGTTTTGAATTTTCTCCAAAAGTAAAGTAGTTGCAAACTCATGCTTTTAGAGACTTGTTTGGGCTCATGAGAGGAGTAGAAAAACATCAAAAATTTCAGTCCTGCATGATTCTACCAAGAAATGTGTGTTCATTGAAACCGCTGGTTTTTGATAGTTTGGGCCCTATTGAATAATGAATGTTTTGAATTTTCTCCAAAAGTAAAGTAGTTGCAAACTCATCCTTTTAGAAACTTGTTTGGGCTGTTGAGAGGAGTAAAAAACCATCAAAAATTTAAATCCTGCATGATTCTACCAGGAAATGTGATTCTTCATTCAAAACGCTGGTTTTTGCTATTGGGCTCTATTGAATAATGAATGTTTTGAATTTTCTCCAAAAGTAAAGTAGTTGCAAACTCATGCTTTTAGAGACTTGTTTGGGCTCATGAGAGGAGTAGAAAAACATCAAAAATTTCAGTCCTGCATGATTCTACCAAGAAATGTGTGTTCATTGAAACCGCTGGTTTTTGATAGTTTGGGCCCTATTGAATAATGAATGTTTTGAATTTTCTCCAAAAGTAAAGTAGTTGCAAACTCATCCTTTTAGAAACTTGTTTGGGCTGTTGAGAGGAGTAAAAAACCATCAAAAATTTCAATCCTGCATGATTTTACCAAGAAATGTGATTCTTCATTCAAAACCTGATTTTTGCTATTGGGCTCTATTGAATAGTGAATGTTTTGAATTTTCTCCAAAAGTAAAGTAGTTGCAAACTCATGCTTTTAGAGACTTGTTTGGGCTCATGAGAGGAGTAGAAAAACATCAAAAATTTCAGTCCTGCATGATTCTACCAAGAAATGTGTGTTCATTCAAACCGCTGGTTTTTGATAGTTTGGGCCCTATTGAATAATGAATGTTTTGAATTTTCTCCAAAAGTAAAGTAGTTGCAAACTCATGCTTTTAGAGACTTGTTTGGGCTCATGAGAGGAGTAGAAAAACATCAAAAATTTCAGTCCTGCATGATTCTACCAAGAAATGTGTGTTCATTGAAACCGCTGGTTTTTGATAGTTTGGGCCCTATTGAATAATGAATGTTTTGAATTTTCTCCAAAAGTAAAGTAGTTGCAAACTCATCCTTTTAGAAACTTGTTTGGGCTGTTGAGAGGAGTAAAAAACCATCAAAAATTTCAATCCTGCATGATTCTACCAAGAAATGTGATTCTTCATTCAAAACGCTGGTTTTTGCTATTGGGCTCTATTGAATAATGAATGTTTTGAATTTTCTCCAAAAGTAAAGTAGTTGCAAACTCATGCTTTTAGAGACTTGTTTGGGCTCATGAGAGGAGTAGAAAAACATCAAAAATTTCAGTCCTGCATGATTCTACCAAGAAATGTGTGTTCATTGAAACCGCTGGTTTTTGATAGTTTGGGCCCTATTGAATAATGAATGTTTTGAATTTTCTCCAAAAGTAAAGTAGTTGCAAACTCATCCTTTTAGAAACTTGTTTGGGCTGTTGAGAGGAGTAAAAAACCATCAAAAATTTCAATCCTGCATGATTTTACCAAGAAATGTGATTCTTCATTCAAAACCTGATTTTTGCTATTGGGCTCTATTGAATAGTGAATGTTTTGAATTTTCTCCAAAAGTAAAGTAGTTGCAAACTCATGCTTTTAGAGACTTGTTTGGGCTCATGAGAGGAGTAGAAAAACATCAAAAATTTCAGTCCTGCATGATTCTACCAAGAAATGTGTGTTCATTCAAACCGCTGGTTTTTGATAGTTTGGGCCCTATTGAATAATGAATGTTTTGAATTTTCTCCAAAAGTAAAGTAGTTGCAAACTCATGCTTTTAGAGACTTGTTTGGGCTCATGAGAGGAGTAGAAAAACATCAAAAATTTCAGTCCTGCATGATTCTACCAAGAAATGTGTGTTCATTGAAACCGCTGGTTTTTGATAGTTTGGGCCCTATTGAATAATGAATGTTTTGAATTTTCTCCAAAAGTAAAGTAGTTGCAAACTCATCCTTTTAGAAACTTGTTTGGGCTGTTGAGAGGAGTAAAAAACCATCAAAAATTTCAATCCTGCATGATTCTACCAAGAAATGTGATTCTTCATTCAAAACGCTGGTTTTTGCTATTGGGCTCTATTGAATAATGAATGTTTTGAATTTTCTCCAAAAGTAAAGTAGTTGCAAACTCATGCTTTTAGAGACTTGTTTGGGCTCATGAGAGGAGTAGAAAAACATCAAAAATTTCAGTCCTGCATGATTCTACCAAGAAATGTGTGTTCATTGAAACCGCTGGTTTTTGATAGTTTGGGCCCTATTGAATAATGAATGTTTTGAATTTTCTCCAAAAGTAAAGTAGTTGCAAACTCATCCTTTTAGAAACTTGTTTGGGCTGTTGAGAGGAGTAAAAAACCATCAAAAATTTCAATCCTGCATGATTTTACCAAGAAATGTGATTCTTCATTCAAAACCTGATTTTTGCTATTGGGCTCTATTGAATAGTGAATGTTTTGAATTTTCTCCAAAAGTAAAGTAGTTGCAAACTCATGCTTTTAGAGACTTGTTTGGGCTCATGAGAGGAGTAGAAAAACATCAAAAATTTCAGTCCTGCATGATTCTACCAAGAAATGTGGGTTCATTCAAACCGCTGGTTTTTGATAGTTTGGGCCCTATTGAATAATGAATGTTTTGAATTTTCTCCAAAAGTAAAGTAGTTGCAAACTCATGCTTTTAGAGACTTGTTTGGGCTCATGAGAGGAGTAGAAAAACATCAAAAATTTCAGTCCTGCATGATTCTACCAAGAAATGTGTGTTCATTGAAACCGCTGGTTTTTGATAGTTTGGGCCCTATTGAATAATGAATGTTTTGAATTTTCTCCAAAAGTAAAGTAGTTGCAAACTCATCCTTTTAGAAACTTGTTTGGGCTGTTGAGAGGAGTAAAAAACCATCAAAAATTTCAATCCTGCATGATTCTACCAAGAAATGTGATTCTTCATTCAAAACGCTGGTTTTTGCTATTGGGCTCTATTGAATAATGAATGTTTTGAGTTTTCTCCAAAAGTAAAGTAGTTGCAAACTCATGCTTTTAGAGACTTGTTTGGGCTCATGAGAGGAGTAGAAAAACATCAAAAATTTCAGTCCTGCATGATTCTACCAAGAAATGTGTGTTCATTGAAACCGCTGGTTTTTGATAGTTTGGGCCCTATTGAATAATGAATGTTTTGAATTTTCTCCAAAAGTAAAGTAGTTGCAAACTCATCCTTTTAGAAACTTGTTTGGGCTGTTGAGAGGAGTGAAAAACCATCAAAAATTTCAATCCTGTATGATTTTACCAAGAAATGTGATTCTTCATTCAAAACCTGATTTTTGCTATTGGGCTCTATTGAATAGTGAATGTTTTGAATTTTCTCCAAAAGTAAAGTAGTTGCAAACTCATGCTTTTAGAGACTTGTTTGGGCTCATGAGAGGAGTAGAAAAACATCAAAAATTTCAGTCCTCCATGATTCTACCAAGAAATGTGTGTTCATTGAAACCGCTGGTTTTTGATAGTTTGGGCCCTATTGAATAATGAATGTTTTGAATTTTCTCCAAAAGTAAAGTAGTTGCAAACTCATCCTTTTAGAAACTTGTTTGGGCTGTTGAGAGGAGTAAAAAACCATCAAAAATTTCAATCCTGCATGATTCTACCAAGAAATGTGATTCTTCATTCAAAACGCTGGTTTTTGCTATTGGGCTCTATTGAATAATGAATGTTTTGAATTTTCTCCAAAAGTAAAGTAGTTGCAAACTCATGCTTTTAGAGACTTGTTTGGGCTCATGAGAGGAGTAGAAAAACATCAAAAATTTCAGTCCTGCATGATTCTACCAAGAAATGTGTGTTCATTGAAACCGCTGGTTTTTGATAGTTTGGGCCCTATTGAATAATTAATGTTTTGAATTTTCTCCAAAAGTAAAGTAGTTGCAAACTCATCCTTTTAGAAACTTGTTTGGGCTGTTGAGAGGAGTAAAAAACCATCAAAAATTTCAATCCTGCATGATTTTACCAAGAAATGTGATTCTTCATTCAAAACCTGATTTTTGCTATTGGGCTCTATTGAATAGTGAATGTTTTGAATTTTCTCCAAAAGTAAAGTAGTTGCAAACTCATGCTTTTAGAGACTTGTTTGGGCTCATGAGAGGAGTAGAAAAACATCAAAAATTTCAGTCCTGCATGATTCTACCAAGAAATGTGGGTTCATTCAAACCGCTGGTTTTTGATAGTTTGGGCCCTATTGAATAATGAATGTTTTGAATTTTCTCCAAAAGTAAAGTAGTTGCAAACTCATGCTTTTAGAGACTTGTTTGGGCTCATGAGAGGAGTAGAAAAACATCAAAAATTTCAGTCCTGCATGATTCTACCAAGAAATGTGTGTTCATTGAAACCGCTGGTTTTTGATAGTTTGGGCCCTATTGAATAATGAATGTTTTGAATTTTCTCCAAAAGTAAAGTAGTTGCAAACTCATCCTTTTAGAAACTTGTTTGGGCTGTTGAGAGGAGTAAAAAACCATCAAAAATTTCAATCCTGCATGATTCTACCAAGAAATGTGATTCTTCATTCAAAACGCTGGTTTTTGCTATTGGGCTCTATTGAATAATGAATGTTTTGAGTTTTCTCCAAAAGTAAAGTAGTTGCAAACTCATGCTTTTAGAGACTTGTTTGGGCTCATGAGAGGAGTAGAAAAACATCAAAAATTTCAGTCCTGCATGATTCTACCAAGAAATGTGTGTTCATTGAAACCGCTGGTTTTTGATAGTTTGGGCCCTATTGAATAATGAATGTTTTGAATTTTCTCCAAAAGTAAAGTAGTTGCAAACTCATCCTTTTAGAAACTTGTTTGGGCTGTTGAGAGGAGTAAAAAACCATCAAAAATTTCAATCCTGTATGATTTTACCAAGAAATGTGATTCTTCATTCAAAACCTGATTTTTGCTATTGGGCTCTATTGAATAGTGAATGTTTTGAATTTTCTCCAAAAGTAAAGTAGTTGCAAACTCATGCTTTTAGAGACTTGTTTGGGCTCATGAGAGGAGTAGAAAAACATCAAAAATTTCAGTCCTGCATGATTCTACCAAGAAATGTGTGTTCATTGAAACCGCTGGTTTTTGATAGTTTGGGCCCTATTGAATAATGAATGTTTTGAATTTTCTCCAAAAGTAAAGTAGTTGCAAACTCATCCTTTTAGAAACTTGTTTGGGCTGTTGAGAGGAGTAAAAAACCATCAAAAATTTCAATCCTGCATGATTCTACCAAGAAATGTGATTCTTCATTCAAAACGCTGGTTTTTGCTATTGGGCTCTATTGAATAATGAATGTTTTGAATTTTCTCCAAAAGTAAAGTAGTTGCAAACTCATGCTTTTAGAGACTTGTTTGGGCTCATGAGAGGAGTAGAAAAACATCAAAAATTTCAGTCCTGCATGATTCTACCAAGAAATGTGTGTTCATTCAAACCGCTGGTTTTTGATAGTTTGGGCCCTATTGAATAATGAATGTTTTGAATTTTCTCCAAAAGTAAAGTAGTTGCAAACTCATGCTTTTAGAGACTTGTTTGGGCTCATGAGAGGAGTAGAAAAACATCAAAAATTTCAGTCCTGCATGATTCTACCAAGAAATGTGTGTTCATTGAAACCGCTGGTTTTTGATAGTTTGGGCCCTATTGAATAATGAATGTTTTGAATTTTCTCCAAAAGTAAAGTAGTTGCAAACTCATCCTTTTAGAAACTTGTTTGGGCTGTTGAGAGGAGTAAAAAACCATCAAAAATTTCAATCCTGCATGATTCTACCAAGAAATGTGATTCTTCATTCTAAACGCTGGTTTTTGCTATTGGGCTCTATTGAATAATGAATGTTTTGAATTTTCTCCAAAAGTAAAGTAGTTGCAAACTCATGCTTTTAGAGACTTGTTTGGGCTCATGAGAGGAGTAGAAAAACATCAAAAATTTCAGTCCTGCATGATTCTACCAAGAAATGTGTGTTCATTGAAACCGCTGGTTTTTGATAGTTTGGGCCCTATTGAATAATGAATGTTTTGAATTTTCTCCAAAAGTAAAGTAGTTGCAAACTCATCCTTTTAGAAACTTGTTTGGGCTGTTGAGAGGAGTAAAAAACCATCAAAAATTTAAATCCTGCATGATTCTACCAGGAAATGTGATTCTTCATTCAAAACGCTGGTTTTTGCTATTGGGCTCTATTGAATAATGAATGTTTTGAATTTTCTCCAAAAGTAAAGTAGTTGCAAACTCATGCTTTTAGAGACTTGTTTGGGCTCATGAGAGGAGTAGAAAAACATCAAAAATTTCAGTCCTGCATGATTCTACCAAGAAATGTGTGTTCATTGAAACCGCTGGTTTTTGATAGTTTGGGCCCTATTGAATAATGAATGTTTTGAATTTTCTCCAAAAGTAAAGTAGTTGCAAACTCATCCTTTTAGAAACTTGTTTGGGCTGTTGAGAGGAGTAAAAAACCATCAAAAATTTCAATCCTGCATGATTTTACCAAGAAATGTGATTCTTCATTCAAAACCTGATTTTTGCTATTGGGCTCTATTGAATAGTGAATGTTTTGAATTTTCTCCAAAAGTAAAGTAGTTGCAAACTCATGCTTTTAGAGACTTCTTTGGGCTCATGAGAGGAGTAGAAAAACATCAAAAATTTCAGTCCTGCATGATTCTACCAAGAAATGTGTGTTCATTCAAACCGCTGGTTTTTGATAGTTTGGGCCCTATTGAATAATGAATGTTTTGAATTTTCTCCAAAAGTAAAGTAGTTGCAAACTCATGCTTTTAGAGACTTGTTTGGGCTCATGAGAGGAGTAGAAAAACATCAAAAATTTCAGTCCTGCATGATTCTACCAAGAAATGTGTGTTCATTGAAACCGCTGGTTTTTGATAGTTTGGGCCCTATTGAATAATGAATGTTTTGAATTTTCTCCAAAAGTAAAGTAGTTGCAAACTCATCCTTTTAGAAACTTGTTTGGGCTGTTGAGAGGAGTAAAAAACCATCAAAAATTTCAATCCTGCATGATTCTACCAAGAAATGTGATTCTTCATTCAAAACGCTGGTTTTTGCTATTGGGCTCTATTGAATAATGAATGTTTTGAATTTTCTCCAAAAGTAAAGTAGTTGCAAACTCATGCTTTTAGAGACTTGTTTGGGCTCATGAGAGGAGTAGAAAAACATCAAAAATTTCAGTCCTGCATGATTCTACCAAGAAATGTGTGTTCATTGAAACCGCTGGTTTTTGATAGTTTGGGCCCTATTGAATAATGAATGTTTTGAATTTTCTCCAAAAGTAAAGTAGTTGCAAACTCATCCTTTTAGAAACTTGTTTGGGCTGTTGAGAGGAGTAAAAAACCATCAAAAATTTCAATCCTGCATGATTTTACCAAGAAATGTGATTCTTCATTCAAAACCTGATTTTTGCTATTGGGCTCTATTGAATAGTGAATGTTTTGAATTTTCTCCAAAAGTAAAGTAGTTGCAAACTCATGCTTTTAGAGACTTGTTTGGGCTCATGAGAGGAGTAGAAAAACATCAAAAATTTCAGTCCTGCATGATTCTACCAAGAAATGTGTGTTCATTCAAACCGCTGGTTTTTGATAGTTTGGGCCCTATTGAATAATGAATGTTTTGAATTTTCTCCAAAAGTAAAGTAGTTGCAAACTCATGCTTTTAGAGACTTGTTTGGGCTCATGAGAGGAGTAGAAAAACATCAAAAATTTCAGTCCTGCATGATTCTACCAAGAAATGTGTGTTCATTGAAACCGCTGGTTTTTGATAGTTTGGGCCCTATTGAATAATGAATGTTTTGAATTTTCTCCAAAAGTAAAGTAGTTGCAAACTCATCCTTTTAGAAACTTGTTTGGGCTGTTGAGAGGAGTAAAAAACCATCAAAAATTTCAATCCTGCATGATTCTACCAAGAAATGTGATTCTTCATTCAAAACGCTGGTTTTTGCTATTGGGCTCTATTGAATAATGAATGTTTTGAATTTTCTCCAAAAGTAAAGTAGTTGCAAACTCATGCTTTTAGAGACTTGTTTGGGCTCATGAGAGGAGTAGAAAAACATCAAAAATTTCAGTCCTGCATGATTCTACCAAGAAATGTGTGTTCATTGAAACCGCTGGTTTTTGATAGTTTGGGCCCTATTGAATAATGAATGTTTTGAATTTTCTCCAAAAGTAAAGTAGTTGCAAACTCATCCTTTTAGAAACTTGTTTGGGCTGTTGAGAGGAGTAAAAAACCATCAAAAATTTAAATCCTGCATGATTCTACCAGGAAATGTGATTCTTCATTCAAAACGCTGGTTTTTGCTATTGGGCTCTATTGAATAATGAATGTTTTGAATTTTCTCCAAAAGTAAAGTAGTTGCAAACTCATGCTTTTAGAGACTTGTTTGGGCTCATGAGAGGAGTAGAAAAACATCAAAAATTTCAGTCCTGCATGATTCTACCAAGAAATGTGTGTTCATTGAAACCGCTGGTTTTTGATAGTTTGGGCCCTATTGAATAATGAATGTTTTGAATTTTCTCCAAAAGTAAAGTAGTTGCAAACTCATCCTTTTAGAAACTTGTTTGGGCTGTTGAGAGGAGTAAAAAACCATCAAAAATTTCAATCCTGCATGATTTTACCAAGAAATGTGATTCTTCATTCAAAACCTGATTTTTGCTATTGGGCTCTATTGAATAGTGAATGTTTTGAATTTTCTCCAAAAGTAAAGTAGTTGCAAACTCATGCTTTTAGAGACTTGTTTGGGCTCATGAGAGGAGTAGAAAAACATCAAAAATTTCAGTCCTGCATGATTCTACCAAGAAATGTGTGTTCATTCAAACCGCTGGTTTTTGATAGTTTGGGCCCTATTGAATAATGAATGTTTTGAATTTTCTCCAAAAGTAAAGTAGTTGCAAACTCATGCTTTTAGAGACTTGTTTGGGCTCATGAGAGGAGTAGAAAAACATCAAAAATTTCAGTCCTGCATGATTCTACCAAGAAATGTGTGTTCATTGAAACCGCTGGTTTTTGATAGTTTGGGCCCTATTGAATAATGAATGTTTTGAATTTTCTCCAAAAGTAAAGTAGTTGCAAACTCATCCTTTTAGAAACTTGTTTGGGCTGTTGAGAGGAGTAAAAAACCATCAAAAATTTCAATCCTGCATGATTCTACCAAGAAATGTGATTCTTCATTCAAAACGCTGGTTTTTGCTATTGGGCTCTATTGAATAATGAATGTTTTGAATTTTCTCCAAAAGTAAAGTAGTTGCAAACTCATGCTTTTAGAGACTTGTTTGGGCTCATGAGAGGAGTAGAAAAACATCAAAAATTTCAGTCCTGCATGATTCTACCAAGAAATGTGTGTTCATTGAAACCGCTGGTTTTTGATAGTTTGGGCCCTATTGAATAATTAATGTTTTGAATTTTCTCCAAAAGTAAAGTAGTTGCAAACTCATCCTTTTAGAAACTTGTTTGGGCTGTTGAGAGGAGTAAAAAACCATCAAAAATTTCAATCCTGCATGATTTTACCAAGAAATGTGATTCTTCATTCAAAACCTGATTTTTGCTATTGGGCTCTATTGAATAGTGAATGTTTTGAATTTTCTCCAAAAGTAAAGTAGTTGCAAACTCATGCTTTTAGAGACTTGTTTGGGCTCATGAGAGGAGTAGAAAAACATCAAAAATTTCAGTCCTGCATGATTCTACCAAGAAATGTGGGTTCATTCAAACCGCTGGTTTTTGATAGTTTGGGCCCTATTGAATAATGAATGTTTTGAATTTTCTCCAAAAGTAAAGTAGTTGCAAACTCATGCTTTTAGAGACTTGTTTGGGCTCATGAGAGGAGTAGAAAAACATCAAAAATTTCAGTCCTGCATGATTCTACCAAGAAATGTGTGTTCATTGAAACCGCTGGTTTTTGATAGTTTGGGCCCTATTGAATAATGAATGTTTTGAATTTTCTCCAAAAGTAAAGTAGTTGCAAACTCATCCTTTTAGAAACTTGTTTGGGCTGTTGAGAGGAGTAAAAAACCATCAAAAATTTCAATCCTGCATGATTCTACCAAGAAATGTGATTCTTCATTCAAAACGCTGGTTTTTGCTATTGGGCTCTATTGAATAATGAATGTTTTGAGTTTTCTCCAAAAGTAAAGTAGTTGCAAACTCATGCTTTTAGAGACTTGTTTGGGCTCATGAGAGGAGTAGAAAAACATCAAAAATTTCAGTCCTGCATGATTCTACCAAGAAATGTGTGTTCATTGAAACCGCTGGTTTTTGATAGTTTGGGCCCTATTGAATAATGAATGTTTTGAATTTTCTCCAAAAGTAAAGTAGTTGCAAACTCATCCTTTTAGAAACTTGTTTGGGCTGTTGAGAGGAGTAAAAAACCATCAAAAATTTCAATCCTGTATGATTTTACCAAGAAATGTGATTCTTCATTCAAAACCTGATTTTTGCTATTGGGCTCTATTGAATAGTGAATGTTTTGAATTTTCTCCAAAAGTAAAGTAGTTGCAAACTCATGCTTTTAGAGACTTGTTTGGGCTCATGAGAGGAGTAGAAAAACATCAAAAATTTCAGTCCTGCATGATTCTACCAAGAAATGTGTGTTCATTGAAACCGCTGGTTTTTGATAGTTTGGGCCCTATTGAATAATGAATGTTTTGAATTTTCTCCAAAAGTAAAGTAGTTGCAAACTCATCCTTTTAGAAACTTGTTTGGGCTGTTGAGAGGAGTAAAAAACCATCAAAAATTTCAATCCTGCATGATTCTACCAAGAAATGTGATTCTTCATTCAAAACGCTGGTTTTTGCTATTGGGCTCTATTGAATAATGAATGTTTTGAATTTTCTCCAAAAGTAAAGTAGTTGCAAACTCATGCTTTTAGAGACTTGTTTGGGCTCATGAGAGGAGTAGAAAAACATCAAAAATTTCAGTCCTGCATGATTCTACCAAGAAATGTGTGTTCATTCAAACCGCTGGTTTTTGATAGTTTGGGCCCTATTGAATAATGAATGTTTTGAATTTTCTCCAAAAGTAAAGTAGTTGCAAACTCATGCTTTTAGAGACTTGTTTGGGCTCATGAGAGGAGTAGAAAAACATCAAAAATTTCAGTCCTGCATGATTCTACCAAGAAATGTGTGTTCATTGAAACCGCTGGTTTTTGATAGTTTGGGCCCTATTGAATAATGAATGTTTTGAATTTTCTCCAAAAGTAAAGTAGTTGCAAACTCATCCTTTTAGAAACTTGTTTGGGCTGTTGAGAGGAGTAAAAAACCATAAAAAATTTAAATCCTGCATGATTCTACCAAGAAATGTGATTCTTCATTCAAAACGCTGGTTTTTGCTATTGGGCTCTATTGAATAATGAATGTTTTGAATTTTCTCCAAAAGTAAAGTAGTTGCAAACTCATGCTTTTAGAGACTTGTTTGGGCTCATGAGAGGAGTAGAAAAACATCAAAAATTTCAGTCCTGCATGATTCTACCAAGAAATGTGTGTTCATTGAAACCGCTGGTTTTTGATAGTTTGGGCCCTATTGAATAATGAATGTTTTGAATTTTCTCCAAAAGTAAAGTAGTTGCAAACTCATCCTTTTAGAAACTTGTTTGGGCTGTTGAGAGGAGTAAAAAACCATCAAAAATTTCAATCCTGCATGATTTTACCAAGAAATGTGATTCTTCATTCAAAACCTGATTTTTGCTATTGGGCTCTATTGAATAGTGAATGTTTTGAATTTTCTCCAAAAGTAAAGTAGTTGCAAACTCATGCTTTTAGAGACTAGTTTGGGCTCATGAGAGGAGTAGAAAAACATCAAAAATTTCAGTCCTGCATGATTCTACCAAGAAATGTGTGTTCATTGAAACCGCTGGTTTTTGATAGTTTGGGCCCTATTGAATAATGAATGTTTTGAATTTTCTCCAAAAGTAAAGTAGTTGCAAACTCATCCTTTTAGAAACTTGTTTGGGCTGTTGAGAGGAGTAAAAAACCATCAAAAATTTCAATCCTGCATGATTCTACCAAGAAATGTGATTCTTCATTCAAAACCTGATTTTTGCTATTGGGCTCTATTGAATAGTGAATGTTTTGAATTTTCTCCAAAAGTAAAGTAGTTGCAAACTCATGCTTTTAGAGACTTGTTTGGGCTCATGAGATGAGTAGAAAAACATCAAAAATTTCAGTCCTGCATGATTCTACCAAGACATGTGTGTTCATTGAAACGGCTGTTTTTTGATAGTTTGGGCCCTATTGTATAATGAATGTTTTGAATTTTCTCCAAAAGTAAAGTAGTTGCAAACTCATCCTTTTAGAAACTTGTTTGGGCTGTTGAGAGGAGTAAAAAACTATCAAAAATTTCAATCCTGCATGATTCTACCAAGAAATGTGATTCTTCATTCAAAACGCTGGTTTTTGCTATTGGGCTCTATTGAATAATGAATGTTTTGAATTTTCTCCAAAAGTAAAGTAGTTGCAAATTCATGCTTTTAGAGACTTGTTTGGGCTCATGAGAGGAGTAGAAAAACATCAAAAATTTCAGTCCTGCATGATTCTACCAAGAAATGTGTGTTCATTCAAACCGCTGGTTTTTGATAGTTTGGGCCCTATTGAATAATGAATGTTTTGAATTTTCTCCAAAAGTAAAGTAGTTGCAAACTCATGCTTTTAGAGACTTGTTTGGGCTCATGAGAGGAGTAGAAAAACATCAAAAATTTCAGTCCTGCATGATTCTACCAAGAAATGTGTGTTCATTGAAACCGCTGGTTTTTGATAGTTTGGGCCCTATTGAATAATGAATGTTTTGAATTTTCTCCAAAAGTAAAGTAGTTGCAAACTCATCCTTTTAGAAACTTGTTTGGGCTGTTGAGAGGAGTAAAAAACCATCAAAAATTTCAATCCTGCATGATTCTACCAAGAAATGTGATTCTTCATTCAAAACGCTGGTTTTTGCTATTGGGCTCTATTGAATAATGAATGTTTTGAATTTTCTCCAAAAGTAAAGTAGTTGCAAACTCATGCTTTTAGAGACTTGTTTGGGCTCATGAGAGGAGTAGAAAAACATCAAAAATTTCAGTCCTGCATGATTCTACCAAGAAATGTGTGTTCATTGAAACCGCTGGTTTTTGATAGTTTGGGCCC
Organism: Dendrobates tinctorius; assembly: GCF_039654945.1. NCBI lineage: Eukaryota > Metazoa > Chordata > Amphibia > Anura > Dendrobatidae > Dendrobates > Dendrobates tinctorius. The sequence goes on from NW_027362096.1 coordinate 1,472,469, forward strand.
TATTGAATAATGAATGTTTTGAATTTTCTCCAAAAGTAAAGTAGTTGCAAACTCATCCTTTTAGAAACTTGTTTGGGCTGTTGAGAGGAGTAAAAAACCATCAAAAATTTAAATCCTGCATGATTCTACCAGGAAATGTGATTCTTCATTCAAAACGCTGGTTTTTGCTATTGGGCTCTATTGAATAATGAATGTTTTGAATTTTCTCCAAAAGTAAAGTAGTTGCAAACTCATGCTTTTAGAGACTTGTTTGGGCTCATGAGAGGAGTAGAAAAACATCAAAAATTTCAGTCCTGCATGATTCTACCAAGAAATGTGTGTTCATTGAAACCGCTGGTTTTTGATAGTTTGGGCCCTATTGAATAATGAATGTTTTGAATTTTCTCCAAAAGTAAAGTAGTTGCAAACTCATCCTTTTAGAAACTTGTTTGGGCTGTTGAGAGGAGTAAAAAACCATCAAAAATTTCAATCCTGCATGATTTTACCAAGAAATGTGATTCTTCATTCAAAACCTGATTTTTGCTATTGGGCTCTATTGAATAGTGAATGTTTTGAATTTTCTCCAAAAGTAAAGTAGTTGCAAACTCATGCTTTTAGAGACTTGTTTGGGCTCATGAGAGGAGTAGAAAAACATCAAAAATTTCAGTCCTGCATGATTCTACCAAGAAATGTGTGTTCATTCAAACCGCTGGTTTTTGATAGTTTGGGCCCTATTGAATAATGAATGTTTTGAATTTTCTCCAAAAGTAAAGTAGTTGCAAACTCATCCTTTTAGAAACTTGTTTGGGCTGTTGAGAGGAGTAAAAAACCATCAAAAATTTCAATCCTGCATGATTTTACCAAGAAATGTGATTCTTCATTCAAAACCTGATTTTTGCTATTGGGCTCTATTGAATAGTGAATGTTTTGAATTTTCTCCAAAAGTAAAGTAGTTGCAAACTCATGCTTTTAGAGACTAGTTTGGGCTCATGAGAGGAGTAGAAAAACATCAAAAATTTCAGTCCTGCATGATTCTACCAAGAAATGTGTGTTCATTGAAACCGCTGGTTTTTGATAGTTTGGGCCCTATTGAATAATGAATGTTTTGAATTTTCTCCAAAAGTAAAGTAGTTGCAAACTCATCCTTTTAGAAACTTGTTTGGGCTGTTGAGAGGAGTAAAAAACCATCAAAAATTTCAATCCTGCATGATTCTACCAAGAAATGTGATTCTTCATTCAAAACCTGATTTTTGCTATTGGGCTCTATTGAATAGTGAATGTTTTGAATTTTCTCCAAAAGTAAAGTAGTTGCAAACTCATGCTTTTAGAGACTTGTTTGGGCTCATGAGATGAGTAGAAAAACATCAAAAATTTCAGTCCTGCATGATTCTACCAAGACATGTGTGTTCATTGAAACGGCTGGTTTTTGATAGTTTGGGCCCTATTGTATAATGAATGTTTTGAATTTTCTCCAAAAGTAAAGTAGTTGCAAACTCATCCTTTTAGAAACTTGTTTGGGCTGTTGAGAGGAGTAAAAAACTATCAAAAATTTCAATCCTGCATGATTCTACCAAGAAATGTGATTCTTCATTCAAAACGCTGGTTTTTGCTATTGGGCTCTATTGAATAATGAATGTTTTGAATTTTCTCCAAAAGTAAAGTAGTTGCAAACTCATGCTTTTAGAGACTTGTTTGGGCTCATGAGAGGAGTAGAAAAACATCAAAAATTTCAGTCCTGCATGATTCTACCAAGAAATGTGTGTTCATTCAAACCGCTGGTTTTTGATAGTTTGGGCCCTATTGAATAATGAATGTTTTGAATTTTCTCCAAAAGTAAAGTAGTTGCAAACTCATGCTTTTAGAGACTTGTTTGGGCTCATGAGAGGAGTAGAAAAACATCAAAAATTTCAGTCCTGCATGATTCTACCAAGAAATGTGTGTTCATTGAAACCGCTGGTTTTTGATAGTTTGGGCCCTATTGAATAATGAATGTTTTGAATTTTCTCCAAAAGTAAAGTAGTTGCAAACTCATCCTTTTAGAAACTTGTTTGGGCTGTTGAGAGGAGTAAAAAACCATCAAAAATTTCAATCCTGCATGATTCTACCAAGAAATGTGATTCTTCATTCAAAACGCTGGTTTTTGCTATTGGGCTCTATTGAATAATGAATGTTTTGAATTTTCTCCAAAAGTAAAGTAGTTGCAAACTCATGCTTTTAGAGACTTGTTTGGGCTCATGAGAGGAGTAGAAAAACATCAAAAATTTCAGTCCTGCATGATTCTACCAAGAAATGTGTGTTCATTGAAACCGCTGGTTTTTGATAGTTTGGGCCCTATTGAATAATGAATGTTTTGAATTTTCTCCAAAAGTAAAGTAGTTGCAAACTCATCCTTTTAGAAACTTGTTTGGGCTGTTGAGAGGAGTAAAAAACCATCAAAAATTTCAATCCTGCATGATTTTACCATGAAATGTGATTCTTCATTCAAAACCTGATTTTTGCTATTGGGCTCTATTGAATAGTGAATGTTTTGAATTTTCTCCAAAAGTAAAGTAGTTGCAAACTCATGCTTTTAGAGACTTGTTTGGGCTCATGAGAGGAGTAGAAAAACATCAAAAATTTCAGTCCTGCATGATTCTACCAAGAAATGTGTGTTCATTCAAACCGCTGGTTTTTGATAGTTTGGGCCCTATTGAATAATGAATGTTTTGAATTTTCTCCAAAAGTAAAGTAGTTGCAAACTCATGCTTTTAGAGACTTGTTTGGGCTCATGAGAGGAGTAGAAAAACATCAAAAATTTCAGTCCTGCATGATTCTACCAAGAAATGTGTGTTCATTGAAACCGCTGGTTTTTGATAGTTTGGGCCCTATTGAATAATGAATGTTTTGAATTTTCTCCAAAAGTAAAGTAGTTGCAAACTCATCCTTTTAGAAACTTGTTTGGGCTGTTGAGAGGAGTAAAAAACCATCAAAAATTTCAATCCTGCATGATTTTACCAAGAAATGTGATTCTTCATTCAAAACCTGATTTTTGCTATTGGGCTCTATTGAATAGTGAATGTTTTGAATTTTCTCCAAAAGTAAAGTAGTTGCAAACTCATGCTTTTAGAGACTTGTTTGGGCTCATGAGAGGAGTAGAAAAACATCAAAAATTTCAGTCCTGCATGATTCTACCAAGAAATGTGGGTTCATTCAAACCGCTGGTTTTTGATAGTTTGGGCCCTATTGAATAATGAATGTTTTGAATTTTCTCCAAAAGTAAAGTAGTTGCAAACTCATGCTTTTAGAGACTTGTTTGGGCTCATGAGAGGAGTAGAAAAACATCAAAAATTTCAGTCCTGCATGATTCTACCAAGAAATGTGTGTTCATTGAAACCGCTGGTTTTTGATAGTTTGGGCCCTATTGAATAATGAATGTTTTGAATTTTCTCCAAAAGTAAAGTAGTTGCAAACTCATCCTTTTAGAAACTTGTTTGGGCTGTTGAGAGGAGTAAAAAACCATCAAAAATTTCAATCGTGCATGATTCTACCAAGAAATGTGATTCTTCATTCAAAACGCTGGTTTTTGCTATTGGGCTCTATTGAATAATGAATGTTTTGAATTTTCTCCAAAAGTAAAGTAGTTGCAAACTCATGCTTTTAGAGACTTGTTTGGGCTCATGAGAGGAGTAGAAAAACATCAAAAATTTCAGTCCTGCATGATTCTACCAAGAAATGTGTGTTCATTGAAACCGCTGGTTTTTGATAGTTTGGGCCCTATTGAATAATGAATGTTTTGAATTTTCTCCAAAAGTAAAGTAGTTGCAAACTCATCCTTTTAGAAACTTGTTTGGGCTGTTGAGAGGAGTAAAAAACCATCAAAAATTTCAATCCTGTATGATTTTACCAAGAAATGTGATTCTTCATTCAAAACCTGATTTTTGCTATTGGGCTCTATTGAATAATGAATGTTTTGAATTTTCTCCAAAAGTAAAGTAGTTGCAAACTCATGCTTTTAGAGACTTGTTTGGGCTCATGAGAGGAGTAGAAAAACATCAAAAATTTCAGTCCTGCATGATTCTACCAAGAAATGTGTGTTCATTCAAACCGCTGGTTTTTGATAGTTTGGGCCCTATTGAATAATGAATGTTTTGAATTTTCTCCAAAAGTAAAGTAGTTGCAAACTCATGCTTTTAGAGACTTGTTTGGGCTCATGAGAGGAGTAGAAAAACATCAAAAATTTCAGTCCTGCATGATTCTACCAAGAAATGTGTGTTCATTGAAACCGCTGGTTTTTGATAGTTTGGGCCCTATTGAATAATGAATGTTTTGAATTTTCTCCAAAAGTAAAGTAGTTGCAAACTCATCCTTTTAGAAACTTGTTTGGGCTGTTGAGAGGAGTAAAAAACCATCAAAAATTTCAATCCTGCATGATTCTACCAAGAAATGTGATTCTTCATTCAAAACGCTGGTTTTTGCTATTGGGCTCTATTGAATAATGAATGTTTTGAATTTTCTCCAAAAGTAAAGTAGTTGCAAACTCATGCTTTTAGAGACTTGTTTGGGCTCATGAGAGGAGTAGAAAAACATCAAAAATTTCAGTCCTGCATGATTCTACCAAGAAATGTGTGTTCATTGAAACCGCTGGTTTTTGATAGTTTGGGCCCTATTGAATAATGAATGTTTTAAATTTTCTCCAAAAGTAAAGTAGTTGCAAACTCATCCTTTTAGAAACTTGTTTGGGGTGTTGAGAGGAGTAAAAAAACATCAAAAATTTCAATCCTGCATGATTTTACCAAGAAATGTGATTCTTCATTCAAAACCTGATTTTTGCTATTGGGCTCTATTGAATAGTGAATGTTTTGAATTTTCTCCAAAAGTAAAGTAGTGGCAAACTCATGCTTTTAGAGACTTGTTTGGGCTCATGAGAGGAGTAGAAAAACATCAAAAATTTCAGTCCTGCATGATTCTACCAAGAAATGTGTGTTCATTCAAACCGCTGGTTTTTGATAGTTTGGGCCCTATTGAATAATGAATGTTTTGAATTTTCTCCAAAAGTAAAGTAGTTGCAAACTCATGCTTTTAGAGACTTGTTTGGGCTCATGAGAGGAGTAGAAAAAGATCAAAAATTTCAGTCCTGCATGATTCTACCAAGAAATGTGTGTTCATTCAAACCGCTGGTTTTTGATAGTTTGGGCCCTATTGAATAATGAATGTTTTGAATTTTCTCCAAAAGTAAAGTAGTTGCAAACTCATCCTTTTAGAACCTTGTTTGGGCTGTTGAGAGGAGTAAAAAACCATCAAAAATTTCAATCCTGCATGATTCTACCAAGAAATGTGATTCTTCATTCAAAACGCTGGTTTTTGCTATTGGGCTCTATTGAATAATGAATGTTTTGAATTTTCTCCAGAAGTAAAGTAGTTGCAAACTCATGCTTTTAGAGACTTGTTTGGGCTCATGAGAGGAGTAGAAAAACATCAAAAATTTCAGTCCTGCATGATTCTACCAAGAAATGTGTGTTCATTGAAACAGCTGGTTTTTGATAGTTTGGGCCCTATTGAATAATGAATGTTTTGAATTTTCTCCAAAAGTAAAGTAGTTGCAAACTCATCCTTTTAGAAACTTGTTTGGGCTGTTGAGAGGAGTAAAAAACCATCAAAAATTTCAATCCTGCATGATTCTACCAAGAAATGTGATTCTTCATTCAAAACCTGATTTTTGCTATTGGGCTCTATTGAATAGTGAATGTTTTGAATTTTCTCCAAAAGTAAAGTAGTTGCAAACTCATGCTTTTAGAGACTTGTTTGGGCTCATGAGATGAGTAGAAAAACATCAAAAATTTCAGTCCTGCATGATTCTACCAAGACATGTGTGTTTTTTGAAACGGCTGGTTTTTGATAGTTTGGGCCCTATTGAATAATGAATGTTTTGAATTTTCTCCAAAAGTAAAGTAGTTTGCAAACTCATCCTTTTAGAAACTTGTTTGGGCTGTTGAGAGGAGTAAAAAACCATCAAAAATTTCAATCCTGCATGATTCTACCAAGAAATGTGATTCTTCATTCAAAACGCTGGTTTTTGCTATTGGGCTCTATTGAATAATGAATGTTTTGAATTTTCTCCAAAAGTAAAGTAGTTGCAAACTCATGCTTTTAGAGACTTGTTTGGGCTCATGAGAGGAGTAGAAAAACATCAAAAATTTCAGTCCTGCATGATTCTACCAAGAAATGTGTGTTCATTCAAACCGCTGGTTTTTGATAGTTTGGGCCCTATTGAATAATGAATGTTTTGAATTTTCTCCAAAAGTAAAGTAGTTGCAAACTCATGCTTTTAGAGACTTGTTTGGGCTCATGAGAGGAGTAGAAAAACATCAAAAATTTCAGTCCTGCATGATTCTACCAAGAAATGTGTGTTCATTGAAACCGCTGGTTTTTGATAGTTTGGGCCCTATTGAATAATGAATGTTTTGAATTTTCTCCAAAAGTAAAGTAGTTGCAAACTCATCCTTTTAGAAACTTGTTTGGGCTGTTGAGAGGAGTAAAAAACCATCAAAAATTCCAATCCTGCATGATTCTACCAAGAAATGTGATTCTTCATTCAAAACGCTGGTTTTTGCTATTGGGCTCTATTGAATAATGAATGTTTTGAATTTTCTCCAAAAGAAAAGTAGTTGCAAACTCATGCTTTTAGAGATTTGTTTGGGCTCATGAGAGGAGTAGAAAAACATCAAAAATTTCAGTCCTGCATGATTCTACCAAGAAATGTGTGTTCATTGAAACCGCTGGTTTTTGATAGTTTGGGCCCTATTGAATAATGAATGTTTTAAATTTTCTCCAAAAGTAAAGTAGTTGCAAACTCATCCTTTTAGAAACTTGTTTGGGCTGTTGAGAGGAGTAAAAAACCATCAAAAATTTCAATCCTGCATGATTTTACCAAGAAATGTGATTCTTCATTCAAAACCTGATTTTTGCTATTGGGCTCTATTGAATAGTGAATGTTTTGAATTTTCTCCAAAAGTAAAGTAGTTGCAAACTCATGCTTTTAGAGACTTGTTTGGGCTCATGAGAGGAGTAGAAAAACATCAAAAATTTCAGTCCTGCATGATTCTACCAAGAAATGTGTGTTCATTGAAACCGCTGGTTTTTGAAGGTTTGGGCCCTATTGAATAATGAATGTTTTGAATTTTATACAAATGTAAAGTAGTTGCAAACTCATCCTTTTAGAAACTTGTTTGGGCTGTTGAGAGGAGTAAAAAACCATCAAAAATTTCAATCCTGCATGATTCTACCAAGAAATGTGATTCTTCATTCAAAACGCTGGTTTTTGCTATTGGGCTCTATTGAATAATGAATGTTTTGAATTTTCTCCAAAAGTAAAGTAGTTGCAAACTCATGCTTTTAGAGACTTGTTTGGGCTCATGAGAGGAGTAGAAAAACATCAAAAATTTCAGTCCTGCATGATTCTACCAAGAAATGTGTGTTCATTGAAACCGCTGGTTTTTGATAGTTTGGGCCCTATTGAATAATGAATGTTTTGAATTTTCTCCAAAAGTAAAGTAGTTGCAAACTCATCCTTTTAGAAACTTGTTTGGGCTGTTGAGAGGAGTAAAAAACCATCAAAAATTTCAATCCTGCATGATTTTACCAAGAAATGTGATTCTTCATTCAAAACCTGATTTTTGCTATTGGGCTCTATTGAATAGTGAATGTTTTGAATTTTCTCCAAAAGTAAAGTAGTTGCAAACTCATGCTTTTAGAGACTTGTTTGGGCTCATGAGAGGAGTAGAAAAACATCAAAAATTTCAGTCCTGCATGATTCTACCAAGAAATGTGTTCATTCAAACCGCTGGTTTTTGATAGTTTGGGCCCTATTGAATAATGAATGTTTTGAATTTTCTCCAAAAGTAAAGTAGTTGCAAACTCATCCTTTTAGAAACTTGTTTGGGCTGTTGAGAGGAGTAAAAAACCATCAAAAATTTCAATCCTGCATGATTCTACCAAGAAATGTGATTCTTCATTCAAAACTCTGGTTTTTGCTATTGGGCTCTATTGAATAATGAATGTTTTGAATTTTCTCCAAAAGTAAAGTAGTTGCAAACTCATGCTTTTAGAGACTTGTTTGGGCTCATGAGAGGAGTAGAAAAACATCAAAAATTTCAGTCCTGCATGATTCTACCAAGAAATGTGTGTTCATTGAAACCGCTGGTTTTTGATAGTTTGGGCCCTATTGAATAATGAATGTTTTGAATTTTCTCCAAAAGTAAAGTAGTTGCAAACTCATCCTTTTAGAAACTTGTTTGGGCTGTTGAGAGGAGTAAAAAACCATCAAAAATTTCAATCCTGCATGATTTTACCAAGAAATGTGATTCTTCATTCAAAACCTGATTTTTGCTATTGGGCTCTATTGAATAGTGAATGTTTTGAATTTTCTCCAAAAGTAAAGTAGTTGCAAACTCATGCTTTTAGAGACTAGTTTGGGCTCATGAGAGGAGTAGAAAAACATCAAAAATTTCAGTCCTGCATGATTCTACCAAGAAATGTGTGTTCATTGAAACCGCTGGTTTTTGATAGTTTGGGCCCTATTGAATAATGAATGTTTTGAATTTTCTCCAAAAGTAAAGTAGTTGCAAACTCATCCTTTTAGAAACTTGTTTGGGCTGTTGAGAGGAGTAAAAAACCATCAAAAATTTCAATCCTGCATGATTCTACCAAGAAATGTGATTCTTCATTCAAAACCTGATTTTTGCTATTGGGCTCTATTGAATAGTGAATGTTTTGAATTTTCTCCAAAAGTAAAGTAGTTGCAAACTCATGCTTTTAGAGACTTGTTTGGGCTCATGAGAGGAGTAGAAAAACATCAAAAATTTCAGTCCTGCATGATTCTACCAAGACATGTGTGTTCATTGAAACGGCTGGTTTTTGATAGTTTGGGCCCTATTGTATAATGAATGTTTTGAATTTTCTCCAAAAGTAAAGTAGTTGCAAACTCATCCTTTTAGAAACTTGTTTGGGCTGTTGAGAGGAGTAAAAAACCATCAAAAATTTCAATCCTGCATGATTCTACCAAGAAATGTGATTCTTCATTCAAAACGCTGGTTTTTGCTATTGGGCTCTATTGAATAATGAATGTTTTGAATTTTCTCCAAAAGTAAAGTAGTTGCAAACTCATGCTTTTAGAGACTTGTTTGGGCTCATGAGAGGAGTAGAAAAACATCAAAAATTTCAGTCCTGCATGATTCTACCAAGAAATGTGTGTTCATTCAAACCGCTGGTTTTTGATAGTTTGGGCCCTATTGAATAATGAATGTTTTGAATTTTCTCCAAAAGTAAAGTAGTTGCAAACTCATGCTTTTAGAGACTTGTTTGGGCTCATGAGAGGAGTAGAAAAACATCAAAAATTTCAGTCCTGCATGATTCTACCAAGAAATGTGTGTTCATTGAAACCGCTGGTTTTTGATAGTTTGGGCCCTATTGAATAATGAATGTTTTGAATTTTCTCCAAAAGTAAAGTAGTTGCAAACTCATCCTTTTAGAAACTTGTTTGGGCTGTTGAGAGGAGTAAAAAACCATCAAAAATTTCAATCCTGCATGATTCTACCAAGAAATGTGATTCTTCATTCAAAACGCTGGTTTTTGCTAATGGGCTCTATTGAATAATGAATGTTTTGAATTTTCTCCAAAAGTAAAGTAGTTGCAAACTCATGCTTTTAGAGACTTGTTTGGGCTCATGAGAGGAGTAGAAAAACATCAAAAATTTCAGTCCTGCATGATTCTACCAAGAAATGTGTGTTCATTCAAACCGCTGGTTTTTGATAGTTTGGGCCCTATTGAATAATGAATGTTTTGAATTTTCTCCAAAAGTAAAGTAGTTGCAAACTCATCCTTTTAGAAACTTGTTTGGGCTGTTGAGAGGAGTAAAAAACCATCAAAAATTTAAATCCTGCATGATTCTACCAGGAAATGTGATTCTTCATTCAAAACGCTGGTTTTTGCTATTGGGCTCTATTGAATAATGAATGTTTTGAATTTTCTCCAAAAGTAAAGTAGTTGCAAACTCATGCTTTTAGAGACTTGTTTGGGCTCATGAGAGGAGTAGAAAAACATCAAAAATTTCAGTCCTGCATGATTCTACCAAGAAATGTGTGTTCATTGAAACCGCTGGTTTTTGATAGTTTGGGCCCTATTGAATAATGAATGTTTTGAATTTTCTCCAAAAGTAAAGTAGTTGCAAACTCATCCTTTTAGAAACTTGTTTGGGCTGTTGAGAGGAGTAAAAAACCATCAAAAATTTCAATCCTGCATGATTTTACCAAGAAATGTGATTCTTCATTCAAAACCTGATTTTTGCTATTGGGCTCTATTGAATAGTGAATGTTTTGAATTTTCTCCAAAAGTAAAGTAGTTGCAAACTCATGCTTTTAGAGACTTGTTTGGGCTCATGAGAGGAGTAGAAAAACATCAAAAATTTCAGTCCTGCATGATTCTACCAAGAAATGTGTGTTCATTCAAACCGCTGGTTTTTGATAGTTTGGGCCCTATTGAATAATGAATGTTTTGAATTTTCTCCAAAAGTAAAGTAGTTGCAAACTCATGCTTTTAGAGACTTGTTTGGGCTCATGAGAGGAGTAGAAAAACATCAAAAATTTCAGTCCTGCATGATTCTACCAAGAAATGTGTGTTCATTGAAACCGCTGGTTTTTGATAGTTTGGGCCCTATTGAATAATGAATGTTTTGAATTTTCTCCAAAAGTAAAGTAGTTGCAAACTCATCCTTTTAGAAACTTGTTTGGGCTGTTGAGAGGAGTAAAAAACCATCAAAAATTTCAATCCTGCATGATTCTACCAAGAAATGTGATTCTTCATTCAAAACGCTGGTTTTTGCTATTGGGCTCTATTGAATAATGAATGTTTTGAATTTTCTCCAAAAGTAAAGTAGTTGCAAACTCATGCTTTTAGAGACTTGTTTGGGCTCATGAGAGGAGTAGAAAAACATCAAAAATTTCAGTCCTGCATGATTCTACCAAGAAATGTGTGTTCATTGAAACCGCTGGTTTTTGATAGTTAGGGCCCTATTGAATAATGAATGTTTTGAATTTTCTCCAAAAGTAAAGTAGTTGCAAACTCATCCTTTTAGAAACTTGTTTGGGCTGTTGAGAGGAGTAAAAAACCATCAAAAATTTCAATCCTGCATGATTCTACCAAGAAATGTGATTCTTCATTCAAAACGCTGGTTTTTGCTATTGGGCTCTATTGAATAATGAATGTTTTGAATTTTCTCCAAAAGTAAAGTAGTTGCAAACTCATGCTTTTAGAGACTTGTTTGGGCTCATGAGAGGAGTAGAAAAACATCAAAAATTTCAGTCCTGCATGATTCTACCAAGAAATGTGTGTTCATTGAAACCGCTGGTTTTTGATAGTTTGGGCCCTATTGAATAATGAATGTTTTGAATTTTCTCCAAAAGTAAAGTAGTTGCAAACTCATCCTTTTAGAAACTTGTTTGGGCTGTTGAGAGGAGTAAAAAACCATCAAAAATTTCAATCCTGCATGATTCTACCAAGAAATGTGATTCTTCATTCAAAACGCTGGTTTTTGCTATTGGGCTCTATTGAATAATGAATGTTTTGAATTTTCTCCAAAAGTAAAGTAGTTGCAAACTCATGCTTTTAGAGACTTGTTTGGGCTCATGAGAGGAGTAGAAAAACATCAAAAATTTCAGTCCTGCATGATTCTACCAAGAAATGTGTGTTCATTGAAACCGCTGGTTTTTGATAGTTTGGGCCCTATTGAATAATGAATGTTTTGAATTTTCTCCAAAAGTAAAGTAGTTGCAAACTCATCCTTTTAGAAACTTGTTTGGGCTGTTGAGAGGAGTAAAAAACCATCAAAAATTTCAATCCTGCATGATTCTACCAAGAAATGTGATTCTTCATTCAAAACGCTGGTTTTTGCTATTGGGCTCTATTGAATAATGAATGTTTTGAATTTTCTCCAAAAGTAAAGTAGTTGCAAACTCATGCTTTTAGAGACTTGTTTGGGCTCATGAGAGGAGTAGAAAAACATCAAAAATTTCAGTCCTGCATGATTCTACCAAGAAATGTGTGTTCATTGAAACCGCTGGTTTTTGATAGTTTGGGCCCTATTGAATAATGAATGTTTTGAATTTTCTCCAAAAGTAAAGTAGTTGCAAACTCATCCTTTTAGAAACTTGTTTGGGCTGTTGAGAGGAGTAAAAAACCATCAAAAATTTCAATCCTGCATGATTCTACCAAGAAATGTGATTCTTCATTCAAAACGCTGGTTTTTGCTATTGGGCTCTATTGAATAATGAATGTTTTGAATTTTCTCCAAAAGTAAAGTAGTTGCAAACTCATGCTTTTAGAGACTTGTTTGGGCTCATGAGAGGAGTAGAAAAACATCAAAAATTTCAGTCCTGCATGATTCTACCAAGAAATGTGTGTTCATTGAAACCGCTGGTTTTTGATAGTTTGGGCCCTATTGAATAATGAATGTTTTGAATTTTCTCCAAAAGTAAAGTAGTTGCAAACTCATCCTTTTAGAAACTTGTTTGGGCTGTTGAGAGGAGTAAAAAACCATCAAAAATTTCAATCCTGCATGATTTTACCAAGAAATGTGATTCTTCATTCAAAACCTGATTTTTGCTATTGGGCTCTATTGAATAGTGAATGTTTTGAATTTTCTCCAAAAGTAAAGTAGTTGCAAACTCATGCTTTTAGAGACTTGTTTGGGCTCATGAGAGGAGTAGAAAAACATCAAAAATTTCAGTCCTGCATGATTCTACCAAGAAATGTGGGTTCATTCAAACCGCTGGTTTTTGATAGTTTGGGCCCTATTGAATAATGAATGTTTTGAATTTTCTCCAAAAGTAAAGTAGTTGCAAACTCATGCTTTTAGAGACTTGTTTGGGCTCATGAGAGGAGTAGAAAAACATCAAAAATTTCAGTCCTGCATGATTCTACCAAGAAATGTGTGTTCATTGAAACCGCTGGTTTTTGATAGTTTGGGCCCTATTGAATAATGAATGTTTTGAATTTTCTCCAAAAGTAAAGTAGTTGCAAACTCATCCTTTTAGAAACTTGTTTGGGCTGTTGAGAGGAGTAAAAAACCATCAAAAATTTCAATCCTGTATGATTTTACCAAGAAATGTGATTCTTCATTCAAAACCTGATTTTTGCTATTGGGCTCTATTGAATAGTGAATGTTTTGAATTTTCTCCAAAAGTAAAGTAGTTGCAAACTCATGCTTTTAGAGACTTGTTTGGGCTCATGAGAGGAGTAGAAAAACATCAAAAATTTCAGTCCTGCATGATTCTACCAAGAAATGTGTGTTCATTGAAACCGCTGGTTTTTGATAGTTTGGGCCCTATTGAATAATGAATGTTTTGAATTTTCTCCAAAAGTAAAGTAGTTGCAAACTCATCCTTTTAGAAACTTGTTTGGGCTGTTGAGAGGAGTAAAAAACCATCAAAAATTTCAATCCTCCATGATTTTACCAAGAAATGTGATTCTTCATTCAAAACCTGATTTTTGCTATTGGGCTCTATTGAATAGTGAATGTTTTGAATTTTCTCCAAAAGTAAAGTAGTTGCAAACTCATGCTTTTAGAGACTTGTTTGGGCTCATGAGATGAGTAGAAAAACATCAAAAATTTCAGTCCTGCATGATTCTACCAAGACATGTGTGTTCATTGAAACGGCTGGTTTTTGATAGTTTGGGCCCTATTGAATAATGAATGTTTTGAATTTTCTCCAAAAGTAAAGTAGTTGCAAACTCATCCTTTTAGAAACTTGTTTGGGCTGTTGAGAGGAGTAAAAAACCATCAAAAATTTCAATCCTGCATGATTCTACCAAGAAATGTGATTCTTCATTCAAAACGCTGGTTTTTGCTATTGGGCTCTATTGAATAATGAATGTTTTGAATTTTCTCCAAAAGTAAAGTAGTTGCAAACTCATGCTTTTAGAGACTTGTTTGGGCTCATGAGAGGAGTAGAAAAACATCAAAAATTTCAGTCCTGCATGATTCTACCAAGAAATGTGTGTTCATTCAAACCGCTGGTTTTTGATAGTTTGGGCCCTATTGAATAATGAATGTTTTGAATTTTCTCCAAAAGTAAAGTAGTTGCAAACTCATGCTTTTAGAGACTTGTTTGGGCTCATGAGAGGAGTAGAAAAACATCAAAAATTTCAGTCCTGCATGATTCTACCAAGAAATGTGTGTTCATTGAAACCGCTGGTTTTTGATAGTTTGGGCCCTATTGAATAATGAATGTTTTGAATTTTCTCCAAAAGTAAAGTAGTTGCAAACTCATCCTTTTAGAAACTTGTTTGGGCTGTTGAGAGGAGTAAAAAACCATCAAAAATTTCAATCCTGCATGATTCTACCAAGAAATGTGATTCTTCATTCAAAACGCTGGTTTTTGCTATTGGGCTCTATTGAATAATGAATGTTTTGAATTTTCTCCAAAAGTAAAGTAGTTGCAAACTCATGCTTTTAGAGACTTGTTTGGGCTCATGAGAGGAGTAGAAAAACATCAAAAATTTCAGTCCTGCATGATTCTACCAAGAAATGTGTGTTCATTGAAACAAGCTGGTTTTTGATAGTTTGGGCCCTATTGAATAATGAATGTTTTAAATTTTCTCCAAAAGTAAAGTAGTTGCAAACTCATCCTTTTAGAAACTTGTTTGGGCTGTTGAGAGGAGTAAAAAAACATCAAAAATTTCAATCCTGCATGATTTTACCAAGAAATGTGATTCTTCATTCAAAACCTGATTTTTGCTATTGGGCTCTATTGAATAGTGAATGTTTTGAATTTTCTCCAAAAGTAAAGTAGTGGCAAACTCATGCTTTTAGAGACTTGTTTGGGCTCATGAGAGGAGTAGAAAAACATCAAAAATTTCAGTCCTGCATGATTCTACCAAGAAATGTGTGTTCATTCAAACCGCTGGTTTTTGATAGTTTGGGCCCTATTGAATAATGAATGTTTTGAATTTTCTCCAAAAGTAAAGTAGTTGCAAACTCATGCTTTTAGAGACTTGTTTGGGCTCATGAGAGGAGTAGAAAAACATCAAAAATTTCAGTCCTGCATGATTCTACCAAGAAATGTGTGTTCATTCAAACCGCTGGTTTTTGATAGTTTGGGCCCTATTGCATAATGAATGTTTTTAATTTTCTCCAAAAGTAAAGTAGTTGCAAACTCATCCTTTTAGAACCTTGTTTGGGCTGTTGAGAGGAGTAAAAAACCATCAAAAATTTCAATCCTGCATGATTCTTCCAAGAAATGTGATTCTTCATTCAAAACGCTGGTTTTTGCTATTGGGCTCTATTGAATAATGAATGTTTTGAATTTTCTCCAGAAGTAAAGTAGTTGCAAACTCATGCTTTTAGAGACTTGTTTGGGCTCATGAGAGGAGTAGAAAAACATCAAAAATTTCAGTCCTGCATGATTCTACCAAGAAATGTGTGTTCATTGAAACAGCTGGTTTTTGATAGTTTGGGCCCTATTGAATAATGAATGTTTTGAATTTTCTCCAAAAGTAAAGTAGTTGCAAACTCATCCTTTTAGAACCTTGTTTGGGCTGTTGAGAGGAGTAAAAAACCATCAAAAATTTCAATCCTGCATGATTCTACCAAGAAATGTGATTCTTCATTCAAAACCTGATTTTTGCTATTGGGCTCTATTGAATAGTGAATGTTTTGAATTTTCTCCAAAAGTAAAGTAGTTGCAAACTCATGCTTTTAGAGACTTGTTTGGGCTCATGAGATGAGTAGAAAAACATCAAAAATTTCAGTCCTGCATGATTCTACCAAGACATGTGTGTTTTTTGAAACGGCTGGTTTTTGATAGTTTGGGCCCTATTGAATAATGAATGTTTTGAATTTTCTCCAAAAGTAAAGTAGTTGCAAACTCATCCTTTTAGAAACTTGTTTGGGCTGTTGAGAGGAGTAAAAAACCATCAAAAATTTCAATCCTGCATGATTCTACCAAGAAATGTGATTCTTCATTCAAAACGCTGGTTTTTGCTATTGGGCTCTATTGAATAATGAATGTTTTGAATTTTCTCCAAAAGAAAAGTAGTTGCAAACTCATGCTTTTAGAGATTTGTTTGGGCTCATGAGAGGAGTAGAAAAACATCAAAAATTTCAGTCCTGCATGATTCTACCAAGAAATGTGTGTTCATTGAAATCGCTGGTTTTTGATAGTTTGGGCCCTATTGAATAATGAATGTTTTAAATTTTCTCCAAAAGTAAAGTAGTTGCAAACTCATCCTTTTAGAAACTTGTTTGGGCTGTTGAGAGGAGTAAAAAACCATCAAAAATTTCAATCCTGCATGATTTTACCAAGAAATGTGATTCTTCATTCAAAACCTGATTTTTGCTATTGGGCTCTATTGAATAGTGAATGTTTTGAATTTTCTCCAAAAGTAAAGTAGTTGCAAACTCATGCTTTTAGAGACTTGTTTGGGCTCATGAGAGGAGTAGAAAAACATCAAAAATTTCAGTCCTGCATGATTCTACCAAGAAATGTGTGTTCATTCAAACCGCTGGTTTTTGATAGTTTGGGCCCTATTGAATAATGAATGTTTTGAATTTTCTCCAAAAGTAAAGTAGTTGCAAACTCATGCTTTTAGAGACTTGTTTGGGCTCATGAGAGGAGTAGAAAAACATCAAAAATTTCAGTCCTGCATGATTCTACCAAGAAATGTGTGTTCATTGAAACCGCTGGTTTTTGATAGTTTGGGCCCTATTGAATAATGAATGTTTTGAATTTTCTTCAAAAGTAAAGTAGTTGCAAACTCATCCTTTTAGAAACTTGTTTGGGCTGTTGAGAGGAGTAAAAAACCATCAAAAATTTCAATCCTGCATGATTCTACCAAGAAATGTGATTCTTCATTCAAAACGCTGGTTTTTGCTATTGGGCTCTATTGAATAATGAATGTTTTGAATTTTCTCCAAAAGTAAAGTAGTTGCAAACTCATGCTTTTAGAGACTTGTTTGGGCTCATGAGAGGAGTAGAAAAACATCAAAAATTTCAGTCCTGCATGATTCTACCAAGAAATGTGTGTTCATTGAAACCGCTGGTTTTTGATAGTTTGGGCCCTATTGAATAATGAATGTTTTTAATTTTCTCCAAAAGTAAAGTAGTTGCAAACTCATCCTTTTAGAAGCTTGTTTGGGCTGTTGAGAGGAGTAAAAAACCATCAAAAATTTCAATCCTGCATGATTCTACCAAGAAATGTGATTCTTCATTCAAAACGCTGGTTTTTGCTATTGGGCTCTATTGAATAATGAATGTTTTGAATTTTCTCCAAAAGTAAAGTAGTTGCAAACTCATGCTTTTAGAGATTTGTTTGGGCTCATGAGAGGAGTAGAAAAACATCAAAAATTTCAGTCCTGCATGATTCTACCAAGAAATGTGTGTTCATTGAAACCGCTGGTTTTTGATAGTTTGGGCCCTATTGAATAATGAATGTTTTAAATTTTCTCCAAAAGTAAAGTAGTTGCAAACTCATCCTTTTAGAAACTTGTTTGGGCTGTTGAGAGGAGTAAAAAACCATCAAAAATTTCAATCCTGCATGATTTTACCAAGAAAAGTGATTCCTCATTCAAAACCTGATTTTTGCTATTGGGCTCTATTGAATAGTGAATGTTTTGAATTTTCTCCAAAAGTAAAGTAGTTGCAAACTCATGCTTTTAGAGACTTGTTTGGGCTCATGAGAGGAGTAGAAAAACATCAAAAATTTCAGTCCTGCATGATTCTACCAAGAAATGTGTGTTCATTCAAACCGCTGGTTTTTGATAGTTTGGGCCCTATTGAATAATGAATGTTTTGAATTTTCTCCAAAAGTAAAGTAGTTGCAAACTCATGCTTTTAGAGACTTGTTTGGGCTCATGAGAGGAGTAGAAAAACATCAAAAATTTCAGTCCTGCATGATTCTACCAAGAAATGTGTGTTCATTCAAACCGCTGGTTTTTGATAGTTTGGGCCCTATTGAATAATGAATGTTTTGAATTTTCTCCAAAAGTAAAGTAGTTGCAAACTCATCCTTTTAGAAACTTGTTTGGGCTGTTGAGAGGAGTAAAAAACCATCAAAAATTTCAATCCTGCATGATTCTACCAAGAAATGTGATTCTTCATTCAAAACGCTGGTTTTTGCTATTGGGCTCTATTGAATAATGAATGTTTTGAATTTTCTCCAGAAGTAAAGTAGTTGCAAACTCATGCTTTTAGAGACTTGTTTGGGCTCATGAGAGGAGTAGAAAAACATCAAAAATTTCAGTCCTGCATGATTCTACCAAGAAATGTGTGTTCATTGAAACCGCTGGTTTTTGATAGTTTGGGCCCTATTGAATAATGAATGTTTTGAATTTTCTCCAAAAGTAAAGTAGTTGCAAACTCATCCTTTTAGAAACTTGTTTGGGCTGTTGAGAGGAGTAAAAAACCATCAAAAATTTCAATCCTGCATGATTCTACCAAGAAATGTGATTCTTCATTCAAAACGCTGGTTTTTGCTATTGGGCTCTATTGAATAATGAATGTTTTGAATTTTCTCCAAAAGTAAAGTAGTTGCAAACTCATGCTTTTAGAGACTTGTTTGGGCTCATGAGAGGAGTAGAAAAACATCAAAAATTTCAGTCCTGCATGATTCTACCAAGAAATGTGTGTTCATTGAAACCGCTGGTTTTTGATAGTTTGGGCCCTATTGAATAATGAATGTTTTGAATTTTCTCCAAAAGTAAAGTAGTTGCAAACTCATCCTTTTAGAAACTTGTTTGGGCTGTTGAGAGGAGTAAAAAACCATCAAAAATTTCAATCCTGCATGATTCTACCAAGAAATGTGATTCTTCATTCAAAACGCTGGTTTTTGCTATTGGGCTCTATTGAATAATGAATGTTTTGAATTTTCTCCAAAAGTAAAGTAGTTGCAAACTCATGCTTTTAGAGACTTGTTTGGGCTCATGAGAGGAGTAGAAAAACATCAAAAATTTCAGTCCTGCATGATTCTACCAAGAAATGTGTGTTCATTGAAACCGCTGGTTTTTGATAGTTTGGGCCCTATTGAATAATGAATGTTTTGAATTTTCTCCAAAAGTAAAGTAGTTGCAAACTCATCCTTTTAGAAACTTGTTTGGGCTGTTGAGAGGAGTAAAAAACCATCAAAAATTTCAATCCTGCATGATTCTACCAAGAAATGTGATTCTTCATTCAAAACGCGGGTTTTTGCTATTGGGCTCTATTGAATAATGAATGTTTTGAATTTTCTCCAAAAGTAAAGTAGTTGCAAACTCATGCTTTTAGAGACTTGTTTGGGCTCATGAGAGGAGTAGAAAAACATCAAAAATTTCAGTCCTGCATGATTCTACCAAGAAATGTGTGTTCATTGAAACCGCTGGTTTTTGATAGTTTGGGCCCTATTGAATAATGAATGTTTTGAATTTTCTCCAAAAGTAAAGTAGTTGCAAACTCATCCTTTTAGAAACTTGTTTGGGCTGTTGAGAGGAGTAAAAAACCATCAAAAATTTCAATCCTGCATGATTCTACCAAGAAATGTGATTCTTCATTCAAAACGCTGGTTTTTGCTATTGGGCTCTATTGAATAATGAATGTTTTGAATTTTCTCCAAAAGTAAAGTAGTTGCAAACTCATGCTTTTAGAGATTTGTTTGGGCTCATGAGAGGAGTAGAAAAACATCAAAAATTTCAGTCCTGCATGATTCTACCAAGAAATGTGTGTTCATTGAAACCGCTGGTTTTTGATAGTTTGGGCCCTATTGAATAATGAATGTTTTAAATTTTCTCCAAAAGTAAAGTAGTTGCAAAGTCATCCTTTTAGAAACTTGTTTGGGCTGTTGAGAGGAGTAAAAAACCATCAAAAATTTCAATCCTGCATGATTTTACCAAGAAATGTGATTCTTCATTCAAAACCTGATTTTTGCTATTGGGCTCTATTGAATAGTGAATGTTTTGAATTTTCTCCAAAAGTAAAGTAGTTGCAAACTCATGCTTTTAGAGACTTGTTTGGGCTCATGAGAGGAGTAGAAAAACATCAAAAATTTCAGTCCTGCATGATTCTACCAAGAAATGTGTGTTCATTCAAACCGCTGGTTTTTGATAGTTTGGGCCCTATTGAATAATGAATGTTTTGAATATTCTCCAAAAGTAAAGTAGTTTCAAACTCATGCTTTTAGAGACTTGTTTGGGCTCATGAGAGGAGTAGAAAAACATCAAAAATTTCAGTCCTGCATGATTCTACCAAGAAATGTGTGTTCATTCAAACCGCTGGTTTTTGATAGTTTGGGCCCTATTGAATAATGAATGTTTTGAATTTTCTCCAAAAGTAAAGTAGTTGCAAACTCATCCTTTTAGAAACTTGTTTGGGCTGTTGAGAGGAGTAAAAAACCATCAAAAATTTCAATCCTGCATGATTCTACCAAGAAATGTGATTCTTCATTCAAAACGCTGGTTTTTGCTATTGGGCTCTATTGAATAATGAATGTTTTGAATTTTCTCCAGAAGTAAAGTAGTTGCAAACTCATGCTTTTAGAGACTTGTTTGGGCTCATGAGAGGAGTAGAAAAACATCAAAAATTTCAGTCCTGCATGATTCTACCAAGAAATGTGTGTTCATTGAAACCGCTGGTTTTTGATAGTTTGGGCCCTATTGAATAATGAATGTTTTGAATTTTCTCCAAAAGTAAAGTAGTTGCAAACTCATCCTTTTAGAAACTTGTTTGGGCTGTTGAGAGGAGTAAAAAACCATCAAAAATTTCAATCCTGCATGATTCTACCAAGAAATGTGATTCTTCATTCAAAACCTGATTTTTGCTATTGGGCTCTATTGAATAGTGAATGTTTTGAATTTTCTCCAAAAGTAAAGTAGTTGCAAACTCATGCTTTTAGAGACTTGTTTGGGCTCATGAGATGAGTAGAAAAACATCAAAAATTTCAGTCCTGCATGATTCTACCAAGACATGTGTGTTCATTGAAACCGCTGGTTTTTGATAGTTTGGGCCCTATTGAATAATGAATGTTTTGAATTTTCTCCAAAAGTAAAGTAGTTGCAAACTCATCCTTTTAGAAACTTGTTTGGGCTGTTGAGAGGAGTAAAAAACCATCAAAAATTTCAATCCTGCATGATTCTACCAAGAAATGTGATTCTTCATTCAAAACGCTGGTTTTTGCTATTGGGCTCTATTGAATAATGTTTTGAATTTTCTCCAAATGTAAAGTAGTTGCAAACTCATGCTTTTAGAGATTTGTTTGGGCTCATGAGAGGAGTAGAAAAACATCAAAAATTTCAGTCCTGCATGATTCTACCAAGAAATGTGTGTTCATTGAAACCACTGGTTTTTGATAGTTTGGGCCCTATTGAATAATGAATGTTTTAAATTTTCTCCAAAAGTAAAGTAGTTGCAAACTCATCCTTTTAGAAACTTGTTTGGGCTGTTGAGAGGAGTAAAAAACCATCAAAAATTTCAATCCTGCATGATTTTACCAAGAAATGTGATTCTTCATTCAAAACCTGATTTTTGCTATTGGGCTCTATTGAATAGTGAATGTTTTGAATTTTCTCCAAAAGTAAAGTAGTTGCAAACTCATGCTTTTAGAGACTTGTTTGGGCTCATGAGAGGAGTAGAAAAACATCAAAAATTTCAGTCCTGCATGATTCTACCAAGAAATGTGTGTTCATTCAAACCGCTGGTTTTTGATAGTTTGGGCCCTATTGAATAATGAATGTTTTGAATTTTCTCCAAAAGTAAAGTAGTTGCAAACTCATGCTTTTAGAGACTTGTTTGGGCTCATGAGAGGAGTAGAAAAACATCAAAAATTTCAGTCCTGCATGATTCTACCAAGAAATGTGTGTTCATTCAAACCGCTGGTTTTTGATAGTTTGGGCCCTATTGAATAATGAATGTTTTCAATTTTCTCCAAAAGTAAAGTAGTTGCAAACTCATCCTTTTAGAAACTTGTTTGGGCTGTTGAGAGGAGTAAAAAACCATCAAAAATTTCAATCCTGCATGATTTTACCAAGAAATGTGATTCTTCATTCAAAACCTGATTTTTGATTATTGAATAGTGAATGTTTTGAATTTTCTCCAAAAGTAAAGTAGTTGCAAACTCATGCTTTTAGAGACTTGTTTGGGCTCATGAGAGGAGTAGAAAAACATCAAAAATTTCAGTCCTGCATGATTCTACCAAGAAATGTGTGTTCATTGAAACCGCTGGTTTTTGATAGTTTGGGCCCTATTGAATAATGAATGTTTTGAATTTTCTCCAAAAGTAAAGTAGTTGCAAACTCATCCTTTTAGAAACTTGTTTGGGCTGTTGAGAGGAGTAAAAAACCATCAAAAATTTCAATCCTGCATGATTCTACCAAGAAATGTGATTCTTCATTCAAAACGCTGGTTTTTGCTATTGGGCTCTATTGAATAATGAATGTTTTGAATTTTCTCCAAAAGTAAAGTAGTTGCAAACTCATGCTTTTAGAGATTTGTTTGGGCTCATGAGAGGAGTAGAAAAACATCAAAAATTTCAGTCCTGCATGATTCTACCAAGAAATGTGTGTTCATTGAAACCGCTGGTTTTTGATAGTTTGGGCCCTATTGAATAATGAATGTTTTAAATTTTCTCCAAAAGTAAAGTAGTTGCAAACTCATCCTTTTAGAAACTTGTTTGGGCTGTTGAGAGGAGTAAAAAACCATCAAAAATTTCAATCCTGCATGATTTTACCAAGAAATGTGATTCTTCATTCAAAACCTGATTTTTGATTATTGAATAGTGAATGTTTTGAATTTTCTCCAAAAGTAAAGTAGTTGCAAACTCATGCTTTTAGAGACTTGTTTGGGCTCATGAGAGGAGTAGAAAAACATCAAAAATTTCAGTCCTGCATGATTCTACCAAGAAATGTGTGTTCATTGAAACCGCTGGTTTTTGATAGTTTGGGCCCTATTGAATAATGAATGTTTTGAATTTTCTCCAAAAGTAAAGTAGTTGCAAACTCATCCTTTTAGAAACTTGTTTGGGCTGTTGAGAGGAGTAAAAAACCATCAAAAATTTCAATCCTGCATGATTCTACCAAGAAATGTGATTCTTCATTCAAAACGCTGGTTTTTGCTATTGGGCTCTATTGAATAATGAATGTTTTGAATTTTCTCCAGAAGTAAAGTAGTTGCAAACTCATGCTTTTAGAGACTTGTTTGGGCTCATGAGAGGAGTAGAAAAACATCAAAAATTTCAGTCCTGCATGATTCTACCAAGAAATGTGTGTTCATTGAAACCGCTGGTTTTTGATAGTTTGGGCCCTATTGAATAATGAATGTTTTGAATTTTCTCCAAAAGTAAAGTAGTTGCAAACTCATCCTTTTAGAAACTTGTTTGGGCTGTTGAGAGGAGTAAAAAACCATCAAAAATTTCAATCCTGCATGATTCTACCAAGAAATGTGATTCTTCATTCAAAACCTGATTTTTGCTATTGGGCTCTATTGAATAGTGAATGTTTTGAATTTTCTCCAAAAGTAAAGTAGTTGCAAACTCATGCTTTTAGAGACTTGTTTGGGCTCATGAGATGAGTAGAAAAACATCAAAAATTTCAGTCCTGCATGATTCTACCAAGACATGTGTGTTCATTGAAACCGCTGGTTTTTGATAGTTTGGGCCCTATTGAATAATGAATGTTTTGAATTTTCTCCAAAAGTAAAGTAGTTGCAAACTCATCCTTTTAGAAACTTGTTTGGGCTGTTGAGAGGAGTAAAAAACCATCAAAAATTTCAATCCTGCATGATTCTACCAAGAAATGTGATTCTTCATTCAAAACGCTGGTTTTTGCTATTGGGCTCTATTGAATAATGTTTTGAATTTTCTCCAAATGTAAAGTAGTTGCAAACTCATGCTTTTAGAGATTTGTTTGGGCTCATGAGAGGAGTAGAAAAACATCAAAAATTTCAGTCCTGCATGATTCTACCAAGAAATGTGTGTTCATTGAAACCACTGGTTTTTGATAGTTTGGGCCCTATTGAATAATGAATGTTTTAAATTTTCTCCAAAAGTAAAGTAGTTGCAAACTCATCCTTTTAGAAACTTGTTTGGGCTGTTGAGAGGAGTAAAAAACCATCAAAAATTTCAATCCTGCATGATTTTACCAAGAAATGTGATTCTTCATTCAAAACCTGATTTTTGCTATTGGGCTCTATTGAATAGTGAATGTTTTGAATTTTCTCCAAAAGTAAAGTAGTTGCAAACTCATGCTTTTAGAGACTTGTTTGGGCTCATGAGAGGAGTAGAAAAACATCAAAAATTTCAGTCCTGCATGATTCTACCAAGAAATGTGTGTTCATTCAAACCGCTGGTTTTTGATAGTTTGGGCCCTATTGAATAATGAATGTTTTGAATTTTCTCCAAAAGTAAAGTAGTTGCAAACTCATGCTTTTAGAGACTTGTTTGGGCTCATGAGAGGAGTAGAAAAACATCAAAAATTTCAGTTCTGCATGATTCTACCAAGAAATGTGTGTTCATTCAAACCGCTGGTTTTTGATAGTTTGGGCCCTATTGAATAATGAATGTTTTCAATTTTCTCCAAAAGTAAAGTAGTTGCAAACTCATCCTTTTAGAAACTTGTTTGGGCTGTTGAGAGGAGTAAAAAACCATCAAAAATTTCAATCCTGCATGATTTTACCAAGAAATGTGATTCTTCATTCAAAACCTGATTTTTGCTATTGGGCTCTATTGAATAGTGAATGTTTTGAATTTTCTCCAAAAGTAAAGTAGTTGCAAACTCATGCTTTTAGAGACTTGTTTGGGCTCATGAGAGGAGTAGAAAAACATCAAAAATTTCAGTCCTGCATGATTCTACCAAGAAATGTGTGTTCATTCAAACCGCTGGTTTTTGATAGTTTGGGCCCTATTGAATAATGAATGTTTTGAATTTTCTCCAAAAGTAAAGTAGTTGCAAACTCATGCTTTTAGAGACTTGTTTGGGCTCATGAGAGGCGTAGAAAAACATCAAAAATTTCAGTCCTGCATGATTCTACCAAGAAATGTGTGTTCATTCAAACCGCTGGTTTTTGATAGTTTGGGCCCTATTGAATAATGAATGTTTTGAATTTTCTCCAAAAGTAAAGTAGTTGCAAACTCATCCTTTTAGAAACTTGTTTGGGCTGTTGAGAGGAGTAAAAAACCATCAAAAATTTCAATCCTGCATGATTCTACCAAGAAATGTGATTCTTCATTCAAAACGCTGGTTTTTGCTATTGGGCTCTATTGAATAATGAATGTTTTGAATTTTCTCCAAAAGTAAAGTAGTTGCAAACTCATGCTTTTAGAGACTTGTTTGGGCTCATGAGAGGAGTAGAAAAACATCAAAAATTTCAGTCCTGCATGATTCTACCAAGAAATGTGTGTTCATTGAAACCGCTGGTTTTTGATAGTTTGGGCCCTATTGAATAATGAATGTTTTGAATTTTCTCCAAAAGTAAAGTAGTTGCAAACTCATCCTTTTAGAAACTTGTTTGGGCTGTTGAGAGGAGTAAAAAACCATCAAAAATTTCAATCCTGCATGATTCTACCAAGAAATGTGATTCTTCATTCAAAACGCTGGTTTTTGCTATTGGGCTCTATTGAATAATGAATGTTTTGAATTTTCTCCAAAAGTAAAGTAGTTGCAAACTCATGCTTTTAGAGACTTGTTTGGGCTCATGAGAGGAGTAGAAAAACATCAAAAATTTCAGTCCTGCATGATTCTACCAAGAAATGTGTGTTCATTGAAACCGCTGGTTTTTGATAGTTTGGGCCCTATTGAATAATGAATGTTTTGAATTTTCTCCAAAAGTAAAGTAGTTGCAAACTCATCCTTTTAGAAACTTGTTTGGGCTGTTGAAAGGAGTAAAAAACCATCAAAAATTTCAATCCTGCATGATTCTACCAAGAAATGTGATTCTTCATTCAAAACGCTGGTTTTTGCTATTGGGCTCTATTGAATAATGAATGTTTTGAATTTTCTCCAAAAGTAAAGTAGTTGCAAACTCATGCTTTTAGAGACTTGTTTGGGCTCATGAGAGGAGTAGAAAAACATCAAAAATTTCAGTCCTGCATGATTCTACCAAGAAATGTGTGTTCATTGAAACCGCTGGTTTTTGATAGTTTGGGCCCTATTGAATAATGAATGTTTTGAATTTTCTCCAAAAGTAAAGTAGTTGCAAACTCATCCTTTTAGAAACTTGTTTGGGCTGTTGAGAGGAGTAAAAAACCATCAAAAATTTCAATCCTGCATGATTCTACCAAGAAATGTGATTCTTCATTCAAAACGCTGGTTTTTGCTATTGGGCTCTATTGAATAATGAATGTTTTGAATTTTCTCCAAAAGTAAAGTAGTTGCAAACTCATGCTTTTAGAGATTTGTTTGGGCTCATGAGAGGAGTAGAAAAACATCAAAAATTTCAGTCCTGCATGATTCTACCAAGAAATGTGTGTTCATTGAAACCGCTGGTTTTTGATAGTTTGGGCCCTATTGAATAATGAATGTTTTAAATTTTCTCCAAAAGTAAAGTAGTTGCAAACTCATCCTTTTAGAAACTTGTTTGGGCTGTTGAGAGGAGTAAAAAACCATCAAAAATTTCAATCCTGCATGATTTTACCAAGAAATGTGATTCTTCATTCAAAACCTGATTTTTGATTATTGAATAGTGAATGTTTTGAATTTTCTCCAAAAGTAAAGTAGTTGCAAACTCATGCTTTTAGAGACTTGTTTGGGCTCATGAGAGGAGTAGAAAAACATCAAAAATTTCAGTCCTGCATGATTCTACCAAGAAATGTGTGTTCATTGAAACCGCTGGTTTTTGATAGTTTGGGCCCTATTGAATAATGAATGTTTTGAATTTTCTCCAAAAGTAAAGTAGTTGCAAACTCATCCTTTTAGAAACTTGTTTGGGCTGTTGAGAGGAGTAAAAAACCATCAAAAATTTCAATCCTGCATGATTCTACCAAGAAATGTGATTCTTCATTCAAAACGCTGGTTTTTGCTATTGGGCTCTATTGAATAATGTTTTGAATTTTCTCCAAATGTAAAGTAGTTGCAAACTCATGCTTTTAGAGACTTGTTTGGGCTCATGAGAGGAGTAGAAAAACATCAAAAATTTCAGTCCTGCATGATTCTACCAAGAAATGTGTGTTCATTCAAACCGCTGGTTTTTGATAGTTTGGGCCCTATTGAATAATGAATGTTTTGAATTTTCTCCAAAAGTAAAGTAGTTGCAAACTCATCCTTTTAGAAACTTGTTTGGGCTGTTGAGAGGAGTAAAAAACCATCAAAAATTTCAATCCTGCATGATTTTACCAAGAAATGTGATTCTTCATTCAAAACCTGATTTTTGCTATTGGGCTCTATTGAATAGTGAATGTTTTGAATTTTCTCCAAAAGTAAAGTAGTTGCAAACTCATGCTTTTAGAGACTTGTTTGGGCTCATGAGAGGAGTAGAAAAACATCAAAAATTTCAGTCCTGCATGATTCTACCAAGAAATGTGTGTTCATTCAAACCGCTGGTTTTTGATAGTTTGGGCCCTATTGAATAATGAATGTTTTGAATTTTCTCCAAAAGTAAAGTAGTTGCAAACTCATGCTTTTAGAGACTTGTTTGGGCTCATGAGAGGAGTAGAAAAACATCAAAAATTTCAGTCCTGCATGATTCTACCAAGAAATGTGTGTTCATTGAAACCGCTGGTTTTTGATAGTTTGGGCCCTATTGAATAATGAATGTTTTGAATTTTCTCCAAAAGTAAAGTAGTTGCAAACTCATCCTTTTAGAAACTTGTTTGGGCTGTTGAGAGGAGTAAAAAACCATCAAAAATTTCAATCCTGCATGATTCTACCAAGAAATGTGATTCTTCATTCAAAACGCTGGTTTTTGCTATTGGGCTCTATTGAATAATGAATGTTTTGAATTTTCTCCAAAAGTAAAGTAGTTGCAAACTCATGCTTTTAGAGACTTGTTTGGGCTCATGAGAGGAGTAGAAAAACATCAAAAATTTCAGTCCTGCATGATTCTACCAAGAAATGTGTGTTCATTGAAACCGCTGGTTTTTGATAGTTTGGGCCCTATTGAATAATGAATGTTTTGAATTTTCTCCAAAAGTAAAGTAGTTGCAAACTCATCCTTTTAGAAACTTGTTTGGGCTGTTGAGAGGAGTAAAAAACCATCAAAAATTTCAATCCTGCATGATTCTACCAAGAAATGTGATTCTTCATTCAAAACGCTGGTTTTTGCTATTGGGCTCTATTGAATAATGAATGTTTTGAATTTTCTCCAAAAGTAAAGTAGTTGCAAACTCATGCTTTTAGAGATTTGTTTGGGCTCATGAGAGGAGTAGAAAAACATCAAAAATTTCAGTCCTGCATGATTCTACCAAGAAATGTGTGTTCATTGAAACCGCTGGTTTTTGATAGTTTGGGCCCTATTGAATAATGAATGTTTTAAATTTTCTCCAAAAGTAAAGTAGTTGCAAACTCATCCTTTTAGAAACTTGTTTGGGCTGTTGAGAGGAGTAAAAAACCATCAAAAATTTCAAACCTGCATGATTTTACCAAGAAATGTGATTCTTCATTCAAAACCTGATTTTTGCTATTGGGCTCTATTGAATAGTGAATGTTTTGAATTTTCTCCAAAAGTAAAGTAGTTGCAAACTCATGCTTTTAGAGACTTGTTTGGGCTCATGAGAGGAGTAGAAAAACATCAAAAATTTCAGTCCTGCATGATTCTACCAAGAAATGTGTGTTCATTCAAACCGCTGGTTTTTGATAGTTTGGGCCCTATTGAATAATGAATGTTTTGAATTTTCTCCAAAAGTAAAGTAGTTGCAAACTCATGCTTTTAGAGACTTGTTTGGGCTCATGAGAGGAGTAGAAAAACATCAAAAATTTCAGTCCTGCATGATTCTACCAAGAAATGTGTGTTCATTCAAACCGCTGGTTTTTGATAGTTTGGGCCCTATTGAATAATGAATGTTTTGAATTTTCTCCAAAAGTAAAGTAGTTGCAAACTCATCCTTTTAGAAACTTGTTTGGGCTGTTGAGAGGAGTAAAAAACCATCAAAAATTTCAATCCTGCATGATTCTACCAAGAAATGTGATTCTTCATTCAAAACGCTGGTTTTTGCTATTGGGCTCTATTGAATAATGAATGTTTTGAATTTTCTCCAGAAGTAAAGTAGTTGCAAACTCATGCTTTTAGAGACTTGTTTGGGCTCATGAGAGGAGTAGAAAAACATCAAAAATTTCAGTCCTGCATGATTCTACCAAGAAATGTGTGTTCATTGAAACCGCTGGTTTTTGATAGTTTGGGCCCTATTGAATAATGAATGTTTTGAATTTTCTCCAAAAGTAAAGTAGTTGCAAACTCATCCTTTTAGAAACTTGTTTGGGCTGTTGAGAGGAGTAAAAAACCATCAAAAATTTCAATCCTGCATGATTCTACCAAGAAATGTGATTCTTCATTCAAAACCTTATTTTTGCTATTGGGCTCTATTGAATAGTGAATGTTTTGAATTTTCTCCAAAAGTAAAGTAGTTGCAAACTCATGCTTTTAGAGACTTGTTTGGGCTCATGAGATGAGTAGAAAAACATCAAAAATTTCAGTCCTGCATGATTCTACCAAGACATGTGTGTTCATTGAAACGGCTGGTTTTTGATAGTTTGGGCCCTATTGAATAATGAATGTTTTGAATTTTCTCCAAAAGT
The DNA here is from genome assembly GCF_039654945.1 of Dendrobates tinctorius. Lineage (NCBI taxonomy): Eukaryota > Metazoa > Chordata > Amphibia > Anura > Dendrobatidae > Dendrobates > Dendrobates tinctorius. Next base: position 1,502,161 of record NW_027362096.1, read on the forward strand.
AAAGTAGTTGCAAACTCATCCTTTTAGAAACTTGTTTGGGCTGTTGAGAGGAGTAAAAAACCATCAAAAATTTCAATCCTGCATGATTCTACCAAGAAATGTGATTCTTCATTCAAAACGCTGGTTTTTGCTATTGGGCTCTATTGAATAATGTTTTGAATTTTCTCCAAAAGTAAAGTAGTTGCAAACTCATGCTTTTAGAGATTTGTTTGGGCTCATGAGAGGAGTAGAAAAACATCAAAAATTTCAGTCCTGCATGATTCTACCAAGAAATGTGTGTTCATTCAAACCGCTGGTTTTTGATACTTTGGGCCCTATTGAATAATGAATGTTTTGAATTTTCTCCAAAAGTAAAGTAGTTGCAAACTCATGCTTTTAGAGACTTGTTTGGGCTCATGAGAGGAGTAGAAAAACATCAAAAATTTCAGTCCTGCATGATTCTACCAAGAAATGTGTGTTCATTCAAACCGCTGGTTTTTGATAGTTTGGGCCCTATTGAATAATGAATGTTTTGAATTTTCTCCAAAAGTAAAGTAGTTGCAAACTCATGCTTTTAGAGACTTGTTTGGGCTCATGAGAGGAGTAGAAAAACATCAAAAATTTCAGTCCTGCATGATTCTACCAAGAAATGTGTGTTCATTCAAACCGCTGGTTTTTGATACTTTGGGCCCTATTGAATAATGAATGTTTTGAATTTTCTCCAAAAGTAAAGTAGTTGCAAACTCATCCTTTTAGAAACTTGTTTGGGCTGTTGAGAGGAGTAAAAAACCATCAAAAATTTCAATCCTGCATGATTTTACCAAGAAATGTGATTCTTCATTCAAAACCTGATTTTTGCTATTGGGCTCTATTGAATAGTGAATGTTTTGAATTTTCTCCAAAAGTAAAGTAGTTGCAAACTCATGCTTTTAGAGACTTGTTTGGGCTCATGAGAGGAGTAGAAAAACATCAAAAATTTCAGTCCTGCATGATTCTACCAAGAAATGTGTGTTCATTCAAACCGCTGGTTTTTGATAGTTTGGGCCCTATTGATTAATGAATGTTTTGAATTTTCTCCAAAAGTAAAGTAGTTGCAAACTCATGCTTTTAGAGACTTGTTTGGGCTCATGAGAGGAGTAGAAAAACATCAAAAATTTCAGTCCTGCATGATTCTACCAAGAAATGTGTGTTCATTCAAACCGCTGGTTTTTGAGTTTGGGCCCTATTGAATAATGAATGTTTTGAATTTTCTCCAAAAGTAAAGTAGTTGCAAACTCATCCTTTTAGAAACTTGTTTGGGCTGTTGAGAGGAGTAAAAAACCATCAAAAATTTCAATCCTGCATGATTCTACCAAGAAATGTGATTCTTCATTCAAAACCTGATTTTTGCTATTGGGCTCTATTGAATAGTGAATGTTTTGAATTTTCTCCAAAAGTAAAGTAGTTGCAAACTCATGCTTTTAGAGACTTGTTTGGGCTCATGAGATGAGTAGAAAAACATCAAAAATTTCAGTCCTGCATGATTCTACCAAGACATGTGTGTTCATTGAAACGGCTGGTTTTTGATAGTTTGGGCCCTATTGAATAATGAATGTTTTGAATTTTCTCCAAAAGTAAAGTAGTTGCAAACTCATCCTTTTAGAAACTTGTTTGGGCTGTTGAGAGGAGTAAAAAACCATCAAAAATTTCAATCCTGCATGATTCTACCAAGAAATGTGATTCTTCATTCAAAACGCTGGTTTTTGCTATTGGGCTCTATTGAATAATGTTTTGAATTTTCTCCAAAAGTAAAGTAGTTGCAAACTCATGCTTTTAGAGATTTGTTTGGGCTCATGAGAGGAGTAGAAAAACATCAAAAATTTCAGTCCTGCATGATTCTACCAAGAAATGTGTGTTCATTGAAACCGCTGGTTTTTGATAGTTTGGGCCCTATTGAATAATGAATGTTTTGAATTTTCTCCAAAAGTAAAGTAGTTGCAAACTCATCCTTTTAGAAACTTGTTTGGGCTGTTGAGAGGAGTAAAAAACCATCAAAAATTTCAATCCTGCATGATTCTACCAAGAAATGTGATTCTTCATTCAAAACGCTGGTTTTTGCTATTGGGCTCTATTGAATAATGAATGTTTTGAATTTTCTCCAAAAGTAAAGTAGTTGCAAACTCATGCTTTTAGAGACTTGTTTGGGCTCATGAGAGGAGTAGAAAAACATCAAAAATTTCAGTCCTGCATGATTCTACCAAGAAATGTGTGTTCATTGAAACCGCTGGTTTTTGATAGTTTGGGCCCTATTGAATAATGAATGTTTTGAATTTTCTCCAAAAGTAAAGTAGTTGCAAACTCATCCTTTTAGAAACTTGTTTGGGCTGTTGAGAGGAGTAAAAAACCATCAAAAATTTCAATCCTGCATGATTCTACCAAGAAATGTGATTCTTCATTCAAAACGCTGGTTTTTGCTATTGGGCTCTATTGAATAATGAATGTTTTGAATTTTCTCCAAAAGTAAAGTAATTGCAAACTCATGCTTTTAGAGACTTGTTTGGGCTCATGAGAGGAGTAGAAAAACATCAAAAATTTCAGTCCTGCATGATTCTACCAAGAAATGTGTGTTCATTGAAGCCGCTGGTTTTTGATAGTTTGGGCCCTATTGAATAATGAATGTTTTGAATTTTCTCCAAAAGTAAAGTAGTTGCAAACTCATCCTTTTAGAAACTTGTTTGGGCTGTTGAGAGGAGTAAAAAACCATCAAAAATTTCAATCCTGCATGATTCTACCAAGAAATGTGATTCTTCATTCAAAACGCTGGTTTTTGCTATTGGGCTCTATTGAATAATGAATGTTTTGAATTTTCTCCAAAAGTAAAGTAGTTGCAAACTCATGCTTTTAGAGACTTGTTTGGGCTCATGAGAGGAGTAGAAAAACATCAAAAATTTCAGTCCTGCATGATTCTACCAAGAAATGTGTGTTCATTGAAACCGCTGGTTTTTGATAGTTTGGGCCCTATTGAATAATGAATGTTTTGAATTTTCTCCAAAAGTAAAGTAGTTGCAAACTCATCCTTTTAGAAACTTGTTTGGGCTGTTGAGAGGAGTAAAAAACCATCAAAAATTTCAATCCTGCATGATTCTACCAAGAAATGTGATTCTTCATTCAAAACGCTGGTTTTTGCTATTGGGCTCTATTGAATAATGAATGTTTTGAATTTTCTCCAAAAGTAAAGTAGTTGCAAACTCATGCTTTTAGAGACTTGTTTGGGCTCATGAGAGGAGTAGAAAAACATCAAAAATTTCAGTCCTGCATGATTCTACCAAGAAATGTGTGTTCATTGAAACCGCTGGTTTTTGATAGTTTGGGCCCTATTGAATAATGAATGTTTTGAATTTTCTCCAAAAGTAAAGTAGTTGCAAACTCATCCTTTTAGAAACTTGTTTGGGCTGTTGAGAGGAGTAAAAAACCATCAAAAATTTCAATCCTGCATGATTCTACCAAGAAATGTGATTCTTCATTCAAAACGCGGGTTTTTGCTATTGGGCTCTATTGAATAATGAATGTTTTGAATTTTCTCCAAAAGTAAAGTAGTTGCAAACTCATGCTTTTAGAGACTTGTTTGGGCTCATGAGAGGAGTAGAAAAACATCAAAAATTTCAGTCCTGCATGATTCTACCAAGAAATGTGTGTTCATTGAAACCGCTGGTTTTTGATAGTTTGGGCCCTATTGAATAATGAATGTTTTGAATTTTCTCCAAAAGTAAAGTAGTTGCAAACTCATCCTTTTAGAAACTTGTTTGGGCTGTTGAGAGGAGTAAAAAACCATCAAAAATTTCAATCCTGCATGATTCTACCAAGAAATGTGATTCTTCATTCAAAACGCTGGTTTTTGCTATTGGGCTCTATTGAATAATGAATGTTTTGAATTTTCTCCAAAAGTAAAGTAGTTGCAAACTCATGCTTTTAGAGATTTGTTTGGGCTCATGAGAGGAGTAGAAAAACATCAAAAATTTCAGTCCTGCATGATTCTACCAAGAAATGTGTGTTCATTGAAACCGCTGGTTTTTGATAGTTTGGGCCCTATTGAATAATGAATGTTTTAAATTTTCTCCAAAAGTAAAGTAGTTGCAAACTCATCCTTTTAGAAACTTGTTTGGGCTGTTGAGAGGAGTAAAAAACCATCAAAAATTTCAATCCTGCATGATTTTACCAAGAAATGTGATTCTTCATTCAAAACCTGATTTTTGCTATTGGGCTCTATTGAATAGTGAATGTTTTGAATTTTCTCCAAAAGTAAAGTAGTTGCAAACTCATGCTTTTAGAGACTTGTTTGGGCTCATGAGAGGAGTAGAAAAACATCAAAAATTTCAGTCCTGCATGATTCTACCAAGAAATGTGTGTTCATTCAAACCGCTGGTTTTTGATAGTTTGGGCCCTATTGAATAATGAATGTTTTGAATATTCTCCATTTTCAATGAACTTTATTAAATTTTAAAATATAATAACAGTAATGTCTTCCAATGGGATTCCAATGTAGATGTCACATATGTAATAAATAAAGAAAGAGGGGAGGGGGGGGTTGGGGGAAGGTATGGGAAGGGAAAGAAGTTTGGAATGATTTTTAGTTGTTTTATTGAGACACACAAAGGTCAAACCACGAGGTAAAAGGAAAGAAGGATAAAGGGGGGGAGGGGGAGGGGAAATATAACAGTAATTTTACAATTATGAGATCAGTTGAGATAAACAACTAACAATAACAGTACAATTACCAAAATTGCAGGTACAATAGGAGTAAATTCAAATACAAATTAACCGTTGTTTAATAAAGCAATAATGCGGTTAGGGAGTTGTATATAATAAACAATAACCCTAATAAAATCAAATTGGACTAGGAGTGAATGAGAGAGATCAAAGCTAAGCTAGGAAGTGTTAAAATCTGACCAACATTTCCACCTCTTACAATAAGTCATATAGTAGTTATTAGCGATAGCATGGCTTTTTTCGTATGAATCATGAAGATTCATTTTATCAATGATGTCACTAAGTCTGGGAATTGAGTCTTCTTTCCAAAAGATAGCTATCGCATTTTTGGTTATTAAGAATAAATGGATAACAACGGATCGGTGATGGGGATGAATATCTTCAAGATCCAGGGATAACAAGGCCTTATGTGGAGTTAAAATGATTTTAGTTTTAGTGATCTTGTTAATTAAGTCAGAGATTTCGGACCATAAAGGTCTGATTCTTGAACAATCCCAGAACATGTGGAGTAAACTACCAACTTCACCACAATTCCTCCAGCAATCAGGGGATCTACCAGGAAAGATTTTTGCTAGTTTAAAGGGGGTAAAGTACCATCTAGACAGGATTTTAAAAAATGATTCGTGAAGATTAGCACATATATTAGACGAGTATGTTGATTTTAGTGCTTTAGACCATTGTTGTTGAGTTCTCGAAATGTTGAGGTCCTTTTCCCAGTTGAGCATAAAAGTGGTTTTTTCTGGTGCATTACTAGAATTAAGAAAATCGTAAATATTTCTCGACTTCCAATAGTATTTATTACCGGGATTACATATCAATAAGCTTGTGGAGTCTGTCAGAAAAGTTCTTTTTCTCAAAAGCTTCTTAATAAGTTTCTTTAAGTTAGATAGAAATTGAAAGTCATCAGTAGAAAGATTAAATTTAATTCGGAGTGAATTGTTGCAGAAAAATTGTTTACCATTATGCAAGTCCGCTAGTTTTTTAATACCAACCTTTTCCCAATTTGAAGGAATTTCCTTTTCCAATATTAAACCAAAAGTTTTAAGAGAGATATTTTTAATTTGTTGGTATTTGGAGCCTTTTTTGGTGTGTATTTGAGGTTTGGCTAAGTTTTTCCAAGCTAGTAGTGTGGCTGATGTTGTTGGAGGAAGATGTGATAAGCAATTAAATGATGTCAACCCATCCAAAATCAGTCTTGATAGCGGAGTATTTTTGTTCCAGCATCTTTCTATATCTACCCATATTGGGCAATTATCCTGATTAAACCATGGTAGGGATTGCATTATGAGATTCGAGTAGTAATAATTAACTAAGTTAGGAAGGGCTAAACCTCCTTCAATTTTCCCTCTAGTAAGTGAAAGGAATGCTACTCTAGCTCTTTTTCCATTAGAAACAAATTTGTTTACTAAGGATTGCAATTGTCTGATATATTTAAGGGGAATGGAAAGAGGCAAACACCTGAAAATGTAAAGTATCTTAGGGAGAGTGAGAAGTTTGAAGAGAACTATCCTCCCTACCCACGAAATTTCATGCTTAGAATGAGTATTAAATTCGATTTGAGTACTTTTAATGAGATTCTGCATATTCACTTCAATGGTTTTGGCAAAATTCCTAGTTATGGAGATGCCTAAATACAAAATTGCATCTTTTTCCCATTCGAATTTGGTAATGTTTTTAATACTAGTGATGGTTTCATTGCTAAGGAAAAAATCTAGAATTTTCGATTTCGTGTCATTTATTCTATAAAAGGAGACCCTAGAGAATTTTTCAATAATAGGAAGAACACCTTTAATTGAATCTAGCGGGTTTGAGAGACTTAATATAATATCGTCAGCAAATAATCCTATCTTATATTGTGTCTCACCTATTTGGATGCCCTTGACAAATTGGCTGGATCTAATAGTTTCTGCTAGAGGTTCCATTATTAACGCAAAAAGTAAAGGCGAAAGGGGACATCCTTGTCTAGTACCATTTGTAATCAAAATTTGCTTAGATAGATGGTTATTAGCATATATATTAGCAGAAGGGGACGAATAAAGTGCCATTATTGTATTTATTAGTTTAGAACCGAAACCAAATTTGTTTAGGGTGGCGGTTAAAAATTGCCAATTGACTCTGTCAAAGGCTTTTTCAGCGTCCAGAGCAAGGAGTAATGATGGAATCTTTTTGGTTTTGATATGGTCTATTAAATTAAATATTCTCCTAGTTCCATCGCTAGTTTGTCGACCAGTTATAAAGCCCAATTGATCTCTATGAACTATGTTTGGTAGTATTTTTTTCATTCTTGTAGCGATAATTTTAGAATAAATTTTAACATCGGTATTAATTAGTGATATAGGCCTATAGTTTTTGACAGAATCTAAATCTCCTTTCGGTTTAGGAATTAAGGATATAATGGCCTGCAGCATCTCTTGAGGAAATTTCCCAGTTTCAGAAGCTCTATTAAAAACCCTAGTTAAATACGGAGTCAATAAAGAGGCAAAGGTCAAGTAATAGTCATTTGAAAAACCATCAGGACCCGGTGATTTCTTAGTTTTGAGTGATTTAATGGCCTCAAGTACCTCAAGATCTGAGAAGGGAACCTCAAGAGATGATAATTGTTGATTAGAAAGTTTGGGTAAAGTAAGATGTGTAAGAAACTCATTAATTTTTTGTTTATTTGGTTGTGAAATACTTCGGTCATCTTTAAGATTATATAATGAAGTATAATAGTCAGCAAATTTGTTGACTATATCTGCCGGGTTAACTAGGTGTTCACCGTTATGTTTAATTTTATTGATCCTGTTTTTGATTCTATTCATTTTAAATTTTTGGGCCATAATCTTAGTCGGCTTGTTAAAAGAAGAGTAATAATTCGATTTCATGCTTTTAGCAAATTTTTCATATTCATTAAAAAGGATCGCTCTTAATTTAGTTCTAAGTTTGATAATTTCCAGATGGAGATTTGTGGAGGGATGAGTTAATTTTTTCTGAGTGTCCTCTTTGTGTTTTAATTCTAATTGTATTTTATTTATCTCTGTTTGATTCATTTTTTTATTTTTATAGGAAATATGTATCATCGTACCCCTAACAACTGCCTTATGGGCATTCCAAATTGAAAAAGGGCTCATGCCGTCTGTATCATTTTCTAAAAAAAAATTTGTAATTGACGATTCGATTTCTTTTTTTGAATCAGGCTTGTGTAATAGTGAAGAATTACATCTCCATAATGGGTGATGACTTGTTGCTCTACCTAGTAGAACTTCACATAAAACAGGCGCGTGATCTGAAAAGGTTCTGGGAAGGATCTCGATTTTTTTGAATTTGGAAATGGAAAGGGAATCTGTAATAAAAAGGTCTAATCTAGAAAAGGTTTTATGGACCGATGAATAGTGGGTAAATTCCAGGGAAGAAGTATTAAGACACCTGAAAATGTCTAAATATTCATGATTAATAAGCCAATTACCTAACTCTGGAAAAGCTGATCTGGTGGGAGAAGTGGAATCATAAACACCATTAGGGACAATATTAAAGTCCCCAGCCACAATCAGTGTACCTTTTTTAACCTCCTGTATTTTCTTTTCCAGATTATTAAAGTAGCGCATCTGGCCATCATTAGGCGCATAAACATTAACTAGGGTGGTTAATTGGTTTTCTATCAGACATATTAAAATTAGGTATCTTCCCTCTAAGTCGGAAATCTGTTCAATTATTTCAAAAGAAATTGAATTTTTAATCAAAGTAATCACTCCGGCCTTTTTAGACTCATTTAAAGATTTAAATGAATGTGGGAAATTCTTGTTTTCTAATCCAGGATGCCCTGATTTAGCTAATTTCACTTCCTGGAGACAGATTATGTCTGCTTTGCTTCTTTTGATCTCTCTCCATGTCCAGTACCTTTTAACGGGACTATTTAAACCCCTAACATTGAAAGATAAAATCTTAACCATAAACTAAAAAACAATGAACAAATAAACCGCAACACCAATAGAGGAAGCAACTGCAACTCGCAGATAAGCTTCCAAATGGGGAAAGTTCGTGTATCTCTGTAGGAAGCCTCCCACACGAAAAGAAGAAATTGATATATATATAAATTTTTCTTCAGCCCGGAGTCTCTCCTCTTTTATCGATGGAATCAAGAAACTTCATACCCTCCTGTGGAGACAAAATCGAAATCACCCTACCACCCTGGCTAATGAGGAGTTTAGTAGGGAACCCCCACCTGTACATCACGCCTTTCTTCCTTAATAAAGTAGTTACCTCATTAAAGTTTTTTCTTGACTGAATAGTATCTTTAGAGAGGTCCGCAAACGATTTGATATGGTCATAAGGGTGAGGGAGAAGTTTATTAGTTCTTAGGTAATTTAAGAATTTTTCTTTCGTGGAGAAGAAATGGAATCTAAGTATAGTGTCTCTAGGGACATCGGATGGTAAGGATCCAGGGCGAGGGAGTCTATGTATCCTATCAATCATAAGTTCTGGTTCTGGAATAGTTGGCAAGATTTTAATTAATATTTCTTTAACATAATTCTGTAAGCTATTTTGGTTTATCTTTTCTGAAATACCTCTCAATTTTAAGTTGTTTCTTCTACTACGATCCTCGAGATCAGCTAATTTGTTACGTAGAAAAGTAATCTCTTTTTGAGTATCATATTGTTGTTTTTGAAAGGCCTCAGATTTTTTCTCCAGAACCTCTATCTTGGTGACATTTTTATCAATCCTAGTATTAATTGTATCAATTTTAACTTGTAAGCGGTTAGTGTTTTCATCCAAAGTAGATTTTAAAGATCTATTAAGGGCTTGCATTATATCTTTGATATATTGTTCCGAAGCCCCCTTCTCCGAGGCCTGAATATCATCAAGGCCTGTAAGAGTACTTGAGTCCTCACTGACAGAGCTAAAATCTAATCTAGGCCTACATTTATCTGGGCTTTGTATGGGAGAAGCTTCATAAAATTCTTCTTCGTCTGAAAGAACAGAAGGACTCCCTAATTTAGGCTCGTCTCTCTTAGTCTTTCTCTTTACAGTCGTGTCCATCTCTGTTTGGATGATATCTAATTCCTGCATCATATTAGTGTTCCCTTTCTGCCCAATCGAGAATTTAGTACTTTTAGGAGTGGTAGGGGGGCTAATACAGATAGCTTGATCTAGCTCTGTTGAGTCTGATTTATGAGGCTTTTCCTTTAGTTGTTTAGTTTTACTGTTTCTCTGACTCATTATGCCAATGAAAAGGGTATCCCTGTCTAGTAATTATTAGGCCAAGAGTAAATATCAATACCTGTTACAGTTTAAGTGTATCAGAGCAAGTATAGATTAAATAACAGGAAGGATCGGTTTAGATTATCCCCAGTAAGATATACACAAGCCTATTTATAATACAAGATAAGGAAACTATTATATCAAATCCTCAACTAAGACCAAACAAATCACAATAAGTAGAAAAAGACACCACTGCAAAGAAAGACAATTTTGTAAATAACACTTCAGAGTCAAAATCCCTGTAAACAAATGGTCAGAAAACCTGAAGATCCAAAGCAGAGCACTCCAGTCGGGGCACCAGTATCAATCTGTTCCTTCTAATGTAGCTTCGACACCTTGTAAGTCTATTCTATAATATCGTCGATTTACGTGCTGCTCCTCTGCTTTCAGGTCCCACGATGCTCGTTCCCACGACCAGCAGAAACCTCGGCACTTCCTTCTATAAGGTACAGCACTCAGAACCCACGAGCGCACTGCTCTACTGCTGCTCCCAGTCGTAGATCGTTGCTATGGAACTACCACTGAATCGCTCTATCGAGAACAGACCCGTTCGGGGAATCCCCGTATGGAACTCGAACTGACAAGGAATTGCTGCTAAAAGGTCCTCCGCAATACTACTCCACCACTGCTCCTATTAGTATAACAGCCTCAGAGACGTTCACTCACCCACTGCAGAAGACTTTCCAATGGTTGTCACTCAGTCGTGTAGTTATTAAGTCCTTCAAAATGTCCACCGAGTTCCCCAACAAATACGTCAGCCACCACTTCAGACTTTCCGCCCTGTAGATTTTTTGTTGGCACCAAGTCCTATTTATCCTCCAACTTGTTGCTCAGGATTCTTTGGCTTCGCTCCTGGTCTGGACCCACACACACCGAACTCTGTTTTTGATGTTGGACCTCTGATGACAGTTTCTAACAATAAGTTGTTCTCTATAAAGTATCTAATTTGCACTCCAAGACAGGTAACACTCACTGTTTGAATTCGCGCCTTTTTCTTCAGAGATTCCCCTCCTCTCCGCTTGTGCGCGCCGCTGCTGTGAAGAGCAAGCGCGGGAAAGTTTAAATCAATCCACCGTTAGTAAGATCTGCTTCTCCCGCTCTTTTCTTAATGCGTCGCTGGTCTTTTTCCCCGGTAAACCGATCCTCCTCTTCTTCTCCCTTGTCTTTTTATCTAGCAGCGATCTCCTCACCTTTGTCTGGGCGCTCGATTTTAGTGAAGAGCAGAAGTGAAAGAGTCCTCCACCGTTGATCGATCTCCCGCTCTCCTCCCCAAGCGCCGCTGCACTGTCTTCAGATCTCTTCTTCTCAACTTAATTGCCGGCGCCGCTATTTTCACCAGCACTGCAGCGCCGCTGGTCCTCTGATCTTCCGAGGGCCACCGCTGGTCTCCGCAACAAAGTCCTTCTCTTTCAGCTGACTCCCGGGCCGCGAGCCCCCTCTGTTAGTTTTCCCGCCAATTCCCGCAAGTTCACGCAGCTTCTTCTTCTCCTTTGCCTGGGCTTTTCGTTATAATGGAGAGCAGAAGCAGAGATATTCCCGCCGGGTCACTCCACCACTGGTTAATCCCCCGCTCTCCTCCTTAGACGCCGCTGCACTTTCTTCCTTTCTCTTTCTCTGTATTCAGTTGCCGGCACCGCTGTTTTCCCCAGCACTGCTGTGCTGTGTTGCAGGTCCTCTAATCTTCCGAGGGCCACCGCTGGTACCGGCTGCACTGACCTCTTCTTTATGCAGGCTCCCAAGCCCCTGCTGTTTTTAGTTTTCCCGCCAGTATCTTCAGCGTCTCCTCTCTCCTCTGCTTAGCCGCGCCACTGCAGCTGAAGGCAGGCGCGGGAAAAACCTGCTGAGTCACTACACCTCCAGATTCAAAGGGCTGTATCTTGGGAATAATCCAACTTAGAGACTCCAGGAAGGTCTCAAAATATTCCTGGGAACGAGGTCTCTTAAGTCCAATATATTTTTGTGGCAAAATTCTTCTTGTTTGTTTTCTTCGTCGCTTAACAAGGATGGCTTCCTCAGAGCTCAGAGCTCACACAGCCTGCTCCATCGAGCTCCAAGCCACGCCCCCTTGAATATTCTCCAAAAGTAAAGTAGTTTCAAACTCATGCTTTTAGAGACTTGTTTGGGCTCATGAGAGGAGTAGAAAAACATCAAAAATTTCAGTCCTGCATGATTCTACCAAGAAATGTGTGTTCATTCAAACCGCTGGTTTTTGATAGTTTGGGCCCTATTGAATAATGAATGTTTTGAATTTTCTCCAAAAGTAAAGTAGTTGCAAACTCATCCTTTTAGAAACTTGTTTGGGCTGTTGAGAGGAGTAAAAAACCATCAAAAATTTCAATCCTGCATGATTCTACCAAGAAATGTGATTCTTCATTCAAAACGCTGGTTTTTGCTATTGGGCTCTATTGAATAATGAATGTTTTGAATTTTCTCCAGAAGTAAAGTAGTTGCAAACTCATGCTTTTAGAGACTTGTTTGGGCTCATGAGAGGAGTAGAAAAACATCAAAAATTTCAGTCCTGCATGATTCTACCAAGAAATGTGTGTTCATTGAAACCGCTGGTTTTTGATAGTTTGGGCCCTATTGAATAATGAATGTTTTGAATTTTCTCCAAAAGTAAAGTAGTTGCAAACTCATCCTTTTAGAAACTTGTTTGGGCTGTTGAGAGGAGTAAAAAACCATCAAAAATTTCAATCCTGCATGATTCTACCAAGAAATGTGATTCTCGTTCAAAACCTGATTTTTGCTATTGGGCTCTATTGAATAGTGAATGTTTTGAATTTTCTCCAAAAGTAAAGTAGTTGCAAACTCATGCTTTTAGAGACTTGTTTGGGCTCATGAGATGAGTAGAAAAACATCAAAAATTTCAGTCCTGCATGATTCTACCAAGACATGTGTGTTCATTGAAACCGCTGGTTTTTGATAGTTTGGGCCCTATTGAATAATGAATGTTTTGAATTTTCTCCAAAAGTAAAGTAGTTGCAAACTCATCCTTTTAGAAACTTGTTTGGGCTGTTGATAGGAGTAAAAAACCATCAAAAATTTCAATCCTGCATGATTCTACCAAGAAATGTGATTCTTCATTCAAAACGCTGGTTTTTGCTATTGGGCTCTATTGAATAATGTTTTGAATTTTCTCCAAATGTAAAGTAGTTGCAAACTCATGCTTTTAGAGATTTGTTTGGGCTCATGAGAGGAGTAGAAAAACATCAAAAATTTCAGTCCTGCATGATTCTACCAAGAAATGTGTGTTCATTGAAACCACTGGTTTTTGATAGTTTGGGCCCTATTGAATAATGAATGTTTTAAATTTTCTCCAAAAGTAAAGTAGTTGCAAACTCATCCTTTTAGAAACTTGTTTGGGCTGTTGAGAGGAGTAAAAAACCATCAAAAATTTCAATCCTGCATGATTTTACCAAGAAATGTGATTCTTCATTCAAAACCTGATTTTTGCTATTGGGCTCTATTGAATAGTGAATGTTTTGAATTTTCTCCAAAAATAAAGTAGTTGCAAACTCATGCTTTTAGAGACTTGTTTGGGCTCATGAGAGGAGTAGAAAAACATCAAAAATTTCAGTCCTGCATGATTCTACCAAGAAATGTGTGTTCATTCAAACCGCTGGTTTTTGATAGTTTGGGCCCTATTGAATAATGAATGTTTTGAATTTTCTCCAAAAGTAAAGTAGTTGCAAACTCATGCTTTTAGAGACTTGTTTGGGCTCATGAGAGGAGTAGAAAAACATCAAAAATTTCAGTCCTGCATGATTCTACCAAGAAATGTGTGTTCATTCAAACCGCTGGTTTTTGATAGTTTGGGCCCTATTGAATAATGAATGTTTTGAATTTTCTCCAAAAGTAAAGTAGTTGCAAACTCATCCTTTTAGAAACTTGTTTGGGCTGTTGAGAGGAGTAAAAAACCATCAAAAATTTCAATCCTGCATGATTTTACCAAGAAATGTGATTCTTCATTCAAAACCTGATTTTTGCTATTGGGCTCTATTGAATAGTGAATGTTTTGAATTTTCTCCAAAAGTAAAGTAGTTGCAAACTCATGCTTTTAGAGACTTGTTTGGGCTCATGAGAGGAGTAGAAAAACATCAAAAATTTCAGTCCTGCATGATTCTACCAAGAAATGTGTGTTCATTCAAACCGCTGGTTTTTGATAGTTTGGGCCCTATTGAATAATGAATGTTTTGAATTTTCTCCAAAAGTAAAGTAGTTGCAAACTCATGCTTTTAGAGACTTGTTTGGGCTCATGAGAGGCGTAGAAAAACATCAAAAATTTCAGTCCTGCATGATTCTACCAAGAAATGTGTGTTCATTCAAACCGCTGGTTTTTGATAGTTTGGGCCCTATTGAATAATGAATGTTTTGAATTTTCTCCAAAAGTAAAGTAGTTGCAAACTCATCCTTTTAGAAACTTGTTTGGGCTGTTGAGAGGAGTAAAAAACCATCAAAAATTTCAATCCTGCATGATTCTACCAAGAAATGTGATTCTTCATTCAAAACGCTGGTTTTTGCTATTGGGCTCTATTGAATAATGAATGTTTTGAATTTTCTCCAAAAGTAAAGTAGTTGCAAACTCATGCTTTTAGAGACTTGTTTGGGCTCATGAGAGGAGTAGAAAAACATCAAAAATTTCAGTCCTGCATGATTCTACCAAGAAATGTGTGTTCATTGAAACCGCTGGTTTTTGATAGTTTGGGCCCTATTGAATAATGAATGTTTTGAATTTTCTCCAAAAGTAAAGTAGTTGCAAACTCATCCTTTTAGAAACTTGTTTGGGCTGTTGAGAGGAGTAAAAAACCATCAAAAATTTCAATCCTGCATGATTCTACCAAGAAATGTGATTCTTCATTCAAAACGCTGGTTTTTGCTATTGGGCTCTATTGAATAATGAATGTTTTGAATTTTCTCCAAAAGTAAAGTAGTTGCAAACTCATGCTTTTAGAGACTTGTTTGGGCTCATGAGAGGAGTAGAAAAACATCAAAAATTTCAGTCCTGCATGATTCTACCAAGAAATGTGTGTTCATTGAAACCGCTGGTTTTTGATAGTTTGGGCCCTATTGAATAATGAATGTTTTGAATTTTCTCCAAAAGTAAAGTAGTTGCAAACTCATCCTTTTAGAAACTTGTTTGGGCTGTTGAAAGGAGTAAAAAACCATCAAAAATTTCAATCCTGCATGATTCTACCAAGAAATGTGATTCTTCATTCAAAACGCTGGTTTTTGCTATTGGGCTCTATTGAATAATGAATGTTTTGAATTTTCTCCAAAAGTAAAGTAGTTGCAAACTCATGCTTTTAGAGACTTGTTTGGGCTCATGAGAGGAGTAGAAAAACATCAAAAATTTCAGTCCTGCATGATTCTACCAAGAAATGTGTGTTCATTGAAACCGCTGGTTTTTGATAGTTTGGGCCCTATTGAATAATGAATGTTTTGAATTTTCTCCAAAAGTAAAGTAGTTGCAAACTCATCCTTTTAGAAACTTGTTTGGGCTGTTGAGAGGAGTAAAAAACCATCAAAAATTTCAATCCTGCATGATTCTACCAAGAAATGTGATTCTTCATTCAAAACGCTGGTTTTTGCTATTGGGCTCTATTGAATAATGAATGTTTTGAATTTTCTCCAAAAGTAAAGTAGTTGCAAACTCATGCTTTTAGAGATTTGTTTGGGCTCATGAGAGGAGTAGAAAAACATCAAAAATTTCAGTCCTGCATGATTCTACCAAGAAATGTGTGTTCATTGAAACCGCTGGTTTTTGATAGTTTGGGCCCTATTGAATAATGAATGTTTTAAATTTTCTCCAAAAGTAAAGTAGTTGCAAACTCATCCTTTTAGAAACTTGTTTGGGCTGTTGAGAGGAGTAAAAAACCATCAAAAATTTCAATCCTGCATGATTTTACCAAGAAATGTGATTCTTCATTCAAAACCTGATTTTTGATTATTGAATAGTGAATGTTTTGAATTTTCTCCAAAAGTAAAGTAGTTGCAAACTCATGCTTTTAGAGACTTGTTTGGGCTCATGAGAGGAGTAGAAAAACATCAAAAATTTCAGTCCTGCATGATTCTACCAAGAAATGTGTGTTCATTGAAACCGCTGGTTTTTGATAGTTTGGGCCCTATTGAATAATGAATGTTTTGAATTTTCTCCAAAAGTAAAGTAGTTGCAAACTCATCCTTTTAGAAACTTGTTTGGGCTGTTGAGAGGAGTAAAAAACCATCAAAAATTTCAATCCTGCATGATTCTACCAAGAAATGTGATTCTTCATTCAAAATGCTGGTTTTTGCTATTGGGCTCTATTGAATAATGTTTTGAATTTTCTCCAAATGTAAAGTAGTTGCAAACTCATGCTTTTAGAGACTTGTTTGGGCTCATGAGAGGAGTAGAAAAACATCAAAAATTTCAGTCCTGCATGATTCTACCAAGAAATGTGTGTTCATTCAAACCGCTGGTTTTTGATAGTTTGGGCCCTATTGAATAATGAATGTTTTGAATTTTCTCCAAAAGTAAAGTAGTTGCAAACTCATCCTTTTAGAAACTTGTTTGGGCTGTTGAGAGGAGTAAAAAACCATCAAAAATTTCAATCCTGCATGATTTTACCAAGAAATGTGATTCTTCATTCAAAACCTGATTTTTGCTATTGGGCTCTATTGAATAGTGAATGTTTTGAATTTTCTCCAAAAGTAAAGTAGTTGCAAACTCATGCTTTTAGAGACTTGTTTGGGCTCATGAGAGGAGTAGAAAAACATCAAAAATTTCAGTCCTGCATGATTCTACCAAGAAATGTGTGTTCATTCAAACCGCTGGTTTTTGATAGTTTGGGCCCTATTGAATAATGAATGTTTTGAATTTTCTCCAAAAGTAAAGTAGTTGCAAACTCATGCTTTTAGAGACTTGTTTGGGCTCATGAGAGGAGTAGAAAAACATCAAAAATTTCAGTCCTGCATGATTCTACCAAGAAATGTGTGTTCATTGAAACCGCTGGTTTTTGATAGTTTGGGCCCTATTGAATAATGAATGTTTTGAATTTTCTCCAAAAGTAAAGTAGTTGCAAACTCATCCTTTTAGAAACTTGTTTGGGCTGTTGAGAGGAGTAAAAAACCATCAAAAATTTCAATCCTGCATGATTCTACCAAGAAATGTGATTCTTCATTCAAAACGCTGGTTTTTGCTATTGGGCTCTATTGAATAATGAATGTTTTGAATTTTCTCCAAAAGTAAAGTAGTTGCAAACTCATGCTTTTAGAGACTTGTTTGGGCTCATGAGAGGAGTAGAAAAACATCAAAAATTTCAGTCCTGCATGATTCTACCAAGAAATGTGTGTTCATTGAAACCGCTGGTTTTTGATAGTTTGGGCCCTATTGAATAATGAATGTTTTGAATTTTCTCCAAAAGTAAAGTAGTTGCAAACTCATCCTTTTAGAAACTTGTTTGGGCTGTTGAGAGGAGTAAAAAACCATCAAAAATTTCAATCCTGCATGTTTCTACCAAGAAATGTGATTCTTCATTCAAAACGCTGGTTTTTGCTATTGGGCTCTATTGAATAATGAATGTTTTGAATTTTCTCCAAAAGTAAAGTAGTTGCAAACTCATGCTTTTAGAGATTTGTTTGGGCTCATGAGAGGAGTAGAAAAACATCAAAAATTTCAGTCCTGCATGATTCTACCAAGAAATGTGTGTTCATTGAAACCGCTGGTTTTTGATAGTTTGGGCC
The DNA here is from genome assembly GCF_039654945.1 of Dendrobates tinctorius. Lineage (NCBI taxonomy): Eukaryota > Metazoa > Chordata > Amphibia > Anura > Dendrobatidae > Dendrobates > Dendrobates tinctorius. The sequence goes on from NW_027362096.1 coordinate 1,519,843, forward strand.
CTATTGAATAATGAATGTTTTAAATTTTCTCCAAAAGTAAAGTAGTTGCAAACTCATCCTTTTAGAAACTTGTTTGGGCTGTTGAGAGGAGTAAAAAACCATCAAAAATTTCAAACCTGCATGATTTTACCAAGAAATGTGATTCTTCATTCAAAACCTGATTTTTGCTATTGGGCTCTATTGAATAGTGAATGTTTTGAATTTTCTCCAAAAGTAAAGTAGTTGCAAACTCATGCTTTTAGAGACTTGTTTGGGCTCATGAGAGGAGTAGAAAAACATCAAAAATTTCAGTCCTGCATGATTCTACCAAGAAATGTGTGTTCATTCAAACCGCTGGTTTTTGATAGTTTGGGCCCTATTGAATAATGAATGTTTTGAATTTTCTCCAAAAGTAAAGTAGTTGCAAACTCATGCTTTTAGAGACTTGTTTGGGCTCATGAGAGGAGTAGAAAAACATCAAAAATTTCAGTCCTGCATGATTCTACCAAGACATGTGTGTTCATTGAAACGGCTGGTTTTTGATAGTTTGGGCCCTATTGAATAATGAATGTTTTGAATTTTCTCCAAAAGTAAAGTAGTTGCAAACTCATCCTTTTAGAAACTTGTTTGGGCTGTTGAGAGGAGTAAAAAACCATCCAAAATTTCAATCCTGCATGATTCTACCAAGAAATGTGATTCTTCATTCAAAACGCTGGTTTTTGCTATTGGGCTCTATTGAATAATGTTTTGAATTTTCTCCAAAAGTAAAGTAGTTGCAAACTCATGCTTTTAGAGATTTGTTTGGGCTCATGAGAGGAGTAGAAAAACATCAAAAATTTCAGTCCTGCATGATTCTACCAAGAAATGTGTGTTCATTCAAACCGCTGGTTTTTGATACTTTGGGCCCTATTGAATAATGAATGTTTTGAATTTTCTCCAAAAGTAAAGTAGTTGCAAACTCATGCTTTTAGAGACTTGTTTGGGCTCATGAGAGGAGTAGAAAAACATCAAAAATTTCAGTCCTGCATGATTCTACCAAGAAATGTGTGTTCATTCAAACCGCTGGTTTTTGATAGTTTGGGCCCTATTGAATAATGAATGTTTTGAATTTTCTCCAAAAGTAAAGTAGTTGCAAACTCATGCTTTTAGAGACTTGTTTGGGCTCATGAGAGGAGTAGAAAAACATCAAAAATTTCAGTCCTGCATGATTCTACCAAGAAATGTGTGTTCATTCAAACCGCTGGTTTTTGATACTTTGGGCCCTATTGAATAATGAATGTTTTGAATTTTCTCCAAAAGTAAAGTAGTTGCAAACTCATCCTTTTAGAAACTTGTTTGGGCTGTTGAGAGGAGTAAAAAACCATCAAAAATTTCAATCCTGCATGATTTTACCAAGAAATGTGATTCTTCATTCAAAACCTGATTTTTGCTATTGGGCTCTATTGAATAGTGAATGTTTTGAATTTTCTCCAAAAGTAAAGTAGTTGCAAACTCATGCTTTTAGAGACTTGTTTGGGCTCATGAGAGGAGTAGAAAAACATCAAAAATTTCAGTCCTGCATGATTCTACCAAGAAATGTGTGTTCATTCAAACCGCTGGTTTTTGATAGTTTGGGCCCTATTGAATAATGAATGTTTTGAATTTTCTCCAAAAGTAAAGTAGTTGCAAACTCATGCTTTTAGAGACTTGTTTGGGCTCATGAGAGGAGTAGAAAAACATCAAAAATTTCAGTCCTGCATGATTCTACCAAGAAATGTGTGTTCATTCAAACCGCTGGTTTTTGAGTTTGGGCCCTATTGAATAATGAATGTTTTGAATTTTCTCCAAAAGTAAAGTAGTTGCAAACTCATCCTTTTAGAAACTTGTTTGGGCTGTTGAGAGGAGTAAAAAACCATCAAAAATTTCAATCCTGCATGATTCTACCAAGAAATGTGATTCTTCATTCAAAACCTGATTTTTGCTATTGGGCTCTATTGAATAGTGAATGTTTTGAATTTTCTCCAAAAGTAAAGTAGTTGCAAACTCATGCTTTTAGAGACTTGTTTGGGCTCATGAGATGAGTAGAAAAACATCAAAAATTTCAGTCCTGCATGATTCTACCAAGACATGTGTGTTCATTGAAACGGCTGGTTTTTGATAGTTTGGGCCCTATTGAATAATGAATGTTTTGAATTTTCTCCAAAAGTAAAGTAGTTGCAAACTCATCCTTTTAGAAACTTGTTTGGGCTGTTGAGAGGAGTAAAAAACCATCAAAAATTTCAATCCTGCATGATTCTACCAAGAAATGTGATTCTTCATTCAAAACGCTGGTTTTTGCTATTGGGCTCTATTGAATAATGTTTTGAATTTTCTCCAAAAGTAAAGTAGTTGCAAACTCATGCTTTTAGAGATTTGTTTGGGCTCATGAGAGGAGTAGAAAAACATCAAAAATTTCAGTCCTGCATGATTCTACCAAGAAATGTGTGTTCATTGAAACCGCTTGTTTTTGATAGTTTGGGCCCTATTGAATAATGAATGTTTTGAATTTTCTCCAAAAGTAAAGTAGTTGCAAACTCATCCTTTTAGAAACTTGTTTGGGCTGTTGAGAGGAGTAAAAAACCATCAAAAATTTCAATCCTGCATGATTCTACCAAGAAATGTGATTCTTCATTCAAAACGCTGGTTTTTGCTATTGGGCTCTATTGAATAATGAATGTTTTGAATTTTCTCCAAAAGTAAAGTAGTTGCAAACTCATGCTTTTAGAGACTTGTTTGGGCTCATGAGATGAGTAGAAAAACATCAAAAATTTCAGTCCTGCATGATTCTACCAAGAAATGTGTGTTCATTGAAACCGCTGGTTTTTGATAGTTTGGGCCCTATTGAATAATGAATGTTTTGAATTTTCTCCAAAAGTAAAGTAGTTGCAAACTCATCCTTTTAGAAACTTGTTTGGGCTGTTGAGAGGAGTAAAAAACCATCAAAAATTTCAATCCTGCATGATTCTACCAAGAAATGTGATTCTTCATTCAAAACGCTGGTTTTTGCTATTGGGCTCTATTGAATAATGAATGTTTTGAATTTTCTCCAAAAGTAAAGTAATTGCAAACTCATGCTTTTAGAGACTTGTTTGGGCTCATGAGAGGAGTAGAAAAACATCAAAAATTTCAGTCCTGCATGATTCTACCAAGAAATGTGTGTTCATTGAAGCCGCTGGTTTTTGATAGTTTGGGCCCTATTGAATAATGAATGTTTTGAATTTTCTCCAAAAGTAAAGTAGTTGCAAACTCATCCTTTTAGAAACTTGTTTGGGCTGTTGAGAGGAGTAAAAAACCATCAAAAATTTCAATCCTGCATGATTCTACCAAGAAATGTGATTCTTCATTCAAAACGCTGGTTTTTGCTATTGGGCTCTATTGAATAATGAATGTTTTGAATTTTCTCCAAAAGTAAAGTAGTTGCAAACTCATGCTTTTAGAGACTTGTTTGGGCTCATGAGAGGAGTAGAAAAACATCAAAAATTTCAGTCCTGCATGATTGTACCAAGAAATGTGTGTTCATTGAAACCGCTGGTTTTTGATAGTTTGGGCCCTATTGAATAATGAATGTTTTGAATTTTCTCCAAAAGTAAAGTAGTTGCAAACTCATCCTTTTAGAAACTTGTTTGGGCTGTTGAGAGGAGTAAAAAGCCATCAAAAATTTCAATCCTGCATGATTCTACCAAGAAATGTGATTCTTCATTCAAAACGCTGGTTTTTGCTATTGGGCTCTATTGAATAATGAATGTTTTGAATTTTCTCCAAAAGTAAAGTAGTTGCAAACTCATGCTTTTAGAGACTTGTTTGGGCTCATGAGAGGAGTAGAAAAACATCAAAAATTTCAGTCCTGCATGATTCTACCAAGAAATGTGTGTTCATTGAAACCGCTGGTTTTTGATAGTTTGGGCCCTATTGAATAATGAATGTTTTGAATTTTCTCCAAAAGTAAAGTAGTTGCAAACTCATCCTTTTAGAAACTTGTTTGGGCTGTTGAGAGGAGTAAAAAACCATTAAATTTCAATCCTGCATGATTTTACCAAGAAATGTGATTCTTCATTCAAAACCTGATTTTTGCTATTGGGCTCTATTGAATAGTGAATGTTTTGAATTTTCTCCAAAAGTAAAGTAGTTGCAAACTCATGCTTTTAGAGACTTGTTTGGGCTCATGAGAGGAGTAGAAAAACATCAAAAATTTCAGTCCTGCATGATTCTACCAAGAAATGTGTTCATTCAAACCGCTGGTTTTTGATAGTTTGGGCCCTATTGAATAATGAATGTTTTGAATTTTCTCCAAAAGTAAAGTAGTTGCAAACTCATCCTTTTAGAAACTTGTTTGGGCTGTTGAGAGGAGTAAAAAACCATCAAAAATTTCAATCCTGCATGATTCTACCAAGAAATGTGATTCTTCATTCAAAACGCTGGTTTTTGCTATTGGGCTCTATTGAATAATGAATGTTTTGAATTTTCTCCAAAAGTAAAGTAGTTGCAAACTCATGCTTTTAGAGACTTGTTTGGGCTCATGAGAGGAGTAGAAAAACATCAAAAATTTCAGTCCTGCATGATTCTACCAAGACATGTGTGTTCATTGAAACGGCTGGTTTTTGATAGTTTGGGCCCTATTGAATAATGAATGTTTTGAATTTTCTCCAAAAGTAAAGTAGTTGCAAACTCATCCTTTTAGAAACTTGTTTGGGCTGTTGAGAGGAGTAAAAAACCATCAAAAATTTCAATCCTGCATGATTCTACCAAGAAATGTGATTCTTCATTCAAAACGCTGGTTTTTGCTATTGGGCTCTATTGAATAATATTTTGAATTTTCTCCAAAAGTAAAGTAGTTGCAAACTCATGCTTTTAGAGATTTGTTTGGGCTCATGAGAGGAGTAGAAAAACATCAAAAATTTCAGTCCTGCATGATTCTACCAAGAAATGTGTGTTCATTCAAACCGCTGGTTTTTGATACTTTGGGCCCTATTGAATAATGAATGTTTTGAATTTTCTCCAAAAGTAAAGTAGTTGCAAACTCATGCTTTTAGAGACTTGTTTGGGCTCATGAGAGGAGTAGAAAAACATCAAAAATTTCAGTCCTGCATGATTCTACCAAGAAATGTGTGTTCATTCAAACCGCTGGTTTTTGATAGTTTGGGCCCTATTGAATAATGAATGTTTTGAATTTTCTCCAAAAGTAAAGTAGTTGCAAACTCATGCTTTTAGAGACTTGTTTGGGCTCATGAGAGGAGTAGAAAAACATCAAAAATTTCAGTCCTGCATGATTCTACCAAGAAATGTGTGTTCATTCAAACCGCTGGTTTTTGATACTTTGGGCCCTATTGAATAATGAATGTTTTGAATTTTCTCCAAAAGTAAAGTAGTTGCAAACTCATCCTTTTAGAAACTTGTTTGGGCTGTTGAGAGGAGTAAAAAACCATCAAAAATTTCAATCCTGCATGATTTTACCAAGAAATGTGATTCTTCATTCAAAACCTGATTTTTGCTATTGGGCTCTATTGAATAGTGAATGTTTTGAATTTTCTCCAAAAGTAAAGTAGTTGCAAACTCATGCTTTTAGAGACTTGTTTGGGCTCATGAGAGGAGTAGAAAAACATCAAAAATTTCAGTCCTGCATGATTCTACCAAGAAATGTGTGTTCATTCAAACCGCTGGTTTTTGAGTTTGGGCCCTATTGAATAATGAATGTTTTGAATTTTCTCCAAAAGTAAAGTAGTTGCAAACTCATCCTTTTAGAAACTTGTTTGGGCTGTTGAGAGGAGTAAAAAACCATCAAAAATTTCAATCCTGCATGATTCTACCAAGAAATGTGATTCTTCATTCAAAACCTGATTTTTGCTATTGGGCTCTATTGAATAGTGAATGTTTTGAATTTTCTCCAAAAGTAAAGTAGTTGCAAACTCATGCTTTTAGAGACTTGTTTGGGCTCATGAGATGAGTAGAAAAACATCAAAAATTTCAGTCCTGCATGATTCTACCAAGACATGTGTGTTCATTGAAACGGCTGGTTTTTGATAGTTTGGGCCCTATTGAATAATGAATGTTTTGAATTTTCTCCAAAAGTAAAGTAGTTGCAAACTCATCCTTTTAGAAACTTGTTTGGGCTGTTGAGAGGAGTAAAAAACCATCAAAAATTTCAATCCTGCATGATTCTACCAAGAAATGTGATTCTTCATTCAAAACGCTGGTTTTTGCTATTGGGCTCTATTGAATAATGTTTTGAATTTTCTCCAAAAGTAAAGTAGTTGCAAACTCATGCTTTTAGAGATTTGTTTGGGCTCATGAGAGGAGTAGAAAAACATCAAAAATTTCAGTCCTGCATGATTCTACCAAGAAATGTGTGTTCATTGAAACCGCTGGTTTTTGATAGTTTGGGCCCTATTGAATAATGAATGTTTTAAATTTTCTCCAAAAGTAAAGTAGTTGCAAACTCATCCTTTTAGAAACTTGTTTGGGCTGTTGAGAGGAGTAAAAAACCATCAAAAATTTCAATCCTGCATGATTTTACCAAGAAATGTGATTCTTCATTCAAAACCTGATTTTTGCTATTGGGCTCTATTGAATAGTGAATGTTTTGAATTTTCTCCAAAAGTAAAGTAGTTGCAAACTCATGCTTTTAGAGACTTGTTTGGGCTCATGAGAGGAGTAGAAAAACATCAAAAATTTCAGTCCTGCATGATTCTACCAAGAAATGTGTGTTCATTCAAACCGCTGGTTTTTGATAGTTTGGGCCCTATTGAATAATGAATGTTTTGAATTTTCTCCAAAAGTAAAGTAGTTGCAAACTCATGCTTTTAGAGACTTGTTTGGGCTCATGAGAGGAGTAGAAAAACATCAAAAATTTCAGTCCTGCATGATTCTACCAAGAAATGTGTGTTCATTCAAACCGCTGGTTTTTGATAGTTTGGGCCCTATTGAATAATGAATGTTTTGAATTTTCTCCAAAAGTAAAGTAGTTGCAAACTCATCCTTTTAGAAACTTGTCTGGGCTGTTGAGAGGAGTAAAAAACCATCAAAAATTTCAATCCTGCATGATTCTACCAAGAAATGTGATTCTTCATTCAAAACGCTGGTTTTTGCTATTGGGCTCTATTGAATAATGAATGTTTTGAATTTTCTCCAAAAGTAAAGTAGTTGCAAACTCATTCTTTTTGAGACTTGTTTGGGCTCATGAGAGGAGTAGAAAAACATCAAAAATTTCAGTCCTGCATGATTCTACCAAGAAATGTGTGTTCATTGAAACCGCTGGTTTTTGATAGTTTGGGCCCTATTGAATAATGAATGTTTTGAATTTTCTCCAAAAGTAAAGTAGTTGCAAACTCATCCTTTTAGAAACTTGTTTGGGCTGTTGAGAGGAGTAAAAAACCATCAAAAATTTCAATCCTGCATGATTCTACCAAGAAATGTGATTCTTCATTCAAAACGCTGGTTTTTGCTATTGGGCTCTATTGAATAATGAATGTTTTGAATTTTCTCCAAAAGTAAAGTAATTGCAAACTCATGCTTTTAGAGACTTGTTTGGGCTCATGAGAGGAGTAGAAAAACATCAAAAATTTCAGTCCTGCATGATTCTACCAAGAAATGTGTGTTCATTGAAGCCGCTGGTTTTTGATAGTTTGGGCCCTATTGAATAATGAATGTTTTGAATTTTCTCCAAAAGTAAAGTAGTTGCAAACTCATCCTTTTAGAAACTTGTTTGGGCTGTTGAGAGGAGTAAAAAACCATCAAAAATTTCAATCCTGCATGATTCTACCAAGAAATGTGATTCTTCATTCAAAACGCTGGTTTTTGCTATTGGGCTCTATTGAATAATGAATGTTTTGAATTTTCTCCAAAAGTAAAGTAGTTGCAAACTCATGCTTTTAGAGACTTGTTTGGGCTCATGAGAGGAGTAGAAAAACATCAAAAATTTCAGTCCTGCATGATTCTACCAAGAAATGTGTGTTCATTGAAACCGCTGGTTTTTGATAGTTTGGGCCCTATTGAATAATGAATGTTTTGAATTTTCTCCAAAAGTAAAGTAGTTGCAAACTCATCCTTTTAGAAACTTGTTTGGGCTGTTGAGAGGAGTAAAAAGCCATCAAAAATTTCAATCCTGCATGATTCTACCAAGAAATGTGATTCTTCATTCAAAACGCTGGTTTTTGCTATTGGGCTCTATTGAATAATGAATGTTTTGAATTTTCTCCAAAAGTAAAGTAGTTGCAAACTCATGCTTTTAGAGACTTGTTTGGGCTCATGAGAGGAGTAGAAAAACATCAAAAATTTCAGTCCTGCATGATTCTACCAAGAAATGTGTGTTCATTGAAACCGCTGGTTTTTGATAGTTTGGGCCCTATTGAATAATGAATGTTTTGAATTTTCTCCAAAAGTAAAGTAGTTGCAAACTCATCCTTTTAGAAACTTGTTTGGGCTGTTGAGAGGAGTAAAAAACCATTAAATTTCAATCCTGCATGATTTTACCAAGAAATGTGATTCTTCATTCAAAACCTGATTTTTGCTATTGGGCTCTATTGAATAGTGAATGTTTTGAATTTTCTCCAAAAGTAAAGTAGTTGCAAACTCATGCTTTTAGAGACTTGTTTGGGCTCATGAGAGGAGTAGAAAAACATCAAAAATTTCAGTCCTGCATGATTCTACCAAGAAATGTGTTCATTCAAACCGCTGGTTTTTGATAGTTTGGGCCCTATTGAATAATGAATGTTTTGAATTTTCTCCAAAAGTAAAGTAGTTGCAAACTCATCCTTATAGAAACTTGTTTGGGCTGTTGAGAGGAGTAAAAAACCATCAAAAATTTCAATCCTGCATGATTCTACCAAGAAATGTGATTCTTCATTCAAAACGCTGGTTTTTGCTATTGGGCTCTATTGAATAATGAATGTTTTGAATTTTCTCCAAAAGTAAAGTAGTTGCAAACTCATGCTTTTAGAGACTTGTTTGGGCTCATGAGAGGAGTAGAAAAACATCAAAAATTTCAGTCCTGCATGATTCTACCAAGAAATGTGTGTTCATTGAAACCGCTGGTTTTTGATAGTTTGGGCCCTATTGAATAATGAATGTTTTGAATTTTCTCCAAAAGTAAAGTAGTTGCAAACTCATCCTTTTAGAAACTTGTTTGGGCTGTTGAGAGGAGTAAAAAACCATTAAATTTCAATCCTGCATGATTTTACCAAGAAATGTGATTCTTCATTCAAAACCTGATTTTTGCTATTGGGCTCTATTGAATAGTGAATGTTTTGAATTTTCTCCAAAAGTAAAGTAGTTGCAAACTCATGCTTTTAGAGACTTGTTTGGGCTCATGAGAGGAGTAGAAAAACATCAAAAATTTCAGTCCTGCATGATTCTACCAAGAAATGTGTTCATTCAAACCGCTGGTTTTTGATAGTTTGGGCCCTATTGAATAATGAATGTTTTGAATTTTCTCCAAAAGTAAAGTAGTTGCAAACTCATCCTTTTAGAAACTTGTTTGGGCTGTTGAGAGGAGTAAAAAACCATCAAAAATTTCAATCCTGCATGATTCTACCAAGAAATGTGATTCTTCATTCAAAACCTGATTTTTGCTATTGGGCTCTATTGAATAGTGAATGTTTTGAATTTTCTCCAAAAGTAAAGTAGTTGCAAACTCATGCTTTTAGAGACTTGTTTGGGCTCATGAGATGAGTAGAAAAACATCAAAAATTTCAGTCCTGCATGATTCTACCAAGACATGTGTGTTCATTGAAACGGCTGGTTTTTGATAGTTTGGGCCCTATTGAATAATGAATGTTTTGAATTTTCTCCAAAAGTAAAGTAGTTGCAAACTCATCCTTTTAGAAACTTGTCTGGGCTGTTGAGAGGAGTAAAAAACCATCAAAAATTTCAATCCTGCATGATTCTACCAAGAAATGTGATTCTTCATTCAAAACGCTGGTTTTTGCTATTGGGCTCTATTGAATAATGAATGTTTTGAATTTTCTCCAAAAGTAAAGTAGTTGCAAACTCATTCTTTTTGAGACTTGTTTGGGCTCATGAGAGGAGTAGAAAAACATCAAAAATTTCAGTCCTGCATGATTCTACCAAGAAATGTGTGTTCATTGAAACCGCTGGTTTTTGATAGTTTGGGCCCTATTGAATAATGAATGTTTTGAATTTTCTCCAAAAGTAAAGTAGTTGCAAACTCATCCTTTTAGAAACTTGTTTGGGCTGTTGAGAGGAGTAAAAAACCATCAAAAATTTCAATCCTGCATGATTCTACCAAGAAATGTGATTCTTCATTCAAAACGCTGGTTTTTGCTATTGGGCTCTATTGAATAATGAATGTTTTGAATTTTCTCCAAAAGTAAAGTAATTGCAAACTCATGCTTTTAGAGACTTGTTTGGGCTCATGAGAGGAGTAGAAAAACATCAAAAATTTCAGTCCTGCATGATTCTACCAAGAAATGTGTGTTCATTGAAGCCGCTGGTTTTTGATAGTTTGGGCCCTATTGAATAATGAATGTTTTGAATTTTCTCCAAAAGTAAAGTAGTTGCAAACTCATCCTTTTAGAAACTTGTTTGGGCTGTTGAGAGGAGTAAAAAACCATCAAAAATTTCAATCCTGCATGATTCTACCAAGAAATGTGATTCTTCATTCAAAACGCTGGTTTTTGCTATTGGGCTCTATTGAATAATGAATGTTTTGAATTTTCTCCAAAAGTAAAGTAGTTGCAAACTCATGCTTTTAGAGACTTGTTTGGGCTCATGAGAGGAGTAGAAAAACATCAAAAATTTCAGTCCTGCATGATTCTACCAAGAAATGTGTGTTCATTGAAACCGCTGGTTTTTGATAGTTTGGGCCCTATTGAATAATGAATGTTTTGAATTTTCTCCAAAAGTAAAGTAGTTGCAAACTCATCCTTTTAGAAACTTGTTTGGGCTGTTGAGAGGAGTAAAAAGCCATCAAAAATTTCAATCCTGCATGATTCTACCAAGAAATGTGATTCTTCATTCAAAACGCTGGTTTTTGCTATTGGGCTCTATTGAATAATGAATGTTTTGAATTTTCTCCAAAAGTAAAGTAGTTGCAAACTCATGCTTTTAGAGACTTGTTTGGGCTCATGAGAGGAGTAGAAAAACATCAAAAATTTCAGTCCTGCATGATTCTACCAAGAAATGTGTGTTCATTGAAACCGCTGGTTTTTGATAGTTTGGGCCCTATTGAATAATGAATGTTTTGAATTTTCTCCAAAAGTAAAGTAGTTGCAAACTCATCCTTTTAGAAACTTGTTTGGGCTGTTGAGAGGAGTAAAAAACCATTAAATTTCAATCCTGCATGATTTTACCAAGAAATGTGATTCTTCATTCAAAACCTGATTTTTGCTATTGGGCTCTATTGAATAGTGAATGTTTTGAATTTTCTCCAAAAGTAAAGTAGTTGCAAACTCATGCTTTTAGAGACTTGTTTGGGCTCATGAGAGGAGTAGAAAAACATCAAAAATTTCAGTCCTGCATGATTCTACCAAGAAATGTGTTCATTCAAACCGCTGGTTTTTGATAGTTTGGGCCCTATTGAATAATGAATGTTTTGAATTTTCTCCAAAAGTAAAGTAGTTGCAAACTCATCCTTATAGAAACTTGTTTGGGCTGTTGAGAGGAGTAAAAAACCATCAAAAATTTCAATCCTGCATGATTCTACCAAGAAATGTGATTCTTCATTCAAAACGCTGGTTTTTGCTATTGGGCTCTATTGAATAATGAATGTTTTGAATTTTCTCCAAAAGTAAAGTAGTTGCAAACTCATGCTTTTAGAGACTTGTTTGGGCTCATGAGAGGAGTAGAAAAACATCAAAAATTTCAGTCCTGCATGATTCTACCAAGAAATGTGTGTTCATTGAAACCGCTGGTTTTTGATAGTTTGGGCCCTATTGAATAATGAATGTTTTGAATTTTCTCCAAAAGTAAAGTAGTTGCAAACTCATCCTTTTAGAAACTTGTTTGGGCTGTTGAGAGGAGTAAAAAACCATTAAATTTCAATCCTGCATGATTTTACCAAGAAATGTGATTCTTCATTCAAAACCTGATTTTTGCTATTGGGCTCTATTGAATAGTGAATGTTTTGAATTTTCTCCAAAAGTAAAGTAGTTGCAAACTCATGCTTTTAGAGACTTGTTTGGGCTCATGAGAGGAGTAGAAAAACATCAAAAATTTCAGTCCTGCATGATTCTACCAAGAAATGTGTTCATTCAAACCGCTGGTTTTTGATAGTTTGGGCCCTATTGAATAATGAATGTTTTGAATTTTCTCCAAAAGTAAAGTAGTTGCAAACTCATCCTTTTAGAAACTTGTTTGGGCTGTTGAGAGGAGTAAAAAACCATCAAAAATTTCAATCCTGCATGATTCTACCAAGAAATGTGATTCTTCATTCAAAACCTGATTTTTGCTATTGGGCTCTATTGAATAGTGAATGTTTTGAATTTTCTCCAAAAGTAAAGTAGTTGCAAACTCATGCTTTTAGAGACTTGTTTGGGCTCATGAGATGAGTAGAAAAACATCAAAAATTTCAGTCCTGCATGATTCTACCAAGACATGTGTGTTCATTGAAACGGCTGGTTTTTGATAGTTTGGGCCCTATTGAATAATGAATGTTTTGAATTTTCTCCAAAAGTAAAGTAGTTGCAAACTCATCCTTTTAGAAACTTGTTTGGGCTGTTGAGAGGAGTAAAAAACCATCAAAAATTTCAATCCTGCATGATTCTACCAAGAAATGTGATTCTTCATTCAAAACGCTGGTTTTTGCTATTGGGCTCTATTGAATAATGTTTTGAATTTTCTCCAAAAGTAAAGTAGTTGCAAACTCATGCTTTTAGAGATTTGTTTGGGCTCATGAGAGGAGTAGAAAAACATCAAAAATTTCAGTCCTGCATGATTCTACCAAGAAATGTGTGTTCATTGAAACCGCTGGTTTTTGATAGTTTGGGCCCTATTGAATAATGAATGTTTTAAATTTTCTCCAAAAGTAAAGTAGTTGCAAACTCATCCTTTTAGAAACTTGTTTGGGCTGTTGAGAGGAGTAAAAAACCATCAAAAATTTCAATCCTGCATGATTTTACCAAGAAATGTGATTCTTCATTCAAAACCTGATTTTTGCTATTGGGCTCTATTGAATAGTGAATGTTTTGAATTTTCTCCAAAAGTAAAGTAGTTGCAAACTCATGCTTTTAGAGACTTGTTTGGGCTCATGAGAGGAGTAGAAAAACATCAAAAATTTCAGTCCTGCATGATTCTACCAAGAAATGTGTGTTCATTCAAACCGCTGGTTTTTGATAGTTTGGGCCCTATTGAATAATGAATGTTTTGAATTTTCTCCAAAAGTAAAGTAGTTGCAAACTCATGCTTTTAGAGACTTGTTTGGGCTCATGAGAGGAGTAGAAAAACATCAAAAATTTCAGTCCTGCATGATTCTACCAAGAAATGTGTGTTCATTCAAACCGCTGGTTTTTGATAGTTTGGGCCCTATTGAATAATGAATGTTTTGAATTTTCTCCAAAAGTAAAGTAGTTGCAAACTCATCCTTTTAGAAACTTGTTTGGGCTGTTGAGAGGAGTAAAAAACCATCAAAAATTTCAATCCTGCATGATTCTACCAAGAAATGTGATTCTTCATTCAAAACGCTGGTTTTTGCTATTGGGCTCTATTGAATAATGAATGTTTTGAATTTTCTCCAGAAGTAAAGTAGTTGCAAACTCATGCTTTTAGAGACTTGTTTGGGCTCATGAGAGGAGTAGAAAAACATCAAAAATTTCAGTCCTGCATGATTCTACCAAGAAATGTGTGTTCATTGAAACCGCTGGTTTTTGATAGTTTGGGCCCTATTGAATAATGAATGTTTTGAATTTTCTCCAAAAGTAAAGTAGTTGCAAACTCATCCTTTTAGAAACTTGTTTGGGCTGTTGAGAGGAGTAAAAAACCATCAAAAATTTCAATCCTGCATGATTCTACCAAGAAATGTGATTCTTCTTTCAAAACCTTATTTTTGCTATTGGGCTCTATTGAATAGTGAATGTTTTGAATTTTCTCCAAAAGTAAAGTAGTTGCAAACTCATGCTTTTAGAGACTTGTTTGGGCTCATGAGATGAGTAGAAAAACATCAAAAATTTCAGTCCTGCATGATTCTACCAAGACATGTGTGTTCATTGAAACGGCTGGTTTTTGATAGTTTGGGCCCTATTGAATAATGAATGTTTTGAATTTTCTCCAAAAGTAAAGTAGTTGCAAACTCATCCTTTTAGAAACTTGTTTGGGCTGTTGAGAGGAGTAAAAAACCATCAAAAATTTCAATCCTGCATGATTCTACCAAGAAATGTGATTCTTCATTCAAAACGCTGGTTTTTGCTATTGGGCTCTATTGAATAATGTTTTGAATTTTCTCCAAAGTAAAGTAGTTGCAAACTCATGCTTTTAGAGATTTGTTTGGGCTCATGAGAGGAGTAGAAAAACATCAAAAATTTCAGTCCTGCATGATTCTACCAAGAAATGTGTGTTCATTCAAACCGCTGGTTTTTGATACTTTGGGCCCTATTGAATAATGAATGTTTTGAATTTTCTCCAAAAGTAAAGTAGTTGCAAACTCATGCTTTTAGAGACTTGTTTGGGCTCATGAGAGGAGTAGAAAAACATCAAAAATTTCAGTCCTGCATGATTCTACCAAGAAATGTGTGTTCATTCAAACCGCTGGTTTTTGATAGTTTGGGCCCTATTGAATAATGAATGTTTTGAATTTTCTCCAAAAGTAAAGTAGTTGCAAACTCATGCTTTTAGAGACTTGTTTGGGCTCATGAGAGGAGTAGAAAAACATCAAAAATTTCAGTCCTGCATGATTCTACCAAGAAATGTGTGTTCATTCAGACCGCTGGTTTTTGATACTTTGGGCCCTATTGAATAATGAATGTTTTGAATTTTCTCCAAAAGTAAAGTAGTTGCAAACTCATCCTTTTAGAAACTTGTTTGGGCTGTTGAGAGGAGTAAAAAACCATCAAAAATTTCAATCCTGCATGATTCTACCAAGAAATGTGATTCTTCATTCAAAACGCTGGTTTTTGCTATTGGGCTCTATTGAATAATGTTTTGAATTTTCTCCAAAAGTAAAGTAGTTGCAAACTCATGCTTTTAGAGATTTGTTTGGGCTCATGAGAGGAGTAGAAAAACATCAAAAATTTCAGTCCTGCATGATTCTACCAAGAAATGTGTGTTCATTGAAACCGCTGGTTTTTGATAGTTTGGGCCCTATTGAATAATGAATGTTTTAAATTTTCTCCAAAAGTAAAGTAGTTGCAAACTCATCCTTTTAGAAACTTGTTTGGGCTGTTGAGAGGAGTAAAAAACCATCAAAAATTTCAATCCTGCATGATTTTACCAAGAAATGTGATTCTTCATTCAAAACCTGATTTTTGCTATTGGGCTCTATTGAATAGTGAATGTTTTGAATTTTCTCCAAAAGTAAAGTAGTTGCAAACTCATGCTTTTAGAGACTTGTTTGGGCTCATGAGAGGAGTAGAAAAACATCAAAAATTTCAGTCCTGCATGATTCTACCAAGAAATGTGTGTTCATTCAAACCGCTGGTTTTTGATAGTTTGGGCCCTATTGAATAATGAATGTTTTGAATTTTCTCCAAAAGTAAAGTAGTTGCAAACTCATGCTTTTAGAGACTTGTTTGGGCTCATGAGAGGAGTAGAAAAACATCAAAAATTTCAGTCCTGCATGATTCTACCAAGAAATGTGTGTTCATTCAAACCGCTGGTTTTTGATAGTTTGGGCCCTATTGAATAATGAATGTTTTGAATTTTCTCCAAAAGTAAAGTAGTTGCAAACTCATCCTTTTAGAAACTTGTCTGGGCTGTTGAGAGGAGTAAAAAACCATCAAAAATTTCAATCCTGCATGATTCTACCAAGAAATGTGATTCTTCATTCAAAACGCTGGTTTTTGCTATTGGGCTCTATTGAATAATGAATGTTTTGAATTTTCTCCAAAAGTAAAGTAGTTGCAAACTCATTCTTTTTGAGACTTGTTTGGGCTCATGAGAGGAGTAGAAAAACATCAAAAATTTCAGTCCTGCATGATTCTACCAAGAAATGTGTGTTCATTGAAACCGCTGGTTTTTGATAGTTTGGGCCCTATTGAATAATGAATGTTTTGAATTTTCTCCAAAAGTAAAGTAGTTGCAAACTCATCCTTTTAGAAACTTGTTTGGGCTGTTGAGAGGAGTAAAAAACCATCAAAAATTTCAATCCTGCATGATTCTACCAAGAAATGTGATTCTTCATTCAAAACGCTGGTTTTTGCTATTGGGCTCTATTGAATAATGAATGTTTTGAATTTTCTCCAAAAGTAAAGTAATTGCAAACTCATGCTTTTAGAGACTTGTTTGGGCTCATGAGAGGAGTAGAAAAACATCAAAAATTTCAGTCCTGCATGATTCTACCAAGAAATGTGTGTTCATTGAAGCCGCTGGTTTTTGATAGTTTGGGCCCTATTGAATAATGAATGTTTTGAATTTTCTCCAAAAGTAAAGTAGTTGCAAACTCATCCTTTTAGAAACTTGTTTGGGCTGTTGAGAGGAGTAAAAAACCATCAAAAATTTCAATCCTGCATGATTCTACGAAGAAATGTGATTCTTCATTCAAAACGCTGGTTTTTGCTATTGGGCTCTATTGAATAATGAATGTTTTGAATTTTCTCCAAAAGTAAAGTAGTTGCAAACTCATGCTTTTAGAGACTTGTTTGGGCTCATGAGAGGAGTAGAAAAACATCAAAAATTTCAGTCCTGCATGATTCTACCAAGAAATGTGTGTTCATTGAAACCGCTGGTTTTTGATAGTTTGGGCCCTATTGAATAATGAATGTTTTGAATTTTCTCCAAAAGTAAAGTAGTTGCAAACTCATCCTTTTAGAAACTTGTTTGGGCTGTTGAGAGGAGTAAAAAGCCATCAAAAATTTCAATCCTGCATGATTCTACCAAGAAATGTGATTCTTCATTCAAAACGCTGGTTTTTGCTATTGGGCTCTATTGAATAATGAATGTTTTGAATTTTCTCCAAAAGTAAAGTAGTTGCAAACTCATGCTTTTAGAGACTTGTTTGGGCTCATGAGAGGAGTAGAAAAACATCAAAAATTTCAGTCCTGCATGATTCTACCAAGAAATGTGTGTTCATTGAAACCGCTGGTTTTTGATAGTTTGGGCCCTATTGAATAATGAATGTTTTGAATTTTCTCCAAAAGTAAAGTAGTTGCAAACTCATCCTTTTAGAAACTTGTTTGGGCTGTTGAGAGGAGTAAAAAACCATTAAATTTCAATCCTGCATGATTTTACCAAGAAATGTGATTCTTCATTCAAAACCTGATTTTTGCTATTGGGCTCTATTGAATAGTGAATGTTTTGAATTTTCTCCAAAAGTAAAGTAGTTGCAAACTCATGCTTTTAGAGACTTGTTTGGGCTCATGAGAGGAGTAGAAAAACATCAAAAATTTCAGTCCTGCATGATTCTACCAAGAAATGTGTTCATTCAAACCGCTGGTTTTTGATAGTTTGGGCCCTATTGAATAATGAATGTTTTGAATTTTCTCCAAAAGTAAAGTAGTTGCAAACTCATCCTTATAGAAACTTGTTTGGGCTGTTGAGAGGAGTAAAAAACCATCAAAAATTTCAATCCTGCATGATTCTACCAAGAAATGTGATTCTTCATTCAAAACGCTGGTTTTTGCTATTGGGCTCTATTGAATAATGAATGTTTTGAATTTTCTCCAAAAGTAAAGTAGTTGCAAACTCATGCTTTTAGAGACTTGTTTGGGCTCATGAGAGGAGTAGAAAAACATCAAAAATTTCAGTCCTGCATGATTCTACCAAGAAATGTGTGTTCATTGAAACCGCTGGTTTTTGATAGTTTGGGCCCTATTGAATAATGAATGTTTTGAATTTTCTCCAAAAGTAAAGTAGTTGCAAACTCATCCTTTTAGAAACTTGTTTGGGCTGTTGAGAGGAGTAAAAAACCATTAAATTTCAATCCTGCATGATTTTACCAAGAAATGTGATTCTTCATTCAAAACCTGATTTTTGCTATTGGGCTCTATTGAATAGTGAATGTTTTGAATTTTCTCCAAAAGTAAAGTAGTTGCAAACTCATGCTTTTAGAGACTTGTTTGGGCTCATGAGAGGAGTAGAAAAACATCAAAAATTTCAGTCCTGCATGATTCTACCAAGAAATGTGTTCATTCAAACCGCTGGTTTTTGATAGTTTGGGCCCTATTGAATAATGAATGTTTTGAATTTTCTCCAAAAGTAAAGTAGTTGCAAACTCATCCTTTTAGAAACTTGTTTGGGCTGTTGAGAGGAGTAAAAAACCATCAAAAATTTCAATCCTGCATGATTCTACCAAGAAATGTGATTCTTCATTCAAAACCTGATTTTTGCTATTGGGCTCTATTGAATAGTGAATGTTTTGAATTTTCTCCAAAAGTAAAGTAGTTGCAAACTCATGCTTTTAGAGACTTGTTTGGGCTCATGAGATGAGTAGAAAAACATCAAAAATTTCAGTCCTGCATGATTCTACCAAGACATGTGTGTTCATTGAAACGGCTGGTTTTTGATAGTTTGGGCCCTATTGAATAATGAATGTTTTGAATTTTCTCCAAAAGTAAAGTAGTTGCAAACTCATCCTTTTAGAAACTTGTCTGGGCTGTTGAGAGGAGTAAAAAACCATCAAAAATTTCAATCCTGCATGATTCTACCAAGAAATGTGATTCTTCATTCAAAACGCTGGTTTTTGCTATTGGGCTCTATTGAATAATGAATGTTTTGAATTTTCTCCAAAAGTAAAGTAGTTGCAAACTCATTCTTTTTGAGACTTGTTTGGGCTCATGAGAGGAGTAGAAAAACATCAAAAATTTCAGTCCTGCATGAATCTACCAAGAAATGTGTGTTCATTGAAACCGCTGGTTTTTGATAGTTTGGGCCCTTTTGAATAATGAATGTTTTGAATTTTCTCCAAAAGTAAAGTAGTTGCAAACTCATCCTTTTAGAAACTTGTTTGGGCTGTTGAGAGGAGTAAAAAACCATCAAAAATTTCAATCCTGCATGATTCTACCAAGAAATGTGATTCTTCATTCAAAACGCTGGTTTTTGCTATTGGGCTCTATTGAATAATGAATGTTTTGAATTTTCTCCAAAAGTAAAGTAATTGCAAACTCATGCTTTTAGAGACTTGTTTGGGCTCATGAGAGGAGTAGAAAAACATCAAAAATTTCAGTCCTGCATGATTCTACCAAGAAATGTGTGTTCATTGAAGCCGCTGGTTTTTGATAGTTTGGGCCCTATTGAATAATGAATGTTTTGAATTTTCTCCAAAAGTAAAGTAGTTGCAAACTCATCCTTTTAGAAACTTGTTTGGGCTGTTGAGAGGAGTAAAAAACCATCAAAAATTTCAATCCTGCATGATTCTACCAAGAAATGTGATTCTTCATTCAAAACGCTGGTTTTTGCTATTGGGCTCTATTGAATAATGAATGTTTTGAATTTTCTCCAAAAGTAAAGTAGTTGCAAACTCATGCTTTTAGAGACTTGTTTGGGCTCATGAGAGGAGTAGAAAAACATCAAAAATTTCAGTCCTGCATGATTCTACCAAGAAATGTGTGTTCATTGAAACCGCTGGTTTTTGATAGTTTGGGCCCTATTGAATAATGAATGTTTTGAATTTTCTCCAAAAGTAAAGTAGTTGCAAACTCATCCTTTTAGAAACTTGTTTGGGCTGTTGAGAGGAGTAAAAAGCCATCAAAAATTTCAATCCTGCATGATTCTACCAAGAAATGTGATTCTTCATTCAAAACGCTGGTTTTTGCTATTGGGCTCTATTGAATAATGAATGTTTTGAATTTTCTCCAAAAGTAAAGTAGTTGCAAACTCATGCTTTTAGAGACTTGTTTGGGCTCATGAGAGGAGTAGAAAAACATCAAAAATTTCAGTCCTGCATGATTCTACCAAGAAATGTGTGTTCATTGAAACCGCTGGTTTTTGATAGTTTGGGCCCTATTGAATAATGAATGTTTTGAATTTTCTCCAAAAGTAAAGTAGTTGCAAACTCATCCTTTTAGAAACTTGTTTGGGCTGTTGAGAGGAGTAAAAAACCATTAAATTTCAATCCTGCATGATTTTACCAAGAAATGTGATTCTTCATTCAAAACCTGATTTTTGCTATTGGGCTCTATTGAATAGTGAATGTTTTGAATTTTCTCCAAAAGTAAAGTAGTTGCAAACTCATGCTTTTAGAGACTTGTTTGGGCTCATGAGAGGAGTAGAAAAACATCAAAAATTTCAGTCCTGCATGATTCTACCAAGAAATGTGTTCATTCAAACCGCTGGTTTTTGATAGTTTGGGCCCTATTGAATAATGAATGTTTTGAATTTTCTCCAAAAGTAAAGTAGTTGCAAACTCATCCTTATAGAAACTTGTTTGGGCTGTTGAGAGGAGTAAAAAACCATCAAAAATTTCAATCCTGCATGATTCTACCAAGAAATGTGATTCTTCATTCAAAACGCTGGTTTTTGCTATTGGGCTCTATTGAATAATGAATGTTTTGAATTTTCTCCAAAAGTAAAGTAGTTGCAAACTCATGCTTTTAGAGACTTGTTTGGGCTCATGAGAGGAGTAGAAAAACATCAAAAATTTCAGTCCTGCATGATTCTACCAAGAAATGTGTGTTCATTGAAACCGCTGGTTTTTGATAGTTTGGGCCCTATTGAATAATGAATGTTTTGAATTTTCTCCAAAAGTAAAGTAGTTGCAAACTCATCCTTTTAGAAACTTGTTTGGGCTGTTGAGAGGAGTAAAAAACCATTAAATTTCAATCCTGCATGATTTTACCAAGAAATGTGATTCTTCATTCAAAACCTGATTTTTGCTATTGGGCTCTATTGAATAGTGAATGTTTTGAATTTTCTCCAAAAGTAAAGTAGTTGCAAACTCATGCTTTTAGAGACTTGTTTGGGCTCATGAGAGGAGTAGAAAAACATCAAAAATTTCAGTCCTGCATGATTCTACCAAGAAATGTGTTCATTCAAACCGCTGGTTTTTGATAGTTTGGGCCCTATTGAATAATGAATGTTTTGAATTTTCTCCAAAAGTAAAGTAGTTGCAAACTCATCCTTTTAGAAACTTGTTTGGGCTGTTGAGAGGAGTAAAAAACCATCAAAAATTTCAATCCTGCATGATTCTACCAAGAAATGTGATTCTTCATTCAAAACCTGATTTTTGCTATTGGGCTCTATTGAATAGTGAATGTTTTGAATTTTCTCCAAAAGTAAAGTAGTTGCAAACTCATGCTTTTAGAGACTTGTTTGGGCTCATGAGATGAGTAGAAAAACATCAAAAATTTCAGTCCTGCATGATTCTACCAAGACATGTGTGTTCATTGAAACGGCTGGTTTTTGATAGTTTGGGCCCTATTGAATAATGAATGTTTTGAATTTTCTCCAAAAGTAAAGTAGTTGCAAACTCATCCTTTTAGAAACTTGTTTGGGCTGTTGAGAGGAGTAAAAAACCATCAAAAATTTCAATCCTGCATGATTCTACCAAGAAATGTGATTCTTCATTCAAAACGCTGGTTTTTGCTATTGGGCTCTATTGAATAATGTTTTGAATTTTCTCCAAAAGTAAAGTAGTTGCAAACTCATGCTTTTAGAGATTTGTTTGGGCTCATGAGAGGAGTAGAAAAACATCAAAAATTTCAGTCCTGCATGATTCTACCAAGAAATGTGTGTTCATTGAAACCGCTGGTTTTTGATAGTTTGGGCCCTATTGAATAATGAATGTTTTAAATTTTCTCCAAAAGTAAAGTAGTTGCAAACTCATCCTTTTAGAAACTTGTTTGGGCTGTTGAGAGGAGTAAAAAACCATCAAAAATTTCAATCCTGCATGATTTTACCAAGAAATGTGATTCTTCATTCAAAACCTGATTTTTGCTATTGGGCTCTATTGAATAGTGAATGTTTTGAATTTTCTCCAAAAGTAAAGTAGTTGCAAACTCATGCTTTTAGAGACTTGTTTGGGCTCATGAGAGGAGTAGAAAAACATCAAAAATTTCAGTCCTGCATGATTCTACCAAGAAATGTGTGTTCATTCAAACCGCTGGTTTTTGATAGTTTGGGCCCTATTGAATAATGAATGTTTTGAATTTTCTCCAAAAGTAAAGTAGTTGCAAACTCATGCTTTTAGAGACTTGTTTGGGCTCATGAGAGGAGTAGAAAAACATCAAAAATTTCAGTCCTGCATGATTCTACCAAGAAATGTGTGTTCATTCAAACCGCTGGTTTTTGATAGTTTGGGCCCTATTGAATAATGAATGTTTTGAATTTTCTCCAAAAGTAAAGTAGTTGCAAACTCATCCTTTTAGAAACTTGTTTGGGCTGTTGAGAGGAGTAAAAAACCATCAAAAATTTCAATCCTGCATGATTCTACCAAGAAATGTGATTCTTCATTCAAAACGCTGGTTTTTGCTATTGGGCTCTATTGAATAATGAATGTTTTGAATTTTCTCCAGAAGTAAAGTAGTTGCAAACTCATGCTTTTAGAGACTTGTTTGGGCTCATGAGAGGAGTAGAAAAACATCAAAAATTTCAGTCCTGCATGATTCTACCAAGAAATGTGTGTTCATTGAAACCGCTGGTTTTTGATAGTTTGGGCCCTATTGAATAATGAATGTTTTGAATTTTCTCCAAAAGTAAAGTAGTTGCAAACTCATCCTTTTAGAAACTTGTTTGGGCTGTTGAGAGGAGTAAAAAACCATCAAAAATTTCAATCCTGCATGATTCTACCAAGAAATGTGATTCTTCTTTCAAAACCTTATTTTTGCTATTGGGCTCTATTGAATAGTGAATGTTTTGAATTTTCTCCAAAAGTAAAGTAGTTGCAAACTCATGCTTTTAGAGACTTGTTTGGGCTCATGAGATGAGTAGAAAAACATCAAAAATTTCAGTCCTGCATGATTCTACCAAGACATGTGTGTTCATTGAAACGGCTGGTTTTTGATAGTTTGGGCCCTATTGAATAATGAATGTTTTGAATTTTCTCCAAAAGTAAAGTAGTTGCAAACTCATCCTTTTAGAAACTTGTTTGGGCTGTTGAGAGGAGTAAAAAACCATCAAAAATTTCAATCCTGCATGATTCTACCAAGAAATGTGATTCTTCATTCAAAACGCTGGTTTTTGCTATTGGGCTCTATTGAATAATGTTTTGAATTTTCTCCAAAGTAAAGTAGTTGCAAACTCATGCTTTTAGAGATTTGTTTGGGCTCATGAGAGGAGTAGAAAAACATCAAAAATTTCAGTCCTGCATGATTCTACCAAGAAATGTGTGTTCATTCAAACCGCTGGTTTTTGATACTTTGGGCCCTATTGAATAATGAATGTTTTGAATTTTCTCCAAAAGTAAAGTAGTTGCAAACTCATGCTTTTAGAGACTTGTTTGGGCTCATGAGAGGAGTAGAAAAACATCAAAAATTTCAGTCCTGCATGATTCTACCAAGAAATGTGTGTTCATTCAAACCGCTGGTTTTTGATAGTTTGGGCCCTATTGAATAATGAATGTTTTGAATTTTCTCCAAAAGTAAAGTAGTTGCAAACTCATGCTTTTAGAGACTTGTTTGGGCTCATGAGAGGAGTAGAAAAACATCAAAAATTTCAGTCCTGCATGATTCTACCAAGAAATGTGTGTTCATTCAGACCGCTGGTTTTTGATACTTTGGGCCCTATTGAATAATGAATGTTTTGAATTTTCTCCAAAAGTAAAGTAGTTGCAAACTCATCCTTTTAGAAACTTGTTTGGGCTGTTGAGAGGAGTAAAAAACCATCAAAAATTTCAATCCTGCATGATTTTACCAAGAAATGTGATTCTTCATTCAAAACCTGATTTTTGCTATTGGGCTCTATTGAATAGTGAATGTTTTGAATTTTCTCCAAAAGTAAAGTAGTTGCAAACTCATGCTTTTAGAGACTTGTTTGGGCTCATGAGAGGAGTAGAAAAACATCAAAAATTTCAGTCCTGCATGATTCTACCAAGAAATGTGTGTTCATTCAAACCGCTGGTTTTTGATAGTTTGGGCCCTATTGAATAATGAATGTTTTGAATTTTCTCCAAAAGTAAAGTAGTTGCAAACTCATGCTTTTAGAGACTTGTTTGGGCTCATGAGAGGAGTAGAAAAACATCAAAAATTTCAGTCCTGCATGATTCTACCAAGAAATGTGTGTTCATTCAAACCGCTGGTTTTTGAGTTTGGGCCCTATTGAATAATGAATGTTTTGAATTTTCTCCAAAAGTAAAGTAGTTGCAAACTCATCCTTTTAGAAACTTGTTTGGGCTGTTGAGAGGAGTAAAAAACCATCAAAAATTTCAATCCTGCATGATTCTACCAAGAAATGTGATTCTTCATTCAAAACCTGATTTTTGCTATTGGGCTCTATTGAATAGTGAATGTTTTGAATTTTCTCCAAAAGTAAAGTAGTTGCAAACTCATGCTTTTAGAGACTTGTTTGGGCTCATGAGATGAGTAGAAAAACATCAAAAATTTCAGTCCTGCATGATTCTACCAAGACATGTGTGTTCATTGAAACGGCTGGTTTTTGATAGTTTGGGCCCTATTGAATAATGAATGTTTTGAATTTTCTCCAAAAGTAAAGTAGTTGCAAACTCATCCTTTTAGAAACTTGTTTGGGATGTTGAGAGGAGTAAAAAACCATCAAAAATTTCAATCCTGCATGATTCTACCAAGAAATGTGATTCTTCATTCAAAACGCTGGTTTTTGCTATTGGGCTCTATTGAATAATGTTTTGAATTTTCTCCAAAAGTAAAGTAGTTGCAAACTCATGCTTTTAGAGATTTGTTTGGGCTCATGAGAGGAGTAGAAAAACATCAAAAATTTCAGTCCTGCATGATTCTACCAAGAAATGTGTGTTCATTGAAACCGCTGGTTTTTGATAGTTTGGGCCCTATTGAATAATGAATGTTTTAAATTTTCTCCAAAAGTAAAGTAGTTGCAAACTCATCCTTTTAGAAACTTGTTTGGGCTGTTGAGAGGAGTAAAAAACCATCAAAAATTTCAATCCTGCATGATTTTACCAAGAAATGTGATTCTTCATTCAAAACCTGATTTTTGCTATTGGGCTCTATTGAATAGTGAATGTTTTGAATTTTCTCCAAAAGTAAAGTAGTTGCAAACTCATGCTTTTAGAGACTTGTTTGGGCTCATGAGAGGAGTAGAAAAACATCAAAAATTTCAGTCCTGCATGATTCTACCAAGAAATGTGTGTTCATTCAAACCGCTGGTTTTTGATAGTTTGGGCCCTATTGAATAATGAATGTTTTGAATTTTCTCCAAAAGTAAAGTAGTTGCAAACTCATGCTTTTAGAGACTTGTTTGGGCTCATGAGAGGAGTAGAAAAACATCAAAAATTTCAGTCCTGCATGATTCTACCAAGAAATGTGTGTTCATTCAAACCGCTGGTTTTTGATAGTTTGGGCCCTATTGAATAATGAATGTTTTGAATTTTCTCCAAAAGTAAAGTAGTTGCAAACTCATGCTTTTAGAGACTTGTTTGGGCTCATGAGAGGAGTAGAAAAACATCAAAAATTTCAGTCCTGCATGATTCTACCAAGAAATGTGTGTTCATTCAAACCGCTGGTTTTTGATAGTTTGGGCCCTATTGAATAATGAATGTTTTGAATTTTCTCCAAAAGTAAAGTAGTTGCAAACTCATCCTTTTAGAAACTTGTTTGGGCTGTTGAGAGGAGTAAAAAACCATCAAAAATTTCAATCCTGCATGATTCTACCAAGAAATGTGATTCTTCATTCAAAACGCTGGTTTTTGCTATTGGGCTCTATTGAATAATGAATGTTTTGAATTTTCTCCAGAAGTAAAGTAGTTGCAAACTCATGCTTTTAGAGACTTGTTTGGGCTCATGAGAGGAGTAGAAAAACATCAAAAATTTCAGTCCTGCATGATTCTACCAAGAAATGTGTGTTCATTGAAACCGCTGGTTTTTGATAGTTTGGGCCCTATTGAATAATGAATGTTTTGAATTTTCTCCAAAAGTAAAGTAGTTGCAAACTCATCCTTTTAGAAACTTGTTTGGGCTGTTGAGAGGAGTAAAAAACCATCAAAAATTTCAATCCTGCATGATTCTACCAAGAAATGTGATTCTTCTTTCAAAACCTTATTTTTGCTATTGGGCTCTATTGAATAGTGAATGTTTTGAATTTTCTCCAAAAGTAAAGTAGTTGCAAACTCATGCTTTTAGAGACTTGTTTGGGCTCATGAGATGAGTAGAAAAACATCAAAAATTTCAGTCCTGCATGATTCTACCAAGACATGTGTGTTCATTGAAACGGCTGGTTTTTGATAGTTTGGGCCCTATTGAATAATGAATGTTTTGAATTTTCTCCAAAAGTAAAGTAGTTGCAAACTCATCCTTTTAGAAACTTGTTTGGGCTGTTGAGAGGAGTAAAAAACCATCAAAAATTTCAATCCTGCATGATTCTACCAAGAAATGTGATTCTTCATTCAAAACGCTGGTTTTTGCTATTGGGCTCTATTGAATAATGTTTTGAATTTTCTCCAAAGTAAAGTAGTTGCAAACTCATGCTTTTAGAGATTTGTTTGGGCTCATGAGAGGAGTAGAAAAACATCAAAAATTTCAGTCCTGCATGATTCTACCAAGAAATGTGTGTTCATTCAAACCGCTGGTTTTTGATACTTTGGGCCCTATTGAATAATGAATGTTTTGAATTTTCTCCAAAAGTAAAGTAGTTGCAAACTCATGCTTTTAGAGACTTGTTTGGGCTCATGAGAGGAGTAGAAAAACATCAAAAATTTCAGTCCTGCATGATTCTACCAAGAAATGTGTGTTCATTCAAACCGCTGGTTTTTGATAGTTTGGGCCCTATTGAATAATGAATGTTTTGAATTTTCTCCAAAAGTAAAGTAGTTGCAAACTCATGCTTTTAGAGACTTGTTTGGGCTCATGAGAGGAGTAGAAAAACATCAAAAATTTCAGTCCTGCATGATTCTACCAAGAAATGTGTGTTCATTCAGACCGCTGGTTTTTGATACTTTGGGCCCTATTGAATAATGAATGTTTTGAATTTTCTCCAAAAGTAAAGTAGTTGCAAACTCATCCTTTTAGAAACTTGTTTGGGCTGTTGAGAGGAGTAAAAAACCATCAAAAATTTCAATCCTGCATGATTTTACCAAGAAATGTGATTCTTCATTCAAAACCTGATTTTTGCTATTGGGCTCTATTGAATAGTGAATGTTTTGAATTTTCTCCAAAAGTAAAGTAGTTGCAAACTCATGCTTTTAGAGACTTGTTTGGGCTCATGAGAGGAGTAGAAAAACATCAAAAATTTCAGTCCTGCATGATTCTACCAAGAAATGTGTGTTCATTCAAACCGCTGGTTTTTGATAGTTTGGGCCCTATTGAATAATGAATGTTT
This sequence comes from Dendrobates tinctorius, assembly GCF_039654945.1. NCBI lineage: Eukaryota > Metazoa > Chordata > Amphibia > Anura > Dendrobatidae > Dendrobates > Dendrobates tinctorius. Next base: position 1,547,335 of record NW_027362096.1, read on the forward strand.
TGAATTTTCTCCAAAAGTAAAGTAGTTGCAAACTCATGCTTTTAGAGACTTGTTTGGGCTCATGAGAGGAGTAGAAAAACATCAAAAATTTCAGTCCTGCATGATTCTACCAAGAAATGTGTGTTCATTCAAACCGCTGGTTTTTGAGTTTGGGCCCTATTGAATAATGAATGTTTTGAATTTTCTCCAAAAGTAAAGTAGTTGCAAACTCATCCTTTTAGAAACTTGTTTGGGCTGTTGAGAGGAGTAAAAAACCATCAAAAATTTCAATCCTGCATGATTCTACCAAGAAATGTGATTCTTCATTCAAAACCTGATTTTTGCTATTGGGCTCTATTGAATAGTGAATGTTTTGAATTTTCTCCAAAAGTAAAGTAGTTGCAAACTCATGCTTTTAGAGACTTGTTTGGGCTCATGAGATGAGTAGAAAAACATCAAAAATTTCAGTCCTGCATGATTCTACCAAGACATGTGTGTTCATTGAAACGGCTGGTTTTTGATAGTTTGGGCCCTATTGAATAATGAATGTTTTGAATTTTCTCCAAAAGTAAAGTAGTTGCAAACTCATCCTTTTAGAAACTTGTTTGGGATGTTGAGAGGAGTAAAAAACCATCAAAAATTTCAATCCTGCATGATTCTACCAAGAAATGTGATTCTTCATTCAAAACGCTGGTTTTTGCTATTGGGCTCTATTGAATAATGTTTTGAATTTTCTCCAAAAGTAAAGTAGTTGCAAACTCATGCTTTTAGAGATTTGTTTGGGCTCATGAGAGGAGTAGAAAAACATCAAAAATTTCAGTCCTGCATGATTCTACCAAGAAATGTGTGTTCATTGAAACCGCTGGTTTTTGATAGTTTGGGCCCTATTGAATAATGAATGTTTTAAATTTTCTCCAAAAGTAAAGTAGTTGCAAACTCATCCTTTTAGAAACTTGTTTGGGCTGTTGAGAGGAGTAAAAAACCATCAAAAATTTCAATCCTGCATGATTTTACCAAGAAATGTGATTCTTCATTCAAAACCTGATTTTTGCTATTGGGCTCTATTGAATAGTGAATGTTTTGAATTTTCTCCAAAAGTAAAGTAGTTGCAAACTCATGCTTTTAGAGACTTGTTTGGGCTCATGAGAGGAGTAGAAAAACATCAAAAATTTCAGTCCTGCATGATTCTACCAAGAAATGTGTGTTCATTCAAACCGCTGGTTTTTGATAGTTTGGGCCCTATTGAATAATGAATGTTTTGAATTTTCTCCAAAAGTAAAGTAGTTGCAAACTCATGCTTTTAGAGACTTGTTTGGGCTCATGAGAGGAGTAGAAAAACATCAAAAATTTCAGTCCTGCATGATTCTACCAAGAAATGTGTGTTCATTCAAACCGCTGGTTTTTGATAGTTTGGGCCCTATTGAATAATGAATGTTTTGAATTTTCTCCAAAAGTAAAGTAGTTGCAAACTCATCCTTTTAGAAACTTGTTTGGGCTGTTGAGAGGAGTAAAAAACCATCAAAAATTTCAATCCTGCATGATTCTACCAAGAAATGTGATTCTTCATTCAAAACGCTGGTTTTTGCTATTGGGCTCTATTGAATAATGAATGTTTTGAATTTTCTCCAAAAGTAAAGTAGTTGCAAACTCATGCTTTTAGAGACTTGTTTGGGCTCATGAGAGGAGTAGAAAAACATCAAAAATTTCAGTCCTGCATGATTCTACCAAGAAATGTGTGTTCATTGAAACCGCTGGTTTTTGATAGTTTGGGCCCTATTGAATAATGAATGTTTTGAATTTTCTCCAAAAGTAAAGTAGTTGCAAACTCATCCTTTTAGAAACTTGTTTGGGCTGTTGAGAGGAGTAAAAAACCATCAAAAATTTCAATCCTGCATGATTCTACCAAGAAATGTGATTCTTCATTCAAAACGCTGGTTTTTGCTATTGGGCTCTATTGAATAATGAATGTTTTGAATTTTCTCCAAAAGTAAAGTAATTGCAAACTCATGCTTTTAGAGACTTGTTTGGGCTCATGAGAGGAGTAGAAAAACATCAAAAATTTCAGTCCTGCATGATTCTACCAAGAAATGTGTGTTCATTGAAGCCGCTGGTTTTTGATAGTTTGGGCCCTATTGAATAATGAATGTTTTGAATTTTCTCCAAAAGTAAAGTAGTTGCAAACTCATCCTTTTAGAAACTTGTTTGGGCTGTTGAGAGGAGTAAAAAACCATCAAAAATTTCAATCCTGCATGATTCTACCAAGAAATGTGATTCTTCATTCAAAACGCTGGTTTTTGCTATTGGGCTCTATTGAATAATGAATGTTTTGAATTTTCTCCAAAAGTAAAGTAGTTGCAAACTCATGCTTTTAGAGACTTGTTTGGGCTCATGAGAGGAGTAGAAAAACATCAAAAATTTCAGTCCTGCATGATTCTACCAAGAAATGTGTGTTCATTGAAACCGCTGGTTTTTGATAGTTTGGGCCCTATTGAATAATGAATGTTTTGAATTTTCTCCAAAAGTAAAGTAGTTGCAAACTCATCCTTTTAGAAACTTGTTTGGGCTGTTGAGAGGAGTAAAAGCCATCAAAAATTTCAATCCTGCATGATTCTACCAAGAAATGTGATTCTTCATTCAAAACGCTGGTTTTTGCTATTGGGCTCTATTGAATAATGAATGTTTTGAATTTTCTCCAAAAGTAAAGTAGTTGCAAACTCATGCTTTTAGAGACTTGTTTGGGCTCATGAGAGGAGTAGAAAAACATCAAAAATTTCAGTCCTGCATGATTCTACCAAGAAATGTGTGTTCATTGAAACCGCTGGTTTTTGATAGTTTGGGCCCTATTGAATAATGAATGTTTTGAATTTTCTCCAAAAGTAAAGTAGTTGCAAACTCATCCTTTTAGAAACTTGTTTGGGCTGTTGAGAGGAGTAAAAAACCATTAAATTTCAATCCTGCATGATTTTACCAAGAAATGTGATTCTTCATTCAAAACCTGATTTTTGCTATTGGGCTCTATTGAATAGTGAATGTTTTGAATTTTCTCCAAAAGTAAAGTAGTTGCAAACTCATGCTTTTAGAGACTTGTTTGGGCTCATGAGAGGAGTAGAAAAACATCAAAAATTTCAGTCCTGCATGATTCTACCAAGAAATGTGTGTTCATTCAAACCGCTGGTTTTTGATAGTTTGGGCCCTATTGAATAATGAATGTTTTGAATTTTCTCCAAAAGTAAAGTAGTTGCAAACTCATCCTTTTAGAAACTTGTTTGGGCTGTTGAGAGGAGTAAAAAACCATCAAAAATTTCAATCCTGCATGATTCTACCAAGAAATGTGATTCTTCATTCAAAACGCTGGTTTTTGCTATTGGGCTATATTGAATAATGAATGTTTTGAATTTTCTCCAAAAGTAAAGTAGTTGCAAACTCATGCTTTTAGAGACTTGTTTGGGCTCATGAGAGGAGTAGAAAAACATCAAAAATTTCAGTCCTGCATGATTCTACCAAGAAATGTGTGTTCATTGAAACCGCTGGTTTTTGATAGTTTGGGCCCTATTGAATAATGAATGTTTTGAATTTTCTCCAAAAGTAAAGTAGTTGCAAACTCATCCTTTTAGAAACTTGTTTGGGCTGTTGAGAGGAGTAAAAAACCATTAAATTTCAATCCTGCATGATTTTACCAAGAAATGTGATACTTCATTCAAAACCTGATTTTTGCTATTGGGCTCTATTGAATAGTGAATGTTTTGAATTTTCTCCAAAAGTAAAGTAGTTGCAAACTCATGCTTTTAGAGACTTGTTTGGGCTCATGAGAGGAGTAGAAAAACATCAAAAATTTCAGTCCTGCATGATTCTACCAAGAAATGTGTTCATTCAAACCGCTGGTTTTTGATAGTTTGGGCCCTATTGAATAATGAATGTTTTGAATTTTCTCCAAAAGTAAAGTAGTTGCAAACTCATCCTTTTAGAAACTTGTTTGGGCTGTTGAGAGGAGTAAAAAACCATCAAAAATTTCAATCCTGCATGATTCTACCAAGAAATGTGATTCTTCATTCAAAACCTGATTTTTGCTATTGGGCTCTATTGAATAGTGAATGTTTTGAATTTTCTCCAAAAGTAAAGTAGTTGCAAACTCATGCTTTTAGAGACTTGTTTGGGCTCATGAGATGAGTAGAAAAACATCAAAAATTTCAGTCCTGCATGATTCTACCAAGACATGTGTGTTCATTGAAACGGCTGTTTTTTGATAGTTTGGGCCCTATTGAATAATGAATGTTTTGAATTTTCTCCAAAAGTAAAGTAGTTGCAAACTCATCCTTTTAGAAACTTGTTTGGGCTGTTGAGAGGAGTAAAAAACCATCAAAAATTTCAATCCTGCATGATTCTACCAAGAAATGTGATTCTTCATTCAAAACGCTGGTTTTTGCTATTGGGCTCTATTGAATAATGTTTTGAATTTTCTCCAAAAGTAAAGTAGTTGCAAACTCATGCTTTTAGAGACTTGTTTGGGCTCATGAGAGGAGTAGAAAAACATCAAAAATTTCAGTCCTGCATGATTCTACCAAGAAATGTGTGTTCATTCAAACCGCTGGTTTTTGATAGTTTGGGCCCTATTGAATAATGAATGTTTTGAATTTTCTCCAAAAGTAAAGTAGTTGCAAACTCATGCTTTTAGAGACTTGTTTGGGCTCATGAGAGGAGTAGAAAAACATCAAAAATTTCAGTCCTGCATGATTCTACCAAGAAATGTGTGTTCATTGAAACCGCTGGTTTTTGATAGTTTGGGCCCTATTGAATAATGAATGTTTTGAATTTTCTCCAAAAGTAAAGTAGTTGCAAACTCATTCTTTTAGAAACTTGTTTGGGCTGTTGAGAGGAGTAAAAAACCATCAAAAATTTCAATCCTGCATGATTCTACCAAGAAATGTGATTCTTCATTCAAAACGCTAGTTTTTGCTATTGGGCTCTATTGAATAATGAATGTTTTGAATTTTCTCCAAAAGTAAAGTAGTTGCAAACTCATGCTTTTAGAGACTTGTTTGGGCTCATGAGAGGAGTAGAAAAACATCAAAAATTTCAGTCCTGCATGATTCTACCAAGAAATGTGTGTTCATTGAAGCCGCTGGTTTTTGATAGTTTGGGCCCTATTGAATAATGAATGTTTTGAATTTTCTCCAAAAGTAAAGTAGTTGCAAACTCATCCTTTTAGAAACTTGTTTGGGCTGTTGAGAGGAGTAAAAAACCATCAAAAATTTCAATCCTGCATGATTCTACCAAGAAATGTGATTCTTCATTCAAAACGCTGGTTTTTGCTATTGGGCTCTATTGAATAATGAATGTTTTGAATTTTCTCCAAAAGTAAAGTAGTTGCAAACTCATGCTTTTAGAGACTTGTTTGGGCTCATGAGAGGAGTAGAAAAACATCAAAAATTTCAGTCCTGCATGATTCTACCAAGAAATGTGTGTTCATTGAAACCGCTGGTTTTTGATAGTTAGGGCCCTATTGAATAATGAATGTTTTGAATTTTCTCCAAAAGTAAAGTAGTTGCAAACTCATCCTTTTAGAAACTTGTTTGGGCTGTTGAGAGGAGTAAAAAACCATCAAAAATTTCAATCCTGCATGATTCTACCAAGAAATGTGATTCTTCATTCAAAACGCTGGTTTTTGCTATTGGGCTCTATTGAATAATGAATGTTTTGAATTTTCTCCAAAAGTAAAGTAGTTGCAAACTCATGCTTTTAGAGACTTGTTTGGGCTCATGAGAGGAGTAGAAAAACATCAAAAATTTCAGTCCTGCATGATTCTACCAAGAAATGTGTGTTCATTGAAACCGCTGGTTTTTGATAGTTTGGGCCCTATTGAATAATGAATGTTTTGAATTTTCTCCAAAAGTAAAGTAGTTGCAAACTCATCCTTTTAGAAACTTGTTTGGGCTGTTGAGAGGAGTAAAAAACCATTAAATTTCAATCCTGCATGATTTTACCAAGAAATGTGATTCTTCATTCAAAACCTGATTTTTGCTATTGGGCTCTATTGAATAGTGAATGTTTTGAATTTTCTCCAAAAGTAAAGTAGTTGCAAACTCATGCTTTTAGAGACTTGTTTGGGCTCATGAGAGGAGTAGAAAAACATCAAAAATTTCAGTCCTGCATGATTCTACCAAGAAATGTGTTCATTCAAACCGCTGGTTTTTGATAGTTTGGGCCCTATTGAATAATGAATGTTTTGAATTTTCTCCAAAAGTAAAGTAGTTGCAAACTCATCCTTTTAGAAACTTGTTTGGGCTGTTGAGAGGAGTAAAAAACCATCAAAAATTTCAATCCTGCATGATTCTACCAAGAAATGTGATTCTTCATTCAAAACGCTGGTTTTTGCTATTGGGCTCTATTGAATAATGAATGTTTTGAATTTTCTCCAAAAGTAAAGTAGTTGCAAACTCATGCTTTTAGAGACTTGTTTGGGCTCATGAGAGGAGTAGAAAAACATCAAAAATTTCAGTCCTGCATGATTCTACCAAGAAATGTGTGTTCATTGAAACCGCTGGTTTTTGATAGTTTGGGCCCTATTGAATAATGAATGTTTTGAATTTTCTCCAAAAGTAAAGTAGTTGCAAACTCATCCTTTTAGAAACTTGTTTGGGCTGTTGAGAGGAGTAAAAAACCATCAAAAATTTCAATCCTGCATGATTCTACCAAGAAATGTGATTCTTCATTCAAAACGCTGGTTTTTGCTATTGGGCTCTATTGAATAATGAATGTTTTGAATTTTCTCCAAAAGTAAAGTAGTTGCAAACTCATGCTTTTAGAGACTTGTTTGGGCTCATGAGAGGAGTAGAAAAACATCAAAAATTTCAGTCCTGCATGATTCTACCAAGAAATGTGTGTTCATTGAAACCGCTGGTTTTTGATAGTTTGGGCCCTATTGAATAATGAATGTTTTGAATTTTCTCCAAAAGTAAAGTAGTTGCAAACTCATCCTTTTAGAAACTTGTTTGGGCTGTTGAGAGGAGTAAAAAACCATCAAAAATTTCAATCCTGCATGATTCTACCAAGAAATGTGATTCTTCATTCAAAACGCTGGTTTTTGCTATTGGGCTCTATTGAATAATGAATGTTTTGAATTTTCTCCAAAAGTAAAGTAGTTGCAAACTCATGCTTTTAGAGACTTGTTTGGGCTCATGAGAGGAGTAGAAAAACATCAAAAATTTCAGTCCTGCATGATTCTACCAAGAAATGTGTGTTCATTGAAACCGCTGGTTTTTGATAGTTTGGGCCCTATTGAATAATGAATGTTTTGAATTTTCTCCAAAAGTAAAGTAGTTGCAAACTCATCCTTTTAGAAACTTGTTTGGGCTGTTGAGAGGAGTAAAAAACCATCAAAAATTTCAATCCTGCATGATTTTACCAAGAAATGTGATTCTTCATTCAAAACGCTGGTTTTTGCTATTGGGCTCTATTGAATAATGTTTTGAATTTTCTCCAAAAGTAAAGTAGTTGCAAACTCATGCTTTTAGAGATTTGTTTGGGCTCATGAGAGGAGTAGAAAAACATCAAAAATTTCAGTCCTGCATGATTCTACCAAGAAATGTGTGTTCATTCAAACCGCTGGTTTTTGATACTTTGGGCCCTATTGAATAATGAATGTTTTGAATTTTCTCCAAAAGTAAAGTAGTTGCAAACTCATGCTTTTAGAGACTTGTTTGGGCTCATGAGAGGAGTAGAAAAACATCAAAAATTTCAGTCCTGCATGATTCTACCAAGAAATGTGTGTTCATTCAAACCGCTGGTTTTTGATAGTTTGGGCCCTATTGAATAATGAATGTTTTGAATTTTCTCCAAAAGTAAAGTAGTTGCAAACTCATGCTTTTAGAGACTTGTTTGGGCTCATGAGAGGAGTAGAAAAACATCAAAAATTTCAGTCCTGCATGATTCTACCAAGAAATGTGTGTTCATTCAGACCGCTGGTTTTTGATACTTTGGGCCCTATTGAATAATGAATGTTTTGAATTTTCTCCAAAAGTAAAGTAGTTGCAAACTCATCCTTTTAGAAACTTGTTTGGGCTGTTGAGAGGAGTAAAAAACCATCAAAAATTTCAATCCTGCATGATTTTACCAAGAAATGTGATTCTTCATTCAAAACCTGATTTTTGCTATTGGGCTCTATTGAATAGTGAATGTTTTGAATTTTCTCCAAAAGTAAAGTAGTTGCAAACTCATGCTTTTAGAGACTTGTTTGGGCTCATGAGAGGAGTAGAAAAACATCAAAAATTTCAGTCCTGCATGATTCTACCAAGAAATGTGTGTTCATTCAAACCGCTGGTTTTTGATAGTTTGGGCCCTATTGAATAATGAATGTTTTGAATTTTCTCCAAAAGTAAAGTAGTTGCAAACTCATGCTTTTAGAGACTTGTTTGGGCTCATGAGAGGAGTAGAAAAACATCAAAAATTTCAGTCCTGCATGATTCTACCAAGAAATGTGTGTTCATTCAAACCGCTGGTTTTTGAGTTTGGGCCCTATTGAATAATGAATGTTTTGAATTTTCTCCAAAAGTAAAGTAGTTGCAAACTCATCCTTTTAGAAACTTGTTTGGGCTGTTGAGAGGAGTAAAAAACCATCAAAAATTTCAATCCTGCATGATTCTACCAAGAAATGTGATTCTTCATTCAAAACCTGATTTTTGCTATTGGGCTCTATTGAATAGTGAATGTTTTGAATTTTCTCCAAAAGTAAAGTAGTTGCAAACTCATGCTTTTAGAGACTTGTTTGGGCTCATGAGATGAGTAGAAAAACATCAAAAATTTCAGTCCTGCATGATTCTACCAAGACATGTGTGTTCATTGAAACGGCTGGTTTTTGATAGTTTGGGCCCTATTGAATAATGAATGTTTTGAATTTTCTCCAAAAGTAAAGTAGTTGCAAACTCATCCTTTTAGAAACTTGTTTGGGATGTTGAGAGGAGTAAAAAACCATCAAAAATTTCAATCCTGCATGATTCTACCAAGAAATGTGATTCTTCATTCAAAACGCTGGTTTTTGCTATTGGGCTCTATTGAATAATGTTTTGAATTTTCTCCAAAAGTAAAGTAGTTGCAAACTCATGCTTTTAGAGATTTGTTTGGGCTCATGAGAGGAGTAGAAAAACATCAAAAATTTCAGTCCTGCATGATTCTACCAAGAAATGTGTGTTCATTGAAACCGCTGGTTTTTGATAGTTTGGGCCCTATTGAATAATGAATGTTTTAAATTTTCTCCAAAAGTAAAGTAGTTGCAAACTCATCCTTTTAGAAACTTGTTTGGGCTGTTGAGAGGAGTAAAAAACCATCAAAAATTTCAATCCTGCATGATTTTACCAAGAAATGTGATTCTTCATTCAAAACCTGATTTTTGCTATTGGGCTCTATTGAATAGTGAATGTTTTGAATTTTCTCCAAAAGTAAAGTAGTTGCAAACTCATGCTTTTAGAGACTTGTTTGGGCTCATGAGAGGAGTAGAAAAACATCAAAAATTTCAGTCCTGCATGATTCTACCAAGAAATGTGTGTTCATTCAAACCGCTGGTTTTTGATAGTTTGGGCCCTATTGAATAATGAATGTTTTGAATTTTCTCCAAAAGTAAAGTAGTTGCAAACTCATGCTTTTAGAGACTTGTTTGGGCTCATGAGAGGAGTAGAAAAACATCAAAAATTTCAGTCCTGCATGATTCTACCAAGAAATGTGTGTTCATTCAAACCGCTGGTTTTTGATAGTTTGGGCCCTATTGAATAATGAATGTTTTGAATTTTCTCCAAAAGTAAAGTAGTTGCAAACTCATCCTTTTAGAAACTTGTTTGGGCTGTTGAGAGGAGTAAAAAACCATCAAAAATTTCAATCCTGCATGATTCTACCAAGAAATGTGATTCTTCATTCAAAACGCTGGTTTTTGCTATTGGGCTCTATTGAATAATGAATGTTTTGAATTTTCTCCAAAAGTAAAGTAGTTGCAAACTCATGCTTTTAGAGACTTGTTTGGGCTCATGAGAGGAGTAGAAAAACATCAAAAATTTCAGTCCTGCATGATTCTACCAAGAAATGTGTGTTCATTGAAACCGCTGGTTTTTGATAGTTTGGGCCCTATTGAATAATGAATGTTTTGAATTTTCTCCAAAAGTAAAGTAGTTGCAAACTCATCCTTTTAGAAACTTGTTTGGGCTGTTGAGAGGAGTAAAAAACCATCAAAAATTTCAATCCTGCATGATTCTACCAAGAAATGTGATTCTTCATTCAAAACGCTGGTTTTTGCTATTGGGCTCTATTGAATAATGAATGTTTTGAATTTTCTCCAAAAGTAAAGTAATTGCAAACTCATGCTTTTAGAGACTTGTTTGGGCTCATGAGAGGAGTAGAAAAACATCAAAAATTTCAGTCCTGCATGATTCTACCAAGAAATGTGTGTTCATTGAAGCCGCTGGTTTTTGATAGTTTGGGCCCTATTGAATAATGAATGTTTTGAATTTTCTCCAAAAGTAAAGTAGTTGCAAACTCATCCTTTTAGAAACTTGTTTGGGCTGTTGAGAGGAGTAAAAAACCATCAAAAATTTCAATCCTGCATGATTCTACCAAGAAATGTGATTCTTCATTCAAAACGCTGGTTTTTGCTATTGGGCTCTATTGAATAATGAATGTTTTGAATTTTCTCCAAAAGTAAAGTAGTTGCAAACTCATGCTTTTAGAGACTTGTTTGGGCTCATGAGAGGAGTAGAAAAACATCAAAAATTTCAGTCCTGCATGATTCTACCAAGAAATGTGTGTTCATTGAAACCGCTGGTTTTTGATAGTTTGGGCCCTATTGAATAATGAATGTTTTGAATTTTCTCCAAAAGTAAAGTAGTTGCAAACTCATCCTTTTAGAAACTTGTTTGGGCTGTTGAGAGGAGTAAAAGCCATCAAAAATTTCAATCCTGCATGATTCTACCAAGAAATGTGATTCTTCATTCAAAACGCTGGTTTTTGCTATTGGGCTCTATTGAATAATGAATGTTTTGAATTTTCTCCAAAAGTAAAGTAGTTGCAAACTCATGCTTTTAGAGACTTGTTTGGGCTCATGAGAGGAGTAGAAAAACATCAAAAATTTCAGTCCTGCATGATTCTACCAAGAAATGTGTGTTCATTGAAACCGCTGGTTTTTGATAGTTTGGGCCCTATTGAATAATGAATGTTTTGAATTTTCTCCAAAAGTAAAGTAGTTGCAAACTCATCCTTTTAGAAACTTGTTTGGGCTGTTGAGAGGAGTAAAAAACCATTAAATTTCAATCCTGCATGATTTTACCAAGAAATGTGATTCTTCATTCAAAACCTGATTTTTGCTATTGGGCTCTATTGAATAGTGAATGTTTTGAATTTTCTCCAAAAGTAAAGTAGTTGCAAACTCATGCTTTTAGAGACTTGTTTGGGCTCATGAGAGGAGTAGAAAAACATCAAAAATTTCAGTCCTGCATGATTCTACCAAGAAATGTGTTCATTCAAACCGCTGGTTTTTGATAGTTTGGGCCCTATTGAATAATGAATGTTTTGAATTTTCTCCAAAAGTAAAGTAGTTGCAAACTCATCCTTTTAGAAACTTGTTTGGGCTGTTGAGAGGAGTAAAAAACCATCAAAAATTTCAATCCTGCATGATTCTACCAAGAAATGTGATTCTTCATTCAAAACGCTGGTTTTTGCTATTGGGCTATATTGAATAATGAATGTTTTGAATTTTCTCCAAAAGTAAAGTAGTTGCAAACTCATGCTTTTAGAGACTTGTTTGGGCTCATGAGAGGAGTAGAAAAACATCAAAAATTTCAGTCCTGCATGATTCTACCAAGAAATGTGTGTTCATTGAAACCGCTGGTTTTTGATAGTTTGGGCCCTATTGAATAATGAATGTTTTGAATTTTCTCCAAAAGTAAAGTAGTTGCAAACTCATCCTTTTAGAAACTTGTTTGGGCTGTTGAGAGGAGTAAAAAACCATTAAATTTCAATCCTGCATGATTTTACCAAGAAATGTGATACTTCATTCAAAACCTGATTTTTGCTATTGGGCTCTATTGAATAGTGAATGTTTTGAATTTTCTCCAAAAGTAAAGTAGTTGCAAACTCATGCTTTTAGAGACTTGTTTGGGCTCATGAGAGGAGTAGAAAAACATCAAAAATTTCAGTCCTGCATGATTCTACCAAGAAATGTGTTCATTCAAACCGCTGGTTTTTGATAGTTTGGGCCCTATTGAATAATGAATGTTTTGAATTTTCTCCAAAAGTAAAGTAGTTGCAAACTCATCCTTTTAGAAACTTGTTTGGGCTGTTGAGAGGAGTAAAAAACCATCAAAAATTTCAATCCTGCATGATTCTACCAAGAAATGTGATTCTTCATTCAAAACCTGATTTTTGCTATTGGGCTCTATTGAATAGTGAATGTTTTGAATTTTCTCCAAAAGTAAAGTAGTTGCAAACTCATGCTTTTAGAGACTTGTTTGGGCTCATGAGATGAGTAGAAAAACATCAAAAATTTCAGTCCTGCATGATTCTACCAAGACATGTGTGTTCATTGAAACGGCTGTTTTTTGATAGTTTGGGCCCTATTGAATAATGAATGTTTTGAATTTTCTCCAAAAGTAAAGTAGTTGCAAACTCATCCTTTTAGAAACTTGTTTGGGCTGTTGAGAGGAGTAAAAAACCATCAAAAATTTCAATCCTGCATGATTCTACCAAGAAATGTGATTCTTCATTCAAAACGCTGGTTTTTGCTATTGGGCTCTATTGAATAATGTTTTGAATTTTCTCCAAAAGTAAAGTAGTTGCAAACTCATGCTTTTAGAGACTTGTTTGGGCTCATGAGAGGAGTAGAAAAACATCAAAAATTTCAGTCCTGCATGATTCTACCAAGAAATGTGTGTTCATTCAAACCGCTGGTTTTTGATAGTTTGGGCCCTATTGAATAATGAATGTTTTGAATTTTCTCCAAAAGTAAAGTAGTTGCAAACTCATGCTTTTAGAGACTTGTTTGGGCTCATGAGAGGAGTAGAAAAACATCAAAAATTTCAGTCCTGCATGATTCTACCAAGAAATGTGTGTTCATTGAAACCGCTGGTTTTTGATAGTTTGGGCCCTATTGAATAATGAATGTTTTGAATTTTCTCCAAAAGTAAAGTAGTTGCAAACTCATTCTTTTAGAAACTTGTTTGGGCTGTTGAGAGGAGTAAAAAACCATCAAAAATTTCAATCCTGCATGATTCTACCAAGAAATGTGATTCTTCATTCAAAACGCTAGTTTTTGCTATTGGGCTCTATTGAATAATGAATGTTTTGAATTTTCTCCAAAAGTAAAGTAGTTGCAAACTCATGCTTTTAGAGACTTGTTTGGGCTCATGAGAGGAGTAGAAAAACATCAAAAATTTCAGTCCTGCATGATTCTACCAAGAAATGTGTGTTCATTGAAGCCGCTGGTTTTTGATAGTTTGGGCCCTATTGAATAATGAATGTTTTGAATTTTCTCCAAAAGTAAAGTAGTTGCAAACTCATCCTTTTAGAAACTTGTTTGGGCTGTTGAGAGGAGTAAAAAACCATCAAAAATTTCAATCCTGCATGATTCTACCAAGAAATGTGATTCTTCATTCAAAACGCTGGTTTTTGCTATTGGGCTCTATTGAATAATGAATGTTTTGAATTTTCTCCAAAAGTAAAGTAGTTGCAAACTCATGCTTTTAGAGACTTGTTTGGGCTCATGAGAGGAGTAGAAAAACATCAAAAATTTCAGTCCTGCATGATTCTACCAAGAAATGTGTGTTCATTGAAACCGCTGGTTTTTGATAGTTAGGGCCCTATTGAATAATGAATGTTTTGAATTTTCTCCAAAAGTAAAGTAGTTGCAAACTCATCCTTTTAGAAACTTGTTTGGGCTGTTGAGAGGAGTAAAAAACCATCAAAAATTTCAATCCTGCATGATTCTACCAAGAAATGTGATTCTTCATTCAAAACGCTGGTTTTTGCTATTGGGCTCTATTGAATAATGAATGTTTTGAATTTTCTCCAAAAGTAAAGTAGTTGCAAACTCATGCTTTTAGAGACTTGTTTGGGCTCATGAGAGGAGTAGAAAAACATCAAAAATTTCAGTCCTGCATGATTCTACCAAGAAATGTGTGTTCATTGAAACCGCTGGTTTTTGATAGTTTGGGCCCTATTGAATAATGAATGTTTTGAATTTTCTCCAAAAGTAAAGTAGTTGCAAACTCATCCTTTTAGAAACTTGTTTGGGCTGTTGAGAGGAGTAAAAAACCATTAAATTTCAATCCTGCATGATTTTACCAAGAAATGTGATTCTTCATTCAAAACCTGATTTTTGCTATTGGGCTCTATTGAATAGTGAATGTTTTAAATTTTCTCCAAAAGTAAAGTAGTTGCAAACTCATGCTTTTAGAGACTTGTTTGGGCTCATGAGAGGAGTAGAAAAACATCAAAAATTTCAGTCCTGCATGATTCTACCAAGAAATGTGTTCATTCAAACCGCTGGTTTTTGATAGTTTGGGCCCTATTGAATAATGAATGTTTTGAATTTTCTCCAAAAGTAAAGTAGTTGCAAACTCATCCTTTTAGAAACTTGTTTGGGCTGTTGAGAGGAGTAAAAAACCATCAAAAATTTCAATCCTGCATGATTCTACCAAGAAATGTGATTCTTCATTCAAAACGCTGGTTTTTGCTATTGGGCTCTATTGAATAATGAATGTTTTGAATTTTCTCCAAAAGTAAAGTAGTTGCAAACTCATGCTTTTAGAGACTTGTTTGGGCTCATGAGAGGAGTAGAAAAACATCAAAAATTTCAGTCCTGCATGATTCTACCAAGAAATGTGTGTTCATTGAAACCGCTGGTTTTTGATAGTTTGGGCCCTATTGAATAATGAATGTTTTGAATTTTCTCCAAAAGTAAAGTAGTTGCAAACTCATCCTTTTAGAAACTTGTTTGGGCTGTTGAGAGGAGTAAAAAACCATCAAAAATTTCAATCCTGCATGATTCTACCAAGAAATGTGATTCTTCATTCAAAACGCTGGTTTTTGCTATTGGGCTCTATTGAATAATGAATGTTTTGAATTTTCTCCAAAAGTAAAGTAGTTGCAAACTCATGCTTTTAGAGACTTGTTTGGGCTCATGAGAGGAGTAGAAAAACATCAAAAATTTCAGTCCTGCATGATTCTACCAAGAAATGTGTGTTCATTGAAACCGCTGGTTTTTGATAGTTTGGGCCCTATTGAATAATGAATGTTTTGAATTTTCTCCAAAAGTAAAGTAGTTGCAAACTCATCCTTTTAGAAACTTGTTTGGGCTGTTGAGAGGAGTAAAAAACCATCAAAAATTTCAATCCTGCATGATTCTACCAAGAAATGTGATTCTTCATTCAAAACGCTGGTTTTTGCTATTGGGCTCTATTGAATAATGAATGTTTTGAATTTTCTCCAAAAGTAAAGTAGTTGCAAACTCATGCTTTTAGAGACTTGTTTGGGCTCATGAGAGGAGTAGAAAAACATCAAAAATTTCAGTCCTGCATGATTCTACCAAGAAATGTGTGTTCATTGAAACCGCTGGTTTTTGATAGTTTGGGCCCTATTGAATAATGAATGTTTTGAATTTTCTCCAAAAGTAAAGTAGTTGCAAACTCATCCTTTTAGAAACTTGTTTGGGCTGTTGAGAGGAGTAAAAAACCATCAAAAATTTCAATCCTGCATGATTTTACCAAGAAATGTGATTCTTCATTCAAAACGCTGGTTTTTGCTATTGGGCTCTATTGAATAATGAATGTTTTGAATTTTCTCCAAAAGTAAAGTAGTTGCAAACTCATGCTTTTAGAGATTTGTTTGGGCTCATGAGAGGAGTAGAAAAACATCAAAAATTTCAGTCCTGCATGATTCTACCAAGAAATGTGATTCTTCATTCAAAACCTGATTTTTGCTATTGGGCTCTATTGAATAGTGAATGTTTTGAATTTTCTCCAAAAGTAAAGTAGTTGCAAACTCATGCTTTTAGAGACTTGTTTGGGCTCATGAGAGGAGTAGAAAAACATCAAAAATTTCAGTCCTGCATGATTCTACCAAGAAATGTGTGTTCATTCAAACCGCTGGTTTTTGATAGTTTGGGCCCTATTGAATAATGAATGTTTTGAATTTTCTCCAAAAGTAAAGTAGTTGCAAACTCATACTTTTAGAGACTTGTTTGGGCTCATGAGAGGAGTAGAAAAACATCAAAAATTTCAGTCCTGCATGATTCTACCAAGAAATGTGTGTTCATTCAAACCGCTGGTTTTTGATAGTTTGGGCCCTATTGAATAATGAATGTTTTGAATTTTCTCCAAAAGTAAAGTAGTTGCAAACTCATGCTTTTAGAGACTTGTTTGGGCTCATGAGATGAGTAGAAAAACATCAAAAATTTCAGTCCTGCATGATTCTACCAAGACATGTGTGTTCATTGAAACCGCTGGTTTTTGATAGTTTGGGCCCTATTGAATAATGAATGTTTTGAATTTTCTCCAAAAGTAAAGTAGTGGCAAACTCATCCTTTTAGAAACTTGTTTGGGCTGTTGAGAGGAGTAAAAAACCATCAAAAAT
The DNA here is from genome assembly GCF_039654945.1 of Dendrobates tinctorius. Lineage (NCBI taxonomy): Eukaryota > Metazoa > Chordata > Amphibia > Anura > Dendrobatidae > Dendrobates > Dendrobates tinctorius. Next base: position 1,563,916 of record NW_027362096.1, read on the forward strand.
TTCAGTCCTGCATGATTCTACCAAGAAATGTGATTCTTCATTCAAAACGCTGGTTTTTGCTATTGGGCTCTATTGAATAATGAATGTTTTGAATTTTCTCCAAAAGTAAAGTAGTTGCAAACTCATGCTTTTAGAGACTTGTTTGGGCTCATGAGAGGAGTAGAAAAACATCAAAAATTTCAGTCCTGCATGATTCTACCAAGAAATGTGTGTTCATTGAAACCGCTGGTTTTTGATAGTTTGGGCCCTATTGAATAATGAATGTTTTGAATTTTCTCCAAAAGTAAAGTAGTTGCAAACTCATCCTTTTAGAAACTTGTTTGGGCTGTTGAGAGGAGTAAAAAAACATCAAAAATTTCAATCCTGCATGATTCTACCAAGAAATGTGATTCTTCATTCAAAACCTGATTTTTACTATTGGGCTCTATTGAATAATGAATGTCTTGAATTTTCTCCAAAAGTAAAGTAATTGCAAACTCATGCTTTAAGAGACTTGTTTGGGCTCATGAGAGGAGTAGAAAAACATCAAAAATTTCAGTCCTGCACGATTCTACCAAGAAATGTGTGTTCATTCAAACCGCTGGTTTTTGATATTTTGGGCCCTATTGAATAATGAATGTTTTGAATTTTCTCCAAAAGTAAAGTAGTTGCAAACTCATCCTTTTAGAAACTTGTTTGGGCTGTTGAGAGGAGTAAAAAACCATCAAAAATTTCAATCCTGCATGATTCTACCAAGAAATGTGATTCTTCATTCAAAACGCTGGTTTTTGCTATTGGGCTCTATTGAATAATGAATGTTTTGAATTTTCTCCAAAAGTAAAGTAGTTGCAAACTCATGCTTTTAGAGATTTGTTTGGGCTCATGAGAGGAGTAGAAAAACATCAAAAATTTCAGTCCTGCATGATTCTACCAAGAAATGTGTGTTCATTCAAACCGCTGGTTTTTGATAGTTTGGGCCCTATTGAATAATGAATGTTTTGAATTTTCTCCAAAAGTAAAGTAGTTGCAAACTCATCCTTTTAGAAACTTGTTTGGGCTGTTGAGAGGAGTAAAAAACCATCAAAAATTTCAATCCTGCATGATTCTACCAAGAAATGTGATTCTTCATTCAAAACGCTGGTTTTTGCTATTGGGCTCTATTGAATAATGAATGTTTTGAATTTTCTCCAGAAGTAAAGTAGTTGCAAACTCATGCTTTTAGAGATTTGTTTGGGCTCATGAGAGGAGTAGAAAAACATCACAAATTTCAGTCCTGCATGATTCTACCAAGAAATGTGTGTTCATTGAAACCGCTGGTTTTTGATAGTTTGGGCCCTATTGAATAATGAATGTTTTGAATTTTCTCCAAAAGTAAAGTAGTTGCAAACTCATCCTTTTAGAAACTTGTTTGGGCTGTTGAGAGGAGTAAAAAACCATCAAAAATTTCAATCCTGCATGATTCTACCAAGAAATGTGATTCTTCATTCAAAACCTTATTTTTGCTATTGGGCTCTATTGAATAGTGAATGTTTTGAATTTTCTCCAAAAGTAAAGTAGTTGCAAACTCATGCTTTTAGAGACTTGTTTGGGCTCATGAGATGAGTAGAAAAACATCAAAAATTTCAGTCCTGCATGATTCTACCAAGACATGTGTGTTCATTGAAACCGCTGGTTTTTGATAGTTTGGGCCCTATTGAATAATGAATGTTTTGAATTTTCTCCAAAAGTAAAGTAGTTGCAAACTCATCCTTTTAGAAACTTGTTTGGGCTGTTGAGAGGAGTAAAAAACCATCAAAAATTTCAATCCTGCATGATTCTACCAAGAAATGCGATTCTTCATTCAAAACGCTGGTTTTTGCTATTGGGCTCTATTGAATAATGTTTTGAATTTTCTCCAAAAGTAAAGTAGTTGCAAACTCATGCTTTTAGAGATTTGTTTGGGCTCATGAGAGGAGTAGAAAAACATCAAAAATTTCAGTCCTGCATGATTCTACCAAGAAATGTGTGTTCATTCAAACCGCTGGTTTTTGATAGTTTGGGCCCTATTGAATAATGAATGTTTTGAATTTTCTCCAAAAGTAAAGTAGTTGCAAACTCATGCTTTTAGAGACTTGTTTGGGCTCATGAGAGGAGTAGAAAAACATCAAAAATTTCAGTCCTGCATGATTCTACCAAGAAATGTGTGTTCATTCAAACCGCTGGTTTTTGATAGTTTGGGCCCTATTGAATAATGAATGTTTTGAATTTTCTCCAAAAGTAAAGTAGTTGCAAACTCATGCTTTTAGAGACTTGTTTGGGCTCATGAGAGGAGTAGAAAAACATCAAAAATTTCAGTCCTGCATGATTCTACCAAGAAATGTGTGTTCATTCAGACCGCTGGTTTTTGATACTTTGGGCCCTATTGAATAATGAATGTTTTGAATTTTCTCCAAAAGTAAAGTAGTTGCAAACTCATCCTTTTAGAAACTTGTTTGGGCTGTTGAGAGGAGTAAAAAACCATCAAAAATTTCAATCCTGCATGATTTTACCAAGAAATGTGATTCTTCATTCAAAACCTGATTTTTGCTATTGGGCTCTATTGAATAGTGAATGTTTTGAATTTTCTCCAAAAGTAAAGTAGTTGCAAACTCATGCTTTTAGAGACTTGTTTGGGCTCATGAGAGGAGTAGAAAAACATCAAAAATTTCAGTCCTGCATGATTCTACCAAGAAATGTGTGTTCATTCAAACCGCTGGTTTTTGATAGTTTGGGCCCTATTGAATAATGAATGTTTTGAATTTTCTCCAAAAGTAAAGTAGTTGCAAACTCATGCTTTTAGAGACTTGTTTGGGCTCAAGAGAGGAGTAGAAAAACATCAAAAATTTCAGTCCTGCATGATTCTACCAAGAAATGTGTGTTCATTCAAACCGCTGGTTTTTGAGTTTGGGCCCTATTGAATAATGAATGTTTTGAATTTTCTCCAAAAGTAAAGTAGTTGCAAACTCATCCTTTTAGAAACTTGTTTGGGCTGTTGAGAGGAGTAAAAAACCATCAAAAATTTCAATCCTGCATGATTCTACCAAGAAATGTGATTCTTCATTCAAAACGCTGGTTTTTGCTATTGGGCTCTATTGAATAATGAATGTTTTGAATTTTCTCCAAAAGTAAAGTAATTGCAAACTCATGCTTTTAGAGACTTGTTTGGGCTCATGAGAGGAGTAGAAAAACATCAAAAATTTCAGTTCTGCATGATTCTACCAAGAAATGTGTGTTCATTGAAGCCGCTGGTTTTTGATAGTTTGGGCCCTATTGAATAATGAATGTTTTGAATTTTCTCCAAAAGTAAAGTAGTTGCAAACTCATCCTTTTAGAAACTTGTTTGGGCTGTTGAGAGGAGTAAAAAACCATCAAAAATTTCAATCCTGCATGATTCTACCAAGAAATGTGATTCTTCATTCAAAACGCTGGTTTTTGCTATTGGGCTCTATTGAATAATGAATGTTTTGAATTTTCTCCAAAAGTAAAGTAGTTGCAAACTCATGCTTTTAGAGACTTGTTTGGGCTCATGAGAGGAGTAGAAAAACATCAAAAATTTCAGTCCTGCATGATTCTACCAAGAAATGTGTGTTCATTGAAACCGCTGGTTTTTGATAGTTTGGGCCCTATTGAATAATGAATGTTTTGAATTTTCTCCAAAAGTAAAGTAGTTGCAAACTCATCCTTTTAGAAACTTGTTTGGGCTGTTGAGAGGAGTAAAAGCCATCAAAAATTTCAATCCTGCATGATTCTACCAAGAAATGTGATTCTTCATTCAAAACGCTGGTTTTTGCTATTGGGCTCTATTGAATAATGAATGTTTTGAATTTTCTCCAAAAGTAAAGTAGTTGCAAAGTCATGCTTTTAGAGACTTGTTTGGGCTCATGAGAGGAGTAGAAAAACATCAAAAATTTCAGTCCTGCATGATTCTACCAAGAAATGTGTGTTCATTGAAACCGCTGGTTTTTGATAGTTTGGGCCCTATTGAATAATGAATGTTTTGAATTTTCTCCAAAAGTAAAGTAGTTGCAAACTCATCCTTTTAGAAACTTGTTTGGGCTGTTGAGAGGAGTAAAAAACCATTAAATTTCAATCCTGCATGATTTTACCAAGAAATGTGATTCTTCATTCAAAACCTGATTTTTGCTATTGGGCTCTATTGAATAGTGAATGTTTTGAATTTTCTCCAAAAGTAAAGTAGTTGCAAACTCATGCTTTTAGAGACTTGTTTGGGCTCATGAGAGGAGTAGAAAAACATCAAAAATTTCAGTCCTGCATGATTCTACCAAGAAATGTGTTCATTCAAACCGCTGGTTTTTGATAGTTTGGGCCCTATTGAATAATGAATGTTTTGAATTTTCTCCAAAAGTAAAGTAGTTGCAAACTCATCCTTTTAGAAACTTGTTTGGGCTGTTGAGAGGAGTAAAAAACCATCAAAAATTTCAATCCTGCATGATTCTACCAAGAAATGTGATTCTTCATTCAAAACGCTGGTTTTTGCTATTGGGCTATATTGAATAATGAATGTTTTGAATTTTCTCCAAAAGTAAAGTAGTTGCAAACTCATGCTTTTAGAGACTTGTTTGGGCTCATGAGAGGAGTAGAAAAACATCAAAAATTTCAGTCCTGCATGATTCTACCAAGAAATGTGTGTTCATTGAAACCGCTGGTTTTTGATAGTTTGGGCCCTATTGAATAATGAATGTTTTGAATTTTCTCCAAAAGTAAAGTAGTTGCAAACTCATCCTTTTAGAAACTTGTTTGGGCTGTTGAGAGGAGTAAAAAACCATTAAATTTCAATCCTGCATGATTTTACCAAGAAATGTGATTCTTCATTCAAAACCTGATTTTTGCTATTGGGCTCTATTGAATAGTGAATGTTTTGAATTTTCTCCAAAAGTAAAGTAGTTGCAAACTCATGCTTTTAGAGACTTGTTTGGGCTCATGAGAGGAGTAGAAAAACATCAAAAATTTCAGTCCTGCATGATTCTACCAAGAAATGTGTTCATTCAAACCGCTGGTTTTTGATAGTTTGGGCCCTATTGAATAATGAATGTTTTGAATTTTCTCCAAAAGTAAAGTAGTTGCAAACTCATCCTTTTAGAAACTTGTTTGGGCTGTTGAGAGGAGTAAAAAACCATCAAAAATTTCAATCCTGCATGATTCTACCAAGAAATGTGATTCTTCATTCAAAACCTGATTTTTGCTATTGGGCTCTATTGAATAGTGAATGTTTTGAATTTTCTCCAAAAGTAAAGTAGTTGCAAACTCATGCTTTTAGAGACTTGTTTGGGCTCATGAGATGAGTAGAAAAACATCAAAAATTTCAGTCCTGCATGATTCTACCAAGACATGTGTGTTCATTGAAACGGCTGTTTTTTGATAGTTTGGGCCCTATTGAATAATGAATGTTTTGAATTTTCTCCAAAAGTAAAGTAGTTGCAAACTCATCCTTTTAGAAACTTGTTTGGGCTGTTGAGAGGAGTAAAAAACCATCAAAAATTTCAATCCTGCATGATTCTACCAAGAAATGTGATTCTTCATTCAAAACGCTGGTTTTTGCTATTGGGCTCTATTGAATAATGTTTTGAATTTTCTCCAAAAGTAAAGTAGTTGCAAACTCATGCTTTTAGAGACTTGTTTGGGCTCATGAGAGGAGTAGAAAAACATCAAAAATTTCAGTCCTGCATGATTCTACCAAGAAATGTGTGTTCATTCAAACCGCTGGTTTTTGATAGTTTGGGCCCTATTGAATAATGAATGTTTTGAATTTTCTCCAAAAGTAAAGTAGTTGCAAACTCATGCTTTTAGAGACTTGTTTGGGCTCATGAGAGGAGTAGAAAAACATCAAAAATTTCAGTCCTGCATGATTCTACCAAGAAATGTGTGTTCATTCAAACCGCTGGTTTTTGATAGTTTGGGCCCTATTGAATAATGAATGTTTTGAATTTTCTCCAAAAGTAAAGTAGTTGCAAACTCATCCTTTTAGAAACTTGTTTGGGCTGTTGAGAGGAGTAAAAAACCATCAAAAATTTCAATCCTGCATGATTCTACCAAGAAATGTGATTCTTCATTCAAAACGCTGGTTTTTGCTATTGGGCTCTATTGAATAATGAATGTTTTGAATTTTCTCCAAAAGTAAAGCAGTTGCAAACTCATGCTTTTAGAGACTTGTTTGGGCTCATGAGAGGAGTAGAAAAACATCAAAAATTTCAGTCCTGCATGATTCTACCAAGAAATGTGTGTTCATTGAAACCGCTGGTTTTTGATAGTTTGGGCCCTATTGAATAATGAATGTTTTGAATTTTCTCCAAAAGTAAAGTAGTTGCAAACTCATTCTTTTAGAAACTTGTTTGGGCTGTTGAGAGGAGTAAAAAACCATCAAAAATTTCAATCCTGCATGATTCTACCAAGAAATGTGATTCTTCATTCAAAACGCTGGTTTTTGCTATTGGGCTCTATTGAATAATGAATGTTTTGAATTTTCTCCAAAAGTAAAGTAGTTGCAAACTCATGCTTTTAGAGACTTGTTTGGGCTCATGAGAGGAGTAGAAAAACATCAAAAATTTCAGTCCTGCATGATTCTACCAAGAAATGTGTGTTCATTGAAGCCGCTGGTTTTTGATAGTTTGGGCCCTATTGAATAATGAATGTTTTGAATTTTCTCCAAAAGTAAAGTAGTTGCAAACTCATCCTTTTAGAAACTTGTTTGGGCTGTTGAGAGGAGTAAAAAACCATCAAAAATTTCAATCCTGCATGATTCTACCAAGAAATGTGATTCTTCATTCAAAACGCTGGTTTTTGCTATTGGGCTCTATTGAATAATGAATGTTTTGAATTTTCTCCAAAAGTAAAGTAGTTGCAAACTCATGCTTTTAGAGACTTGTTTGGGCTCATGAGAGGAGTAGAAAAACATCAAAAATTTCAGTCCTGCATGATTCTACCAAGAAATGTGTGTTCATTGAAACCGCTGGTTTTTGATAGTTTGGGCCCTATTGAATAATGAATGTTTTGAATTTTCTCCAAAAGTAAAGTAGTTGCAAACTCATCCTTTTAGAAACTTGTTTGGGCTGTTGAGAGGAGTAAAAAACCATCAAAAATTTCAATCCTGCATGATTCTACCAAGAAATGTGATTCTTCATTCAAAACGCTGGTTTTTGCTATTGGGCTCTATTGAATAATGAATGTTTTGAATTTTCTCCAAAAGTAAAGTAGTTGCAAACTCATGCTTTTAGAGACTTGTTTGGGCTCATGAGAGGAGTAGAAAAACATCAAAAATTTCAGTCCTGCATGATTCTACCAAGAAATGTGTGTTCATTCAAACCGCTGGTTTTTGATAGTTTGGGCCCTATTGAATAATGAATGTTTTGAATTTTCTCCAAAAGTAAAGTAGTTGCAAACTCATGCTTTTAGAGACTTGTTTGGGCTCATGAGAGGAGTAGAAAAACATCAAAAATTTCAGTCCTGCATGATTCTACCAAGAAATGTGTGTTCATTCAAACCGCTGGTTTTTGATAGTTTGGGCCCTATTGAATAATGAATGTTTTGAATTTTCTCCAAAAGTAAAGTAGTTGCAAACTCATCCTTTTAGAAACTTGTTTGGGCTGTTGAGAGGAGTAAAAAACCATCAAAAATTTCAATCCTGCATGATTCTACCAAGAAATGTGATTCTTCATTCAAAACGCTGGTTTTTGCTATTGGGCTCTATTGAATAATGAATGTTTTGAATTTTCTCCAAAAGTAAAGTAGTTGCAAACTCATGCTTTTAGAGACTTGTTTGGGCTCATGAGAGGAGTAGAAAAACATCAAAAATTTCAGTCCTGCATGATTCTACCAAGAAATGTGTGTTCATTGAAACCGCTGGTTTTTGATAGTTTGGGCCCTATTGAATAATGAATGTTTTGAATTTTCTCCAAAAGTAAAGTAGTTGCAAACTCATCCTTTTAGAAACTTGTTTGGGCTGTTGAGAGGAGTAAAAAACCATCAAAAATTTCAATCCTGCATGATTCTACCAAGAAATGTGATTCTTCATTCAAAACGCTGGTTTTTGCTATTGGGCTCTATTGAATAATGAATGTTTTGAATTTTCTCCAAAAGTAAAGTAATTGCAAACTCATGCTTTTAGAGACTTGTTTGGGCTCATGAGAGGAGTAGAAAAACATCAAAAATTTCAGTTCTGCATGATTCTACCAAGAAATGTGTGTTCATTGAAGCCGCTGGTTTTTGATAGTTTGGGCCCTATTGAATAATGAATGTTTTGAATTTTCTCCAAAAGTAAAGTAGTTGCAAACTCATCCTTTTAGAAACTTGTTTGGGCTGTTGAGAGGAGTAAAAAACCATCAAAAATTTCAATCCTGCATGATTCTACCAAGAAATGTGATTCTTCATTCAAAACGCTGGTTTTTGCTATTGGGCTCTATTGAATAATGAATGTTTTGAATTTTCTCCAAAAGTAAAGTAGTTGCAAACTCATGCTTTTAGAGACTTGTTTGGGCTCATGAGAGGAGTAGAAAAACATCAAAAATTTCAGTCCTGCATGATTCTACCAAGAAATGTGTGTTCATTGAAACCGCTGGTTTTTGATAGTTTGGGCCCTATTGAATAATGAATGTTTTGAATTTTCTCCAAAAGTAAAGTAGTTGCAAACTCATCCTTTTAGAAACTTGTTTGGGCTGTTGAGAGGAGTAAAAGCCATCAAAAATTTCAATCCTGCATGATTCTACCAAGAAATGTGATTCTTCATTCAAAACGCTGGTTTTTGCTATTGGGCTCTATTGAATAATGAATGTTTTGAATTTTCTCCAAAAGTAAAGTAGTTGCAAAGTCATGCTTTTAGAGACTTGTTTGGGCTCATGAGAGGAGTAGAAAAACATCAAAAATTTCAGTCCTGCATGATTCTACCAAGAAATGTGTGTTCATTGAAACCGCTGGTTTTTGATAGTTTGGGCCCTATTGAATAATGAATGTTTTGAATTTTCTCCATTTTCAAAGAACTTTATTAAGTTTTCAAGATAACAGCAATAGTTTAACATTGATGTTTAAGTGTAGATATTACAATAAGGCAAAGGGAAAGGAAGGGTAAGGGGTTCGGAGTAAGTTTTAAGTTGCTTTATTGAGACGTACAAAGGGTAGAACAGAGGGAAGAAAGGAGGGAAATAAACTATACTAAAGTGTCTTGTCTCTTCGATATAGTGGGGATTGAAAAACCCCATAAAGAAGAGCCAAGACAAAGACTAACAGTATGTTTCTTTGTAGTGTTTTAGGAGTGAATAAACTCCTATTGTATGAGGACAAGCATACATATACTAGTACACAAAAAAAAAAAAATTTAAGTAACTCAAATGTTATATGCAAACTTGTCGCGTTGGTCCGAGTATCCAGTACCCAAAGACCAATAGGAGGAGGAAAGTTCGGCTTTTTTTATTCTCAGATTATCTTAGTGGAGCAAGCAACCACAAATCTTGAAGTTATTTCAGTTGCAAATCAAAATAAGGAGAAACAAACCCTGACAGTCCACAATAGAGAAGATCCAAGGGAGTCCAAAGTTCATGTATGATGGAGACGGAGGTCCTGTGCAGATGGACGAAGAGTATTAGAAGGAGAGACAATAGGGATCAGTCCGGTATTTTTAAGGAAGTCCAAACCCTCCTCCGGAGATCGAATGTGAACCAACTTGGAAGCAAAATTCACAAGTAATGTTGATGATTGGGTCCAATTATAACTAATATGAGCATTTCGAAGCCAAGTTGTTGTCTGGAAAAATGATCTGCGTTTTTGTATAGTGAATCTGGATAGATCTTTGAAGAAAGTTAAGTTACTGTAAGGTGACGAGAGGAAGTTTGAATCTCTGGATACGCCAAGGAGGGTATTGCTCACCCAATTAGGATAGAATGAAACGATGACATCACTGGCTAGATCAGGTGGCAAAGAAGAAGGTCTTCTAATCCTAAATATTTTCTCAATAAGGTTTTTCCCTTTAGTTTCCGGAACTAAATAAGACACCATTGAAGAGACGTACTCCTTAAGTCGGGATGGTTGGATTGACTCAGGAATGCCTCTGATTTTTATATTATTCTTTCTCTTTAAATCCTCAAAATTGGACAAGCAGCATCTAAAAGAGGCAATATCATTCTGTATTTTCTTCACAGAGTCCGAGAGTTCATGAAAATCTGAAGCTTTTTCAGAAGACGAGAATTCAAATTTTTTAGAAGTAGATTCTGCACTTTGAAGAGAAATGTCAGGTGTGGAGTTAGGTTTTATTATATTATCGCTGACTACTATCAATAATATGTCCTTCATGAGTTGCTTAATCAAGTTTCCTATTGCTTTAACTTTGTCAGTTCCCGAGTCTCCCCCACCGACAACTCCCAGGCCATTCAATGAGGTCAAGAAAGCTTTGCATAATTTAACCAGAAAATCGTCCGCGGGATACTCCCCAGAAACCATTATATTGTCCAGCGACAATAAATCAAGAGATGTCTCCTCAGTATCAGCATCATTATTCTTTTTAGCTATAGTAGGTTTATCCTCGTTAGAAATCTGCTCGTCTCCAGAGTCCCCATGGCCGACAGAACTCTCCGAATTAAAAGAACGTGTTGAAAATGCCTCATCCATAACACTACTATCAATCAAGTCACTTTCTGAGCTTATAGTAGAGACCACCTCCTCAAGAGATCCATCAGAGCAAACACTTTCTGACTCCTCCCCGCCATCAGACGATATATCTGATTTGTTATGGTTTAAATCTGCGTTAGTAGTAGGAAGAGGAGGAGGAGAAGGAGACAGGTCTTTAATTTCAGAATTGTTGAGTCTAGATCTAATGTCCTCATCAGTTTTTTTATTAATGTCTGCAAAAAGCTTATAACAGAAATCAGCCAGTGATTGTTTGGTGGAAACAGAAACTGGTTGCTCCAACCCCTTTTTTGGCGAATGCAAAGATCCATTTTTTTGTGGACCCTTATTAATATCATTTTGAGGCTCCACACTATCACCTAGCTCAGAGGGGGATGGGACCCCCCCACAATGCAGTAGTGGCTTTATATTTGTCTCCCCATTTAATTGCTGGTTAAACGGATGTGCCGGAATAAATTCCACTGCATCGCATCGCAAAACACTGTTGGGATATGCGTTAGAGTTTATTAAAGTTGCAGTAGAAGTAATTAAAGATGAACCTTCGGCATATTTATGCAGCGGCAATGCAGAGGTTTCCCCACAACCATACTCCCCCAGGTGCACGGCCATGACTCCAACTGAATTTCCCGGGCTTTTAACAACTACAGCTGGGACCGCACTAAGCCCAGGGGGCTCCTCCGCCAACACCCCACTCACTGTTTGGTCTCCTGATGGTTTCATATGCTCAGTAACAAAGGGTGAACCGGCCGGTTCATAAGGCGGTGTTGCAGGAGATTTCTCTTTGATGTTCTTCTGTAGCGGCTTAGCCGCGGCTCCCCCGCACCTCTCAACTGAAGCCAGAACAAAAGAATCCACCGCCGAAGATTTGGTTCCTGTGTAAACTCCCAATGGATCTGGAGTTCTTCTTTGCAGGCCCAAAGATGATGTATATGCAGCTCCACACCGCGGCGCCTGCAGCTGCACAGCCACGGCTCTCACGTCGGTCTCTCCTCTCTCATAAGTTAAAGCAGGGACCGCTCCACAAGCTTCACCGCCGCTGCTTCCCTGCAACTGCACAGCTGCGGCTTTCATCCTGATCCTCCCGCTCCCGGCAGCCGAAGCAGAGACTGCTCCACAAGTAGGGGAACTCACCGCTGCAGGATCTCCACACCGCAGCGCTGCAGGAGCTCCACCGCCGCTACTTCCCCGCAGCTGCACAGCCACGGCTCTCACGACGGTCTCCCCTCTCTCATCAGTCAAAGCAGGGACCGCTTCACAAGCTTCACTGCCGCTGCTTCCCCGCAACTGCACAGCCGCAGCTCTCCCCGCGGGCCCCCCGCTCCGATCAACTGAAGCAGGGACCGCGCCAGATGCAAGGGAATTCACCGCTGTCGTTCTGCATGCTGTCAGGACTCCACGTGGGCATTCCTCCCCTCCTCCACCCCGCCGGTGATTAGAATATTGTGGCGGCCTCTGTTGTTTACCTTCAGCATGAGGAAGGCCTAGGTCGGGTGCCTCACCGGAGCCTCTTAGTCCTGCCAAGTGTTTTTTCTCCCATGGGGCCGCTTTTTTCTTCTTATATCTTCGTCCAGGCATGTTCTCTTTGATTTGCAGTCCAATTACTCCACAAATAAGCAATCTTCTTTTAGCTTAAGTTAGGGAAGAGCAGGAGCTCCCGAAAACACGACTGCTCTGCTCCCCTGCAAGCCACGCCCCCTTGAATTTTCTCCAAAAGTAAAGTAGTTGCAAACTCATCCTTTTAGAAACTTGTTTGGGCTGTTGAGAGGAGTAAAAAACCATTAAATTTCAATCCTGCATGATTTTACCAAGAAATGTGATTCTTCATTCAAAACCTGATTTTTGCTATTGGGCTCTATTGAATAGTGAATGTTTTGAATTTTCTCCAAAAGTAAAGTAGTTGCAAACTCATGCTTTTAGAGACTTGTTTGGGCTCATGAGAGGAGTAGAAAAACATCAAAAATTTCAGTCCTGCATGATTCTACCAAGAAATGTGTTCATTCAAACCGCTGGTTTTTGATAGTTTGGGCCCTATTGAATAATGAATGTTTTGAATTTTCTCCAAAAGTAAAGTAGTTGCAAACTCATCCTTTTAGAAACTTGTTTGGGCTGTTGAGAGGAGTAAAAAACCATCAAAAATTTCAATCCTGCATGATTCTACCAAGAAATGTGATTCTTCATTCAAAACGCTGGTTTTTGCTATTGGGCTATATTGAATAATGAATGTTTTGAATTTTCTCCAAAAGTAAAGTAGTTGCAAACTCATGCTTTTAGAGACTTGTTTGGGCTCATGAGAGGAGTAGAAAAACATCAAAAATTTCAGTCCTGCATGATTCTACCAAGAAATGTGTGTTCATTGAAACCGCTGGTTTTTGATAGTTTGGGCCCTATTGAATAATGAATGTTTTGAATTTTCTCCAAAAGTAAAGTAGTTGCAAACTCATCCTTTTAGAAACTTGTTTGGGCTGTTGAGAGGAGTAAAAAACCATTAAATTTCAATCCTGCATGATTTTACCAAGAAATGTGATTCTTCATTCAAAACCTGATTTTTGCTATTGGGCTCTATTGAATAGTGAATGTTTTGAATTTTCTCCAAAAGTAAAGTAGTTGCAAACTCATGCTTTTAGAGACTTGTTTGGGCTCATGAGAGGAGTAGAAAAACATCAAAAATTTCAGTCCTGCATGATTCTACCAAGAAATGTGTTCATTCAAACCGCTGGTTTTTGATAGTTTGGGCCCTATTGAATAATGAATGTTTTGAATTTTCTCCAAAAGTAAAGTAGTTGCAAACTCATCCTTTTAGAAACTTGTTTGGGCTGTTGAGAGGAGTAAAAAACCATCAAAAATTTCAATCCTGCATGATTCTACCAAGAAATGTGATTCTTCATTCAAAACCTGATTTTTGCTATTGGGCTCTATTGAATAGTGAATGTTTTGAATTTTCTCCAAAAGTAAAGTAGTTGCAAACTCATGCTTTTAGAGACTTGTTTGGGCTCATGAGATGAGTAGAAAAACATCAAAAATTTCAGTCCTGCATGATTCTACCAAGACATGTGTGTTCATTGAAACGGCTGTTTTTTGATAGTTTGGGCCCTATTGAATAATGAATGTTTTGAATTTTCTCCAAAAGTAAAGTAGTTGCAAACTCATCCTTTTAGAAACTTGTTTGGGCTGTTGAGAGGAGTAAAAAACCATCAAAAATTTCAATCCTGCATGATTCTACCAAGAAATGTGATTCTTCATTCAAAACGCTGGTTTTTGCTATTGGGCTCTATTGAATAATGTTTTGAATTTTCTCCAAAAGTAAAGTAGTTGCAAACTCATGCTTTTAGAGACTTGTTTGGGCTCATGAGAGGAGTAGAAAAACATCAAAAATTTCAGTCCTGCATGATTCTACCAAGAAATGTGTGTTCATTCAAACCGCTGGTTTTTGATAGTTTGGGCCCTATTGAATAATGAATGTTTTGAATTTTCTCCAAAAGTAAAGTAGTTGCAAACTCATGCTTTTAGAGACTTGTTTGGGCTCATGAGAGGAGTAGAAAAACATCAAAAATTTCAGTCCTGCATGATTCTACCAAGAAATGTGTGTTCATTCAAACCGCTGGTTTTTGATAGTTTGGGCCCTATTGAATAATGAATGTTTTGAATTTTCTCCAAAAGTAAAGTAGTTGCAAACTCATCCTTTTAGAAACTTGTTTGGGCTGTTGAGAGGAGTAAAAAACCATCAAAAATTTCAATCCTGCATGATTCTACCAAGAAATGTGATTCTTCATTCAAAACGCTGGTTTTTGCTATTGGGCTCTATTGAATAATGAATGTTTTGAATTTTCTCCAAAAGTAAAGCAGTTGCAAACTCATGCTTTTAGAGACTTGTTTGGGCTCATGAGAGGAGTAGAAAAACATCAAAAATTTCAGTCCTGCATGATTCTACCAAGAAATGTGTGTTCATTGAAACCGCTGGTTTTTGATAGTTTGGGCCCTATTGAATAATGAATGTTTTGAATTTTCTCCAAAAGTAAAGTAGTTGCAAACTCATTCTTTTAGAAACTTGTTTGGGCTGTTGAGAGGAGTAAAAAACCATCAAAAATTTCAATCCTGCATGATTCTACCAAGAAATGTGATTCTTCATTCAAAACGCTGGTTTTTGCTATTGGGCTCTATTGAATAATGAATGTTTTGAATTTTCTCCAAAAGTAAAGTAGTTGCAAACTCATGCTTTTAGAGACTTGTTTGGGCTCATGAGAGGAGTAGAAAAACATCAAAAATTTCAGTCCTGCATGATTCTACCAAGAAATGTGTGTTCATTGAAGCCGCTGGTTTTTGATAGTTTGGGCCCTATTGAATAATGAATGTTTTGAATTTTCTCCAAAAGTAAAGTAGTTGCAAACTCATCCTTTTAGAAACTTGTTTGGGCTGTTGAGAGGAGTAAAAAACCATCAAAAATTTCAATCCTGCATGATTCTACCAAGAAATGTGATTCTTCATTCAAAACGCTGGTTTTTGCTATTGGGCTCTATTGAATAATGAATGTTTTGAATTTTCTCCAAAAGTAAAGTAGTTGCAAACTCATGCTTTTAGAGACTTGTTTGGGCTCATGAGAGGAGTAGAAAAACATCAAAAATTTCAGTCCTGCATGATTCTACCAAGAAATGTGTGTTCATTGAAACCGCTGGTTTTTGATAGTTTGGGCCCTATTGAATAATGAATGTTTTGAATTTTCTCCAAAAGTAAAGTAGTTGCAAACTCATCCTTTTAGAAACTTGTTTGGGCTGTTGAGAGGAGTAAAAAACCATCAAAAATTTCAATCCTGCATGATTCTACCAAGAAATGTGATTCTTCATTCAAAACGCTGGTTTTTGCTATTGGGCTCTATTGAATAATGAATGTTTTGAATTTTCTCCAAAAGTAAAGTAGTTGCAAACTCATGCTTTTAGAGACTTGTTTGGGCTCATGAGAGGAGTAGAAAAACATCAAAAATTTCAGTCCTGCATGATTCTACCAAGAAATGTGTGTTCATTGAAACCGCTGGTTTTTGATAGTTTGGGCCCTATTGAATAATGAATGTTTTGAATTTTCTCCAAAAGTAAAGTAGTTGCAAACTCATCCTTTTAGAAACTTGTTTGGGCTGTTGAGAGGAGTAAAAAACCATTAAATTTCAATCCTGCATGATTTTACCAAGAAATGTGATTCTTCATTCAAAACCTGATTTTTGCTATTGGGCTCTATTGAATAGTGAATGTTTTGAATTTTCTCCAAAAGTAAAGTAGTTGCAAACTCATGCTTTTAGAGACTTGTTTGGGCTCATGAGAGGAGTAGAAAAACATCAAAAATTTCAGTCCTGCATGATTCTACCAAGAAATGTGTTCATTCAAACCGCTGGTTTTTGATAGTTTGGGCCCTATTGAATAATGAATGTTTTGAATTTTCTCCAAAAGTAAAGTAGTTGCAAACTCATCCTTTTAGAAACTTGTTTGGGCTGTTGAGAGGAGTAAAAAACCATCAAAAATTTCAATCCTGCATGATTCTACCAAGAAATGTGATTCTTCATTCAAAACGCTGGTTTTTGCTATTGGGCTCTATTGAATAATGAATGTTTTGAATTTTCTCCAAAAGTAAAGTAGCTGCAAACTCATGCTTTTAGAGACTTGTTTGGGCTCATGAGAGGAGTAGAAAAACATCAAAAATTTCAGTCCTGCATGATTCTACCAAGAAATGTGTGTTCATTGAAACCGCTGGTTTTTGATAGTTTGGGCCCTATTGAATAATGAATGTTTTGAATTTTCTCCAAAAGTAAAGTAGTTGCAAACTCATCCTTTTAGAAACTTGTTTGGGCTGTTGAGAGGAGTAAAAAACCATCAAAAATTTCAATCCTGCATGATTCTACCAAGAAATGTGATTCTTCATTCAAAACGCTGGTTTTTGCTATTGGGCTCTATTGAATAATGAATGTTTTGAATTTTCTCCAAAAGTAAAGTAGTTGCAAACTCATGCTTTTAGAGACTTGTTTGGGCTCATGAGAGGAGTAGAAAAACATCAAAAATTTCAGTCCTGCATGATTCTACCAAGAAATGTGTGTTCATTGAAACCGCTGGTTTTTGATAGTTTGGGCCCTATTGAATAATGAATGTTTTGAATTTTCTCCAAAAGTAAAGTAGTTGCAAACTCATCCTTTTAGAAACTTGTTTGGGCTGTTGAGAGGAGTAAAAAACCATCAAAAATTTCAATCCTGCATGATTCTACCAAGAAATGTGATTCTTCATTCAAAACGCTGGTTTTTGCTATTGGGCTCTATTGAATAATGAATGTTTTGAATTTTCTCCAAAAGTAAAGTAGTTGCAAACTCATGCTTTTAGAGACTTGTTTGGGCTCATGAGAGGAGTAGAAAAACATCAAAAATTTCAGTCCTGCATGATTCTACCAAGAAATGTGTGTTCATTGAAACCGCTGGTTTTTGATAGTTTGGGCCCTATTGAATAATGAATGTTTTGAATTTTCTCCAAAAGTAAAGTAGTTGCAAACTCATCCTTTTAGAAACTTGTTTGGGCTGTTGAGAGGAGTAAAAAACCATCAAAAATTTCAATCCTGCATGATTTTACCAAGAAATGTGATTCTTCATTCAAAACGCTGGTTTTTGCTATTGGGCTCTATTGAATAATGAATGTTTTGAATTTTCTCCAAAAGTAAAGTAGTTGCAAACTCATGCTTTTAGAGATTTGTTTGGGCTCATGAGAGGAGTAGAAAAACATCAAAAATTTCAGTCCTGCATGATTCTACCAAGAAATGTGATTCTTCATTCAAAACCTGATTTTTGCTATTGGGCTCTATTGAATAGTGAATGTTTTGAATTTTCTCCAAAAGTAAAGTAGTTGCAAACTCATGCTTTTAGAGACTTGTTTGGGCTCATGAGAGGAGTAGAAAAACATCAAAAATTTCAGTCCTGCATGATTCTACCAAGAAATGTGTGTTCATTCAAACCGCTGGTTTTTGATAGTTTGGGCCCTATTGAATAATGAATGTTTTGAATTTTCTCCAAAAGTAAAGTAGTTGCAAACTCATACTTTTAGAGACTTGTTTGGGCTCATGAGAGGAGTAGAAAAACATCAAAAATTTCAGTCCTGCATGATTCTACCAAGAAATGTGTGTTCATTCAAACCGCTGGTTTTTGATAGTTTGGGCCCTATTGAATAATGAATGTTTTGAATTTTCTCCAAAAGTAAAGTAGTTGCAAACTCATGCTTTTAGAGACTTGTTTGGGCTCATGAGATGAGTAGAAAAACATCAAAAATTTCAGTCCTGCATGATTCTACCAAGAAATGTGATTCTTCATTCAAAACCTGATTTTTACTATTGGGCTCTATTGAATAATGAATGTCTTGAATTTTCTCCAAAAGTAAAGTAATTGCAAACTCATGCTTTAAGAGACTTGTTTGGGCTCATGAGAGGAGTAGAAAAACATCAAAAATTTCAGTCCTGCACGATTCTACCAAGAAATGTGTGTTCATTCAAACCGCTGGTTTTTGATATTTTGGGCCCTATTGAATAATGAATGTTTTGAATTTTCTCCAAAAGTAAAGTAGTTGCAAACTCATCCTTTTAGAAACTTGTTTGGGCTGTTGAGAGGAGTAAAAAACCATCAAAAATTTCAATCCTGCATGATTCTACCAAGAAATGTGATTCTTCATTCAAAACGCTGGTTTTTGCTATTGGGCTCTATTGAATAATGAATGTTTTGAATTTTCTCCAAAAGTAAAGTAGTTGCAAACTCATGCTTTTAGAGATTTGTTTGGGCTCATGAGAGGAGTAGAAAAACATCAAAAATTTCAGTCCTGCATGATTCTACCAAGAAATGTGTGTTCATTGAAACCGCTGGTTTTTGATAGTTTGGGCCCTATTGAATAATGAATGTTTTAAATTTTCTCCAAAAGTAAAGTAGTTGCAAACTCATCCTTTTAGAAACTTGTTTGGGCTGTTGAGAGGAGTAAAAAACCATCAAAAATTTCAATCCTGCATGATTTTACCAAGAAATGTGATTCTTCATTCAAAACCTGATTTTTGATTATTGAATAGTGAATGTTTTGAATTTTCTCCAAAAGTAAAGTAGTTGCAAACTCATGCTTTTAGAGACTTGTTTGGGCTCATGAGAGGAGTAGAAAAACATCAAAAATTTCAGTCCTGCATGATTCTACCAAGAAATGTGTGTTCATTCAAACCGCTGGTTTTTGATAGTTTGGGCCCTATTGAATAATGAATGTTTTGAATTTTCTCCAAAAGTAAAGTAGTTGCAAACTCATGCTTTTAGAGACTTGTTTGGGCTCATGAGAGGAGTAGAAAAACATCAAAAATTTCAGTCCTGCATGATTCTACCAAGAAATGTGTGTTCATTCAAACCGCTGGTTTTTGATAGTTTGGGCCCTATTGAATAATGAATGTTTTGAATTTTCTCCAAAAGTAAAGTAGTTGCAAACTCATCCTTTTAGAAACTTGTTTGGGCTGTTGAGAGGAGTAAAAAACCATCAAAAATTTCAATCCTGCATGATTCTACCAAGAAATGTGATTCTTCATTCAAAACGCTGGTTTTTGCTATTGGGCTCTATTGAATAATGAATGTTTTGAATTTTCTCCAGAAGTAAAGTAGTTACAAACTCATGCTTTTAGAGACTTGTTTGGGCTCATGAGAGGAGTAGAAAAACATCAAAAATTTCAGTCCTGCATGATTCTACCAAGAAATGTGTGTTCATTGAAACCGCTGGTTTTTGATAGTTTGGGCCCTATTGAATAATGAATGTTTTGAATTTTCTCCAAAAGTAAAGTAGTTGCAAACTCATCCTTTTAGAAACTTGTTTGGGCTGTTGAGAGGAGTAAAAAACCATCAAAAATTTCAATCCTGCATGATTCTACCAAGAAATGTGATTCTTCATTCAAAACCTGATTTTTGCTATTGGGCTCTATTGAATAGTGAATGTTTTGAATTTTCTCCAAAAGTAAAGTAGTTGCAAACTCATGCTTTTAGAGACTTGTTTGGGCTCATGAGATGAGTAGAAAAACATCAAAAATTTCAGTCCTGCATGATTCTACCAAGACATGTGTGTTCATTGAAACCGCTGGTTTTTGATAGTTTGGGCCCTATTGAATAATGAATGTTTTGAATTTTCTCCAAAAGTAAAGTAGTTGCAAACTCATCCTTTTAGAAACTTGTTTGGGCTGTTGAGAGGAGTAAAAAACCATCAAGAATTTCAATCCTGCATGATTCTACCAAGAAATGTGATTCTTCATTCAAAACGCTGGTTTTTGCTATTGGGCTCTATTGAATAATGTTTTGAATTTTCTCCAAATGTAAAGTAGTTGCAAACTCATGCTTTTAGAGACTTGTTTGGGCTCATGAGAGGAGTAGAAAAACATCAAAAATTTCAGTCCTGCATGATTCTACCAAGAAATGTGTGTTCATTCAAACCGCTGGTTTTTGATAGTTTGGGCCCTATTGAATAATGAATGTTTTGAATTTTCTCCAAAAGTAAAGTAGTTGCAAACTCATCCTTTTAGAAACTTGTTTGGGCTGTTGAGAGGAGTAAAAAACCATCAAAAATTTCAATCCTGCATGATTTTACCAAGAAATGTGATTCTTCATTCAAAACCTGATTTTTGCTATTGGGCTCTATTGAATAGTGAATGTTTTGAATTTTCTCCAAAAGTAAAGTAGTTGCAAACTCATGCTTTTAGAGACTTGTTTGGGCTCATGAGAGGAGTAGAAAAACATCAAAAATTTCAGTCCTGCATGATTCTACCAAGAAATGTGTGTTCATTCAAACCGCTGGTTTTTGATAGTTTGGGCCCTATTGAATAATGAATGTTTTGAATTTTCTCCAAAAGTAAAGTAGTTGCAAACTCATCCTTTTAGAAACTTGTTTGGGCTGTTGAGAGGAGTAAAAAACCATCAAAAATTTCAATCCTGCATGATTCTACCAAGAAATGTGATTCTTCATTCAAAACGCTGGTTTTTGCTATTGGGCTCTATTGAATAATGAATGTTTTGAATTTTCTCCAAAAGTAAAGTAGTTGCAAACTCATGCTTTTAGAGACTTGTTTGGGCTCATGAGAGGAGTAGAAAAACATCAAAAATTTCAGTCCTGCATGATTCTACCAAGAAATGTGTGTTCATTGAAACCGCTGGTTTTTGATAGTTTGGGCCCTATTGAATAATGAATGTTTTGAATTTTCTCCAAAAGTAAAGTAGTTGCAAACTCATCCTTTTAGAAACTTGTTTGGGCTGTTGAGAGGAGTAAAAAACCATCAAAAATTTCAATCCTGCATGATTCTACCAAGAAATGTGATTCTTCATTCAAAACGCTGGTTTTTGCTATTGGACTCTATTGAATAATGAATGTTTTGAATTTTCTCCAAAAGTAAAGTAGTTGCAAACTCATGCTTTTAGAGACTTGTTTGGGCTCATGAGAGGAGTAGAAAAACATCAAAAATTTCAGTCCTGCATGATTCTACCAAGAAATGTGTGTTCATTGAAACCGCTGGTTTTTGATAGTTTGGGCCCTATTGAATAATGAATGTTTTGAATTTTCTCCAAAAGTAAAGTAGTTGCAAACTCTTCCTTTTAGAAACTTGTTTGGGCTGTTGAGAGGAGTAAAAAACCATCAAAAATTTCAATCCTGCATGATTCTACCAAGAAATGTGATTCTTCATTCAAAACGCTGGTTTTTGCTATTGGGCTCTATTGAATAATGAATGTTTTGAATTTTCTCCAAAAGTAAAGTAGTTGCAAACTCATGCTTTTAGAGACTTGTTTGGGCTCATGAGAGGAGTAGAAAAACATCAAAAATTTCAGTCCTGCATGATTCTACCAAGAAATGTGTGTTCATTGAAACCGCTGGTTTTTGATAGTTTGGGCCCTATTGAATAATGAATGTTTTGAATTTTCTCCAAAAGTAAAGTAGTTGCAAACTCATCCTTTTAGAAACTTGTTTGGGCTGTTGAGAGGAGTAAAAAACCATCAAAAATTTCAATCCTGCATGATTCTACCAAGAAATGTGATTCTTCATTCAAAACGCTGGTTTTTGCTATTGGGCTCTATTGAATAATGAATGTTTTGAATTTTCTCCAAAAGTAAAGTAGTTGCAAACTCATGCTTTTAGAGATTTGTTTGGGCTCATGAGAGGAGTAGAAAAACATCAAAAATTTCAGTCCTGCATGATTCTACCAAGAAATGTGTGTTCATTGAAACCGCTGGTTTTTGATAGTTTGGGCCCTATTGAATAATGAATGTTTTAAATTTTCTCCAAAAGTAAAGTAGTTGCAAACTCATCCTTTTAGAAACTTGTTTGGGCTGTTGAGAGGAGTGAAAAACCATCAAAAATTTCAATCCTGCATGATTTTACCAAGAAATGTGATTCTTCATTCAAAACCTGATTTTTGCTATTGGGCTCTATTGAATAGTGAATGTTTTGAATTTTCTCCAAAAGTAAAGTAGTTGCAAACTCATGCTTTTAGAGACTTGTTTGGGCTCATGAGAGGAGTAGAAAAACATCAAAAATTTCAGTCCTGCATGATTCTACCAAGAAATGTGATTCTTCATTCAAAACGCTGGTTTTTGCTATTGGGCTCTATTGAATAATGAATGTTTTGAATTTTCTCCAAAAGTAAAGTAGTTGCAAACTCATGCTTTTAGAGACTTGTTTGGGCTCATGAGAGGAGTAGAAAAACATCAAAAATTTCAGTCCTGCATGATTCTACCAAGAAATGTGTGTTCATTGAAACCGCTGGTTTTTGATAGTTTGGGCCCTATTGAATAATGAATGTTTTGAATTTTCTCCAAAAGTAAAGTAGTTGCAAACTCATCCTTTTAGAAACTTGTTTGGGCTGTTGAGAGGAGTAAAAAACCATCAAAAATTTCAATCCTGCATGATTTTACCAAGAAATGTGATTCTTCATTCAAAACGCTGGTTTTTGCTATTGGGCTCTATTGAATAATGAATGTTTTGAATTTTCTCCAAAAGTAAAGTAGTTGCAAACTCATGCTTTTAGAGATTTGTTTGGGCTCATGAGAGGAGTAGAAAAACATCAAAAATTTCAGTCCTGCATGATTCTACCAAGAAATGTGATTCTTCATTCAAAACCTGATTTTTGCTATTGGGCTCTATTGAATAGTGAATGTTTTGAATTTTCTCCAAAAGTAAAGTAGTTGCAAACTCATGCTTTTAGAGACTTGTTTGGGCTCATGAGAGGAGTAGAAAAACATCAAAAATTTCAGTCCTGCATGATTCTACCAAGAAATGTGTGTTCATTCAAACCGCTGGTTTTTGATAGTTTGGGCCCTATTGAATAATGAATGTTTTGAATTTTCTCCAAAAGTAAAGTAGTTGCAAACTCATACTTTTAGAGACTTGTTTGGGCTCATGAGAGGAGTAGAAAAACATCAAAAATTTCAATCCTGCATGATTCTACCAAGAAATGTGATTCTTCATTCAAAACGCTGGTTTTTGCTATTGGGCTCTATTGAATAATGAATGTTTTGAATTTTCTCCAAAAGTAAAGTAGTTGCAAACTCATGCTTTTAGAGACTTGTTTGGGCTCATGAGAGGAGTAGAAAAACATCAAAAATTTCAGTCCTGCATGATTCTACCAAGAAATGTGTGTTCATTGAAACCGCTGGTTTTTGATAGTTTGGGCCCTATTGAATAATGAATGTTTTGAATTTTCTCCAAAAGTAAAGTAGTTGCAAACTCATCCTTTTAGAAACTTGTTTGGGCTGTTGAGAGGAGTAAAAAACCATCAAAAATTTCAATCCTGCATGATTTTACCAAGAAATGTGATTCTTCATTCAAAACGCTGGTTTTTGCTATTGGGCTCTATTGAATAATGAATGTTTTGAATTTTCTCCAAAAGTAAAGTAGTTGCAAACTCATGCTTTTAGAGATTTGTTTGGGCTCATGAGAGGAGTAGAAAAACATCAAAAATTTCAGTCCTGCATGATTCTACCAAGAAATGTGATTCTTCATTCAAAACCTGATTTTTGCTATTGGGCTCTATTGAATAGTGAATGTTTTGAATTTTCTCCAAAAGTAAAGTAGTTGCAAACTCATGCTTTTAGAGACTTGTTTGGGCTCATGAGAGGAGTAGAAAAACATCAAAAATTTCAGTCCTGCATGATTCTACCAAGAAATGTGTGTTCATTCAAACCGCTGGTTTTTGATAGTTTGGGCCCTATTGAATAATGAATGTTTTGAATTTTCTCCAAAAGTAAAGTAGTTGCAAACTCATACTTTTAGAGACTTGTTTGGGCTCATGAGAGGAGTAGAAAAACATCAAAAATTTCAGTCCTGCATGATTCTACCAAGAAATGTGTGTTCATTCAAACCGCTGGTTTTTGATAGTTTGGGCCCTATTGAATAATGAATGTTTTGAATTTTCTCCAAAAGTAAAGTAGTTGCAAACTCATACTTTTAGAGACTTGTTTGGGCTCATGAGAGGAGTAGAAAAACATCAAAAATTTCAATCCTGCATGATTCTACCAAGAAATGTGATTCTTCATTCAAAACGCTGGTTTTTGCTATTGGGCTCTATTGAATAATGAATGTTTTGAATTTTCTCCAAAAGTAAAGTAGTTGCAAACTCATGCTTTTAGAGACTTGTTTGGGCTCATGAGAGGAGTAGAAAAACATCAAAAATTTCAGTCCTGCATGATTCTACCAAGAAATGTGTGTTCATTGAAACCGCTGGTTTTTGATAGTTTGGGCCCTATTGAATAATGAATGTTTTGAATTTTCTCCAAAAGTAAAGTAGTTGCAAACTCATCCTTTTAGAAACTTGTTTGGGCTGTTGAGAGGAGTAAAAAACCATCAAAAATTTCAATCCTGCATGATTTTACCAAGAAATGTGATTCTTCATTCAAAACGCTGGTTTTTGCTATTGGGCTCTATTGAATAATGAATGTTTTGAATTTTCTCCAAAAGTAAAGTAGTTGCAAACTCATGCTTTTAGAGATTTGTTTGGGCTCATGAGAGGAGTAGAAAAACATCAAAAATTTCAGTCCTGCATGATTCTACCAAGAAATGTGATTCTTCATTCAAAACCTGATTTTTGCTATTGGGCTCTATTGAATAGTGAATGTTTTGAATTTTCTCCAAAAGTAAAGTAGTTGCAAACTCATGCTTTTAGAGACTTGTTTGGGCTCATGAGAGGAGTAGAAAAACATCAAAAATTTCAGTCCTGCATGATTCTACCAAGAAATGTGTGTTCATTCAAACCGCTGGTTTTTGATAGTTTGGGCCCTATTGAATAATGAATGTTTTGAATTTTCTCCAAAAGTAAAGTAGTTGCAAACTCATACTTTTAGAGACTTGTTTGGGCTCATGAGAGGAGTAGAAAAACATCAAAAATTTCAGTCCTGCATGATTCTACCAAGAAATGTGTGTTCATTCAAACCGCTGGTTTTTGATAGTTTGGGCCCTATTGAATAATGAATGTTTTGAATTTTCTCCAAAAGTAAAGTAGTTGCAAACTCATGCTTTTAGAGACTTGTTTGGGCTCATGAGATGAGTAGAAAAACATCAAAAATTTCAGTCCTGCATGATTCTACCAAGACATGTGTGTTCATTGAAACCGCTGGTTTTTGATAGTTTGGGCCCTATTGAATAATGAATGTTTTGAATTTTCTCCAAAAGTAAAGTAGTGGCAAACTCATCCTTTTAGAAACTTGTTTGGGCTGTTGAGAGGAGTAAAAAACCATCAAAAATTTCAGTCCTGCATGATTCTACCAAGAAATGTGATTCTTCATTCAAAACGCTGGTTTTTGCTATTGGGCTCTATTGAATAATGAATGTTTTGAATTTTCTCCAAAAGTAAAGTAGTTGCAAACTCATGCTTTTAGAGACTTGTTTGGGCTCATGAGAGGAGTAGAAAAACATCAAAAATTTCAGTCCTGCATGATTCTACCAAGAAATGTGTGTTCATTGAAACCGCTGGTTTTTGATAGTTTGGGCCCTATTGAATAATGAATGTTTTGAATTTTCTCCAAAAGTAAAGTAGTTGCAAACTCATCCTTTTAGAAACTTGTTTGGGCTGTTGAGAGGAGTGAAAAACCATCAAAAATTTCAATCCTGCATGATTTTACCAAGAAATGTGATTCTTCATTCAAAACCTGATTTTTGCTATTGGGCTCTATTGAATAGTGAATGTTTTGAATTTTCTCCAAAAGTAAAGTAGTTGCAAACTCATGCTTTTAGAGACTTGTTTGGGCTCATGAGAGGAGTAGAAAAACATCAAAAATTTCAGTCCTGCATGATTCTACCAAGAAATGTGATTCTTCATTCAAAACGCTGGTTTTTGCTATTGGGCTCTATTGAATAATGAATGTTTTGAATTTTCTCCAAAAGTAAAGTAGTTGCAAACTCATGCTTTTAGAGACTTGTTTGGGCTCATGAGAGGAGTAGAAAAACATCAAAAATTTCAGTCCTGCATGATTCTACCAAGAAATGTGTGTTCATTGAAACCGCTGGTTTTTGATAGTTTGGGCCCTATTGAATAATGAATGTTTTGAATTTTCTCCAAAAGTAAAGTAGTTGCAAACTCATCCTTTTAGAAACTTGTTTGGGCTGTTGAGAGGAGTAAAAAACCATCAAAAATTTCAATCCTGCATGATTTTACCAAGAAATGTGATTCTTCATTCAAAACGCTGGTTTTTGCTATTGGGCTCTATTGAATAATGAATGTTTTGAATTTTCTCCAAAAGTAAAGTAGTTGCAAACTCATGCTTTTAGAGATTTGTTTGGGCTCATGAGAGGAGTAGAAAAACATCAAAAATTTCAGTCCTGCATGATTCTACCAAGAAATGTGATTCTTCATTCAAAACCTGATTTTTGCTATTGGGCTCTATTGAATAGTGAATGTTTTGAATTTTCTCCAAAAGTAAAGTAGTTGCAAACTCATGCTTTTAGAGACTTGTTTGGGCTCATGAGAGGAGTAGAAAAACATCAAAAATTTCAGTCCTGCATGATTCTACCAAGAAATGTGTGTTCATTCAAACCGCTGGTTTTTGATAGTTTGGGCCCTATTGAATAATGAATGTTTTGAATTTTCTCCAAAAGTAAAGTAGTTGCAAACTCATACTTTTAGAGACTTGTTTGGGCTCATGAGAGGAGTAGAAAAACATCAAAAATTTCAATCCTGCATGATTCTACCAAGAAATGTGATTCTTCATTCAAAACGCTGGTTTTTGCTATTGGGCTCTATTGAATAATGAATGTTTTGAATTTTCTCCAAAAGTAAAGTAGTTGCAAACTCATGCTTTTAGAGACTTGTTTGGGCTCATGAGAGGAGTAGAAAAACATCAAAAATTTCAGTCCTGCATGATTCTACCAAGAAATGTGTGTTCATTGAAACCGCTGGTTTTTGATAGTTTGGGCCCTATTGAATAATGAATGTTTTGAATTTTCTCCAAAAGTAAAGTAGTTGCAAACTCATCCTTTTAGAAACTTGTTTGGGCTGTTGAGAGGAGTAAAAAACCATCAAAAATTTCAATCCTGCATGATTTTACCAAGAAATGTGATTCTTCATTCAAAACGCTGGTTTTTGCTATTGGGCTCTATTGAATAATGAATGTTTTGAATTTTCTCCAAAAGTAAAGTAGTTGCAAACTCATGCTTTTAGAGATTTGTTTGGGCTCATGAGAGGAGTAGAAAAACATCAAAAATTTCAGTCCTGCATGATTCTACCAAGAAATGTGATTCTTCATTCAAAACCTGATTTTTGCTATTGGGCTCTATTGAATAGTGAATGTTTTGAATTTTCTCCAAAAGTAAAGTAGTTGCAAACTCATGCTTTTAGAGACTTGTTTGGGCTCATGAGAGGAGTAGAAAAACATCAAAAATTTCAGTCCTGCATGATTCTACCAAGAAATGTGTGTTCATTCAAACCGCTGGTTTTTGATAGTTTGGGCCCTATTGAATAATGAATGTTTTGAATTTTCTCCAAAAGTAAAGTAGTTGCAAACTCATACTTTTAGAGACTTGTTTGGGCTCATGAGAGGAGTAGAAAAACATCAAAAATTTCAGTCCTGCATGATTCTACCAAGAAATGTGTGTTCATTCAAACCGCTGGTTTTTGATAGTTTGGGCCCTATTGAATAATGAATGTTTTGAATTTTCTCCAAAAGTAAAGTAGTTGCAAACTCATGCTTTTAGAGACTTGTTTGGGCTCATGAGATGAGTAGAAAAACATCAAAAATTTCAGTCCTGCATGATTCTACCAAGACATGTGTGTTCATTGAAACCGCTGGTTTTTGATAGTTTGGGCCCTATTGAATAATGAATGTTTTGAATTTTCTCCAAAAGTAAAGTAGTGGCAAACTCATCCTTTTAGAAACTTGTTTGGGCTGTTGAGAGGAGTAAAAAACCATCAAAAATTTCAGTCCTGCATGATTCTACCAAGAAATGTGATTCTTCATTCAAAACGCTGGTTTTTGCTATTGGGCTCTATTGAATAATGAATGTTTTGAATTTTCTCCAAAAGTAAAGTAGTTGCAAACTCATGCTTTTAGAGACTTGTTTGGGCTCATGAGAGGAGTAGAAAAACATCAAAAATTTCAGTCCTGCATGATTCTACCAAGAAATGTGTGTTCATTGAAACCGCTGGTTTTTGATAGTTTGGGCCCTATTGAATAATGAATGTTTTGAATTTTCTCCAAAAGTAAAGTAGTTGCAAACTCATCCTTTTAGAAACTTGTTTGGGCTGTTGAGAGGAGTAAAAAAACATCAAAAATTTCAATCCTGCATGATTCTACCAAGAAATGTGATTCTTCATTCAAAACCTGATTTTTACTATTGGGCTCTATTGAATAATGAATGTCTTGAATTTTCTCCAAAAGTAAAGTAATTGCAAACTCATGCTTTAAGAGACTTGTTTGGGCTCATGAGAGGAGTAGAAAAACATCAAAAATTTCAGTCCTGCACGATTCTACCAAGAAATGTGTGTTCATTCAAACCGCTGGTTTTTGATATTTTGGGCCCTATTGAATAATGAATGTTTTGAATTTTCTCCAAAAGTAAAGTAGTTGCAAACTCATCCTTTTAGAAACTTGTTTGGGCTGTTGAGAGGAGTAAAAAACCATCAAAAATTTCAATCCTGCATGATTCTACCAAGAAATGTGATTCTTCATTCAAAACGCTGGTTTTTGCTATTGGGCTCTATTGAATAATGAATGTTTTGAATTTTCTCCAAAAGTAAAGTAGTTGCAAACTCATGCTTTTAGAGATTTGTTTGGGCTCATGAGAGGAGTAGAAAAACATCAAAAATTTCAGTCCTGCATGATTCTACCAAGAAATGTGTGTTCATTGAAACCGCTGGTTTTTGATAGTTTGGGCCCTATTGAATAATGAATGTTTTAAATTTTCTCCAAAAGTAAAGTAGTTGCAAACTCATCCTTTTAGAAACTTGTTTGGGCTGTTGAGAGGAGTAAAAAACCATCAAAAATTTCAATCCTGCATGATTTTACCAAGAAATGTGATTCTTCATTCAAAACCTGATTTTTGATTATTGAATAGTGAATGTTTTGAATTTTCTCCAAAAGTAAAGTAGTTGCAAACTCATGCTTTTAGAGATTTGTTTGGGCTCATGAGAGGAGTAGAAAAACATCAAAAATTTCAGTCCTGCATGATTCTACCAAGAAATGTGATTCTTCATTCAAAACCTGATTTTTGCTATTGGGCTCTATTGAATAGTGAATGTTTTGAATTTTCTCCAAAAGTAAAGTAGTTGCAAACTCATGCTTTTAGAGACTTGTTTGGGCTCATGAGAGGAGTAGAAAAACATCAAAAATTTCAGTCCTGCATGATTCTACCAAGAAATGTGTGTTCATTCAAACCGCTGGTTTTTGATAGTTTGGGCCCTATTGAATAATGAATGTTTTGAATTTTCTCCAAAAGTAAAGTAGTTGCAAACTCATGCTTTTAGAGACTTGTTTGGGCTCATGAGAGGAGTAGAAAAACATCAAAAATTTCAGTCCTGCATGATTCTACCAAGAAATGTGTGTTCATTCAAACCGCTGGTTTTTGATAGTTTGGGCCCTATTGAATAATGAATGTTTTGAATTTTCTCCAAAAGTAAAGTAGTTGCAAACTCATCCTTTTAGAAACTTGTTTGGGCTGTTGAGAGGAGTAAAAAACCATCAAAAATTTCAATCCTGCATGATTCTACCAAGAAATGTGATTCTTCATTCAAAACGCTGGTTTTTGCTATTGGGCTCTATTGAATAATGAATGTTTTGAATTTTCTCCAGAAGTAAAGTAGTTACAAACTCATGCTTTTAGAGACTTGTTTGGGCTCATGAGAGGAGTAGAAAAACATCAAAAATTTCAGTCCTGCATGATCCTACCAAGAAATGTGTGTTCATTGAAACCGCTGGTTTTTGATAGTTTGGGCCCTATTGAATAATGAATGTTTTGAATTTTCTCCAAAAGTAAAGTAGTTGCAAACTCATCCTTTTAGAAACTTGTTTGGGCTGTTGAGAGGAGTAAAAAACCATCAAAAATTTCAATCCTGCATGATTCTACCAAGAAATGTGATTCTTCATTCAAAACCTGATTTTTGCTATTGGGCTCTATTGAATAGTGAATGTTTTGAATTTTCTCCAAAAGTAAAGTAGTTGCAAACTCATGCTTTTAGAGACTTGTTTGGGCTCATGAGATGAGTAGAAAAACATCAAAAATTTCAGTCCTGCATGATTCTACCAAGACATGTGTGTTCATTGAAACCGCTGGTTTTTGATAGTTTGGGCCCTATTGAATAATGAATGTTTTGAATTTTCTCCAAAAGTAAAGTAGTTGCAAACTCATCCTTTTAGAAACTTGTTTGGGCTGTTGAGAGGAGTAAAAAACCATCAAGAATTTCAATCCTGCATGATTCTACCAAGAAATGTGATTCTTCATTCAAAACGCTGGTTTTTGCTATTGGGCTCTATTGAATAATGTTTTGAATTTTCTCCAAATGTAAAGTAGTTGCAAACTCATGCTTTTAGAGACTTGTTTGGGCTCATGAGAGGAGTAGAAAAACATCAAAAATTTCAGTCCTGCATGATTCTACCAAGAAATGTGTGTTCATTCAAACCGCTGGTTTTTGATAGTTTGGGCCCTATTGAATAATGAATGTTTTGAATTTTCTCCAAAAGTAAAGTAGTTGCAAACTCATCCTTTTAGAAACTTGTTTGGGCTGTTGAGAGGAGTAAAAAACCATCAAAAATTTCAATCCTGCATGATTTTACCAAGAAATGTGATTCTTCATTCAAAACCTGATTTTTGCTATTGGGCTCTATTGAATAGTGAATGTTTTGAATTTTCTCCAAAAGTAAAGTAGTTGCAAACTCATGCTTTTAGAGACTTGTTTGGGCTCATGAGAGGAGTAGAAAAACATCAAAAATTTCAGTCCTGCATGATTCTACCAAGAAATGTGTGTTCATTCAAACCGCTGGTTTTTGATAGTTTGGGCCCTATTGAATAATGAATGTTTTGAATTTTCTCCAAAAGTAAAGTAGTTGCAAACTCATCCTTTTAGAAACTTGTTTGGGCTGTTGAGAGGAGTAAAAAACCATCAAAAATTTCAATCCTGCATGATTCTACCAAGAAATGTGATTCTTCATTCAAAACGCTGGTTTTTGCTATTGGGCTCTATTGAATAATGAATGTTTTGAATTTTCTCCAAAAGTAAAGTAGTTGCAAACTCATGCTTTTAGAGACTTGTTTGGGCTCATGAGAGGAGTAGAAAAACATCAAAAATTTCAGTCCTGCATGATTCTACCAAGAAATGTGTGTTCATTGAAACCGCTGGTTTTTGATAGTTTGGGCCCTATTGAATAATGAATGTTTTGAATTTTCTCCAAAAGTAAAGTAGTTGCAAACTCATCCTTTTAGAAACTTGTTTGGGCTGTTGAGAGGAGTAAAAAACCATCAAAAATTTCAATCCTGCATGATTCTACCAAGAAATGTGATTCTTCATTCAAAACGCTGGTTTTTGCTATTGGACTCTATTGAATAATGAATGTTTTGAATTTTCTCCAAAAGTAAAGTAGTTGCAAACTCATGCTTTTAGAGACTTGTTTGGGCTCATGAGAGGAGTAGAAAAACATCAAAAATTTCAGTCCTGCATGATTCTACCAAGAAATGTGTGTTCATTGAAACCGCTGGTTTTTGATAGTTTGGGCCCTATTGAATAATGAATGTTTTGAATTTTCTCCAAAAGTAAAGTAGTTGCAAACTCATCCTTTTAGAAACTTGTTTGGGCTGTTGAGAGGAGTAAAAAACCATCAAAAATTTCAATCCTGCATGATTCTACCAAGAAATGTGATTCTTCATTCAAAACGCTGGTTTTTGCTATTGGGCTCTATTGAATAATGAATGTTTTGAATTTTCTCCAAAAGTAAAGTAGTTGCAAACTCATGCTTTTAGAGACTTGTTTGGGCTCATGAGAGGAGTAGAAAAACATCAAAAATTTCAGTCCTGCATGATTCTACCAAGAAATGTGTGTTCATTGAAACCGCTGGTTTTTGATAGTTTGGGCCCTATTGAATAATGAATGTTTTGAATTTTCTCCAAAAGTAAAGTAGTTGCAAACTCATCCTTTTAGAAACTTGTTTGGGCTGTTGAGAGGAGTAAAAAACCATCAAAAATTTCAATCCTGCATGATTCTACCAAGAAATGTGATTCTTCATTCAAAACGCTGGTTTTTGCTATTGGGCTCTATTGAATAATGAATGTTTTGAATTTTCTCCAAAAGTAAAGTAGTTGCAAACTCATGCTTTTAGAGATTTGTTTGGGCTCATGAGAGGAGTAGAAAAACATCAAAAATTTCAGTCCTGCATGATTCTACCAAGAAATGTGTGTTCATTGAAACCGCTGGTTTTTGATAGTTTGGGCCCTATTGAATAATGAATGTTTTAAATTTTCTCCAAAAGTAAAGTAGTTGCAAACTCATCCTTTTAGAAACTTGTTTGGGCTGTTGAGAGGAGTGAAAAACCATCAAAAATTTCAATCCTGCATGATTTTACCAAGAAATGTGATTCTTCATTCAAAACCTGATTTTTGCTATTGGGCTCTATTGAATAGTGAATGTTTTGAATTTTCTCCAAAAGTAAAGTAGTTGCAAACTCATGCTTTTAGAGACTTGTTTGGGCTCATGAGAGGAGTAGAAAAACATCAAAAATTTCAGTCCTGCATGATTCTACCAAGAAATGTGTGTTCATTCAAACCGCTGGTTTTTGATAGTTTGGGCCCTATTGAATAATGAATGTTTTGAATTTTCTCCAAAAGTAAAGTAGTTGCAAACTCATGCTTTTAGAGACTTGTTTGGGCTCATGAGAGGAGTAGAAAAACATCAAAAATTTCAGTCCTGCATGATTCTACCAAGAAATGTGTGTTCATTCAAACCGCTGGTATTTGATAGTTTGGGCCCTATTGAATAATGAATGTTTTGAATTTTCTCCAAAAGTAAAGTAGTTGCAAACTCATCCTTTTAGAAACTTGTTTGGGCTGTTGAGAGGAGTAAAAAACCATCAAAAATTTCAATCCTGCATGATTCTACCAAGAAATGTGATTCTTCATTCAAAACGCTGGTTTTTGCTATTGGGCTCTATTGAATAATGAATGTTTTGAATTTTCTCCAGAAGTAAAGTAGTTGCAAACTCATGCTTTTAGAGACTTGTTTGGGCTCATGAGAGGAGTAGAAAAACATCAAAAATTTCAGTCCTGCATGATTCTACCAAGAAATGTGTGTTCATTCAAACCGCTGGTTTTTGATAGTTTGGGCCCTATTGAATAATGAATGTTTTGAATTTTCTCCAAAAGTAAAGTAGTTGCAAACTCATCCTTTTAGAAACTTGTTTGGGCTGTTGAGAGGAGTAAAAAACCATCAAAAATTTCAATCCTGCATGATTTTACCAAGAAATGTGATTCTTCATTCAAAACCTGATTTTTGCTATTGGGCTCTATTGAATAGTGAATGTTTTGAATTTTCTCCAAAAGTAAAGTAGTTGCAAACTCATGCTTTTAGAGACTTGTTTGGGCTCATGAGAGGAGTAGAAAAACATCAAAAATTTCAGTCCTGCATGATTCTACCAAGAAATGTGTGTTCATTCAAACCGCTGGTTTTTGATAGTTTGGGCCCTATTGAATAATGAATGTTTTGAATTTTCTCCAAAAGTAAAGTAGTTGCAAACTCATCCTTTTAGAAACTTGTTTGGGCTGTTGAGAGGAGTAAAAAACCATCAAAAATTTCAATCCTGCATGATTCTACCAAGAAATGTGATTCTTCATTCAAAACGCTGGTTTTTGCTATTGGGCTCTATTGAATAATGAATGTTTTGAATTTTCTCCAAAAGTAAAGTAGTTGCAAACTCATGCTTTTAGAGACTTGTTTGGGCTCATGAGAGGAGTAGAAAAACATCAAAAATTTCAGTCCTGCATGATTCTACCAAGAAATGTGTGTTCATTGAAACCGCTGGTTTTTGATAGTTTGGGCCCTATTGAATAATGAATGTTTTGAATTTTCTCCAAAAGTAAAGTAGTTGCAAACTCATCCTTTTAGAAACTTGTTTGGGCTGTTGAGAGGAGTAAAAAACCATCAAAAATTTCAATCCTGCATGATTCTACCAAGAAATGTGATTCTTCATTCAAAACGCTGGTTTTTGCTATTGGACTCTATTGAATAATGAATGTTTTGAATTTTCTCCAAAAGTAAAGTAGTTGCAAACTCATGCTTTTAGAGACTTGTTTGGGCTCATGAGAGGAGTAGAAAAACATCAAAAATTTCAGTCCTGCATGATTCTACCAAGAAATGTGTGTTCATTGAAACCGCTGGTTTTTGATAGTTTGGGCCCTATTGAATAATGAATGTTTTGAATTTTCTCCAAAAGTAAAGTAGTTGCAAACTCATCCTTTTAGAAACTTGTTTGGGCTGTTGAGAGGAGTAAAAAACCATCAAAAATTTCAATCCTGCATGATTCTACCAAGAAATGTGATTCTTCATTCAAAACGCTGGTTTTTGCTATTGGGCTCTATTGAATAATGAATGTTTTGAATTTTCTCCAAAAGTAAAGTAGTTGCAAACTCATGCTTTTAGAGACTTGTTTGGGCTCATGAGAGGAGTAGAAAAACATCAAAAATTTCAGTCCTGCATGATTCTACCAAGAAATGTGTGTTCATTGAAACCGCTGGTTTTTGATAGTTTGGGCCCTATTGAATAATGAATGTTTTGAATTTTCTCCAAAAGTAAAGTAGTTGCAAACTCATCCTTTTAGAAACTTGTTTGGGCTGTTGAGAGGAGTAAAAAACCATCAAAAATTTCAATCCTGCATGATTCTACCAAGAAATGTGATTCTTCATTCAAAACGCTGGTTTTTGCTATTGGGCTCTATTGAATAATGAATGTTTTGAATTTTCTCCAAAAGTAAAGTAGTTGCAAACTCATGCTTTTAGAGATTTGTTTGGGCTCATGAGAGGAGTAGAAAAACATCAAAAATTTCAGTCCTGCATGATTCTACCAAGAAATGTGTGTTCATTGAAACCGCTGGTTTTTGATAGTTTGGGCCCTATTGAATAATGAATGTTTTAAATTTTCTCCAAAAGTAAAGTAGTTGCAAACTCATCCTTTTAGAAACTTGTTTGGGCTGTTGAGAGGAGTGAAAAACCATCAAAAATTTCAATCCTGCATGATTTTACCAAGAAATGTGATTCTTCATTCAAAACCTGATTTTTGCTATTGGGCTCTATTGAATAGTGAATGTTTTGAATTTTCTCCAAAAGTAAAGTAGTTGCAAACTCATGCTTTTAGAGACTTGTTTGGGCTCATGAGAGGAGTAGAAAAACATCAAAAATTTCAGTCCTGCATGATTCTACCAAGAAATGTGTGTTCATTCAAACCGCTGGTTTTTGATAGTTTGGGCCCTATTGAATAATGAATGTTTTGAATTTTCTCCAAAAGTAAAGTAGTTGCAAACTCATGCTTTTAGAGACTTGTTTGGGCTCATGAGAGGAGTAGAAAAACATCAAAAATTTCAGTCCTGCATGATTCTACCAAGAAATGTGTGTTCATTCAAACCGCTGGTATTTGATAGTTTGGGCCCTATTGAATAATGAATGTTTTGAATTTTCTCCAAAAGTAAAGTAGTTGCAAACTCATCCTTTTAGAAACTTGTTTGGGCTGTTGAGAGGAGTAAAAAACCATCAAAAATTTCAATCCTGCATGATTCTACCAAGAAATGTGATTCTTCATTCAAAACGCTGGTTTTTGCTATTGGGCT
The DNA here is from genome assembly GCF_039654945.1 of Dendrobates tinctorius. NCBI lineage: Eukaryota > Metazoa > Chordata > Amphibia > Anura > Dendrobatidae > Dendrobates > Dendrobates tinctorius. Next base: position 1,599,827 of record NW_027362096.1, read on the forward strand.
CTATTGAATAATGAATGTTTTGAATTTTCTCCAGAAGTAAAGTAGTTGCAAACTCATGCTTTTAGAGACTTGTTTGGGCTCATGAGAGGAGTAGAAAAACATCAAAAATTTCAGTCCTGCATGATTCTACCAAGAAATGTGTGTTCATTGAAACCGCTGGTTTTTGATCGTTTGGGCCCTATTGAATAATGAATGTTTTGAATTTTCTCCAAAAGTAAAGTAGTTGCAAACTCATCCTTTTAGAAACTTGTTTGGGCTGTTGAGAGGAGTAAAAAACCATCAAAAATTTCAATCCTGCATGATTCTACCAAGAAATGTGATTCTTCATTCAAAATCTTATTTTTGCTATTGGGCTCTATTGAATAGTGAATGTTTTGAATTTTCTCCAAAAGTAAAGTAGTTGCAAACTCATGCTTTTAGAGACTTGTTTGGGCTCATGAGATGAGTAGAAAAACATCAAAAATTTCAGTCCTGCATGATTCTACCAAGACATGTGTGTTCATTGAAACGGCTGGTTTTTGATAGTTTGGGCCCTATTGAATAATGAATGTTTTGAATTTTCTCCAAAAGTAAAGTAGTTGCAAACTCATCCTTTTAGAAACTTGTTTGGGCTGTTGAGAGGAGTAAAAAACCATCAAAAATTTCAATCCTGCATGATTCTACCAAGAAATGTGATTCTTCATTCAAAACGCTGGTTTTTGCTATTGGGCTCTATTGAATAATGTTTTGAATTTTCTCCAAAAGTAAAGTAGTTGCAAACTCATGCTTTTAGAGATTTGTTTGGGCTCATGAGAGGAGTAGAAAAACATCAAAAATTTCAGTCCTGCATGATTCTACCAAGAAATGTGTGTTCATTCAAACCACTGGTTTTTGATACTTTGGGCCCTATTGAATAATGAATGTTTTGAATTTTCTCCAAAAGTAAAGTAGTTGCAAACTCATGCTTTTAGAGACTTGTTTGGGCTCATGAGAGGAGTAGAAAAACATCAAAAATTTCAGTCCTGCATGATTCTACCAAGAAATGTGTGTTCATTCAAACCGCTGGTTTTTGATAGTTTGGGCCCTATTGAATAATGAATGTTTTGAATTTTCTCCAAAAGTAAAGTAGTTGCAAACTCATGCTTTTAGAGACTTGTTTGGGCTCATGAGAGGAGTAGAAAAACATCAAAAATTTCAGTCCTGCATGATTCTACCAAGAAATGTGTGTTCATTCAAACCGCTGGTTTTTGATACTTTGGGCCCTATTGAATAATGAATGTTTTGAATTTTCTCCAAAAGTAAAGTAGTTGCAAACTCATCCTTTTAGAAACTTGTTTGGGCTGTTGAGAGGAGTAAAAAACCATCAAAAATTTCAATCCTGCATGATTTTACCAAGAAATGTGATTCTTCATTCAAAACCTGATTTTTGCTATTGGGCTCTATTGAATAGTGAATGTTTTGAATTTTCTCCAAAAGTAAAGTAGTTGCAAACTCATGCTTTTAGAGACTTGTTTGGGCTCATGAGAGGAGTAGAAAAACATCAAAAATTTCAGTCCTGCATGATTCTACCAAGAAATGTGTGTTCATTCAAACCGCTGGTTTTTGATAGTTTGGGCCCTATTGAATAATGAATGTTTTGAATTTTCTCCAAAAGTAAAGTAGTTGCAAACTCATGCTTTTAGAGACTTGTTTGGGCTCATGAGAGGAGTAGAAAAACATCAAAAATTTCAGTCCTGCATGATTCTACCAAGAAATGTGTGTTCATTCAAACCGCTGGTTTTTGAGTTTGGGCCCTATTGAATAATGAATGTTTTGAATTTTCTCCAAAAGTAAAGTAGTTGCAAACTCATCCTTTTAGAAACTTGTTTGGGCTGTTGAGAGGAGTAAAAAACCATCAAAAATTTCAATCCTGCATGATTCTACCAAGAAATGTGATTCTTCATTCAAAACCTGATTTTTGCTATTGGGCTCTATTGAATAGTGAATGTTTTGAATTTTCTCCAAAAGTAAAGTAGTTGCAAACTCATGCTTTTAGAGACTTGTTTGGGCTCATGAGATGAGTAGAAAAACATCAAAAATTTCAGTCCTGCATGATTCTACCAAGACATGTGTGTTCATTGAAACAGCTGGTTTTTGATAGTTTGGGCCCTATTGAATAATGAAAGTTTTGAATTTTCTCCAAAAGTAAAGTAGTTGCAAACTCATCCTTTTAGAAACTTGTTTGGGCTGTTGAGAGGAGTAAAAAACCATCAAAAATTTCAATCCTGCATGATTCTACCAAGAAATGTGATTCTTCATTCAAAACGCTGGTTTTTGCTATTGGGCTCTATTGAATAATGTTTTGAATTTTCTCCAAAAGTAAAGTAGTTGCAAATTCATGCTTTTAGAGATTTGTTTGGGCTCATGAGAGGAGTAGAAAAACATCAAAAATTTCAGTCCTGCATGATTCTACCAAGAAATGTGTGTTCATTGAAACCGCTGGTTTTTGATAGTTTGGGCCCTATTGAATAATGAATGTTTTAAATTTTCTCCAAAAGTAAAGTAGTTGCAAACTCATCCTTTTAGAAACTTGTTTGGGCTGTTGAGAGGAGTAAAAAACCATCAAAAATTTCAATCCTGCATGATTTTACCAAGAAATGTGATTCTTCATTCAAAACCTGATTTTTGCTATTGGGCTCTATTGAATAGTGAATGTTTTGAATTTTCTCCAAAAGTAAAGTATTTGCAAACTCATGCTTTTAGAGACTTGTTTGGGCTCATGAGAGGAGTAGAAAAACATCAAAAATTTCAGTCCTGCATGATTCTACCAAGAAATGTGTGTTCATTCAAACCGCTGGTTTTTGATAGTTTGGGCCCTATTGAATAATGAATGTTTTGAATTTTCTCCAAAAGTAAAGTAGTTGCAAACTCATGCTTTTAGAGACTTGTTTGGGCTCATGAGAGGAGTAGAAAAACATCAAAAATTTCAGTCCTGCATGATTCTACCAAGAAATGTGTGTTCATTCAAACCGCTGGTTTTTGATAGTTTGGGCCCTATTGAATAATGAATGTTTTGAATTTTCTCCAAAAGTAAAGTAGTTGCAAACTCATCCTTTTAGAAACTTGTTTGGGCTGTTGAGAGGAGTAAAAAACCATCAAAAATTTCAATCCTGCATGATTTTACCAAGAAATGTGATTCTTCATTCAAAACCTGATTTTTGCTATTGGGCTCTATTGAATAGTGAATGATTTGAATTTTCTCCAAAAGTAAAGTATTTGCAAACTCATGCTTTTAGAGACTTGTTTGGGCTCATGAGAGGAGTAGAAAAACATCAAAAATTTCAGTCCTGCATGATTCTACCAAGAAATGTGTGTTCATTCAAACCGCTGGTTTTTGATAGTTTGGGCCCTATTGAATAATGAATGTTTTGAATTTTCTCCAAAAGTAAAGTAGTTGCAAACTCATCCTTTTAGAAACTTGTTTGGGCTGTTGAGAGGAGTAAAAAACCATCAAAAATTTCAATCCTGCATGATTCTACCAAGAAATGTGATTCTTCATTCAAAACGCTGGTTTTTGCTATTGGGCTCTATTGAATAATGAATGTTTTGAATTTTCTCCAGAAGTAAAGTAGTTGCAAACTCATGCTTTTAGAGACTTGTTTGGGCTCATGAGAGGAGTAGAAAAACATCAAAAATTTCAGTCCTGCATGATTCTACCAAGAAATGTGTGTTCATTGAAACCGCTGGTTTTTGATAGTTTGGGCCCTATTGAATAATGAATGTTTTGAATTTTCTCCAAAAGTAAAGTAGTTGCAAACTCATCCTTTTAGAAACTTGTTTGGGCTGTTGAGAGGAGTAAAAAACCATCAAAAATTTCAATCCTGCATGATTCTACCAAGAAATGTGATTCTTCATTCAAAACGCTGGTTTTTGCTATTGGGCTCTATTGAATAATGAATGTTTTGAATTTTCTGCAAAAGTAAAGTAGTTGCAAACTCATGCTTTTAGAGACTTGTTTGGGCTCATGAGAGGAGTAGAAAAACATCAAAAATTTCAGTCCTGCATGATTCTACCAAGAAATGTGTGTTCATTGAAACCGCTGGTTTTTGATAGTTTGGGCCCTATTGAATAATGAATGTTTTGAATTTTCTCCAAAAGTAAAGTAGTTGCAAACTCATCCTTTTAGAAACTTGTTTGGGCTGTTGAGAGGAGTAAAAAACCATCAAAAATTTCAATCCTGCATGATTCTACCAAGAAATGTGATTCTTCATTCAAAACGCTGGTTTTTGCTATTGGGCTCTATTGAATAATGAATGTTTTGAATTTTCTCCAAAAGTAAAGTAGTTGCAAACTCATGCTTTTAGAGACTTGTTTGGGCTCATGAGAGGAGTAGAAAAACATCAAAAATTTCAGTCCTGCATGATTCTACCAAGAAATGTGTGTTCATTCAAACCGCTGGTTTTTGATAGTTTGGGCCCTATTGAATAATGAATGTTTTGAATTTTCTCCAAAAGTAAAGTAGTTGCAAACTCATCCTTTTAGAAACTTGTTTGGGCTGTTGAGAGGAGTAAAAAACCATCAAAAATTTCAATCCTGCATGATTCTACCAAGAAATGTGATTCTTCATTCAAAACGCTGGTTTTTGCTATTGGGCTCTATTGAATAATGAATGTTTTGAATTTTCTCCAAAAGTAAAGTAGTTGCAAACTCATGCTTTTAGAGACTTGTTTGGGCTCATGAGAGGAGTAGAAAAACATCAAAAATTTCAGTCCTGCATGATTCTACCAAGAAATGTGTGTTCATTGAAGCCGCTGGTTTTTGATAGTTTGGGCCCTATTGAATAATGAATGTTTTGAATTTTCTCCAAAAGTAAAGTAGTTGCAAACTCATCCTTTTAGAAACTTGTTTGGGCTGTTGAGAGGAGTAAAAAACCATCAAAAATTTCAATCCTGCATGATTCTACCAAGAAATGTGATTCTTCATTCAAAACGCTGGTTTTTGCTATTGGGCTCTATTGAATAATGAATGTTTTGAATTTTCTCCAAAAGTAAAGTAGTTGCAAACTCATGCTTTTAGAGACTTGTTTGGGCTCATGAGAGGAGTAGAAAAACATCAAAAATTTCAGTCCTGCATGATTCTACCAAGAAATGTGTGTTCATTGAAACCGCTGGTTTTTGATAGTTTGGGCCCTATTGAATAATGAATGTTTTGAATTTTCTCCAAAAGTAAAGTAGTTGCAAACTCATCCTTTTAGAAACTTGTTTGGGCTGTTGAGAGGAGTAAAAAACCATTAAATTTCAATCCTGCATGATTTTACCAAGAAATGTGATTCTTCATTCAAAACCTGATTTTTGCTATTGGGCTCTTTTGAATAGTGAATGTTTTGAATTTTCTCCAAAAGTAAAGTAGTTGCAAACTCATGCTTTTAGAGACTTGTTTGGGCTCATGAGAGGAGTAGAAAAACATCAAAAATTTCAGTCCTGCATGATTCTACCAAGAAATGTGTTCATTCAAACCGCTGGTTTTTGATAGTTTGGGCCCTATTGAATAATGAATGTTTTGAATTTTCTCCAAAAGTAAAGTAGTTGCAAACTCATCCTTTTAGAAACTTGTTTGGGCTGTTGAGAGGAGTAAAAAACCATCAAAAATTTCAATCCTGCATGATTCTACCAAGAAATGTGATTCTTCATTCAAAACGCTGTTTTTTGCTATTGGGCTCTATTGAATAATGAATGTTTTGAATTTTCTCCAAAAGTAAAGTAGTTGCAAACTCATGCTTTTAGAGACTTGTTTGGGCTCATGAGAGGAGTAGAAAAACATCAAAAATTTCAGTCCTGCATGATTCTACCAAGAAATGTGTGTTCATTGAAACAGCTGGTTTTTGATAGTTTGGGCCCTATTGAATAATGAATGTTTTGAATTTTCTCCAAAAGTAAAGTAGTTGCAAACTCATCCTTTTAGAAACTTGTTTGGGCTGTTGAGAGGAGTAAAAAACCATCAAAAATTTCAATCCTGCATGATTCTACCAAGAAATGTGATTCTTCATTCAAAACGCTGGTTTTTGCTATTGGGCTCTATTGAATAATGAATGTTTTGAATTTTCTCCAAAAGTAAAGTAGTTGCAAACTCATGCTTTTAGAGACTTGTTTGGGCTCATGAGAGGAGTAGAAAAACATCAAAAATTTCAGTCCTGCATGATTCTACCAAGAAATGTGTGTTGATTGAAACCGCTGGTTTTTGATAGTTTGGGCCCTATTGAATAATGAATGTTTTGAATTTTCTCCAAAAGTAAAGTAGTTGCAAACTCATCCTTTTAGAAACTTGTTTGGGCTGTTGAGAGGAGTAAAAAACCATCAAAAATTTCAATCCTGCATGATTCTACCAAGAAATGTGATTCTTCATTCAAAACCTTATTTTTGCTATTGGGCTCTATTGAATAGTGAATGTTTTGAATTTTCTCCAAAAGTAAAGTAGTTGCAAACTCATGCTTTTAGAGACTTGTTTGGGCTCATGAGATGAGTAGAAAAACATCAAAAATTTCAGTCCTGCATGATTCTACCAAGACATGTGTGTTCATTGAAACGGCTGGTTTTTGATAGTTTGGGCCCTATTGAATAATGAATGTTTTGAATTTTCTCCAAAAGTAAAGTAGTTGCAAACTCATCCTTTTAGAAACTTGTTTGGGCTGTTGAGAGGAGTAAAAAACCATCAAAAATTTCAATCCTGCATGATTCTACCAAGAAATGTGATTCTTCATTCAAAACGCTGGTTTTTGCTATTGGGCTCTATTGAATAATGTTTTGAATTTTCTCCAAAAGTAAAGTAGTTGCAAACTCATGCTTTTAGAGATTTGTTTGGGCTCATGAGAGGAGTAGAAAAACATCAAAAATTTCAGTCCTGCATGATTCTACCAAGAAATGTGTGTTCATTCAAACCACTGGTTTTTAATACTTTGGGCCCTATTGAATAATGAATGTTTTGAATTTTCTCCAAAAGTAAAGTAGTTGCAAACTCATGCTTTTAGAGACTTGTTTGGGCTCATGAGAGGAGTAGAAAAACATCAAAAATTTCAGTCCTGCATGATTCTACCAAGAAATGTGTGTTCATTCAAACCGCTGGTTTTTGATAGTTTGGGCCCTATTGAATAATGAATGTTTTGAATTTTCTCCAAAAGTAAAGTAGTTGCAAACTCATGCTTTTAGAGACTTGTTTGGGCTCATGAGAGGAGTAGAAAAACATCAAAAATTTCAGTCCTGCATGATTCTACCAAGAAATGTGTGTTCATTCAAACCGCTGGTTTTTGATACTTTGGGCCCTATTGAATAATGAATGTTTTGAATTTTCTCCAAAAGTAAAGTAGTTGCAAACTCATCCTTTTAGAAACTTGTTTGGGCTGTTGAGAGGAGTAAAAAACCATCAAAAATTTCAATCCTGCATGATTTTACCAAGAAATGTGATTCTTCATTCAAAACCTGATTTTTGCTATTGGGCTCTATTGAATAGTGAATGTTTTGAATTTTCTCCAAAAGTAAAGTAGTTGCAAACTCATGCTTTTAGAGACTTGTTTGGGCTCATGAGAGGAGTAGAAAAACATCAAAAATTTCAGTCCTGCATGATTCTACCAAGAAATGTGTGTTCATTCAAACCGCTGGTTTTTGATAGTTTGGGCCCTATTGAATAATGAATGTTTTGAATTTTCTCCAAAAGTAAAGTAGTTGCAAACTCATGCTTTTAGAGACTTGTTTGGGCTCATGAGAGGAGTAGAAAAACATCAAAAATTTCAGTCCTGCATGATTCTACCAAGAAATGTGTGTTCATTCAAACCGCTGGTTTTTGAGTTTGGGCCCTATTGAATAATGAATGTTTTGAATTTTCTCCAAAAGTAAAGTAGTTGCAAACTCATCCTTTTAGAAACTTGTTTGGGCTGTTGAGAGGAGTAAAAAAACATCAAAAATTTCAATCCTGCATGATTCTACCAAGAAATGTGATTCTTCATTCAAAACCTGATTTTTGCTATTGGGCTCTATTGAATAGTGAATGTTTTGAATTTTCTCCAAAAGTAAAGTAGTTGCAAACTCATGCTTTTAGAGACTTGTTTGGGCTCATGAGATGAGTAGAAAAACATCAAAAATTTCAGTCCTGCATGATTCTACCAAGACATGTGTGTTCATTGAAACAGCTGGTTTTTGATAGTTTGGGCCCTATTGAATAATGAAAGTTTTGAATTTTCTCCAAAAGTAAAGTAGTTGCAAACTCATCCTTTTAGAAACTTGTTTGGGCTGTTGAGAGGAGTAAAAAACCATCAAAAATTTCAATCCTGCATGATTCTACCAAGAAATGTGATTCTTCATTCAAAACGCTGGTTTTTGCTATTGGGCTCTATTGAATAATGTTTTGAATTTTCTCCAAAAGTAAAGTAGTTGCAAATTCATGCTTTTAGAGATTTGTTTGGGCTCATGAGAGGAGTAGAAAAACATCAAAAATTTCAGTCCTGCATGATTCTACCAAGAAATGTGTGTTCATTGAAACCGCTGGTTTTTGATAGTTTGGGCCCTATTGAATAATGAATGTTTTGAATTTTCTCCAAAAGTAAAGTAGTTGCAAACTCATGCTTTTAGAGACTTGTTTGGGCTCATGAGAGGAGTAGAAAAACATCAAAAATTTCAGTCCTGCATGATTCTACCAAGAAATGTGTGTTCATTGAAGCCGCTGGTTTTTGATAGTTTGGGCCCTATTGAATAATGAATGTTTTGAATTTTCTCCAAAAGTAAAGTAGTTGCAAACTCATCCTTTTAGAAACTTGTTTGGGCTGTTGAGAGGAGTAAAAAACCATCAAAAATTTCAATCCTGCATGATTCTACCAAGAAATGTGATTCTTCATTCAAAACGCTGGTTTTTGCTATTGGGCTCTATTGAATAATGAATGTTTTGAATTTTCTCCAAAAGTAAAGTAGTTGCAAACTCATGCTTTTAGAGACTTGTTTGGGCTCATGAGAGGAGTAGAAAAACATCAAAAATTTCAGTCCTGCATGATTCTACCAAGAAATGTGTGTTCATTGAAACCACTGGTTTTTGATAGTTTGGGCCCTATTGAATAATGAATGTTTTGAATTTTCTCCAAAAGTAAAGTAGTTGCAAACTCATCCTTTTAGAAACTTGTTTGGGCTGTTGAGAGGAGTAAAAAACCATTAAATTTCAATCCTGCATGATTTTACCAAGAAATGTGATTCTTCATTCAAAACCTGATTTTTGCTATTGGGCTCTTTTGAATAGTGAATGTTTTGAATTTTCTCCAAAAGTAAAGTAGTTGCAAACTCATGCTTTTAGAGACTTGTTTGGGCTCATGAGAGGAGTAGAAAAACATCAAAAATTTCAGTCCTGCATGATTCTACCAAGAAATGTGTTCATTCAAACCGCTGGTTTTTGATAGTTTGGGCCCTATTGAATAATGAATGTTTTGAATTTTCTCCAAAAGTAAAGTAGTTGCAAACTCATCCTTTTAGAAACTTGTTTGGGCTGTTGAGAGGAGTAAAAAACCATCAAAAATTTCAATCCTGCATGATTCTACCAAGAAATGTGATTCTTCATTCAAAACGCTGTTTTTTGCTATTGGGCTCTATTGAATAATGAATGTTTTGAATTTTCTCCAAAAGTAAAGTAGTTGCAAACTCATGCTTTTAGAGACTTGTTTGGGCTCATGAGAGGAGTAGAAAAACATCAAAAATTTCAGTCCTGCATGATTCTACCAAGAAATGTGTGTTCATTGAAACAGCTGGTTTTTGATAGTTTGGGCCCTATTGAATAATGAATGTTTTGAATTTTCTCCAAAAGTAAAGTAGTTGCAAACTCATCCTTTTAGAAACTTGTTTGGGCTGTTGAGAGGAGTAAAAAACCATCAAAAATTTCAATCCTGCATGATTCTACCAAGAAATGTGATTCTTCATTCAAAACGCTGGTTTTTGCTATTGGGCTCTATTGAATAATGAATGTTTTGAATTTTCTCCAAAAGTAAAGTAGTTGCAAACTCATGCTTTTAGAGACTTGTTTGGGCTCATGAGAGGAGTAGAAAAACATCAAAAATTTCAGTCCTGCATGATTCTACCAAGAAATGTGTGTTGATTGAAACCGCTGGTTTTTGATAGTTTGGGCCCTATTGAATAATGAATGTTTTGAATTTTCTCCAAAAGTAAAGTAGTTGCAAACTCATCCTTTTAGAAACTTGTTTGGGCTGTTGAGAGGAGTAAAAAACCATCAAAAATTTCAATCCTGCATGATTCTACCAAGAAATGTGATTCTTCATTCAAAACCTTATTTTTGCTATTTGGCTCTATTGAATAGTGAATGTTTTGAATTTTCTCCAAAAGTAAAGTAGTTGCAAACTCATGCTTTTAGAGACTTGTTTGGGCTCATGAGATGAGTAGAAAAACATCAAAAATTTCAGTCCTGCATGATTCTACCAAGACATGTGTGTTCATTGAAACGGCTGGTTTTTGATAGTTTGGGCCCTATTGAATAATGAATGTTTTGAATTTTCTCCAAAAGTAAAGTAGTTGCAAACTCATCCTTTTAGAAACTTGTTTGGGCTGTTGAGAGGAGTAAAAAACCATCAAAAATTTCAATCCTGCATGATTCTACCAAGAAATGTGATTCTTCATTCAAAACGCTGGTTTTTGCTATTGGGCTCTATTGAATAATGTTTTGAATTTTCTCCAAAAGTAAAGTAGTTGCAAACTCATGCTTTTAGAGATTTGTTTGGGCTCATGAGAGGAGTAGAAAAACATCAAAAATTTCAGTCCTGCATGATTCTACCAAGAAATGTGTGTTCATTCAAACCACTGGTTTTTGATACTTTGGGCCCTATTGAATAATGAATGTTTTGAATTTTCTCCAAAAGTAAAGTAGTTGCAAACTCATGCTTTTAGAGACTTGTTTGGGCTCATGAGAGGAGTAGAAAAACATCAAAAATTTCAGTCCTGCATGATTCTACCAAGAAATGTGTGTTCATTCAAACCGCTGGTTTTTGATAGTTTGGGCCCTATTGAATAATGAATGTTTTGAATTTTCTCCAAAAGTAAAGTAGTTGCAAACTCATGCTTTTAGAGACTTGTTTGGGCTCATGAGAGGAGTAGAAAAACATCAAAAATTTCAGTCCTGCATGATTCTACCAAGAAATGTGTGTTCATTCAAACCGCTGGTTTTTGATACTTTGGGCCCTATTGAATAATGAATGTTTTGAATTTTCTCCAAAAGTAAAGTAGTTGCAAACTCATCCTTTTAGAAACTTGTTTGGGCTGTTGAGAGGAGTAAAAAACCATCAAAAATTTCAATCCTGCATGATTTTACCAAGAAATGTGATTCTTCATTCAAAACCTGATTTTTGCTATTGGGCTCTATTGAATAGTGAATGTTTTGAATTTTCTCCAAAAGTAAAGTAGTTGCAAACTCATGCTTTTAGAGACTTGTTTGGGCTCATGAGAGGAGTAGAAAAACATCAAAAATTTCAGTCCTGCATGATTCTACCAAGAAATGTGTGTTCATTCAAACCGCTGGTTTTTGATAGTTTGGGCCCTATTGAATAATGAATGTTTTGAATTTTCTCCAAAAGTAAAGTAGTTGCAAACTCATGCTTTTAGAGACTTGTTTGGGCTCATGAGAGGAGTAGAAAAACATCAAAAATTTCAGTCCTGCATGATTCTACCAAGAAATGTGTGTTCATTCAAACCGCTGGTTTTTGAGTTTGGGCCCTATTGAATAATGAATGTTTTGAATTTTCTCCAAAAGTAAAGTAGTTGCAAACTCATCCTTTTAGAAACTTGTTTGGGCTGTTGAGAGGAGTAAAAAACCATCAAAAATTTCAATCCTGCATGATTCTACCAAGAAATGTGATTCTTCATTCAAAACCTGATTTTTGCTATTGGGCTCTATTGAATAGTGAATGTTTTGAATTTTCTCCAAAAGTAAAGTAGTTGCAAACTCATGCTTTTAGAGACTTGTTTGGGCTCATGAGATGAGTAGAAAAACATCAAAAATTTCAGTCCTGCATGATTCTACCAAGACATGTGTGTTCATTGAAACAGCTGATTTTTGATAGTTTGGGCCCTATTGAATAATGAAAGTTTTGAATTTTCTCCAAAAGTAAAGTAGTTGCAAACTCATCCTTTTAGAAACTTGTTTGGGCTGTTGAGAGGAGTAAAAAACCATCAAAAATTTCAATCCTGCATGATTCTACCAAGAAATGTGATTCTTCATTCAAAACGCTGGTTTTTGCTATTGGGCTCTATTGAATAATGTTTTGAATTTTCTCCAAAAGTAAAGTAGTTGCAAATTCATGCTTTTAGAGATTTGTTTGGGCTCATGAGAGGAGTAGAAAAACATCAAAAATTTCAGTCCTGCATGATTCTACCAAGAAATGTGTGTTCATTGAAACCGCTGGTTTTTGATAGTTTGGGCCCTATTGAATAATGAATGTTTTAAATTTTCTCCAAAAGTAAAGTAGTTGCAAACTCATCCTTTTAGAAACTTGTTTGGGCTGTTGAGAGGAGTAAAAAACCATCAAAAATTTCAATCCTGCATGATTTTACCAAGAAATGTGATTCTTCATTCAAAACCTGATTTTTGCTATTGGGCTCTATTGAATAGTGAATGTTTTGAATTTTCTCCAAAAGTAAAGTATTTGCAAACTCATGCTTTTAGAGACTTGTTTGGGCTCATGAGAGGAGTAGAAAAACATCAAAAATTTCAGTCCTGCATGATTCTACCAAGAAATGTGTGTTCATTCAAACCGCTGGTTTTTGATAGTTTGGGCCCTATTGAATAATGAATGTTTTGAATTTTCTCCAAAAGTAAAGTAGTTGCAAACTCATGCTTTTAGAGACTTGTTTGGGCTCATGAGAGGAGTAGAAAAACATCAAAAATTTCAGTCCTGCATGATTCTACCAAGAAATGTGTGTTCATTCAAACCGCTGGTTTTTGATAGTTTGGGCCCTATTGAATAATGAATGTTTTGAATTTTCTCCAAAAGTAAAGTAGTTGCAAACTCATCCTTTTAGAAACTTGTTTGGGCTGTTGAGAGGAGTAAAAAACCATCAAAAATTTCAATCCTGCATGATTTTACCAAGAAATGTGATTCTTCATTCAAAACCTGATTTTTGCTATTGGGCTCTATTGAATAGTGAATGATTTGAATTTTCTCCAAAAGTAAAGTATTTGCAAACTCATGCTTTTAGAGACTTGTTTGGGCTCATGAGAGGAGTAGAAAAACATCAAAAATTTCAGTCCTGCATGATTCTACCAAGAAATGTGTGTTCATTCAAACCGCTGGTTTTTGATAGTTTGGGCCCTATTGAATAATGAATGTTTTGAATTTTCTCCAAAAGTAAAGTAGTTGCAAACTCATCCTTTTAGAAACTTGTTTGGGCTGTTGAGAGGAGTAAAAAACCATCAAAAATTTCAATCCTGCATGATTCTACCAAGAAATGTGATTCTTCATTCAAAACGCTGGTTTTTGCTATTGGGCTCTATTGAATAATGAATGTTTTGAATTTTCTCCAGAAGTAAAGTAGTTGCAAACTCATGCTTTTAGAGACTTGTTTGGGCTCATGAGAGGAGTAGAAAAACATCAAAAATTTCAGTCCTGCATGATTCTACCAAGAAATGTGTGTTCATTGAAACCGCTGGTTTTTGATAGTTTCGGCCCTATTGAATAATGAATGTTTTGAATTTTCTCCAAAAGTAAAGTAGTTGCAAACTCATCCTTTTAGAAACTTGTTTGGGCTGTTGAGAGGAGTAAAAAACCATCAAAAATTTCAATCCTGCATGATTCTACCAAGAAATGTGATTCTTCATTCAAAGCGCTGGTTTTTGCTATTGGGCTCTATTGAATAATGAATGTTTTGAATTTTCTGCAAAAGTAAAGTAGTTGCAAACTCATGCTTTTAGAGACTTGTTTGGGCTCATGAGAGGAGTAGAAAAACATCAAAAATTTCAGTCCTGCATGATTCTACCAAGAAATGTGTGTTCATTGAAACCGCTGGTTTTTGATAGTTTGGGCCCTATTGAATAATGAATGTTTTGAATTTTCTCCAAAAGTAAAGTAGTTGCAAACTCATCCTTTTAGAAACTTGTTTGGGCTGTTGAGAGGAGTAAAAAACCATCAAAAATTTCAATCCTGCATGATTCTACCAAGAAATGTGATTCTTCATTCAAAACGCTGGTTTTTGCTATTGGGCTCTATTGAATAATGAATGTTTTGAATTTTCTCCAAAAGTAAAGTAGTTGCAAACTCATGCTTTTAGAGACTTGTTTGGGCTCATGAGAGGAGTAGAAAAACATCAAAAATTTCAGTCCTGCATGATTCTACCAAGAAATGTGTGTTCATTGAAACCGCTGGTTTTTGATAGTTTGGGCCCTATTGAATAATGAATGTTTTGAATTTTCTCCAAAAGTAAAGTAGTTGCAAACTCATCCTTTTAGAAACTTGTTTGGGCTGTTGAGAGGAGTAAAAAACCATCAAAAATTTCAATCCTGCATGATTCTACCAAGAAATGTGATTCTTCATTCAAAACGCTGGTTTTTGCTATTGGGCTCTATTGAATAATGAATGTTTTGAATTTTCTCCAAAAGTAAAGTAGTTGCAAACTCATGCTTTTAGAGACTTGTTTGGGCTCATGAGAGGAGTAGAAAAACATCAAAAATTTCAGTCCTGCATGATTCTACCAAGAAATGTGTGTTCATTGAAGCCGCTGGTTTTTGATAGTTTGGGCCCTATTGAATAATGAATGTTTTGAATTTTCTCCAAAAGTAAAGTAGTTGCAAACTCATCCTTTTAGAAACTTGTTTGGGCTGTTGAGAGGAGTAAAAAACCATCAAAAATTTCAATCCTGCATGATTCTACCAAGAAATGTGATTCTTCATTCAAAACGCTGGTTTTTGCTATTGGGCTCTATTGAATAATGAATGTTTTGAATTTTCTCCAAAAGTAAAGTAGTTGCAAACTCATGCTTTTAGAGACTTGTTTGGGCTCATGAGAGGAGTAGAAAAACATCAAAAATTTCAGTCCTGCATGATTCTACCAAGAAATGTGTGTTCATTGAAACCGCTGGTTTTTGATAGTTTGGGCCCTATTGAATAATGAATGTTTTGAATTTTCTCCAAAAGTAAAGTAGTTGCAAACTCATCCTTTTAGAAACTTGTTTGGGCTGTTGAGAGGAGTAAAAAACCATCAAAAATTTCAATCCTGCATGATTCTACCAAGAAATGTGATTCTTCATTCAAAACGCTGGTTTTTGCTATTGGGCTCTATTGAATAATGAATGTTTTGAATTTTCTCCAAAAGTAAAGTAGTTGCAAACTCATGCTTTTAGAGATTTGTTTGGGCTCATGAGAGGAGTAGAAAAACATCAAAAATTTCAGTCCTGCATGATTCTACCAAGAAATGTGATTCTTCATTCAAAACCTGATTTTTGCTATTGGGCTCTATTGAATAGTGAATGTTTTGAATTTTCTCCAAAAGTAAAGTAGTTGCAAACTCATGCTTTTAGAGACTTGTTTGGGCTCATGAGAGGAGTAGAAAAACATCAAAAATTTCAGTCCTGCATGATTCTACCAAGAAATGTGTGTTCATTCAAACCGCTGGTTTTTGATAGTTTGGGCCCTATTGAATAATGAATGTTTTGAATTTTCTCCAAAAGTAAAGTAGTTGCAAACTCATACTTTTAGAGACTTGTTTGGGCTCATAAGAGGAGTAGAAAAACATCAAAAATTTCAGTCCTGCATGATTCTACCAAGAAATGTGTGTTCATTCAAACCGCTGGTTTTTGATAGTTTGGGCCCTATTGAATAATGAATGTTTTGAATTTTCTCCAAAAGTAAAGTAGTTGCAAACTCATGCTTTTAGAGACTTGTTTGGGCTCATGAGATGAGTAGAAAAACATCAAAAATTTCAGTCCTGCATGATTCTACCAAGACATGTGTGTTCATTGAAACCGCTGGTTTTTGATAGTTTGGGCCCTATTGAATAATGAATGTTTTGAATTTTCTCCAAAAGTAAAGTAGTGGCAAACTCATCCTTTTAGAAACTTGTTTGGGCTGTTGAGAGGAGTAAAAAACCATCAAAAATTTCAGTCCTGCATGATTCTACCAAGAAATGTGATTCTTCATTCAAAACGCTGGTTTTTGCTATTGGGCTCTATTGAATAATGAATGTTTTGAATTTTCTCCAAAAGTAAAGTAGTTGCAAACTCATGCTTTTAGAGACTTGTTTGGGCTCATGAGAGGAGTAGAAAAACATCAAAAATTTCAGTCCTGCATGATTCTACCAAGAAATGTGTGTTCATTGAAACCGCTGGTTTTTGATAGTTTGGGCCCTATTGAATAATGAATGTTTTGAATTTTCTCCAAAAGTAAAGTAGTTGCAAACTCATCCTTTTAGAAACTTGTTTGGGCTGTTGAGAGGAGTAAAAAAACATCAAAAATTTCAATCCTGCATGATTCTACCAAGAAATGTGATTCTTCATTCAAAACCTGATTTTTGCTATTGGGCTCTATTGAATAGTGAATGTTTTGAATTTTCTCCAAAAGTAAAGTAGTTGCAAACTCATGCTTTTAGAGACTTGTTTGGGCTCATGAGATGAGTAGAAAAACATCAAAAATTTCAGTCCTGCATGATTCTACCAAGACATGTGTGTTCATTGAAACCGCTGGTTTTTGATAGTTTGGGCCCTATTGAATAATGAATGTTTTGAATTTTCTCCAAAAGTAAAGTAGTTGCAAACTCATCCTTTTAGAAACTTGTTTGGGCTGTTGAGAGGAGTAAAAAACCATCAAAAATTTCAATCCTGCATGATTCTACCAAGAAATGTGATTCTTCATTCAAAACGCTGGTTTTTGCTATTGGGCTCTATTGAATAATGTTTTGAATTTTCTCCAAATGTAAAGTAGTTGCAAACTCATGCTTTTAGAGACTTGTTTGGGCTCATGAGAGGAGTAGAAAAACATCAAAAATTTCAGTCCTGCATGATTCTACCAAGAAATGTGTGTTCATTCAAACCGCTGGTTTTTGATAGTTTGGGCCCTATTGAATAATGAATGTTTTGAATTTTCTCCAAAAGTAAAGTAGTTGCAAACTCATCCTTTTAGAAACTTGTTTGGGCTGTTGAGAGGAGTAAAAAACCATCAAAAATTTCAATCCTGCATGATTTTACCAAGAAATGTGATTCTTCATTCAAAACCTGATTTTTGCTATTGGGCTCTATTGAATAGTGAATGTTTTGAATTTTCTCCAAAAGTAAAGTAGTTGCAAACTCATGCTTTTAGAGACTTGTTTGGGCTCATGAGAGGAGTAGAAAAACATCAAAAATTTCAGTCCTGCATGATTCTACCAAGAAATGTGTGTTCATTCAAACCGCTGGTTTTTGATAGTTTGGGCCCTATTGAATAATGAATGTTTTGAATTTTCTCCAAAAGTAAAGTAGTTGCAAACTCATGCTTTTAGAGACTTGTTTGGGCTCATGAGAGGAGTAGAAAAACATCAAAAATTTCAGTCCTGCATGATTCTACCAAGAAATGTGTGTTCATTCAAACCGCTGGTTTTTGATAGTTTGGGCCCTATTGAATAATGAATGTTTTGAATTTTCTCCAAAAGTAAAGTAGTTGCAAACTCATCCTTTTAGAAACTTGTTTGGGCTGTTGAGAGGAGTAAAAAACCATCAAAAATTTCAATCCTGCATGATTCTACCAAGAAATGTGATTCTTCATTCAAAACGCTGGTTTTTGCTTTTGGGCTCTATTGAATAATGAATGTTTTGAATTTTCTCCAAAAGTAAAGTAGTTGCAAACTCATGCTTTTAGAGACTTGTTTGGGCTCATGAGAGGAGTAGAAAAACATCAAAAATTTCAGTCCTGCATGATTCTACCAAGAAATGTGTGTTCATTGAAACCGCTGGTTTTTGATAGTTTGGGCCCTATTGAATAATGAATGTTTTGAATTTTCTCCAAAAGTAAAGTAGTTGCAAACTCATCCTTTTAGAAACTTGTTTGGGCTGTTGAGAGGAGTAAAAAACCATCAAAAATTTCAATCCTGCATGATTCTACCAAGAAATGTGATTCTTCATTCAAAACGCTGGTTTTTGCTATTGGGCTCTATTGAATAATGAATGTTTTGAATTTTCTCCAAAAGTAAAGTAGTTGCAAACTCATGCTTTTAGAGACTTGTTTGGGCTCATGAGAGGAGTAGAAAAACATCAAAAATTTCAGTCCTGCATGATTCTACCAAGAAATGTGTGTTCATTGAAACCGCTGGTTTTTGATAGTTTGGGCCCTATTGAATAATGAATGTTTTGAATTTTCTCCAAAAGTAAAGTAGTTGCAAACTCATCCTTTTAGAAACTTGGTTGGGCTGTTGAGAGGAGTAAAAAACCATCAAAAATTTCAATCCTGCATGATTCTACCAAGAAATGTGATTCTTCATTCAAAACGCTGGTTTTTGCTATTGGGCTCTATTGAATAATGAATGTTTTGAATTTTCTCCAAAAGTAAAGTAGTTGCAAACTCATGCTTTTAGAGATTTGTTTGGGCTCATGAGAGGAGTAGAAAAACATCAAAAATTTCAGTCCTGCATGATTCTACCAAGAAATGTGTGTTCATTGAAACCGCTGGTTTTTGATAGTTTGGGCCCTATTGAATAATGAATGTTTTAAATTTTCTCCAAAAGTAAAGTAGTTGCAAACTCATCCTTTTAGAAACTTGTTTGGGCTGTTGAGAGGAGTGAAAAACCATCAAAAATTTCAATCCTGCATGATTTTACCAAGAAATGTGATTCTTCATTCAAAACCTGATTTTTGCTATGGGGCTCTATTGAATAGTGAATGTTTTGAATTTTCTCCAAAAGTAAAGTAGTTGCAAACTCATGCTTTTAGAGACTTGTTTGGGCTCATGAGAGGAGTAGAAAAACATCAAAAATTTCAGTCCTGCATGATTCTACCAAGAAATGTGTGTTCATTCAAACCGCTGGTTTTTGATAGTTTGGGCCCTATTGAATAATGAATGTTTTGAATTTTCTCCAAAAGTAAAGTAGTTGCAAACTCATGCTTTTAGAGACTTGTTTGGGCTCATGAGAGGAGTAGAAAAACATCAAAAATTTCAGTCCTGCATGATTCTACCAAGAAATGTGTGTTAATTCAAACCGCTGGTTTTTGATAGTTTGGGCCCTATTGAATAATGAATGTTTTGAATTTTCTCCAAAAGTAAAGTAGTTGCAAACTCATCCTTTTAGAAACTTGTTTGGGCTGTTGAGAGGAGTAAAAAACCATCAAAAATTTCAATCCTGCATGATTCTACCAAGAAATGTGATTCTTCATTCAAAACGCTGGTTTTTGCTATTGGGCTCTATTGAATAATGAATGTTTTGAATTTTCTCCAGAAGTAAAGTAGTTGCAAACTCATGCTTTTAGAGACTTGTTTGGGCTCATGAGAGGAGTAGAAAAACATCAAAAATTTCAGTCCTGCATGATTCTACCAAGAAATGTGTGTTCATTGAAACCGCTGGTTTTTGATAGTTTGGGCCCTATTGAATAATGAATGTTTTGAATTTTCTCCAAAAGTAAAGTAGTTGCAAACTCATCCTTTTAGAAACTTGTTTGGGCTGTTGAGAGGAGTAAAAAACCATCAAAAATTTCAATCCTGCATGATTCTACCAAGAAATGTGATTCTTCATTCAAAACCTTATTTTTGCTATTGGGCTCTATTGAATAGTGAATGTTTTGAATTTTCTCCAAAAGTAAAGTAGTTGCAAACTCATGCTTTTAGAGACTTGTTTGGGCTCATGAGATGAGTAGAAAAACATCAAAAATTTCAGTCCTGCATGATTCTACCAAGACATGTGTGTTCATTGAAACGGCTGGTTTTTGATAGTTTGGGCCCTATTGAATAATGAATGTTTTGAATTTTCTCCAAAAGTAAAGTAGTTGCAAACTCATCCTTTTAGAAACTTGTTTGGGCTGTTGAGAGGAGTAAAAAACCATCAAAAATTTCAATCCTGCATGATTCTACCAAGAAATGTGATTCTTCATTCAAAACGCTGGTTTTTGCTATTGGGCTCTATTGAATAATGTTTTGAATTTTCTCCAAAAGTAAAGTAGTTGCAAACTCATGCTTTTAGAGATTTGTTTGGGCTCATGAGAGGAGTAGAAAAACATCAAAAATTTCAGTCCTGCATGATTCTACCAAGAAATGTGTGTTCATTCAAACCACTGGTTTTTGATACTTTGGGCCCTATTGAATAATGAATGTTTTGAATTTTCTCCAAAAGTAAAGTAGTTGCAAACTCATGCTTTTAGAGACTTGTTTGGGCTCATGAGAGGAGTAGAAAAACATCAAAAATTTCAGTCCTGCATGATTCTACCAAGAAATGTGTTCATTCAAACCGCTGGTTTTTGATAGTTTGGGCCCTATTGAATAATGAATGTTTTGAATTTTCTCCAAAAGTAAAGTAGTTGCAAACTCATCCTTTTAGAAACTTGTTTGGGCTGTTGAGAGGAGTAAAAAACCATCAAAAATTTCAATCCTGCATGATTTTACCAAGAAATGTGATTCTTCATTCAAAACCTGATTTTTGCTATTGGGCTCTATTGAATAGTGAATGTTTTGAATTTTCTCCAAAAGTAAAGTAGTTGCAAACTCATGCTTTTAGAGACTTGTTTGGGCTCATGAGAGGAGTAGAAAAACATCAAAAATTTCAGTCCTGCATGATTCTACCAAGAAATGTGTGTTCATTCAAACCGCTGGTTTTTGATAGTTTGGGCCCTATTGAATAATGAATGTTTTGAATTTTCTCCAAAAGTAAAGTAGTTGCAAACTCATGCTTTTAGAGACTTGTTTGGGCTCATGAGAGGAGTAGAAAAACATCAAAAATTTCAGTCCTGCATGATTCTACCAAGAAATGTGTGTTCATTCAAACCGCTGGTTTTTGAGTTTGGGCCCTATTGAATAATGAATGTTTTGAATTTTCTCCAAAAGTAAAGTAGTTGCAAACTCATCCTTTTAGAAACTTGTTTGGGCTGTTGAGAGGAGTAAAAAACCATCAAAAATTTCAATCCTGCATGATTCTACCAAGAAATGTGATTCTTCATTCAAAACCTGATTTTTGCTATTGGGCTCTTTTGAATAGTGAATGTTTTGAATTTTCTCCAAAAGTAAAGTAGTTGCAAACTCATGCTTTTAGAGACTTGTTTGGGCTCATGAGAGGAGTAGAAAAACATCAAAAATTTCAGTCCTGCATGATTCTACCAAGAAATGTGTTCATTCAAACCGCTGGTTTTTGATAGTTTGGGCCCTATTGAATAATGAATGTTTTGAATTTTCTCCAAAAGTAAAGTAGTTGCAAACTCATCCTTTTAGAAACTTGTTTGGGCTGTTGAGAGGAGTAAAAAACCATCAAAAATTTCAATCCTGCATGATTCTACCAAGAAATGTGATTCTTCATTCAAAACGCTGGTTTTTGCTATTGGGCTCTATTGAATAATGAATGTTTTGAATTTTCTCCAAAAGTAAAGTAGTTGCAA
This sequence comes from Dendrobates tinctorius, assembly GCF_039654945.1. NCBI lineage: Eukaryota > Metazoa > Chordata > Amphibia > Anura > Dendrobatidae > Dendrobates > Dendrobates tinctorius. Next base: position 1,621,342 of record NW_027362096.1, read on the forward strand.
ACTCATGCTTTTAGAGACTTGTTTGGGCTCATGAGAGGAGTAGAAAAACATCAAAAATTTCAGTCCTGCATGATTCTACCAAGAAATGTGTGTTCATTGAAACCGCTGGTTTTTGATAGTTTGGGCCCTATTGAATAATGAATGTTTTGAATTTTCTCCAAAAGTAAAGTAGTTGCAAACTCATCCTTTTAGAAACTTGTTTGGGCTGTTGAGAGGAGTAAAAAACCATCAAAAATTTCAATCCTACATGATTCTACCAAGAAATGTGATTCTTCATTCAAAACGCTGGTTTTTGCTTTTGGGCTCTATTGAATAATGAATGTTTTGAATTTTCTCCAAAAGTAAAGTAGTTGCAAACTCATGCTTTTAGAGACTTGTTTGGGCTCATGAGAGGAGCAGAAAAACATCAAAAATTTCAGTCCTGCATGATTCTACCAAGAAATGTGTGTTCATTGAAACCGCTGGTTTTTGATAGTTTGGGCCCTATTGAATAATGAATGTTTTGAATTTTCTCCAAAAGTAAAGTAGTTGCAAACTCATCCTTTTAGAAACTTGTTTGGGCTGTTGAGAGGAGTAAAAAACCATCAAAAATTTCAATCCTGCATGATTCTACCAAGAAATGTGATTCTTCATTCAAAACGCTGGTTTTTGCTATTGGGCTCTATTGAATAATGAATGTTTTGAATTTTCTCCAAAAGTAAAGTAGTTGCAAACTCATGCTTTTAGAGACTTGTTTGGGCTCATGAGAGGAGTAGAAAAACATCAAAAATTTCAGTCCTGCATGATTCTACCAAGAAATGTGTGTTCATTGAAACCGCTGGTTTTTGATAGTTTGGGCCCTATTGAATAATGAATGTTTTGAATTTTCTCCAAAAGTAAAGTAGTTGCAAACTCATCCTTTTAGAAACTTGGTTGGGCTGTTGAGAGGAGTAAAAAACCATCAAAAATTTCAATCCTGCATGATTCTACCAAGAAATGTGATTCTTCATTCAAAACGCTGGTTTTTGCTATTGGGCTCTATTGAATAATGAATGTTTTGAATTTTCTCCAAAAGTAAAGTAGTTGCAAACTCATGCTTTTAGAGACTTGTTTGGGCTCATGAGATGAGTAGAAAAACATCAAAAATTTCAGTCCTGCATGATTCTACCAAGACATGTGTGTTCATTGAAACCGCTGGTTTTTGATAGTTTGGGCCCTATTGAATAATGAATGTTTTGAATTTTCTCCAAAAGTAAAGTAGTGGCAAACTCATCCTTTTAGAAACTTGTTTGGGCTGTTGAGAGGAGTAAAAAACCATCAAAAATTTCAGTCCTGCATGATTCTACCAAGAAATGTGATTCTTCATTCAAAACGCTGGTTTTTGCTATTGGGCTCTATTGAATAATGAATGTTTTGAATTTTCTCCAAAAGTAAAGTAGTTGCAAACTCATGCTTTTAGAGACTTGTTTGGGCTCATGAGAGGAGTAGAAAAACATCAAAAATTTCAGTCCTGCATGATTCTACCAAGAAATGTGTGTTCATTGAAACCGCTGGTTTTTGATAGTTTGGGCCCTATTGAATAATGAATGTTTTGAATTTTCTCCAAAAGTAAAGTAGTTGCAAACTCATCCTTTTAGAAACTTGTTTGGGCTGTTGAGAGGAGTAAAAAAACATCAAAAATTTCAATCCTGCATGATTCTACCAAGAAATGTGATTCTTCATTCAAAACCTGATTTTTGCTATTGGGCTCTATTGAATAGTGAATGTTTTGAATTTTCTCCAAAAGTAAAGTAGTTGCAAACTCATGCTTTTAGAGACTTGTTTGGGCTCATGAGATGAGTAGAAAAACATCAAAAATTTCAGTCCTGCATGATTCTACCAAGACATGTGTGTTCATTGAAACCGCTGGTTTTTGATAGTTTGGGCCCTATTGAATAATGAATGTTTTGAATTTTCTCCAAAAGTAAAGTAGTTGCAAACTCATCCTTTTAGAAACTTGTTTGGGCTGTTGAGAGGAGTAAAAAACCATCAAAAATTTCAATCCTGCATGATTCTACCAAGAAATGTGATTCTTCATTCAAAACGCTGGTTTTTGCTATTGGGCTCTATTGAATAATGTTTTGAATTTTCTCCAAATGTAAAGTAGTTGCAAACTCATGCTTTTAGAGACTTGTTTGGGCTCATGAGAGGAGTAGAAAAACATCAAAAATTTCAGTCCTGCATGATTCTACCAAGAAATGTGTGTTCATTCAAACCGCTGGTTTTTGATAGTTTGGGCCCTATTGAATAATGAATGTTTTGAATTTTCTCCAAAAGTAAAGTAGTTGCAAACTCATCCTTTTAGAAACTTGTTTGGGCTGTTGAGAGGAGTAAAAAACCATCAAAAATTTCAATCCTGCATGATTTTACCAAGAAATGTGATTCTTCATTCAAAACCTGATTTTTGCTATTGGGCTCTATTGAATAGTGAATGTTTTGAATTTTCTCCAAAAGTAAAGTAGTTGCAAACTCATGCTTTTAGAGACTTGTTTGGGCTCATGAGAGGAGTAGAAAAACATCAAAAATTTCAGTCCTGCATGATTCTACCAAGAAATGTGTGTTCATTCAAACCGCTGGTTTTTGATAGTTTGGGCCCTATTGAATAATGAATGTTTTGAATTTTCTCCAAAAGTAAAGTAGTTGCAAACTCATGCTTTTAGAGACTTGTTTGGGCTCATGAGAGGAGTAGAAAAACATCAAAAATTTCAGTCCTGCATGATTCTACCAAGAAATGTGTGTTCATTCAAACCGCTGGTTTTTGATAGTTTGGGCCCTATTGAATAATGAATGTTTTGAATTTTCTCCAAAAGTAAAGTAGTTGCAAACTCATCCTTTTAGAAACTTGTTTGGGCTGTTGAGAGGAGTAAAAAACCATCAAAAATTTCAATCCTGCATGATTCTACCAAGAAATGTGATTCTTCATTCAAAACGCTGGTTTTTGCTTTTGGGCTCTATTGAATAATGAATGTTTTGAATTTTCTCCAAAAGTAAAGTAGTTGCAAACTCATGCTTTTAGAGACTTGTTTGGGCTCATGAGAGGAGCAGAAAAACATCAAAAATTTCAGTCCTGCATGATTCTACCAAGAAATGTGTGTTCATTGAAACCGCTGGTTTTTGATAGTTTGGGCCCTATTGAATAATGAATGTTTTGAATTTTCTCCAAAAGTAAAGTAGTTGCAAACTCATCCTTTTAGAAACTTGTTTGGGCTGTTGAGAGGAGTAAAAAACCATCAAAAATTTCAATCCTGCATGATTCTACCAAGAAATGTGATTCTTCATTCAAAACGCTGGTTTTTGCTATTGGGCTCTATTGAATAATGAATGTTTTGAATTTTCTCCAAAAGTAAAGTAGTTGCAAACTCATGCTTTTAGAGACTTGTTTGGGCTCATGAGAGGAGTAGAAAAACATCAAAAATTTCAGTCCTGCATGATTCTACCAAGAAATGTGTGTTCATTGAAACCGCTGGTTTTTGATAGTTTGGGCCCTATTGAATAATGAATGTTTTGAATTTTCTCCAAAAGTAAAGTAGTTGCAAACTCATCCTTTTAGAAACTTGGTTGGGCTGTTGAGAGGAGTAAAAAACCATCAAAAATTTCAATCCTGCATGATTCTACCAAGAAATGTGATTCTTCATTCAAAACGCTGGTTTTTGCTATTGGGCTCTATTGAATAATGAATGTTTTGAATTTTCTCCAAAAGTAAAGTAGTTGCAAACTCATGCTTTTAGAGATTTGTTTGGGCTCATGAGAGGAGTAGAAAAACATCAAAAATTTCAGTCCTGCATGATTCTACCAAGAAATGTGTGTTCATTGAAACCGCTGGTTTTTGATAGTTTGGGCCCTATTGAATAATGAATGTTTTAAATTTTCTCCAAAAGTAAAGTAGTTGCAAACTCATCCTTTTAGAAACTTGTTTGGGCTGTTGAGAGGAGTGAAAAACCATCAAAAATTTCAATCCTGCATGATTTTACCAAGAAATGTGATTCTTCATTCAAAACCTGATTTTTGCTATTGGGCTCTATTGAATAGTGAATGTTTTGAATTTTCTCCAAAAGTAAAGTAGTTGCAAACTCATGCTTTTAGAGACTTGTTTGGGCTCATGAGAGGAGTAGAAAAACATCAAAAATTTCAGTCCTGCATGATTCTACCAAGAAATGTGTGTTCATTCAAACCGCTGGTTTTTGATAGTTTGGGCCCTATTGAATAATGAATGTTTTGAATTTTCTCCAAAAGTAAAGTAGTTGCAAACTCATGCTTTTAGAGACTTGTTTGGGCTCATGAGAGGAGTAGAAAAACATCAAAAATTTCAGTCCTGCATGATTCTACCAAGAAATGTGTGTTCATTCAAACCGCTGGTTTTTGATAGTTTGGGCCCTATTGAATAATGAATGTTTTGAATTTTCTCCAAAAGTAAAGTAGTTGCAAACTCATCCTTTTAGAAACTTGTTTGGGCTGTTGAGAGGAGTAAAAAACCATCAAAAATTTCAATCCTGCATGATTCTACCAAGAAATGTGATTCTTCATTCAAAACGCTGGTTTTTGCTATTGGGCTCTATTGAATAATGAATGTTTTGAATTTTCTCCAGAAGTAAAGTAGTTGCAAACTCATGCTTTTAGAGACTTGTTTGGGCTCATGAGAGGAGTAGAAAAACATCAAAAATTTCAGTCCTGCATGATTCTACCAAGAAATGTGTGTTCATTGAAACCGCTGGTTTTTGATAGTTTGGGCCCTATTGAATAATGAATGTTTTGAATTTTCTCCAAAAGTAAAGTAGTTGCAAACTCATCCTTTTAGAAACTTGTTTGGGCTGTTGAGAGGAGTAAAAAACCATCAAAAATTTCAATCCTGCATGATTCTACCAAGAAATGTGATTCTTCATTCAAAACCTTATTTTTGCTATTGGGCTCTATTGAATAGTGAATGTTTTGAATTTTCTCCAAAAGTAAAGTAGTTGCAAACTCATGCTTTTAGAGACTTGTTTGGGCTCATGAGATGAGTAGAAAAACATCAAAAATTTCAGTCCTGCATGATTCTACCAAGACATGTGTGTTCATTGAAACGGCTGGTTTTTGATAGTTTGGGCCCTATTGAATAATGAATGTTTTGAATTTTCTCCAAAAGTAAAGTAGTTGCAAACTCATCCTTTTAGAAACTTGTTTGGGCTGTTGAGAGGAGTAAAAAACCATCAAAAATTTCAATCCTGCATGATTCTACCAAGAAATGTGATTCTTCATTCAAAACGCTGGTTTTTGCTATTGGGCTCTATTGAATAATGTTTTGAATTTTCTCCAAAAGTAAAGTAGTTGCAAACTCATGCTTTTAGAGATTTGTTTGGGCTCATGAGAGGAGTAGAAAAACATCAAAAATTTCAGTCCTGCATGATTCTACCAAGAAATGTGTGTTCATTCAAACCACTGGTTTTTGATACTTTGGGCCCTATTGAATAATGAATGTTTTGAATTTTCTCCAAAAGTAAAGTAGTTGCAAACTCATGCTTTTAGAGACTTGTTTGGGCTCATGAGAGGAGTAGAAAAACATCAAAAATTTCAGTCCTGCATGATTCTACCAAGAAATGTGTGTTCATTCAAACCGCTGGTTTTTGATAGTTTGGGCCCTATTGAATAATGAATGTTTTGAATTTTCTCCAAAAGTAAAGTAGTTGCAAACTCATGCTTTTAGAGACTTGTTTGGGCTCATGAGAGGAGTAGAAAAACATCAAAAATTTCAGTCCTGCATGATTCTACCAAGAAATGTGTGTTCATTCAAACCGCTGGTTTTTGATACTTTGGGCCCTATTGAATAATGAATGTTTTGAATTTTCTCCAAAAGTAAAGTAGTTGCAAACTCATCCTTTTAGAAACTTGTTTGGGCTGTTGAGAGGAGTAAAAAACCATCAAAAATTTCAATCCTGCATGATTTTACCAAGAAATGTGATTCTTCATTCAAAACCTGATTTTTGCTATTGGGCTCTATTGAATAGTGAATGTTTTGAATTTTCTCCAAAAGTAAAGTAGTTGCAAACTCATGCTTTTAGAGACTTGTTTGGGCTCATGAGAGGAGTAGAAAAACATCAAAAATTTCAGTCCTGCATGATTCTACCAAGAAATGTGTGTTCATTCAAACCGCTGGTTTTTGATAGTTTGGGCCCTATTGAATAATGAATGTTTTGAATTTTCTCCAAAAGTAAAGTAGTTGCAAACTCATGCTTTTAGAGACTTGTTTGGGCTCATGAGAGGAGTAGAAAAACATCAAAAATTTCAGTCCTGCATGATTCTACCAAGAAATGTGTGTTCATTCAAACCGCTGGTTTTTGAGTTTGGGCCCTATTGAATAATGAATGTTTTGAATTTTCTCCAAAAGTAAAGTAGTTGCAAACTCATCCTTTTAGAAACTTGTTTGGGCTGTTGAGAGGAGTAAAAAACCATCAAAAATTTCAATCCTGCATGATTCTACCAAGAAATGTGATTCTTCATTCAAAACCTGATTTTTGCTATTGGGCTCTTTTGAATAGTGAATGTTTTGAATTTTCTCCAAAAGTAAAGTAGTTGCAAACTCATGCTTTTAGAGACTTGTTTGGGCTCATGAGAGGAGTAGAAAAACATCAAAAATTTCAGTCCTGCATGATTCTACCAAGAAATGTGTTCATTCAAACCGCTGGTTTTTGATAGTTTGGGCCCTATTGAATAATGAATGTTTTGAATTTTCTCCAAAAGTAAAGTAGTTGCAAACTCATCCTTTTAGAAACTTGTTTGGGCTGTTGAGAGGAGTAAAAAACCATCAAAAATTTCAATCCTGCATGATTCTACCAAGAAATGTGATTCTTCATTCAAAACGCTGGTTTTTGCTATTGGGCTCTATTGAATAATGAATGTTTTGAATTTTCTCCAAAAGTAAAGTAGTTGCAAACTCATGCTTTTAGAGACTTGTTTGGGCTCATGAGAGGAGTAGAAAAACATCAAAAATTTCAGTCCTGCATGATTCTACCAAGAAATGTGTGTTCATTGAAACCGCTGGTTTTTGATAGTTTGGGCCCTATTGAATAATGAATGTTTTGAATTTTCTCCAAAAGTAAAGTAGTTGCAAACTCATCCTTTTAGAAACTTGTTTGGGCTGTTGAGAGGAGTAAAAAACCATCAAAAATTTCAATCCTGCATGATTCTACCAAGAAATGTGATTCTTCATTCAAAACGCTGGTTTTTGCTATTGGGCTCTATTGAATAATGAATGTTTTGAATTTTCTCCAAAAGTAAAGTAGTTGCAAACTCATGCTTTTAGAGACTTGTTTGGGCTCATGAGAGGAGTAGAAAAACATCAAAAATTTCAGTCCTGCATGATTCTACCAAGAAATGTGTGTTGATTGAAACCGCTGGTTTTTGATAGTTTGGGCCCTATTGAATAATGAATGTTTTGAATTTTCTCCAAAAGTAAAGTAGTTGCAAACTCATCCTTTTAGAAACTTGTTTGGGCTGTTGAGAGGAGTAAAAAATCATCAAAAATTTCAATCCTGCATGATTTTACCAAGAAATGTGATTCTTCATTCAAAACGCTGGTTTTTGCTATTGGGCTCTATTGAATAATGAATGTTTTGAATTTTCTCCAAAAGTAAAGTAGTTGCAAACTCATGCTTTTAGAGATTTGTTTGGGCTCATGAGAGGAGTAGAAAAACATCAAAAATTTCAGTCCTGCATGATTCTACCAAGAAATGTGATTCTTCATTCAAAACCTGATTTTTGCTATTGGGCTCTATTGAATAGTGAATGTTTTGAATTTTCTCCAAAAGTAAAGTAGTTGCAAACTCATGCTTTTAGAGACTTGTTTGGGCTCATGAGAGGAGTAGAAAAACATCAAAAATTTCAGTCCTGCATGATTCTACCAAGAAATGTGTGTTCATTCAAACCGCTGGTTTTTGATAGTTTGGGCCCTATTGAATAATGAATGTTTTGAATTTTCTCCAAAAGTAAAGTAGTTGCAAACTCATACTTTTAGAGACTTGTTTGGGCTCATGAGAGGAGTAGAAAAACATCAAAAATTTCAGTCCTGCATGATTCTACCAAGAAATGTGTGTTCATTCAAACCGCTGGTTTTTGATAGTTTGGGCCCTATTGAATAATGAATGTTTTGAATTTTCTCCAAAAGTAAAGTAGTTGCAAACTCATGCTTTTAGAGACTTGTTTGGGCTCATGAGATGAGTAGAAAAACATCAAAAATTTCAGTCCTGCATGATTCTACCAAGACATGTGTGTTCATTGAAACCGCTGGTTTTTGATAGTTTGGGCCCTATTGAATAATGAATGTTTTGAATTTTCTCCAAAAGTAAAGTAGTGGCAAACTCATCCTTTTAGAAACTTGTTTGGGCTGTTGAGAGGAGTAAAAAACCATCAAAAATTTCAGTCCTGCATGATTCTACCAAGAAATGTGATTCTTCATTCAAAACGCTGGTTTTTGCTATTGGGCTCTATTGAATAATGAATGTTTTGAATTTTCTCCAAAAGTAAAGTAGTTGCAAACTCATGCTTTTAGAGACTTGTTTGGGCTCATGAGAGGAGTAGAAAAACATCAAAAATTTCAGTCCTGCATGATTCTACCAAGAAATGTGTGTTCATTGAAACCGCTGGTTTTTGATAGTTTGGGCCCTATTGAATAATGAATGTTTTGAATTTTCTCCAAAAGTAAAGTAGTTGCAAACTCATCCTTTTAGAAACTTGTTTGGGCTGTTGAGAGGAGTAAAAAAACATCAAAAATTTCAATCCTGCATGATTCTACCAAGAAATGTGATTCTTCATTCAAAACCTGATTTTTGCTATTGGGCTCTATTGAATAGTGAATGTTTTGAATTTTCTCCAAAAGTAAAGTAGTTGCAAACTCATGCTTTTAGAGACTTGTTTGGGCTCATGAGATGAGTAGAAAAACATCAAAAATTTCAGTCCTGCATGATTCTACCAAGACATGTGTGTTCATTGAAACCGCTGGTTTTTGATAGTTTGGGCCCTATTGAATAATGAATGTTTTGAATTTTCTCCAAAAGTAAAGTAGTTGCAAACTCATCCTTTTAGAAACTTGTTTGGGCTGTTGAGAGGAGTAAAAAACCATCAAAAATTTCAATCCTGCATGATTCTACCAAGAAATGTGATTCTTCATTCAAAACGCTGGTTTTTGCTATTGGGCTCTATTGAATAATGTTTTGAATTTTCTCCAAATGTAAAGTAGTTGCAAACTCATGCTTTTAGAGACTTGTTTGGGCTCATGAGAGGAGTAGAAAAACATCAAAAATTTCAGTCCTGCATGATTCTACCAAGAAATGTGTGTTCATTCAAACCGCTGGTTTTTGATAGTTTGGGCCCTATTGAATAATGAATGTTTTGAATTTTCTCCAAAAGTAAAGTAGTTGCAAACTCATCCTTTTAGAAACATGTTTGGGCTGTTGAGAGGAGTAAAAAACCATCAAAAATTTCAATCCTGCATGATTTTACCAAGAAATGTGATTCTTCATTCAAAACCTGATTTTTGCTATTGGGCTCTATTGAATAGTGAATGTTTTGAATTTTCTCCAAAAGTAAAGTAGTTGCAAACTCATGCTTTTAGAGACTTGTTTGGGCTCATGAGAGGAGTAGAAAAACATCAAAAATTTCAGTCCTGCATGATTCTACCAAGAAATGTGTGTTCATTCAAACCGCTGGTTTTTGATAGTTTGGGCCCTATTGAATAATGAATGTTTTGAATTTTCTCCAAAAGTAAAGTAGTTGCAAACTCATGCTTTTAGAGACTTGTTTGGGCTCATGAGAGGAGTAGAAAAACATCAAAAATTTCAGTCCTGCATGATTCTACCAAGAAATGTGTGTTCATTCAAACCGCTGGTTTTTGATAGTTTGGGCCCTATTGAATAATGAATGTTTTGAATTTTCTCCAAAAGTAAAGTAGTTGCAAACTCATCCTTTTAGAAACTTGTTTGGGCTGTTGAGAGGAGTAAAAAACCATCAAAAATTTCAATCCTGCATGATTCTACCAAGAAATGTGATTCTTCATTCAAAACGCTGGTTTTTGCTATTGGGCTCTATTGAATAATGAATGTTTTGAATTTTCTCCAAAAGTAAAGTAGTTGCAAACTCATGCTTTTAGAGACTTGTTTGGGCTCATGAGAGGAGTAGAAAAACATCAAAAATTTCAGTCCTGCATGATTCTACCAAGAAATGTGTGTTCATTGAAACCGCTGGTTTTTGATAGTTTGGGCCCTATTGAATAATGAATGTTTTGAATTTTCTCCAAAAGTAAAGTAGTTGCAAACTCATCCTTTTAGAAACTTGTTTGGGCTGTTGAGAGGAGTAAAAAACCATCAAAAATTTCAATCCTGCATGATTCTACCAAGAAATGTGATTCTTCATTCAAAACGCTGGTTTTTGCTATTGGGCTCTATTGAATAATGAATGTTTTGAATTTTCTCCAAAAGTAAAGTAGTTGCAAACTCATGCTTTTAGAGACTTGTTTGGGCTCATGAGAGGAGTAGAAAAACATCAAAAATTTCAGTCCTGCATGATTCTACCAAGAAATGTGTGTTCATTGAAACCGCTGGTTTTTGATAGTTTGGGCCCTATTGAATAATGAATGTTTTGAATTTTCTCCAAAAGTAAAGTAGTTGCAAACTCATCCTTTTAGAAACTTGTTTGGGCTGTTGAGAGGAGTAAAAAACCATCAAAAATTTCAATCCTGCATGATTCTACCAAGAAATGTGATTCTTCATTCAAAACGCTGGTTTTTGCTATTGGGCTCTATTGAATAATGAATGTTTTGAATTTTCTCCAAAAGTAAAGTAGTTGCAAACTCATGCTTTTAGAGACTTGTTTGGGCTCATGAGAGGAGTAGAAAAACATCAAAAATTTCAGTCCTGCATGATTCTACCAAGAAATGTGTGTTCATTGAAACCGCTGGTTTTTGATAGTTTGGGCCCTATTGAATAATGAATGTTTTGAATTTTCTCCAAAAGTAAAGTAGTTGCAAACTCATCCTTTTAGAAACTTGTTTGGGCTGTTGAAAGGAGTAAAAAACCATCAAAAATTTCAGTCCTGCATGATTCTACCAAGAAATGTGATTCTTCATTCAAAACGCTGGTTTTTGCTATTGGGCTCTATTGAATAATGAATGTTTTGAATTTTCTCCAAAAGTAAAGTAGTTGCAAACTCATGCTTTTAGAGACTTGTTTGGGCTCATGAGAGGAGTAGAAAAACATCAAAAATTTCAGTCCTGCATGATTCTACCAAGAAATGTGTGTTCATTGAAACCGCTGGTTTTTGATAGTTTGGGCCCTATTGAATAATGAATGTTTTGAATTTTCTCCAAAAGTAAAGTAGTTGCAAACTCATCCTTTTAGAAACTTGTTTGGGCTGTTGAGAGGAGTAAAAAACCATCAAAAATTTCAATCCTGCATGATTCTACCAAGAAATGTGATTCTTCATTCAAAACGCTGGTTTTTGCTATTGGGCTCTATTGAATAATGAATGTTTTGAATTTTCTCCAAAAGTAAAGTAGTTGCAAACTCATGCTTTTAGAGACTTGTTTGGGCTCATGAGAGGAGTAGAAAAACATCAAAAATTTCAGTCCTGCATGATTCTACCAAGAAATGTGTGTTCATTGAAACCGCTGGTTTTTGATAGTTTGGGCCCTATTGAATAATGAATGTTTTGAATTTTCTCCAAAAGTAAAGTAGTTGCAAACTCATCCTTTTAGAAACTTGTTTGGGCTGTTGAGAGGAGTAAAAAACCATCAAAAATTTCAATCCTGCATGATTCTACCAAGAAATGTGATTCTTCATTCAAAACGCTGGTTTTTGCTATTGGGCTCTATTGAATAATGAATGTTTTGAATTTTCTCCAAAAGTAAAGTAGTTGCAAACTCATGCTTTTAGAGACTTGTTTGGGCTCATGAGAGGAGTAGAAAAACATCAAAAATTTCAGTCCTGCATGATTCTACCAAGAAATGTGTGTTCATTGAAACCGCTGGTTTTTGATAGTTTGGGCCCTATTGAATAATGAATGTTTTAAATTTTCTCCAAAAGTAAAGTAGTTGCAAACTCATCCTTTTAGAAACTTGTTTGGGCTGTTGAGAGGAGTGAAAAACCATCAAAAATTTCAATCCTGCATGATTTTACCAAGAAATGTGATTCTTCATTCAAAACCTGATTTTTGCTATTGGGCTCTATTGAATAGTGAATGTTTTGAATTTTCTCCAAAAGTAAAGTAGTTGCAAACTCATGCTTTTAGAGACTTGTTTGGGCTCATGAGAGGAGTAGAAAAACATCAAAAATTTCAGTCCTGCATGATTCTACCAAGAAATGTGTGTTCATTCAAACCGCTGGTTTTTGATAGTTTGGGCCCTATTGAATAATGAATGTTTTGAATTTTCTCCAAAAGTAAAGTAGTTGCAAACTCATGCTTTTAGAGACTTGTTTGGGCTCATGAGAGGAGTAGAAAAACATCAAAAATTTCAGTCCTGCATGATTCTACCAAGAAATGTGTGTTCATTCAAACCGCTGGTTTTTGATAGTTTGGGCCCTATTGAATAATGAATGTTTTGAATTTTCTCCAAAAGTAAAGTAGTTGCAAACTCATCCTTTTAGAAACTTGTTTGGGCTGTTGAGAGGAGTAAAAAACCATCAAAAATTTCAATCCTGCATGATTCTACCAAGAAATGTGATTCTTCATTCAAAACCTTATTTTTGCTATTGGGCTCTATTGAATAGTGAATGTTTTGAATTTTCTCCAAAAGTAAAGTAGTTGCAAACTCATGCTTTTAGAGACTTGTTTGGGCTCATGAGATGAGTAGAAAAACATCAAAAATTTCAGTCCTGCATGATTCTACCAAGACATGTGTGTTCATTGAAACGGCTGGTTTTTGATAGTTTGGGCCCTATTGAATAATGAATGTTTTGAATTTTCTCCAAAAGTAAAGTAGTTGCAAACTCATCCTTTTAGAAACTTGTTTGGGCTGTTGAGAGGAGTAAAAAACCATCAAAAATTTCAATCCTGCATGATTCTACCAAGAAATGTGATTCTTCATTCAAAACGCTGGTTTTTGCTATTGGGCTCTATTGAATAATGTTTTGAATTTTCTCCAAAAGTAAAGTAGTTGCAAACTCATGCTTTTAGAGATTTGTTTGGGCTCATGAGAGGAGTAGAAAAACATCAAAAATTTCAGTCCTGCATGATTCTACCAAGAAATGTGTGTTCATTCAAACCACTGGTTTTTGATACTTTGGGCCCTATTGAATAATGAATGTTTTGAATTTTCTCCAAAAGTAAAGTAGTTGCAAACTCATGCTTTTAGAGACTTGTTTGGGCTCATGAGAGGAGTAGAAAAACATCAAAAATTTCAGTCCTGCATGATTCTACCAAGAAATGTGTGTTCATTCAAACCGCTGGTTTTTGATACTTTGGGCCCTATTGAATAATGAATGTTTTGAATTTTCTCCAAAAGTAAAGTAGTTGCAAACTCATCCTTTTAGAAACTTGTTTGGGCTGTTGAGAGGAGTAAAAAACCATCAAAAATTTCAATCCTGCATGATTTTACCAAGAAATGTGATTCTTCATTCAAAACCTGATTTTTGCTATTGGGCTCTATTGAATAGTGAATGTTTTGAATTTTCTCCAAAAGTAAAGTAGTTGCAAACTCATGCTTTTAGAGACTTGTTTGGGCTCATGAGAGGAGTAGAAAAACATCAAAAATTTCAGTCCTGCATGATTCTACCAAGAAATGTGTGTTCATTCAAACCGCTGGTTTTTGATAGTTTGGGCCCTATTGAATAATGAATGTTTTGAATTTTCTCCAAAAGTAAAGTAGTTGCAAACTCATGCTTTTAGAGACTTGTTTGGGCTCATGAGAGGAGTAGAAAAACATCAAAAATTTCAGTCCTGCATGATTCTACCAAGAAATGTGTGTTCATTCAAACCGCTGGTTTTTGAGTTTGGGCCCTATTGAATAATGAATGTTTTGAATTTTCTCCAAAAGTAAAGTAGTTGCAAACTCATCCTTTTAGAAACTTGTTTGGGCTGTTGAGAGGAGTAAAAAACCATCAAAAATTTCAATCCTGCATGATTCTACCAAGAAATGTGATTCTTCATTCAAAACCTGATTTTTGCTATTGGGCTCTTTTGAATAGTGAATGTTTTGAATTTTCTCCAAAAGTAAAGTAGTTGCAAACTCATGCTTTTAGAGACTTGTTTGGGCTCATGAGAGGAGTAGAAAAACATCAAAAATTTCAGTCCTGCATGATTCTACCAAGAAATGTGTTCATTCAAACCGCTGGTTTTTGATAGTTTGGGCCCTATTGAATAATGAATGTTTTGAATTTTCTCCAAAAGTAAAGTAGTTGCAAACTCATCCTTTTAGAAACTTGTTTGGGCTGTTGAGAGGAGTAAAAAACCATCAAAAATTTCAATCCTGCATGATTCTACCAAGAAATGTGATTCTTCATTCAAAACGCTGGTTTTTGCTATTGGGCTCTATTGAATAATGAATGTTTTGAATTTTCTCCAAAAGTAAAGTAGTTGCAAACTCATGCTTTTAGAGACTTGTTTGGGCTCATGAGAGGAGTAGAAAAACATCAAAAATTTCAGTCCTGCATGATTCTACCAAGAAATGTGTGTTCATTGAAACCGCTGGTTTTTGATAGTTTGGGCCCTATTGAATAATGAATGTTTTGAATTTTCTCCAAAAGTAAAGTAGTTGCAAACTCATCCTTTTAGAAACTTGTTTGGGCTGTTGAGAGGAGTAAAAAACCATCAAAAATTTCAATCCTGCATGATTCTACCAAGAAATGTGATTCTTCATTCAAAACGCTGGTTTTTGCTATTGGGCTCTATTGAATAATGAATGTTTTGAATTTTCTCCAAAAGTAAAGTAGTTGCAAACTCATGCTTTTAGAGACTTGTTTGGGCTCATGAGAGGAGTAGAAAAACATCAAAAATTTCAGTCCTGCATGATTCTACCAAGAAATGTGTGTTGATTGAAACCGCTGGTTTTTGATAGTTTGGGCCCTATTGAATAATGAATGTTTTGAATTTTCTCCAAAAGTAAAGTAGTTGCAAACTCATCCTTTTAGAAACTTGTTTGGGCTGTTGAGAGGAGTAAAAAATCATCAAAAATTTCAATCCTGCATGATTTTACCAAGAAATGTGATTCTTCATTCAAAACGCTGGTTTTTGCTATTGGGCTCTATTGAATAATGAATGTTTTGAATTTTCTCCAAAAGTAAAGTAGTTGCAAACTCATGCTTTTAGAGATTTGTTTGGGCTCATGAGAGGAGTAGAAAAACATCAAAAATTTCAGTCCTGCATGATTCTACCAAGAAATGTGATTCTTCATTCAAAACCTGATTTTTGCTATTGGGCTCTATTGAATAGTGAATGTTTTGAATTTTCTCCAAAAGTAAAGTAGTTGCAAACTCATGCTTTTAGAGACTTGTTTGGGCTCATGAGAGGAGTAGAAAAACATCAAAAATTTCAGTCCTGCATGATTCTACCAAGAAATGTGTGTTCATTCAAACCGCTGGTTTTTGATAGTTTGGGCCCTATTGAATAATGAATGTTTTGAATTTTCTCCAAAAGTAAAGTAGTTGCAAACTCATACTTTTAGAGACTTGTTTGGGCTCATGAGAGGAGTAGAAAAACATCAAAAATTTCAGTCCTGCATGATTCTACCAAGAAATGTGTGTTCATTCAAACCACTGGTTTTTGATAGTTTGGGCCCTATTGAATAATGAATGTTTTGAATTTTCTCCAAAAGTAAAGTAGTTGCAAACTCATGCTTTTAGAGACTTGTTTGGGCTCATGAGATGAGTAGAAAAACATCAAAAATTTCAGTCCTGCATGATTCTACCAAGACATGTGTGTTCATTGAAACCGCTGGTTTTTGATAGTTTGGGCCCTATTGAATAATGAATGTTTTGAATTTTCTCCAAAAGTAAAGTAGTGGCAAACTCATCCTTTTAGAAACTTGTTTGGGCTGTTGAGAGGAGTAAAAAACCATCAAAAATTTCAGTCCTGCATGATTCTACCAAGAAATGTGATTCTTCATTCAAAACGCTGGTTTTTGCTATTGGGCTCTATTGAATAATGAATGTTTTGAATTTTCTCCAAAAGTAAAGTAGTTGCAAACTCATGCTTTTAGAGACTTGTTTGGGCTCATGAGAGGAGTAGAAAAACATCAAAAATTTCAGTCCTGCATGATTCTACCAAGAAATGTGTGTTCATTGAAACCGCTGGTTTTTGATAGTTTGGGCCCTATTGAATAATGAATGTTTTGAATTTTCTCCAAAAGTAAAGTAGTTGCAAACTCATCCTTTTAGAAACTTGTTTGGGCTGTTGAGAGGAGTAAAAAAACATCAAAAATTTCAATCCTGCATGATTCTACCAAGAAATGTGATTCTTCATTCAAAACCTGATTTTTGCTATTGGGCTCTATTGAATAGTGAATGTTTTGAATTTTCTCCAAAAGTAAAGTAGTTGCAAACTCATGCTTTTAGAGACTTGTTTGGGCTCATGAGATGAGTAGAAAAACATCAAAAATTTCAGTCCTGCATGATTCTACCAAGACATGTGTGTTCATTGAAACCGCTGGTTTTTGATAGTTTGGGCCCTATTGAATAATGAATGTTTTGAATTTTCTCCAAAAGTAAAGTAGTTGCAAACTCATCCTTTTAGAAACTTGTTTGGGCTGTTGAGAGGAGTCAAAAACCATCAAAAATTTCAATCCTGCATGATTCTACCAAGAAATGTGATTCTTCATTCAAAACGCTGGTTTTTGCTATTGGGCTCTATTGAATAATGTTTTGAATTTTCTCCAAATGTAAAGTAGTTGCAAACTCATGCTTTTAGAGACTTGTTTGGGCTCATGAGAGGAGTAGAAAAACATCAAAAATTTCAGTCCTGCATGATTCTACCAAGAAATGTGTGTTCATTCAAACCGCTGGTTTTTGATAGTTTGGGCCCTATTGAATAATGAATGTTTTGAATTTTCTCCAAAAGTAAAGTAGTTGCAAACTCATCCTTTTAGAAACTTGTTTGGGCTGTTGAGAGGAGTAAAAAACCATCAAAAATTTCAATCCTGCATGATTTTACCAAGAAATGTGATTCTTCATTCAAAACCTGATTTTTGCTATTGGGCTCTATTGAATAGTGAATGTTTTGAATTTTCTCCAAAAGTAAAGTAGTTGCAAACTCATGCTTTTAGAGACTTGTTTGGGCTCATGAGAGGAGTAGAAAAACATCAAAAATTTCAGTCCTGCATGATTCTACCAAGAAATGTGTGTTCATTCAAACCGCTGGTTTTTGATAGTTTGGGCCCTATTGAATAATGAATGTTTTGAATTTTCTCCAAAAGTAAAGCAGTTGCAAACTCATGCTTTTAGAGACTTGTTTGGGCTCATGAGAGGAGTAGAAAAACATCAAAAATTTCAGTCCTGCATGATTCTACCAAGAAATGTGTGTTCATTCAAACCGCTGGTTTTTGATAGTTTGGGCCCTATTGAATAATGAATGTTTTGAATTTTCTCCAAAAGTAAAGTAGTTGCAAACTCATCCTTTTAGAAACTTGTTTGGGCTGTTGAGAGGAGTAAAAAACCATCAAAAATTTCAATCCTGCATGATTCTACCAAGAAATGTGATTCTTCATTCAAAACGCTGGTTTTTGCTATTGGGCTCTATTGAATAATGAATGTTTTGAATTTTCTCCAAAAGTAAAGTAGTTGCAAACTCATGCTTTTAGAGACTTGTTTGGGCTCATGAGAGGAGTAGAAAAACATCAAAAATTTCAGTCCTGCATGATTCTACCAAGAAATGTGTGTTCATTGAAACCGCTGGTTTTTGATAGTTTGGGCCCTATTGAATAATGAATGTTTTGAATTTTCTCCAAAAGTAAAGTAGTTGCAAACTCATCCTTTTAGAAACTTGTTTGGGCTGTTGAGAGGAGTAAAAAACCATCAAAAATTTCAATCCTGCATGATTCTACCAAGAAATGTGATTCTTCATTCAAAACGCTGGTTTTTGCTATTGGGCTCTATTGAATAATGAATGTTTTGAATTTTCTCCAAAAGTAAAGTAGTTGCAAACTCATGCTTTTAGAGACTTGTTTGGGCTCATGAGAGGAGTAGAAAAACATCAAAAATTTCAGTCCTGCATGATTCTACCAAGAAATGTGTGTTCATTGAAACCGCTGGTTTTTGATAGTTTGGGCCCTATTGAATAATGAATGTTTTGAATTTTCTCCAAAAGTAAAGTAGTTGCAAACTCATCCTTTTAGAAACTTGTTTGGGCTGTTGAGAGGAGTAAAAAACCATCAAAAATTTCAATCCTGCATGATTCTACCAAGAAATGTGATTCTTCATTCAAAACGCTGGTTTTTGCTATTGGGCTCTATTGAATAATGAATGTTTTGAATTTTCTCCAAAAGTAAAGTAGTTGCAAACTCATGCTTTTAGAGACTTGTTTGGGCTCATGAGAGGAGTAGAAAAACATCAAAAATTTCAGTCCTGCATGATTCTACCAAGAAATGTGTGTTCATTGAAACCGCTGGTTTTTGATAGTTTGGGCCCTATTGAATAATGAATGTTTTGAATTTTCTCCAAAAGTAAAGTAGTTGCAAACTCATCCTTTTAGAAACTTGTTTGGGCTGTTGAAAGGAGTAAAAAACCATCAAAAATTTCAGTCCTGCATGATTCTACCAAGAAATGTGATTCTTCATTCAAAACGCTGGTTTTTGCTATTGGGCTCTATTGAATAATGAATGTTTTGAATTTTCTCCAAAAGTAAAGTAGTTGCAAACTCATGCTTTTAGAGACTTGTTTGGGCTCATGAGAGGAGTAGAAAAACATCAAAAATTTCAGTCCTGCATGATTCTACCAAGAAATGTGTGTTCATTGAAACCGCTGGTTTTTGATAGTTTGGGCCCTATTGAATAATGAATGTTTTGAATTTTCTCCAAAAGTAAAGTAGTTGCAAACTCATCCTTTTAGAAACTTGTTTGGGCTGTTGAGAGGAGTAAAAAACCATCAAAAATTTCAATCCTGCATGATTCTACCAAGAAATGTGATTCTTCATTCAAAACGCTGGTTTTTGCTATTGGGCTCTATTGAATAATGAATGTTTTGAATTTTCTCCAAAAGTAAAGTAGTTGCAAACTCATGCTTTTAGAGACTTGTTTGGGCTCATGAGAGGAGTAGAAAAACATCAAAAATTTCAGTCCTGCATGATTCTACCAAGAAATGTGTGTTCATTGAAACCGCTGGTTTTTGATAGTTTGGGCCCTATTGAATAATGAATGTTTTGAATTTTCTCCAAAAGTAAAGTAGTTGCAAACTCATCCTTTTAGAAACTTGTTTGGGCTGTTGAGAGGAGTAAAAAACCATCAAAAATTTCAATCCTGCATGATTCTACCAAGAAATGTGATTCTTCATTCAAAACGCTGGTTTTTGCTATTGGGCTCTATTGAATAATGAATGTTTTGAATTTTCTCCAAAAGTAAAGTAGTTGCAAACTCATGCTTTTAGAGACTTGTTTGGGCTCATGAGAGGAGTAGAAAAACATCAAAAATTTCAGTCCTGCATGATTCTACCAAGAAATGTGTGTTCATTGAAACCGCTGGTTTTTGATAGTTTGGGCCCTATTGAATAATGAATGTTTTGAATTTTCTCCAAAAGTAAAGTAGTTGCAAACTCATCCTTTTAGAAACTTGTTTGGGCTGTTGAGAGGAGTAAAAAACCATCAAAAATTTCAATCCTGCATGATTCTACCAAGAAATGTGATGCAGGATTGAAATTTTTGATGGTTTTTTACTCCTCTCAACAGCCCAAACAAGTTTCTAAAAGGATGAGTTTGCAACTACTTTACTTTTGGAGAAAATTCAAAACATTCATTATTCAATAGGGCCCAAACTATCAAAAACCAGCGGTTTGAATGAACACTCACATTTCTTGGTAGAATCGTGCAGGACTGAAATTTTTGATGTTTTTCTACTCCTCTCATGAGCACAAACAAGTCTCTAAAAGGATGAGTTTGCAACTACTTTACTTTTGGAGAAAATTCAAAACATTCATTATTCAATAGAGCCCAATAGCAAAAACCAGAGTTTTGAATGAAGAATCACATTTCTTGGTAGAAAATGCAGGATTGAAATTTTTGATGGTTTTTTACTCCTTTCAACAGCCCAAACAAGTTTCTAAAAGGATGAGTTTGCAACTACTTTACTTTTGGAGAAAATTCAAAACATTCATTATTCAATAGGGCCCAAAATATCAAAAACCAGCGGTTTGAATGAACACACATTTCTTGGTAGAATCATGCAGGACTGAAATTTTTGATGTTTTTCTACTCCTCTCATGAGCCCAAACAAGTCTCTAAAAGCATGAGTTTGTAACTACTTTACTTTTGGAGAAAATTCAAAACATTCATTATTCAATAGAGCCCAATAGCAAAAATCAGGTTTTGAATGAAGAATCACATTTCTTGGTAGAATCATGCAGGATTGAAATTTTTGATGGTTTTTTTACTCCTCTCAACAGCCCAAACAAGTTTCTAAAAGGATGAGTTTGCAACTACTTTACTTTTGGAGAAAATTCAAAACATTCATTATTCAATAGAGCCCAATAGCAAAAACCAGCGTTTTGAATGAAGAATCACATTTCTTGGTACAATCATGCAGGACTGAAATTTTTGATGGTTTTTTACTCCTCTCAACAGCCCAAACAAGTTTCTAAAAGGATAAGTTTGCAACTACTTTACTTTTGGAGAAAATTCAAAACATTCATTATTCAATAGGGCCCAAACTATCAAAAACCAGCGGTTTGAATGAACACTCACATTTCTTGGTAGAATCGTGCAGGACTGAAATTTTTGATGTTTTTCTACTCCTCTCATGAGCACAAACAAGTCTCTAAAAGAATGAGTTTGCAACTACTTTACTTTTGGAGAAAATTCAAAACATTCATTATTCAATAGAGCCCAATAGCAAAAACCAGCTTTTGAATGAAGAATCACATTTCTTGGTAGAATCATGCAGGATTGAAATTTTTGATGGTTTTTTACTCCTCTCAACAGCCCAAACAAGATTCTAAAAGGATGAGTTTGCAACTACTTTACTTTTCGAGAAAATTCAAAACATTCATTATTCAATAGGGCCCAAAATATCAAAAACCAGAGGTTTGAATGAAGAATCACATTTCTTGGTAGAATCATGCAGGATTGAAATTTTTGATGGTTTTTTTACTCCTCTCAACAGCCCAAACAAGTTTCTAAAATGATGAGTTTGCAACTACTTTACTTTTGGAGAAAATTCAAAACATTCATTATTCAATAGGGCCCAAAATATCAAAAACCAGCGGTATGAATGAACACACATTTCTTGGTAGAATCATGCAGGACTGAAATTTTTGATGTTTTTCTACTCCTCTCAACAGCCCAAACAAGATTCTAAAAGGATGAGTTTGCAACTACTTTACTTTTCGAGAAAATTCAAAACATTCATTATTCAATAGGGCCCAAAATATCAAAAACCAGAGGTTTGAATGAAGAATCACATTTCTTGGTAGAATCATGCAGGATTGAAATTTTTGATGGTTTTTTTACTCCTCTCAACAGCCCAAACAAGTTTCTAAAAGGATGAGTTTGCAACTACTTTACTTTTGGAGAAAATTCAAAACATTCATTATTCAATAGGTCCCAAACTATCAAAAACCAGCGGTTTGAATGAACACTCACATTTCTTGGTAGAATCGTGCAGGACTGAAATTTTTGATGTTTTTCTACTCCTCTCATGAGCACAAACAAGTCTCTAAAAGGATGAGTTTGCAACTACTTTACTTTTGGAGAAAATTCAAAACATTCATTATTCAATAGAGCCCAATAGCAAAAACCAGCGTTTTGAATGAAGAATCACATTTCTTGGTAGAAAATGCAGGATTGAAATTTTTGATGGTTTTTTACTCCTCTCAACAGCCCAAACAAGTTTCTAAAAGGATGAGTTTGCAACTACTTTACTTTTGGAGAAAATTCAAAACATTCAATATTCAATAGGGCCCAAAATATCAAAAACCAGCGGTTTGAATGAACACACATTTCTTGGTAGAATCATGCAGGACTGAAATTTTTGATGTTTTTCTACTCCTCTCATGAGCCCAAACAAGTCTCTAAAAGCATGAGTTTGCAACTACTTTACTTTTGGAGAAAATTCAAAACATTCATTATTCAATAGAGCCCAATAGCAAAAATCAGGTTTTGAATGAAGAATCACATTTCTTGGTAGAATCATGCAGGATTGAAATTTTTGATGGTTTTTTACTCCTCTCAACAGCCCAAACAAGTTTCTAAAAGGATGAGTTTGCAACTACTTTACTTTTGGAGAAAATTCAAAGCATTCATTATTCAATAGGGCCCAAACTATCAAAAACCAGTGGTTTGAATGAACACTCACATTTCTTGGTAGAATCGTGCAGGACTGAAATTTTTGATGTTTTTCTACTCCTCTCATGAGCCCAAACAAGTCTCTAAAAGGATGAGTTTGCAACTACTTTACTTTTGGAGAAAATTCAAAACATTCATTATTCAATAGAACCCAATAGCAAAAATCAGCGTTTTGAATGAAGAATCACATTTCTTGGTAGAATCATGCAGGATTGAAATTTTTGATGGTTTTTTACTCCTCTCAACAGCCCAAACAAGTTTCTAAAAGGATGAGTTTGCAACTACTTTACTTTTGGAGAAAATTCAAAACATTCATTATTCAATAGGGCCCAAAATATCACAAACTAGCGGTTTGAATGAACACACATTTCTTGGTAGAATCATGCAGGACTGACATTTTTGATGTTTTTCTACTCCTCTCATGAGCCCAAACAAGTCTCTAAAAGCATGAGCTTGCAACTACTTTACTTTTGGAGAAAATTCAAAACATTCATTATTCAATAGAACCCAATAGCAAAAATCAGCGTTTTGAATGAAGAATCACATTTCTTGGTAGAATCATGCAGGATTGAAATTTTTGATGGTTTTTTACTCCTCTCAACAGCCCAAACAAGTTTCTAAAAGGATGAGTTTGCAACTACTTTACTTTTGCAGAAAATTCAAAACATTCATTATTCAATAGGGCCCAAAATATCAAAAACCAGCGGTTTGAATGAACACATATTTCTTGGTAGAATCATGCAGGACTGAAATTTTTGATGTTTTTCTACTCCTCTCATGAGCCCAAACAAGTCTCTAAAAGCATGAGTTTGCAACTACTTTACTTTTGGAGAAAATTCAAAACATTCATTATTCAATAGAGCCCAATAGCAAAAATCAGGTTTTGAATGAAGAATCACATTTCTTGGTAGAATCATGCAGGATTGAAATTTTTGATGGTTTTTTACTCCTCTCATGAGCCCAAACAAGTCTCTAAAAGCATGAGCTTGCAACTACTTTACTTTTGGAGAAAATTCAAAACATTCATTATTCAATATAACCCAATAGCAAAAATCAGCGTTTTGAATGAATAATCACATTTCTTGGTAGAATCATGCAGGATTGAAATTTTTGATTCTTTTTTAATCCTCTCAACAGCCCAAACAAGTTTCTAAAAGGATGAGTTTGCAACTACTTTACTTTTGGAGAAAATTCAAAACATTCATTATTCAATAGGGCCCAAAATATCAAAAACCAGCGGTTTGAATGAACACTCACATTTCTTGGTAGAATCGTGCAGGACTGAAATTTTTGATGTTTTTCTACTCTCATGAGCCCAAACCAAGACTCTAAAAGGATGAGTTTGCAACTACTTTACTTTTGGAGAAAATTCAAAACATTCATTATTCAATAGAGCCCAATAGCAAAAACCAGCGTTTTGAATGAAGAATCACATTTCTTGGTAGAATCATGCAGGATTGAAATTTTTGATGGTTTTTTACTCCTCTCAACAGCCCAAACAAGTTTCTAAAAGGATGAGTTTGCAACGACTTTACTTTTGGAGAAAATTCAAAACATTCATTATTCAATAGGGCCCAAAATATCAAAAACCAGCGGTTTGAATGAACACACATTTCTTGGTAGAATCATGCAGGACTGAAATTTTTGATGTTTTTCTACTCCTCTCATGAGCCCAAACAAGTCTCTAAAAGCATGAGTTTGCGGAAGGGGTGTGGCCTGGAGCTCGATGTAGGAGGACACTTGAGCTCAGAGCTCCAATGAAGCCTATCTACAAAGCGACATAATTGCTTAAGAAGACTCTTATTCATCAGAAGACCTTTGGAATTGGATTCTTATCTTTATTGTGAACATTTTGACACCTCCCTGGAAGAAATCCGCTGTTTACTTAAGGAATTACAGCCTTTAGAAGTGAGTGGTGAGGAGAGAGCCGCTGTTGACTCAACAGGTTTCCCCTGTACTTAGCCGCGGGTACCGCCATTGTTTACATCAGAGGTATGAACTGGAGGAGATCCTGTGTGACGGCTGCTGAGCCCCTGATCTGACGCTATAGGAGCCTCGGTGTTCCTGAGTCGATAGAGGTCCGCTGTCGACGCTGTTGGATACTGGGCTCTGCGCAGCTTGCCGCCGCTCAGCTGCAGAGGAGTAAAGGAGCTGGCGGTGCTGGAGAGCGACGCGGCGGGAGTTGGCAGGCACGAAGCCGCAAGGAAGAGGCTGTCATCAAAGAAAGTAGAGGTGGCTCTGGTCCTTCTTGGGTGCCTCGGCTGAAGCTGTCACTGACTGAGTGTTGCATTGGTGAGTGCGGAGAAGAAGGGGAGCGCCGCGTCTGATTTTAAAACTGTTTGGCGGGAGAGCTGCTGGAGCTTAGCGGCGGTCTAGGAGGAGAAGCCCACTGCTGGGGATATCTTTAACAGAAAGAATTTGGAATTGCCCACGCTTTTTCTGTGCTGATCGGAGGTCATTGCCTGGAGACCGAGCTCTGCGCAGCTTGCCGCCGCTCAGCTGCAGAGGAGTAAAGGAGCTGGCGGTGCTGGAGAGTGTCGCGGCGGGAGCTGGCGGGCACGAAGCTGCAAGGAAGAAGCTGTCATCAAAGAGGGTGGAGGTGGATCTGGTCCTTATTGGGTGCCTCGGCTGAGGCTGTCATTGACTGATTGTCACATCGAGTTCGACCCTTTAACACGCTAAGGGGCTTAGAGACGGCTACATTTATACAAGAAGAAGCAGAGGAGATTTAGTGAAATTTGACTATGGTTTTGGCGGTCACTTGATTACTATCCAACGGTGACCTGAAGGAAGGAGCATCGTTGACCCCTACTACTTGGAGAATATTACACTCGTTGGGTGAGATGGAATCTGTTGCTCTCTGAACTTATTGTTAGTCTCTTGGGGATGGTGAAATCTTAATTATTTGTAAATTGGAATAGGGATAGTAATATAGGGGAGAGTATCTGAATATTGTTATATCAATAAGACTGTTTGTGTATTGCTGAAGTGCATCCTTGAGTTAGATGAGACTTACATGGAGATTGTCTCTTGTGCCTTGTTTTGATGACATATTAAAGCATTAGAAGAAGATATTTAAGGGAATAACTAATCTATACATTCCTAGACGGGAAGATATAGAGCTTATACTGTCTTATTCTGAATCCTACTGATTGTATGCTCTTCTCTTCTCTGTCTATAACATTTAAGGCACCTGAGGTTATATAGGTAGTGTTTGGACAGGAGTGTATGAGGTGCTGTTGTTTTATATAAGCCTACGTTATGGAGGACAAGACGTCTCTATTGCTTTGTTGAATTATCAAAATTGAAGGGGTTACATTACTACTCTATTTAAGTCTTTATTCTTATCTTAGTTTGCGATTTACAAACCCTGCTGAAACTGTAATAAAGTTCAACTTAATTACAATAATAATAAAACAGGGGTGGCATATACAGGAACATTTAAGGGTATAGCGCATTTCCTTTACTCTTGTTTCGGTATACTCTAATTATGGCATCTAATTTGAAATCTAAATTGCCTACTAGTAAAAACCAGAAATCTACGAGCACTTCAAATCAGAAAATTTACACTGAATCTGTTAATCTATTAAGTCCAATTAAATCTAGATCCCCTCTAAAAAGGGAGGAAGCTATCTCATCTAGACACATGCCTCACGGTTTATCTAATAAGGCTACTCAGCAGGACTCAGATCAAAAAATTATATCTTCTGACCCCCGTACTCTATCTTTCACATCTTCTCAAGTTTTTGATAATAAAGGTGCCTCAAAACTTTCTTTTCAGGATGAGGAAAGTAAAATGGATTTATCCAAATCTCATAAGAGAAGAATTCCAGAAGGTGAAACTGTGAGAACAGAGGCAGCAGATTTAGATTCTAATACTTCATCTGATGACTATTCTCCAAATAGTACCCCAGTTAAACAACTCTCTAAAAAAGGCTGTCCGGAGTCGTCTTCTACTGATTTTCTGACTCCCCATGACTTTGACTTTAAAACACTGTTGAACTCTGATAGGCGAGTCACTGAGGGTTTGCTTGCTGGCTTCCTCATATCCTTCCAGGAATCCACCAATCAAGCTAATCAATTCATGCATAAATCTATCAATGCAATCAATGCGTCGATTAAAACGGGATTTGATTCTCACAGGAAGGATATGCAGGAGATTAGTGAAAAATTCTCTCAAAGATTTGAACTGAATGAGAAAAGATTGTCAAAGGTTGAAAATAGAACAGATGAGTTAGTAAAGCAAAACTCAGATTTAAAAGCCGAACTTTTATCCGTGAGGTCCAAGTTAACGGACTTAGAGGACCGGAGTAGACGGAACAACGTCAAGATTAGGGGGATACCTGAAAGCGTGATACAGAAAGACCTTTCAGATTACACTAAAGCTACGCTTAAAAAGGCTTTGCCGTCCTTAACTGATTTACAATTGATAATTGATAGGATTCACCGCCTGCCCCGCCCAAAGAATGTACCAATGGATAAGCCGAGGGATACGATACTTCACTTTCACTTTTTTGAAACTAAAGAAATGATACTAAGATATATTAGAGAGAAGGGCTCTCTACCTCCCCCTAATAATCATTTAAAATTCTTCTCTGATTTCTCAAAGTCAACTATGGAAGCTAGAAAATTGTTTAATCAAGCTACTAATGCTCTCAGGGAAATGGGGATTCCATATAAATGGGGCTTTCCAACAAAGTTACTTGTGTCACATAGGGGTAAAATTGTCCCCTTCTTTACTCCAAAGGAAGCTTTAGACTTTATACGCTTTCTAGATGAGGATCCTTCTAACAAAGATACTGGTTGAATAGGGATATATCTCTCATTGGTCTTTGTATTATTTACATTTGACATTTGACAAAATATCAATGGCTTCATGGGTTCTCGCCACTTTGGCTTTTTTTTTTTTTTAAAGTACCCAAAAAAAGGAGATTATCACGTTCCGTGATTAACTCCAGGAGGACTCTTTAAGTTTGTTTATTTGTTTGTTATAGTTTTTTTTTTTTTTCTTTTTGTTGTTTCATTCGCCTTTTCTAGACATATACATTTTATTGAATTCAGCTAATAAGAGTAAGCAATCCTAAATATATATAAGATAATTTACTCTAATAAAAAAGGAAAGAGATTATCATGAGAATTAAAATCCTTTCACACAATGTTAAAGGACTGAACAGTCCCCATAAGCGCTATATAACTTGGAGAGAAATAAGACGGCTTCAAGCGGATGTCTCTTGTTTACAAGAGGTCAAATTAATAAAAGATATACATCCAACCTTTCAGCATAAAGATTTTCCATATATTTTTAAATCCCTCAATAATAATAAAAAAAGTGCGGGAGTTATAACCATTATAAATACGAATATTCCCTTCCAATTAATTGAAGAACATCCCGACACCCAGGGAAGATTTCACATCCTCATATGTAAGTTAAATTTTAACCTTTGTACAATCGTGAATATATATGCCCCAAATAATGGTCAGATCTCTTTTTTTAATAAATTAATGCAGAAGATTGACAAAGTTAAAAAAGGTGACCTCATGCTAATAGGGGACTTCAATCTAGTTCCCGATAGAGAAATTGACTCATCATCTTCTGCTACTTCTAAATCAGGCCGATCTCTGAAAAATTGGATAAAACAAAATGAGATGTATGACATTTTCAGATGTCTAAATACCACCTCTAGAGAATTTACATATTACTCAGATATATATAAGACATCTTCCAGAATAGACTTATTTCTAACCAATGTCTTTTCTATCACAAAATTTAAGAAAATTGAAATTCTTGAGAAGTCTTTTTCCGACCACGCCCCTGTGCTGGCAGTATTTGAATCAGGCCCTCCAGTAGCAAACACTTTTCTTTGGAAGGTTAATCCTACCCTACTACGTACCCCAAAGTATAGAAATATAATTACCGAAACTATTGATAATTATTTTAAAGAAAACTCTTCAGATAGTATTGATCCCTTTACATTATGGAACGCCCACAAGGCGGTCTTGAGAGGATGTCTCATCCAACTCTCCACGAGATACAAAAAAGAAAAAAGACAAAAAATTGCTGACCTCCAGAACCAAATTGCTTCAAAAGAAAAACAACAAAATTCCCTGTCTGCTCCATCCCATATTATCCATCTTGATATCCTGAAATTGAGATAGGCGTTAAGATCCGAAATTATTTCCGAGTACGATTCCATTGTTAGAGCATCAAAATATAATCTGTATGCTTCAATTAACAAACCCACCAAATATATGACAAGTAAACTTAAACAAGCTCGCGTAAGTAGAAGGATTGTTAAAATCAAATCCCCTTCAGGAGAAATGAAACAACACCCCTCTGATATTACCGAAATATTTGCGGATTATTTCGAAACCCTCTATAATCTTAAAAAAGATCCCTTAGTTCATACTCCTAATCAAAAAGAGATTGACCTTTTTCTTTCTAAATTGACCCTTCCCCAACTAGATAATTTGGACCTAACTCTTTTAAATCAACCGTTTACTGTAGAAGAAATTGCCAAAACGATTGACAAACTTAAACTTAACAAATCCCCTGGCCCAGATGGGTTCACAAACGAATATCTCAAGTTTTTCTCCAACATTTTATCCCCGCACCTAAAATCTCTTTTTGACCACGCTTCTAGTATTGGATCGTTCCCCAAAGAAATGACGGAGGCAACTATCATTTTGATCCCCAAAGACATTAGAAACCCAGAAGAAGTTAAAAATTATCGTCCGATCTCTTTAATTAACACTGATATTAAAGTATATTCAAAAATTTTAGCGGATCGATTAAAGAATCTTTTACCTGATCTTGTTAAAAATGATCAAGTAGGGTTTGTCTCCGGAAGACAAGTAACAGACGGTACCAGAAGAATCTTGAACTTGTTTAACATAGCTAGCTCTAATAATCTCCCTTCACTATTTATCTCGTTGGATGCCCAAAAAGCTTTTGATAGGGTGAATTGGGATTATCTTAAAGCTACTTTACTAAAGTTTGGTTTTGACAATCGCTTTATAACATCTATATTTGCATTGTACTCTAATACTAATGCTAAAACCTATACTAATAATCACCTTTCTAGGAATTTCAACATCACTAATGGAACAAGACAGGGCTGCCCCCTTTCGCCCCTTTTATTTGCCTTGGCAGTCGAGCCCTTGGCGGAAATGATCAGACAATGTACTGATATTTCGGGTTTTAAAACAAAAAATTATCATCACAAGTTAACCTTATTTGCTGACGACCTTATGTTATCAGTCACTGATCCGGCTAATTCACTTAACGCTTTAATCACCATTTTAGATGAGTTCTCTAAGGTCTCATATTTTAAAATAAATCCCCAAAAATCTAAAATAATACATTTTAATTTACGTCCCTCTGAAATTGAAGCCTTTAAAGAATTATCTGAATTTTACTGGGAAGATTTTGAACTAGAATACTTGGGGATAATTTTCCCTAAAGATTTGAAACTCATTGTTTCTAAGAATATGGAACATCTCAGTAAGAAAATCTTAAAAGACCTTTCTGGTTATAATAATTGCGATCTATCCCTGATGGGAAGAACCTTGGTAATAAAAACATATATTTTACCTAAAATTCTTTTTGTACTTAGGAATTTACCTCTTATGATTCCCACTTCCCTTTTATTTAAAATCCAAAAAGCAATTAACCTTTTTATCTGGAAAGGGAAGAAACCTAGAGTTGCTACTGAAATTTTATATAAGAAAAAGAGTAATGGAGGCCTTGCACTCCCCAATATTCAAATCTATTTTCAAGCTTCTCTTATTCTTCAGAGTCAACAGTGGTTTTCTACGAAAACACTTCCCGCTTGGTTGGACCTTGAGCTAGAACATTATGGGACTAGTTCAATATCAGATTTTTTCTTTAAAGATCTGCTATCTCCTTCGATCATTACTTATCAACATCCTGTTGTAAATTCTATACTGACTATGTGGAGGAGTTTCACAAAATTAAAGAAAGGCGACGACAGGAAAAGCATTTTGAAAAAATTCCCATTAAAATTATTATCAAAAATATATAAATGTCCAGTTCCAGAGGAGTGGTGCAGCTTTAAAATTAATACGGTAGGGGATTTATGGGACGGACAAAATTTTTTACCCTTTAATGAAATTAAAAATAAATTTCATGTCCCGTCTACACATTTCACCTCTTATCTACTTCTGAAAGATCTTCTGCGGAAATTTTTGACTA
Source organism: Dendrobates tinctorius (assembly GCF_039654945.1). Lineage (NCBI taxonomy): Eukaryota > Metazoa > Chordata > Amphibia > Anura > Dendrobatidae > Dendrobates > Dendrobates tinctorius. The sequence goes on from NW_027362096.1 coordinate 1,652,012, forward strand.
GTAGAGCTTTGAATTCGGATATTGTGGCCTCCATGTTTGCAAATGTTGCTCTTAAGTCGACTTGGAGTCTTAAAAACATATATTCCCACCTTAATGACGACACCGAACTCTTTAAAAATGTATACATTCAAAGATGGGAAAGGGATTTTAACATAAAATTTGATGAAGACCAATGGGGGAAGGCCATAAAGTTTTCAAATGCATCTACTATTTCGGCGACTTTACAGGAGTCTTTCTTTAAAACTTTAATTAGATGGCATTACACTCCGATTAGGTTAGCTCATATAGATAATAAATACTCCCCTCTATGCTGGAGGAATTGTGGTTTACCAGGTAACCTGTACCACATTTTCTGGAGCTGTCCTAAATTGAAGAGATTGTGGAAAGAAGTTACGAATCATATAAATACTCTCTCTGACAACGCAGTGAAGGTCACCCCACAAATGGCATTACTTTCTTTGGGCACTGAAGAAATAAATCCTGTTATTCGATTTGTAATGATACATACTTTTTTGGTGACCAAAAACGCTATAGCTTTCTGGTGGCTTAAAACTGATTTACCTTCTTTTGCTGATATTTTAGGTAAATTACGGACTCATAATTCTATGGAGAAAAGATTTGCCTTTATTAATGGTACTCTCCATAAATATCACACTAAATGGGATGTTTGGAATTTGAAATTTTCTTAATTTATGTTATCTAACACTACTGTAAACTCAATATGACAATGTTGGTTCCTTTTTTGAGAGGATTGCATTCAAGCGATGTATTATATTTGTTTCTTATGTACACTACTTGTATTAAACAATTTTATTTAATGTGTGATGTAACACGTAGAGTAAAGTTCTCTACTTTTTACTTTGTCCATTTACCCTTTCCCTCTATACTTGAAACTTTAATAAAAATATTTAAACAAAAAAGCATGAGTTTGCAACTACTTTACTTTTGGAGAAAATTCAAAACATTCATTATTCAATAGGGCCCAAAATATCAAAAACCAGCAGTTTGAATGAACACACATTTCTTGGTAGAATCATGCAGGACTGAAATTTTTGATGTTTTTCTACTCCTCTCATGAGCCCAAACAAGTCTCTAAAAGCAATAGCTTGCAACTACTTTACTTTTGGAGAAAATTCAAAACATTCATTATTCAATAGGGCCCAAAATATCAAAAACCAGCAGTTTGAATGAACACACATTTCTTGGTAGAATCATGCAGGACTGAAATTTTTGATGTTTTTCTACTCCTCTCATGAGCACAAACAAGTCTCTAAAAGGATGAGTTTGCAACTACTTTACTTTTGGAGAAAATTCAAAACATTCATTATTCAATAGGGCCCAATAGCAAAAACCAGCGTTTTGAATGAAGAATCACATTTCTTGGTAGAATCATGCAGGATTGAAATTTTTGATGGTTTTTTACTCCTCTCAACAGCCCAAATAAGTTTCTAAAAGGATGAGTTTGCAACTACTTTACTTTTGGAGAAAATTCAAAACATTCATTATTCAATAGGGCCCAAAATATCAAAAACCAGCGGTTTGAATGAACACACATTTCTTGGTAGAATCATGCAGGACTGAAATTTTTGATGTTTTTCTACTCCTCTCATGAGCCTAAACAAGTCTCTAAAAGCATGAGTTTGCAACTACTTTACTTTTGGAGAAAATTCAAAACATTCATTATTCAATAGAACCCAATAGCAAAAATCAGCGTTTTGAATGAAGAATCACATTTCTTGGTAGAATCATGCAGGATTGAAATTTTTTATGGTTTTTTACTCCTCTCAACAGCCCAAACAAGTTTCTAAAAGGATGAGTTTGCAACTACTTTACTTTTGGAGAAAATTCAAAACATTCATTATTCAATGTGGCCCAAACTATCAAAAACCAGCGGTTTGAATGAACACTCACATTTCTTGGTAGAATCGTGCAGGACTGAAATTTTTGATGTTTTTCTACTCCTCTCATGAGCCCAAACAAGTCTCTAAAAGGATGAGTTTGCAACTACTTTACTTTTGGAGAAAATTCAAAACATTCATTATTCAATAGAGCCCAATAGCAAAAACCAGCGTTTTGAATGAAGAATCACATTTCTTGGTAGAAAATGCAGGATTGAAATTTTTGATGGTTTTTTACTCCTCTCAACAGCCCAAACAAGTTTCTAAAAGGATGAGTTTGCAACTACTTTACTTTTGGAGAAAATTCAAAACATTCATTATTCAATAGGGCCCAAAATATCAAAAACCAGCGGTTTGAATGAACACACATTTCTTGATAGAATCGTGCAGGACTGAAATTTTTGATGTTTTTCTACTCCTCTCATGAGCCCAAACAAGTCTATAAAAGGATGAGTTTGCAACTACTTTACTTTTGGAGAAAATTCAAAACATTCATTATTCAATAGAACCCAATAGCAAAAATCAGCGTTTTGAATCACATTTCTTGGTAGAATCATGCAGGATTGAAATTTTTGATGGTTTTTTACTCCTCTCAACAGCCCAAACAAGTTTCTAAAAGGATGAGTTTGCAACTACTTTACTTTTGGAGAAAATTCAAAACATTCATTATTCAATAGGGCCCAAACTATCAAAAACCAGCGGTTTGAATGAACACTCACATTTCTTAGTAGAATCGTGCAGGACTGAAATTTTTGATGTTTTTCTACTCCTCTCATGAGCCCAAACAAGTCTCTAAAAGGATGAGTTTGCAACTACTTTACTTTTGGAGAAAATTCAAAACATTCATTATTCAATAGAGCCCAATAGCAAAAACCAGCGTTTTGAATGAAGAATCACATTTCTTGGTAGAAAATGCAGGATTGAAATTTTTGATGGTTTTTTACTCCTCTCAACAGCCCAAACAAGTTTCTAAAAGGATGAGTTTGCAACTACTTTACTTTTGGAGAAAATTCAAAACATTCATTATTCAATAGGGCCCAAACTATCAAAAACCAGTGGTTTGAATGAACACTCACATTTCTTGGTAGAATCGTGCAGGACTGAAATTTTTGATGTTTTTCTACTCCTCTCATGAGCACAAACAAGTCTCTAAAAGGATGAGTTTGCAACTACTTTACTTTTGGAGAAAATTCAAAACATTCATTATTCAATAGGGTAAAAAAAAATCAAAAACCAGCGGTTTGAATGAACAATCACATTTCTTGGTAGAATCGTGCAGGACTGAAATTTTTGATGTTTTTCTACTCCTCTCATGAGCCCAAACCAAGACTCTAAAAGGATGAGTTTGCATCTACTTTACTTTTGGAGAAAATTCAAAACATTCATTATTCAATAGAGCCCAATAGCAAAAACCAGCGTTTTGAATGAAGAATCACATTTCTTGGTAGAATCATGCAGGATTGAAATTTTTGATGGTTTTTTACTCCTCTCAACAGCCCAAACAAGTTTCTAAAAGGATGAGTTTGCAACTACTTTACTTTTGGAGAAAATTCAAAACATTCATTATACAATAGGGCCCAAACTATCAAAAACCAGCGGTTTGAATGAACACTCACATTTCTTGGTAGAATCGTGCAGGACTGAAATTTTTGATGTTTTTCTACTCCTCTCATGAGCCCAAACAAGTCTCTAAAAGGATGAGTTTGCAACTACTTTACTTTTGAAGAAAATTCAAAACATTCATTATTCAATAGAACCCAATAGCAAAAATCAGCGTTTTGAATGAAGAATCACATTTCTTGGTAGAATCATGCAGGATTGAAATTTTTGATGGTTTTTTACTCCTCTCAACAGCCCAAACAAGTTTCTAAAAGGATGAGTTTGCAACTACTTTACTTTTGGAGAAAATTCAAAACATTCATTATTCAATAGGGCCCAAAATATCAAAAACCAGCGGTTTGAATGAACACACATTTCTTGGTAGAATTATGCAGGACTGAAATTTTTGATGGTTTTTTACTCCTCTAAACAGCCCAAACAAGTTTCTAAAAGGATGAGTTTGCAACTACTTTACTTTTGGAGAAAATTCAAAACATTCAATATTCAATAGGGCCCAAAATATCAAAAACCAGCGGTTTGAATGAACACACATTTCTTGGTAGAATCATGCAGGACTGAAATTTTTGATGTTTTTCTACTCCTCTCATGAGCCCAAACAAGTCTCTAAATGCATGAGCTTGCAACTACTTTACTTTTGGAGAAAATTCAAAACATTCATTATTCAATAGGGCCCAAACTATCAAAAACCAGCGGTTTGAATGAACACTCACATTTCTTGGTAGAATTGTGCAGGACTGAAATTTTTGATGTTTTTCTACTCCTCTCATGAGCCCAAACAAGTCTCTAAAAGTATGAGTTTGCAACTACTTTACTTTTGTAGAAAATTCAAAACATTCATTATTCAATAGAGCCCAATAGCAAAAATCAGGTTTTGAATGAAGAATCACATTTCTTGGTAGAATCATGCAGGATTGAAATTTTTGATGGTTTTTTACTCCTCTCAACAGCCCAAACAAGTTTCTAAAAGGATGAGTTTGCAACTACTTTACTTTTGGAGAAAATTCAAAACATTCATTATTCAATAGGGCCCAAACTATCAAAAACCAGCGGTTTGAATGAACACTCACATTTCTTGGTAGAATCGTGCAGGACTGAAATTTTTGATGTTTTTCTACTCCTCTCATGAGCCCAAACCAAGTCTCTAAAAGGATGAGTTTGCAACTACTTTACTTTTGGAGAAAATTCAAAACATTCAATTGACATTCATTGAATTCTCTCCAAAAGTAAAGTAGTTGCAAACTCATCCTTTTAGAGACTTGTTTGGGCTCATGAGAGGAGTAGAAAAACATCAAAAATTTCAGTCCTGCACGATTCTACCAAGAAATGTGTGTTCATTCAAACCGCTGGTTTTTGATATTTTGGGCCCTATTGAATAATGAATGTTTTGAATTTTTTCCAAAAGTAAAGTAGTTGCAAACTCATCCTTTTAGAAACGTGTTTGGGCTTTTGAGAGGAGTAAAAAACCATCAAAAATTTCAATCCTGCATGATTCTACCAAGAAATGTGATTCTTCATTCAAAACGCTGGTTTTTGCTATTGGGCTCTATTGAATAATGAATGTTTTGAATTTTCTCCAAAAGTAAAGTAGTTGCAAACTCATCCTTTTAGAGTCTTGTTTGGGCTCATGAGAGGAGTAGAAAAACATCAAAAATTTCAGTCCTGCACGATTCTACCAAGAAATATGAGTGTTCATTCAAACCGCTGGTTTTTGATAGTTTGGGCCCTATTGAATAATGAATGTTTTGAATTTTCTCCAAAAGTAAAGTAGTTGCAAACTCATCCTTTTAGAAACTTGTTTTGGCTGTTGAGAGGAGTAAAAAACCATCATAAATTTCAATCCTGCATGATTCTACCAAGAAATGTGATTCTTCATTCAAAACGCTGGTTTTTGCTATTGGGCTCTATTGAATAATGAATGTTTTGAATTTTCTCCAAAAGTAAAGTAGTTGCAAACTCATCCTTTTAGAGTCTTGTTTGGGCTCATGAGAGGAGTAGAAAAAAAGCAGCAGCAGCAGCAGCAGCTAGGTGCGCTGCATGCCTGCAGTAAATAGGATGTGTTCCATCCATGGAACACTGTGATAGGAATCATGCCATTCATAGAACACAATGCTTGGATGTGTTCTATTCCTGGAACAATGGGGCCACGTGTCACAATGGGACCACGTGTCACAATGGGCAGCCCACAGTCTGTAGCAGCTGCGCAGTAGTAGTCAGCTTCAGTCTGCTGAGGGAGCCTCAGCAGACAGGTGGGCGATGCTCGCCAGGGAGATGGAAAAATAGCTTGCTCTCTTCACTCCACGCATCATTTCAGTATCTGCAGTTCCTCTGAGAACGGTGCACTCACTCTCTTAAGCAGTTTCCAAAGACAGATTGAATTGAAATCGGGATACACAAGTAGTGTTTTCAAAGCATGATTTGAATGCTTTTTTCAAATGTCGTTGCTCTGTAATTAGTTTTTCTTGGTCCAAGTTGCACATTTCCAATTCCTTAGCCTTGATTTAACTTGACCAACTCTTCTACTACTACTACTACTACTACTACTACTACTGCTGCTACACTTATTCACCTCTATATGGGAGGCATTGCACTGTATTCAATCTGTCAGTAAAATAACAATCTATCTTGGCCTTTGCTGCGTGGTAGGTACAGGTGTGACAAGCTGCAGTAATGTGTTTGGCTTTGGATAGCTACATTTCTGCACACCCACCTGCTACAAGGCCTGCAGCCCCTTCCCCTCAGTACTTCCCCAGTCTTAATTCAAGCATTCAATTCCTACCACATCCCTCATGCAATGATATGTCGTTTCATTTTTGAAACATTGTCCCCCTCTTGTGGCCTTCCAACTTTGAAATTTACTGTTCAATTTTGAATTAATTTATATATGAATTAAATGGAAAAGCAACGATTTATCTGGCGAGTTATTTGAATGTTCGGCCGACGTCCACCTGTCTGACAGACGGTATTCTAGTGGCTTGTAGCAGCAGCAGCAGCAGCTAGGTGCGCTGCTTGCCTGCAGTAAATAGGATGTGTTCCATCCATGGAACACTGTGATAGGAATCATGCCATTCATAGAACACAATGCTTGGATGTGTTCTATTCCTGGAACAATGGGACCACGTGTCACAATGGGACCACGTGTCACAATGGGCCGCCCACAGTCTGTAGCAGCTGCGCAGTAGTATTCAGCTTCAGTCTGCTGAGGGAGCCTCAGCAGACAGGTGGGCGATGCTCGCCAGGGAGATGGAAAAATAGCTTGCTCACTTCACTCCACACATCATTTCAGTATCTGCAGTTCCTCTGAGAATGGTGCACTCACTCTCTTAAGTGGTTTCCAAAGACAGATTGAATTGAAATTGGGATACACAAGTAGTGTTTTCAAAGCATGATTTGAATGCTTTTTTCAAATGTCGTTGCTCTGTAATTAGTTTTTCTTGGTCCAAGTTGCACATTTCCAATTTCTTAGCCTTGATTTAACTTGACCAACTCTTCTACTACTACTACTACTACTACTACTACTCTTATTCACCTCTATATGGGAGGCATTGCACTGTATTCAATCTGTCAGTAAAATAACGATCTATCTTGGCCTTTGCTGCTTGGTAGGTACAGGTGTGACAAGCTGCAGTAATGTGTTTGGCTTTGGATAGCTACATTTCTGCACACCCACCTGCTACAAGGCCTGCAGCCCCTTCCCCTCAGTACTTCCCCAGTCTTAATTCAAGCATTCAATTCCTACCACATCCCTCATGCAATGATATGTCGTTTCATTTTTGAAACATTGCCCCCCTCTTGTGGCCTTCCAACTTTGAAATTTACTGTTCAATTTTGAATTAATTCATATATGAATTAAATTGAAAAGCATCGATTTATCTGGTGAGTTATTTGAATGTTCGGCCTACGTCCACCTGTCTGACAGACGGTATTCTAGTGGATTGTAGCAGCAGCAGCAGCAGCTAGGTGCGCTGCTTGCCTGCAGTAAATAGGATGTGTTCCATCCATGGAACACTGTGATAGGAATCATGCCATTCATAGAACACAATGCTTGGATGTGTTCTATTCCTGGAACAATGGGACCACGTGTCACAATGGGACCACATGTCACAATGGGCAGCCCACAGTCTGTAGCAGCTGCGCAGTAGTAGTCAGCTTCAGTCTGCTGAGGGAGCCTCAGCAGACAGGTGGGCGATGCTCGCCATGGAGATGGAAAATTAGCTTGCTCACTTCACTCCACGCATCATTTCAGTATCTGCAGTTCCTCTGAGAATGGTGCACTCACTCTCTTAAGCAGTTTCCAAAGACAGATTGAATTGAAATCGGGATACACAAGTAGTGTTTTCAAAGCATGATTTGAATGCTTTTTTCAAATGTCGTTGCTCTGTAATTAGTTTTTCTTGGTCCAAGTTGCACATTTCCAATTCCTTAGCCTTGATTTAACTTGACCAACTCTTCTACTACTACTACTACTCTTATTCACCTCTATATGCTAGGCATTGCACTGTATTCAATCTGTCAGTAAAATAACGATCTATCTTGGCCTTTGCTGCTTGGTAGGTACAGGTGTGACAAGCTGCAGTAATATGTTTGGCTTTGGATAGCTACATTTCTGCACACCCACCTGCTACAAGGCCTGCAGCCCCTTCCCCTCAGTACTTCCCCAGTCTTAATTCAAGCATTCAATTCCTACCACATCCCTCATGCAATGATATGTCGTTTCATTTTTGAAACATTGTCCCCCTCTTGTGGCCTTCCAACTTTGAAATTTACTGTTCAATTTTGAATTAATTCATATATGAATTAAATGGAAAAGCAACGATTTATCTGGCGAGTTATTTGAATGTTCGGCCTACGTCCACCTGTCTGACAGACGGTATTCTAGTGGCTTGTAGCAGCAGCAGCAGCTAGGTGCGCTGCTTGCCTGCAGTAAATAGGATGTGTTCCATCCATGGAACATTGTGATAGGAATCATGCCATTCATAGAACACAATGCTTGGATGTGTTCTATTCCTGGAACAATGGGACCACGTGTCACAATGGGACCACGTGTCACAATGGGCAGCCCACAGTCTGTAGCAGCTGCGCAGTAGTAGTCAGCTTCAGTCTGCTGAGGGAGCCTCAGCAGACAGGTGGGCGATGCTCGCCAGGGAGATGGAAAAATAGCTTGCTCACTTCACTCCACGCATCATTTCAGTATCTGCAGTTCTTCTGAGAATGGTGCACTCACTCTCTTAAGCGTTTTCCAAAGACAGATTGAATTGAAATCGGGATACACAAGTAGTGTTTTCAAAGCATGATTTGAATGCTTTTTTCAAATGTCGTTGCTCTGTAATTAGTTTTTCTTGGTCCAAGTTGCACATTTCCAATTCCTTAGCCTTGATTTAACTTGAACAACTCTTCTACTACTACTACTACTACTACTCTTATTCACCTCTATATGGGAGGCATTGCACTGTATTCAATCTGTCAGTAAAATAACGATCTATCTTGGCCTTTGCTGCTTGGTAGGTACAGGTGTGACAAGCTGCAGTAATGTGTTTGGCTTTGGATAGCTACATTTCTGCACACCCACCTGCTACAAGGCCTGCAGCCCCTTCCCCTCAGTACTTCCCCAGTCTTAATTCAAGCATTCAATTCCTACCACATCCCTCATGCAATGATATGTCGTTTCATTTTTGAAACATTGTCCCCCTCTTGTGGCCTTCCAACTTTGAAATTTACAGTTCAATTTTGAATTAATTCATATATGAATTAAATGGAAAAGCAACGATTTATCTGGCGAGTTAGTTGAATGTTCGGCCTACGTCCACCTGTCTGACAGACGGTATTCTAGTGGCTTGTAGCATCAGCAGCAGCAGCAGCTAGGTGCGCTGCATGCCTGCAGTAAATAGGATGTGTTCCATCCATGGAACACTGTGATAGGAATCATGCCATTCATAGAACACAATGCTTGGATGTGTTCTATTCCTGGAACAATGGGACCACGTGTCACAATGGGACCACGTGTCACAATGGGCAGCCCACAGTGTGTAGCAGCTGCGCAGTAGTAGTCAGCTTCAGTCTGCTGAGGGAGCCTCAGCAGACAGGTGGGCGATGCTCGCCAGGGAGATGGAAAAATAGCTTGCTCACTTCACTCCACGCATCATTTCAGTATCTGCAGTTCCTCTGAGAATGGTGCACTCACTCTCTTAAGCGGTTTCCAAAGACAGATTGAATTGAAATCGGGATACACAAGTAGTGTTTTCAAAGCATGATTTGAATGCTTTTTTCAAATGTCGTTGCTCTGTAATTAGTTTTTCTTGGTCCAAGTTGCACATTTCCAATTCCTTAGCCTTGATTTAACTTGACCAACTCTTCTACTACTACTACTACTACTACTACACTTATTCACCTCTATATGGGAGGCATTGCACTGTATTCAATCTGTCAGTAAAATAACGATCTTACTTGGCCTTTGCTGCGTGGTAGGTACAGTTGTGACAAGCTGCAGTAATGTGTTTGGCTTTGGATAGCTACATTTCTGCACACCCACCTGCTACAAGGCCTGCAGCCCCTTCCCCTCAGTACTTCCCCAGTCTTAATTCAAGCATTCAATTCCTACCACATCCCTCATGCAATGATATGTCGTTTCATTTTTGAAACATTGTCCCCCTCTTGTGGCCTTCCAACTTTGAAATTTACTGTTCAATTTTGAATTAATTTATATATGAATTAAATGGAAAAGCAACGATTTATCTGGCGAGTTATTTGAATGTTCGGCCTACGTCCACCTGTCTGACAGACGGTATTCTAGTGGCTTGTAGCAGTAGCAGCAGCAGCAGCTAGGTGCGCTGCTTGCCTGCAGTAAATAGGATGTGTTCCATCCATGGAACACTGTGATAGGAATCATGCCATTCATAGAACACAATGCTTGGATGTGTTCTATTCCTGGAACAATGGGACCACGTGTCACAATGGGACCACGTGTCACAATGGGCAGCCCACAGTCTGTAGCAGCTGCGCAGTAGTAGTCAGCTTCAGTCTGCTGAGGGAGCCTCAGCAGACAGGTGGGCGATGCTCGCCAGGGAAATGGAAAAATAGCTTGCTCACTTCACTCCACACATCATTTCAGTATCTGCAGTTCCTCTGAGAATGGTGCATTCACTCTCTTAAGCGGTTTCCAAAGACAGATTGAATTGAAATCGGGATATACAAGTAGTGTTTTCAAAGCATGATTTGAATGCTTTTTTCAAATGTCGTTGCTCTGTAATTAGTTTTTCTTGGTCCAAGTTGCACATTTCCAATTCCTTAGCCTTGATTTAACTTGACCAACTCTTCTACTACTACTACTACTACTACTACTACTACTACTACTCTTATTCACCTCTATATGGGAGGCATTGCACTGTATTCAATCTGTCAGTAAAATAACGATCTATCTTGGCCTTTGCTGCTTGGTAGGTACAGGTGTGACAAGCTGCAGTAATGTGTTTGGCTTTGGATAGCTACATTTCTGCACACCCACCTGCTACAAGGCCTGCAGCCCCTTCCCCTCAGTACTTCCCCAGTCTTAATTCAAGCATTCAATTCCTACCACATCCCTCATGCAATGATATGTCGTTTCATTTTTGAAACATTGCCCCCCTCTTGTGGCCTTCCAACTTTGAAATTTACTGTTCAATTTTGAATTAATTCATATATGAATTAAATTGAAAAGCAACGATTTATCTGGTGAGTTATTTGAATGTTCGGCCTACGTCCACCTGTCTGACAGACGGTATTCTAGTGGATTGTAGCAGCAGCAGCAGCAGCTAGGTGCGCTGCTTGCCTGCAGTAAATAGGATGTGTTCCATCCATGGAACACTGTGATAGGAATCATGCCATTCATAGAACACAATGCTTGGATGTGTTCTATTCCTGGAACAATGGGACCACGTGTCACAATGGGACCACGTGTCACAATGGGCAGCCCACAGTCTGTAGCAGCTGCGCAGTAGTAGTCAGCTTCAGTCTGCTGAGGGAGCCTCAGCAGACAGGTGGGCGATGCTCGCCCGGGAGATGGAAAAATAGCTTGCTCACTTCACTCCACGCATCATTTCAGTATCTGCAGTTCCTCTGAGAATGGTGCACTCACTCTCTTAAGCAGTTTCCAAAGACAGATTGAATTGAAATCGAGATACACAAGTAGTGTTTTCAAAGCATGATTTGAATGCTTTTTTCAAATGTCGTTGCTCTGTAATTAGTTTTTTTTGGTCCAAGATGCACATTTCCAATTCCTTAGCCTTGATTTAACTTGACCAACTCTTCTAATACTACTACTACTACTACTACTACTACTCTTATTCACCTCTATATGGGAGGCATTGCACTGTATTCAATCTGTCAGTAAAATAACGATCTATCTTGGCCTTTGCTGCGTGGTAGGTACAGTTGTGACAAGCTGCAGTAATGTGTTTGGTTTTGGATAGCTACATTTCTGCACACCCACCTGCTACAAGGCCTGCAGCCCCTTCCCCTCAGTACTTCCCCAGTCTTAATTCAAGCATTCAATGCCTACCACATCCCTCATGCAATGATATGTCGTTTCATTTTTGAAACATTGTCCCCCTCTTGTGGCCTTCCAACTTTGAAATTTACTGTTCAATTTTGAATTAATTTATATATGAATTAAATGGAAAAGCAACGATTTATCTGGCGAGTTATTTGAATGTTCGGCCTACGTCCACCTGTCTGACAGACGGTATTCTAGTGGCTTGTAGCAGCAGCAGCAGCAGCAGCTAGGTGCGATGCTTGCCTGCAGTAAATAGGATGTGTTCCATCCATGGAACACTGTGATAGGAATCATGCCATTCATAGAACACAATGCTTGGATGTGTTCTATTCCTGGAACAATGGGACCACGTGTCACAATGGGACCACGTGTCACAATGGGACCACGTGTCACAATGGGCCGCCCACAGTCTGTAGCAGCTGCGCAGTAGTAGTCAGCTTCAGTCTGCTGAGGGAGCCTCAGCAGACAGGTGGGCGATGCTCGCCAGGGAGATGGAAAAATAGCTTGCTCACTTCACTCCACACATCATTTCAGTATCTGCAGTTCCTCTGAGAATGGTGCACTCACTCTCTTAAGTGGTTTCCAAAGACAGATTGAATATAAATCGGGATACACAAGTAGTGTTTTCAAAGCATGATTTGAATGCTTTTTTCAAATGTCGTTGCTCTGTAATTAGTTTTTCTTGGTCCAAGTTGCACATTTCCAATTTCTTAGCCTTGATTTAACTTGACCAACTCTTCTTCTACTACTACTACTACTACTACTACTACTACTACTACTACTACTACTACTACTACTCTTATTCACCTCTATATGGGAGGCATTGCACTGTATTCAATCTGTCAGTAAAATAATGATCTATCTTGGCCTTTGCTGCTTGGTAGGTACAGGTGTGACAAGCTGCAGTAATGTGTTTGGCTTTGGATAGCTACATTTCTGCACACCCACCTGCTACAAGTCCTGCAGCCCCTTCCCCTCAGTACTTCCCCAGTCTTAATTCAAGCATTCAATTCCTACCACATCCCTCTTGCAATGATATGTCGTTTCGTTTTTGAAACATTGTACCCCTCTTGTGGCCTTCCAACTTTGAAATTTACTGTTCAATTTTGAATTAATTCATATATGAATTAAATGGAAAAGCAACGATTTATCTGGCTAGTTATTTGAATGTTCGGCCTACGTCCACCTGTCTGACAGACGGTATTCTAGTGGCTTGTAGCAGCAGCAGCTAGGTGCGCTGCTTGCCTGCAGTAAATAGGATGTGTTCCATCCATGGAACACTGTGATAGGAATCATGCCATTCATAGAACACAATTCTTGGATGTGTTCTATTCCTGGAACAATGGGACCACGTGTCACAATGGGACCACGTGTCACAATGGGCAGCCCACAGTCTGTAGCAGCTGCGCAGTAGTAGTCAGCTTCAGTCTGCTGAGGGAGCCTCAGCAGACAGGTGGGCGATGCTCGCCAGGGAGATGGAAAAATAGCTTGCTCACTTCACTCCACGCATCATTTCAGTATCTGCAGTTCCTCTGAGAATGGTGCACTCACTCTCTTAAGCGGTTTCCAAAGACAGATTGAATTGAAATCGGGATACACAAGTAGTGTTTTCAAAGCATGATGTGAATGCTTTTTTCAAATGTCGTTGCTCTGTAATTAGTTTTTCTTGGTCCAAGTTGCACATTTCCAATTCCTTAGCCTTGATTTAACTTGAACAACTCTTCTACTACTACTACTACTACTACTACTCTTATTCACCTCTATATGGGAGGCATTGCACTGTATTCAATCTGTCAGTAAAATAACGATCTATCTTGGCCTTTGCTGCTTGGTAGGTACAGGTGTGACAAGCTGCAGTAATGTGTTTGGCTTTGGATAGCTACATTTCTGCACACCCACCTGCTACAAGGCCTGCAGCCCCTTCCCCTCAGTGCTTCCCCAGTCTTAATTCAAGCATTCAATTCCTACCACATCCCTCATGCAATGATATGTCGTTTCATTTTTGAAACATTGTCCCCCTCTTGTGGCCTTCCAACTTTGAAATTTACTGTTCAATTTTGAATTAATTCATATATGAATTAAATGGAAAAGCAACGATTTATCTGGCTAGTTATTTGAATGTTCGGCCTACGTCCACCTGTCTGACAGACGGTATTCTAGTGGCTTGTAGCAGCAGCAGCAGCAGCAGCTAGGTGCGCTGCTTGCCTGCAGTAAATAGGATGTGTTCCATCCATGGAACACTGTGATAGGAATCATGCCATTCATAGAACACAATGCTTGGATGTGTTCTATTCCTGGAACAATGGGACCACGTGTCACAATGGGACCACGTGTCACAATGGGCAGCCCACAGTCTGTAGCAGCTGCGCAGTAGTAGTCAGCTTCAGTCTGCTGAGGAAGCCTCAGCAGACAGGTGGGCGATGCTCGCCAGGGAGATGGAAAAATAGCTTGCTCACTTCACTCCACGCATCATTTCAGTATCTGCAGTTCCTCTGAGAATGGTGCACTCACTCTTAAGCGGTTTCCAAAGACAGATTGAATTGAAATCGGGATACACAAGTAGTGTTTTCAAAGCATAATTTGAATGCTTTTTTCAAATGTCGTTGCTCTGTAATTAGTTTTTCTTGGTCCAAGTTGCACATTTCCAATTCCTTAGCCTTGATTTAACTTGATCAACTCTTCTACTACTACTACTACTACTACTACTACACTAATTCACCTCTATATGGGAGGCATTGCACTGTATTCAATCTGTCAGTAAAATAACGATCTATCTTGGCCTTTGCTGCTTGGTAGGTACAGGTGTGACAAGCTGCAGTAATGTGTTTGGCTTTGGAAAGCTACATTTCTGCACACCCACCTGCTACAAGGCCTGCAGCCCCTTCCCCTCAGTACTTCCCCAGTCTTAATTCAAGCATTCAATTCCTACCACATCCCTCATGCAATGATATGTCGTTTCATTTTTGAAACATTGTCCCCCTCTTGTGGCCTTCCAACTTTGAAATTTACTGTTCAATTTTGAATTAATTCATATATGAATTAAATGGAAAAGCAACGATTTATCTGGCGAGTTATTTGAATGTTCGGCCTACGTCCACCTGTCTGACAGACGGTATTCTAGTGGCTTGTAGCAGCAGCAGCAGCAGCAGCTAGGTACGTTGCTTGCCTGCAGTAAATAGGATGTGTTCCATCCATGGAACACTGTGATAGGAATCATGCCATTCATAGAACACAATGCTTGGATGTGTTCTATTCCTGGAACAATGGGACCACGTGTCACAATGGGACCACGTGTCACAATGGGCCGCCCACAGTCTGTAGCAGCTGCGCAGTAGTAGTCAGCTTCAGTCTGCTGAGGGAGCCTCAGCAGACAGGTGGGCGATGCTCGCCAGGGAGATGGAAAAATAGCTTGCTCACTTCACTCCACGCATCATTTCAGTATCTGCAGTTCCTCTGAGAATGGTGCACTCACTCTCTTAAGCGGTTTCCAAAGACAGATTGAATTGAAATTGGGATACACAAGTAGTGTTTTCAAAGCATGATTTGAATGCTTTTTTCAAATGTCGTTGCTCTGTAATTAGTTTTTCTTGGTCCAAGTTGCACATTTCCAATTCCTTAGCCTTGATTTAACTTGGCCAACTCTTCTACTACTACTACTACTACTACTACTACTACTACTACTACTACTACTACTCTTATTCACCTCTATATGGGAGGCATTGCACTGTATTCAATCTGTCAGTAAAATAACGATCTATCTTGGCCTTTGCTGCTTGGTAGGTACAGGTGTGACAAGCTGCAGTAATGTGTTTGGCTTTGGATAGCTACATTTCTGCACACCCACCTGCTACAAGGCCTGCAGCCCCTTCCCCTCAGTACTTCCCCAGTCTTAATTCAAGCATTCAATTCCTACCACGTCCCTCATGCAATGATATGTCGTTTCATTTTTGAAACATTGTCCCCCTCTTGTGGCCTTCCAACTTTGAAATTTACTGTTCAATTTTGAATTAATTCATATATGAATTAAATGGAAAAGCAACGATTTATCTGGCGAGTTATTTGAATGTTCGGCCTACGTCCACCTGTCTGACAGACGGTATTCTAGTGGCTTGTAGAAGCAGCAGCAGCTAGGTGCGCTGCTTGCCTGCAGTAAATAGGATGTGTTCCATCCATGGAACACTGTGATAGGAATCATGCCATTCATAGAACACAATGCTTGGATGTGTTCTATTCCTGGAACAATGGGACCACGTGTCACAATGGGACCACGTGTCACAATGGGCAGCCCACAGTCTGTAGCAGCTGCGCAGTAGTAGTCAGCTTCAGTCTGCTGAGGGAGCCTCAGCAGACAGGTGGGCGATGCTCGCCAGGGAGATGAAAAAATAGCTTGCTCACTTCACTCCACGCATCATTTCAGTATCTGCAGTTCCTCTGAGAATGGTGCACTCACTCTCTTAAGCGGTTTCCAAAGACATATTGAATTGAAATTGGGATACACAAGTAGTGTTTTCAAAGCATGATTTGAATGCTTTTTTCAAATGTCGTTGCTCTGTAATTAGTTTTTCTTGGTCCAAGTTGCACATTTCCAATTCCTTAGCCTTGATTTAACTTGACCAACTCTTCTACTACTACTACTACTACTACTACTACTTTTATTCACCTCTATATGGGAGGCATTGCACTGTATTCAATCTGTCAGTAAAATAACGATCTATCTTGGCCTTTGCTGCTTGGTAGGTACAGGTGTGACAAGCTGCAGTAATGTGTTTGGCTTTGGATAGCTACATTTCTGCACACCCATCTGCTACAAGGCCTGCAGCCCCTTCCCCTCAGTACTTCCCCAGTCTTAATTCAAGCATTCAATTCCTACCACATCCCTCATGCAATGATATGTCGTTTCATTTTTGAAACATTGCCCCCCTCTTGTAGCCTTCCAACTTTGAAATTTACTGTTCAATTTTGAATTAATTCATATATGAATTAAATGGAAAAGCAACGATTTATCTGGCGAGTTATTTGAATGTTCGGCCTACGTCCACCTGTCTGACAGACGGTATTCTAGTGGCTTGTAGCAGCAGCAGCAGCAGCTAGGTGCGAGGCTTGCCTGCAGTAAATAGGATGTGTTCCATCCATGGAACACTGTGATAGGAATCATGCCATTCATAGAACACAATGCTTGGATGTGTTCTATTCCTGGAACAATGGGACCACGTGTCACAATGGGACCACGTGTCACAATGGGCAGCCCACAGTCTATAGCAGCTGCGCAGTAGTAGTCAGCTTCAGTCTGCTGAGGGAGCCTCAGCAGACAGGTGGGCGATGCTCGCCAGGGAGATGGAAAAATAGCTTGCTCACTTCACTCCACGCATCATTTCAGTATCTGCAGTTCCTCTGAGAATGGTGCACTCACTCTCTTAAGCAGTTTCCAAAGACAGATTGAATTGAAATCGGGATAAACAAGTAGTGTTTTCAAAGCATGATTTGAATGCTTTTTTCAAATGTCGTTGCTCTGTAATTAGTTTTTCTTGGTCCAAGTTGCACATTTCCAATTCCTTAGCCTTGATTTCACTTGACCAACTCTTCTACTACTACTACTACTACTACTACTACTACTCTTATTCACCTCTATATGGGAGGCATTGCACTGTATTCAATCTGTCAGTAAAATAATGATCTATCTTGGCCTTTGCTGCTTGGTAGGTACAGGTGTGACAAGCTGCAGTAATGTGTTTGGCTTTGGATAGCTACATTTCTGCACACCCACCTGCTACAAGGCCTGCAGCCCCTTCCCCTCAGTACTTCCCCAGTCTTAATTCAAGCATTCAATTCCTACCACATCCCTCTTGCAATGATATGTCGTTTCGTTTTTGAAACATTGTACCCCTCTTGTGGCCTTCCAACTTTGAAATTTACTGTTCAATTTTGAATTAATTCATATATGAATTAAATGGAAAAGCAACGATTTATCTGGCTAGTTATTTGAATGTTCAGCCTACGTCCACCTGTCTGACAGACGGTATTCTAGTGGCTTGTAGCAGCAGCAGCAGCAGCTAGGTGCGCTGCTTCCTTCAGTAAATAGGATGTGTTCCATCCATGGAACACTGTGATAGGAATCATGCCATTCATAGAACACAATGCTTGGATGTGTTCTATTCCTGGAACAATGGGACCACGTGTCACAATGGGACCACGTGTCACAATGGGCAGCCCACATTCTGTAGCAGCTGCGCAGTAGTAGTCAGCTTCAGTCTGATGAGGGAGCCTCAGCAGACAGGTGGGCGATGCTCGCCAGGGAGATGGAAAAATAGCTTGCTCACTTCACTCCATGCATCATTTCAGTATCTGCAGTTCCTCTGAGAATGGTGCACTCAATCTCTTAAGCTGTTTCCAAAGACAGATTGAATTGAAATCGGGATACACAAGTAGTGTTTTCAAAGCATGATTTGAATGCTTTTTTCAAATGTCGTTGCTCTGTAATTAGTTTTTCTTGGTCCAAGTTGCACATTTCCAATTCCTTAGCCTTGATTTAACTTGACCAACTCTTCTACTACTACTACTCTTATTCACCTCTATATGGGAGGCATTGCACTGTATTCAATCTGTCAGTAAAATAACGATCTATCTTGGCCTTTGCTGCTTGGTAGGTACAGGTATGACAAGCTGCGGTAATGTGTTTGGCTTTGGATAGCTACATTTCTGCACACCCACCTGCTACAAGGCCTGCAGCCCCTTCCCCTCAGTACTTCCCCAGTCTTAATTCAAGCATTCAATTCCTACCACATCCCTCATGCAATGATATGTCGTTTCATTTTTGAAACATTGTCCCCCTCTTGTGGCCTTCCAACTTTGAAATTTACTGTTCAATTTTGAATTAATTCATATATGAATTAAATGGAAAAGCAACGATTTATCTGGCGAGTTATTTGAATGTTCGGCCTACGTCCACCTGTCTGACAGACGGTATTCTAGTGGCTTGTAGCAGCAGCAGCAGCAGCAGCAGCAGCTAGGTGCGCTGCTTGCCTGCAGTAAATAGGATGTGTTCCATCCATGGAACACTGTGATAGGAATCATGCCATTCATAGAACACAATGCTTGGATGTGTTCTATTCCTGGAACAATGGGACCACGTGTCACAATGGGACCACGTGTCACAATGGGCAGCCCACAGTCTGTAGCAGCTGCGCAGTAGTAGTCAGCTTCAGCCTGCTGAGTGAGCCTCAGCAGACAGGTGGGCGATGCTCGCCAGGGAGATGGAAAAATAGCTTACTCACTTCACTCCACGCATCATTTCAGTATCTGCAGTTCCTCTGAGAATGGTGCACTCACTCTCTTAAGCGGTTTCCAAAGACAGATTGAATTGAAATTGGGATAGACAAGTAGTGATTTCAAAGCATGATTTGAATGCTTTTTTCAAATGTCGTTGCTCTGTAATTAGTTTTTCTTGGTCCAAGTTGCACATTTCCAATTCCTTAGCCTTGATTTAACTTGACCAACTCTTCTACTACTACTACTACTACTACTACTACTACTACTCTTATTCACCTCTATATGGGAGGCATTGCACTGTATTCAATCTGTCAGTAAAATAACGATCTATCTTGGCCTTTGCTGCTTGGTAGGTACAGGTGTGACAAGCTGCAGTAATGTGTTTGGCTTTGGATAGCTACATTTCTGCACACCCACCTGCTACAAGGCCTGCAGCCCCTTCCCCTCAGTACTTCCCCAGTCTTAATTCAAGCATTCAATTCCTACCACATCCCTCATGCAATGATATGTCGTTTCATTTTTGAAACATTGTCCCCCTCTTGTGGCCTTCCAACTTTGAAATTTACTGTTCAATTTTGAATTAATTCATATATGAATTAAATGGAAAAGCAACGATTTATCTGGCGAGTTATTTGAATGTTCGGCCTACGTCCACCTGTCTGACAGACGGTATTCTAGTGGCTTGTAGCAGCAGCAGCAGCAGCAGCTAGGTGCGCTGCTTGCCTGCAGTAAATAGGATGTGTTCCATCCATGGAACACTGTGATAGGAATCATGCCATTCATAGAACACAATGCTTGGATGTGTTCTATTCCTGGAACAATGGGACCATGTGTCACAATGGGACCACGTGTCACAATGGGCAGCCCACAGTCTATAGCAGCTGCGCAGTAGTAGTCAGCTTCAGTCTGCTGAGGGAGCCTCAGCAGACAGGTGGGCGATGCTCGCCAGGGAGATGGAAAAATAGCTTGCTCACTTCACTCCATGCATCATTTCAGTATCTGCAGTTCCTCTGAGAATGGTGCACTCACTCTCTTAAGCGGTTTCCAAAGACAGATTGAATTGAAATCGGGATACACAAGTAGTGTTTTCAAAGCAAGATTTGAAAGCTTTTTTCAAATGTCGTTGCTCTGTAATTAGTTTTTCTTGGTCCAAGTTGCACATTTCCAATTCCTTAGCCTTGATTTAACTTGACCAACTCTTCTACTACTACTACTCTTATTCACCTCTATATGGGAGGCATTGCACTGTATTCAATTTGCCAGTAAAATAACGATCTATCTTGGCCTTTGCTGCTTGGTAGGTACATGTGTGACAAGCTGCGGTAATGTGTTTGGCTTTGGATAGCTACATTTCTGCACACCCACCTGCTACAAGGCCTGCAGCCCCTTCCCCTCAGTACTTCCCCAGTCTTAATTCAAGCATTCAATTCCTACCACATCCCTCATGCAATGATATGTCGTTTCGTTTTTGAAACATTGTCCCCCTCTTGTGGCCTTCCAACTTTGAAATTTACTGTTCAATTTTGAATTAATTCATATATGAATTAAATGGAAAAGCAACGATTTATCTGGCGAGTTATTTGAATGTTCGGCCTACGTCCACCTGTCTGACAGACGGTATTCTAGTGGCTTGTAGCAGCAGCAGCAGCAGCAGCAGCTAGGTGCGCTGCTTGCCTGCAGTAAATAGGATGTGTTCCATCCATGGAACACTGTGATAGGAATCATGCCATTCATAGAACACAATGCTTGGATGTGTTCTATTCCTGGAACAATGGGACCACGTGTCACAATGGGACCACGTGTCACAATGGGCAGCCCACAGTCTGTAGCAGCTGCGCAGTAGTAGTCAGCTTCAGTCTGCTGAGGGAGCCTCAGCAGACAGGTGGGCGATGCTCGCCAGGGAGATGGAAAAATAGCTTGCTCACTTAACTCCACGCATCATTTCAGTATCTGCAGTTCCTCTGAGAATGGTGCACTCACTCTCTTAAGCGGTTTCCAAAGACATATTGAATTGAAATTGGGATACACAAGTAGTGTTTTCAAAGCATGATTTGAATGCTTTTTTCAAATGTCGTTGCTCTGTAATTAGTTTTTCTTGGTCCAAGTTGCACATTTCCAATTCCTTAGCATTGATTTAACTTGACCAACTCTTCTACTACTACTACTACTACTACTACTCCTATTACTACTCTTATTCACCTCTATATGGGAGGCATTGCACTGTATTCAATCTGTCAGTAAAATAGCGATCTATCTTGGCCTTTGCTTCTTGGTAGGTACAGGTGTGACAAGCTGCAGTAATGTGTTTGGCTTTGGATAGCTACATTTCTGCACACCCATCTGCTACAAGGCCTGCAGCCCCTTCCCCTCAGTACCTCCCCAGTCTTAATTCAAGCATTCAATTCCTACCACATTCCTCATGCAATGATATGTCGCTTCATTTTTGAAACATTGCCCCCCTCTTGTGGCCTTCCAACTTTGAAATTTACTGTTCAATTTTGAATTAATTCATATATGAATTAAATGGAAAAGCAATGATTTATCTGGCGAGTTATTTGAATGTTCGGCCTACGTCCACCTGTCTGACAGACGGTATTCTAGTGGCTTGTAGCAGCAGCAGCAGCAGCTAGGTGCGCTGCTTACCTGCAGTAAATAGGATGTGTTCCATCCATGGAACACTGTGATAGGAATCATGCCATTCATAGAACACAATGCTTGGATGTGTTCTATTCCTGGAACAATGGGACCACGTGTCACAATGGGACCACGTGTCACAATGGGCAGCCCACAGTCTGTAGCAGCTGCGCAGTAGTAGTCAGCTTCAGTCTGCTGAGGGAGCCTCAGCAGACAGGTGGGCGATGCTCGCCAGGGAGATGGAAAAATAGCTTGCTCACTTCACTCCACGCATCATTTCTGTATCTGCAGTTCCTCTGAGAATGGTGCACTCACTCTCTTAAGCAGTTTCCAAAGACAGATTGAATTGAAATCGGGATACACAAGTAGTGTTTTCAAAGCATGATTTGAATGCTTTTTTCAAATGTCGTTGCTCTCTAATTAGTTTTTCTTGGTCCAAGTTGCACATTTCCAATTCCTTAGCCTTGATTTAACTTGACCAACTCTTCTACTACTACTACTACTACTACTACTACTACTCTTATTCACCTCTATATGGGAGGCATTGCACTGTATTCAATCTGTCAGTTAAATAACGATCTATCTTGGCCTTTGCTGCTTGGTAGGTACAGTTGTGACAAGCTGCAGTAATGTGTTTGGCTTTGGATAGCTACATTTCTGCACACCCACCTGCTACAAGGCCTGCAGCCCCTTCCCCTCAGTACTTCCCCAGTCTTAATTCAAGCATTCAATTCCCACCACATCCCTCATGCAATGATATGTCGTTTCATTTTTGAAACATTGTCCCCCTCTTGTGGCCTTCCAACTTTGAAATTTACTGTTCAATTTTGAATTAATTTATATATGAATTAAATGGAAAAGCAACGATTTATCTGGCGAGTTATTTGAATGTTCGGCCTACGTCCACCTGTCTGACAGACGGTATACTAGTGGCTTGTAGCAGCAGTAGCAGCAGCAGCAGCAGCAGCAGCAGCTAGGTGCGCTGCTTGCCTGCAGTAAATAGGATGTGTTCCATCCATGGAACACTGTGATAGGAATCATGCCATTCATAGAACACAATGCTTGGATGTGTTCTATTCCTGGAACAATGGGACCACGTGTCACAATGGGACCACGTGTCACAATGGGTCGCCCACAGTCTGTAGCAGCTTCAGTCTGCTGAGGGAGCCTCAGCAGACAGGTGGGCGATGCTCGCCAGGGAGATGGAAAAATAGCTTGCTCACTTCACTCCACACATCATTTCAGTATCTGCAGTTCCTCTGAGAATGGTGCACTCACTCTCTTAAGCGGTTTCCAAAGACAGATTGAATTGAAATCGGGATACACAAGTAGAGTTTTCAAAGCATGATTTGAATGCTTTTTTCAAATGTCGTTGCACTGTAATTAGTTTTTCTTGGTCCAAGTTGCACATTTCCAATTCCTTAGCCTTGATTTAACTTGACCAACTCTTCTACTACTACTACTACTACTACTACTACTACTACTACTCTTATTCACCTCTATATGGGAGGCATTGCACTGTATTCAATCTGTCAGTAAAATAATGATCTATCTTGGCCTTTGCTGCTTAGAATCATAGAATCATAGAATCGTAGAGTTGGAAGGGACCTCCTGGGCCATCTGGTCCAACCCCCTGCTCAAAGCAGGATTCGCTAAATCATCCCAGTCAGATGTCTGTCCAGCCTCTGTTTGAAGACTTCCATTGAAGGAGAACTCACCACTTCTCGTGGCAGCCTGTTCCACTCATTGATCACTCTAACTGTCAAAAAGTTTTTTCTAATATCTATTCTGTGTCTCCTCCCATTCAGTTTCATCCCATTGCTTCTAGTCTTTCCTTGTGCAAATGAGAATAAAGTTGATCCTTCTACAATGTGACAGTCCTTTAGATATTTGTAGACAGCTATTAAGTCTCCTCTCAGTCTTCTCTTTTGCAAACTAAACATTCCCAAATCCTGCAACCTTTCCTCATAAGACAGGGTTTGCAGACCGGTCACCATTCTGGTCGCTCTTTTCTGAACTTGCTTGGAAGGTACAGGTGTGACAAGCTGCAGTAATGTGTTTGGCTTTGGATAGCTACATTTCTGCACACCCACCTGCTACAAGGCCTGCAGCCCCTTCCCCTCAGTACTTTCCCAGTCTTAATCCAAGCATTCAATTCCTACCACATCCCTCTTGCAATGATATGTCGTTTCGTTTTTGAAACATTGTACCCCTCTTGTGGCCTTCCAACTTTGAAATTTACTGTTCAATTTTGAATTAATTCATATATGAATTAAATGGAAAAGCAACGATTTATCTGGCTAGTTATTTGAATGTTCGGCCTACGTCCACCTGTCTGACAGACGGTATTCTAGTGGCTTGTAGCAGCAGCAGCTAGGTGCGCTGCTTGCCTGCAATAAATAGGATGTGTTCCATCCATGGAACACTGTGATAGGAATCATGCCATTCATAGAACACAATTCTTGGATGTGTTCTATTCCTGGAACAATGGGACCACGTGTCACAATGGGACCACGTGTCACAATGGGCAGCCCACAGTCTGTAGCAGCTGCGCAGTAGTAGTCAGCTTCAGTCTGCTGAGGGAGCCTCAGCAGACAGGTGGGCGATGCTCGCCAGGGAGATGGAAAAATAGCTTGCTCACTTCACTCCACGCATCATTTCAGTATCTGCAGTTCCTCTGAGAATGGTGCACTCACTCTCTTAAGCGGTTTCCAAAGACAGATTGAATTGAAATCGGGATACACAAGTAGTGTTTTCAAAGCATGATTTGAATGCTTTTTTCAAATGTCGTTGCTCTGTAATTAGTTTTTCTTGGTCCAAGTTGCACATTTCCAATTCCTTAGCCTTGATTTAACTTGACCAACTTTTCTACTACTACTACTACTACTACTCTTATTCACCTCTATATGGGAGGCATTGCACTGTATTCAATCTGTCAGTAAAATAACGATCTATCTTGGCCTTTGCTGCTTGGTCGGTACAGGTGTGACAAGCTGCAGTAATGTGTTTGGCTTTGGATAGCTACATTTCTGCACACCCACCTGCTACAAGGCCTGCAGCCCCTTCCCCTCAGTACTTCCCCAGTCTTAATTCAAGCATTCAATTCCTACCACATCCCTCATGCAATGATATGTCGTTTCATTTTTGAAACATTGTCCCCCTCTTGTGGCCTTCCAACTTTGAAATTTACTGTTCAATTTTGAATTAATTCATATATGAATTAAATGGAAAAGCAACGATTTATCTGGCGAGTTATTTGAATGTTCGGCCTACGTCCACCTGTCTGACAGACGGTATTCTAGTGGCTTGTAGCAGCAGCAGCAGCAGCAGCAGCTAGGTGCGCTGCTTGCCTGCAGTAAATAGGATGTGTTCCATCCATGGAACACTGTGATAGGAATCATGCCATTCATAGAACACAATGCTTGGATGTGTTCTATTCCTGGAACAATGGGACTACGTGTCACAATGGGACCACGTGTCACAATGGGCAGCCCACAGTCTGTAGCAGCTGCGCAGTAGTAGTCAGCATCAGTCTGCTGAGGGAGCCTCAGCAGACAGGTGGGCGATGCTCGCCAGGGAGATGGAAAAATAGCTTGCTCACTTCACTCCACGCATCATTTCAGTATCTGCAGTTCCTCTGAGAATGGTGCACTCACTCTCTTAAGCGGTTTCCAAAGACAGATTGAATTGAAATTGGGATAGACAAGTAGTGTTTTCAAAGCATGATTTGAATGCTTTTTTCAAATGTCGTTGCTCTGTAATTAGTTTTTCTTGGTCCAAGTTGCACATTTCCAATTCCTTAGCCTTGATTTAACTTGACCAACTCTTCTACTACTACTACTACTACTACTCTTATTCACCTCTATATGGGAGGCATTGCACTGTATTCAATTTGTCAGTAAAATAACGATCTATCTTGGCCTTTGCTGCTTGGTAGGTACAGGTGTGACAAGCTGCAGTAATGTGTTTGGCTTTGGATAGCTACATTTCTGCACACCCACCTGCTACAAGGCCTGCAGCCCCTTCCCCTCAGTACTTCCCCAGTCTTAATTCAAGCATTCAATTCCTACCACATCCCTCATGCAATGATATGTCGTTTCATTTTTGAAACATTGTCCCCCTCTTGTGGCCTTCCAACTTTGAAATTTACTGTTCAATTTTGAATTAATTCATATATGAATTAAATGGAAAAGCAACGATTTATCTGGCGAGTTATTTGAATGTTCGGCCTACGTCCACCTGTCTGACAGACGGTATTCTAGTGGCTTGTAGCAGCAGCAGCAGCAGCAGCAGCTAGGTGCCCTGCTTGCCTGCAGTAAATAGTATGTGTTCCATCCATGGAACACTGTGATAGGAATCATGCCATTCATAGAACACAATGCTTGGATGTGTTCTATTCCTGGAACAATGGGACCACGTGTCACAATGGGACCACGAGTCACAACGGGCAGCCCACAGTCTGTAGCAGCTGCGCAGTAGTAGTCAGCTTCAGTCTGCTGAGGGAGCCTCAGCAGACAGGTGGGCGATGCTCGCCAGGGAGATGGAAAAATAGCTTGCTCACTTCACTCCACGCATCATTTCAGTATCTGCAGTTCCTCTGAGAATGGTGCACTCACTCTCTTAAGCGGTTTCCATAGACAGATTGAATTGAAATCGGGATACACAAGTAGTGTTTTCAAAGCATGATTTGAATGCTTTTTTCAAATGTCGTTGCTCTGTAATTAGTTTTTCTTGGTCCAAGTTGCACATTTCCAATTCCTTAGCCTTGATTTAACTTGACCAACTCTTCTACTACTACTACTACTACTACTACTCTTATTCACCTCTATATGGGAGGCATTGCACTGTATTCAATCTGTCAGTAAAATAACGATCTATCTTGGCCTTTGCTGCTTGGTAGGTACAGTTGTGACAAGCTGCAGTAATGTGTTTGGCTTTGGATAGCTACATTTCTGCACACCCACCTGCTACAAGGCCTGCAGCCCCTTCCCCTCAGTACTTCCCCAGTCTTAATTCAAGCATTCAATTCCTACCACATCCCTCATGCAATGATATGTCGTTTCATTTTTGAAAAATTGTCCCCCTCTTGTGGCCTTCCAACTTTGAAATTTACTGTTCAATTTTGAATTAATTTATATATGAATTAAATGGAAAAGCAACGATTTATCTGGCGAGTTATTTGAATGTTCGGCCTACGTCCACCTGTCTGACAGACGGTATTCTAGTGGCTTGTAGCAGCAGCAGCAGCAGCAGCAGCAGCAGCAGCTAGGTGCGCTGCTTGCCTGCAGTAAATAGGATGTGTTCCATCCATGGAACACTGTGATAGGAATCATGCCATTCATAGAACACAATGCTTGGATGTGTTCTATTCCTGGAACAATGGGACCACGTGTCACAATGGGACCACGTGTCACAATGGGTCGCCCACAGTCTGTAGCAGCTGCGCAGTAGTAGTCAGCTTCAGTCTGCTGAGGGAGCCTCAGCAGACAGGTGGGCGATGCTCGCCAGGGAGATGGAAAAATAGCTTGCTCACTTCACTCCACACATCATTTCAGTATCTGCAGTTCCTCTGAGAATGGTGCACTCACTCTCTTAAGCGGTTTCCAAAGACAGATTGAATTGAAATCGGGATACACAAGTAGAGTTTTCAAAGCATGATTTGAATGCTTTTTTCAAATGTCGTTGCTCTGTAATTAGTTTTTCTTGGTCCAAGTTGCACATTTCCAATTCCTTAGCCTTGATTTAACATGACCAACTCTTCTACTACTACTACTACTACTACTACTACTCTTATCCACCTCTATATGGGAGGCATTGCACTGTATTCAATCTGTCAGTAAAATAATGATCTATCTTGGCCTTTGCTGCTTGGTAGGTACAGGTGTGACAAGCTGCAGTAATGTGTTTGGCTTTGGATAGCTACATTTCTGCACACCCACCTGCTACAAGGCCTGCAGCCCCTTCCCCTCAGTACTTCCCCAGTCTTAATTCAAGCATTCAATTCCTACTACATCCCTCTTGCAATGATATGTCGTTTCATTTTTGAAACATTGTCCCCCTCTTGTGGCCTTCCAACTTTGAAATTTACTGTTCAATTTTGAATTAATTCATATATGAATTAAATGGAAAAGCAACGATTTATCTGGCTAGTTATTTGAATGTTCTGCCTACGTCCACCTGTCTGACAGACGGTATTCTAGTGGCTTGTAGCAGCAGCAGCAGCAGCAGCAGCAGCTAGGTGCGCTGCTTGCCTGCAGTAAATAGGATGTGTTCCATCCATGGAACACTGTGATAGGAATCATGCCATTCATAGAACACAATGCTTAGATGTGTTCTATTCCTGGAACAATGGGACCACGTGTCACAATGGGACCACGTGTCACAATGGGCAGCCCACAGTCTGTAGCAGCTGCGCAGTAGTAGTCAGCTTCAGTCTGCTGAGGGAGCCTCAGCAGACAGGTGGGCGATGCTCGCCAGGGAGATGGAAAAATAGCTTGCTCACTTCACTCCATGCATCATTTCAGTATCTGCAGTTCCTCTGAGAATGGTGCACTCAATCTCTTAAGCGGTTTCCAAAGACAGATTGAATTGAAATCGGGATACACAAGTAGTGTTTTCAAAGCATGATTTGAATGCTTTTTTCAAATGTCGTTGCTCTGTAATTAGTTTTTCTTGGTCCAAGTTGCACATTTCCAATTCCTTAGCCTTGATTTAACTTGACCAACTCTTCTACTACTACTACTCTTAT
This sequence comes from Dendrobates tinctorius, assembly GCF_039654945.1. NCBI lineage: Eukaryota > Metazoa > Chordata > Amphibia > Anura > Dendrobatidae > Dendrobates > Dendrobates tinctorius. Next base: position 1,680,702 of record NW_027362096.1, read on the forward strand.
TCACCTCTATATGGGAGGCATTGCACTGTATTCAATCTGTCAGTAAAATTACGATCTATCTTGGCCTTTGCTGCTTGGTAGGTACAGTTGTGACAAGCTGCAGTAATGTGTTTGGCTTTGGATAGCTACATTTCTGCACACCCACCTGCTACAAGGCCTGCAGCCCCTTCCCCTCAGTACTTCCCCAGTCTTAATTCAAGCATTCAATTCCTACCACATCCCTCATGCAATGATATGTCGTTTCATTTTTGAAACATTGTCCCCCTCTTGTGGCCTTCCAACTTTGAAATTTACTGTTCAATTTTGAATTAATTCATATATGAATTAAATGGAAAAGCAACGATTTATCTGGCGAGTTATTTGAATGTTCGGCCTACGTCCACCTGTCTGACAGACGGTATTCTAGTGGCTTGTAGCAGCAGCAGCAGCTAGGTGCGCTGCTTGCCTGCAGTAAATAGGATGTGTTCCATCCATGGAACACTGTGATAGGAATCATGCCATTCATAGAACACAATGCTTGGATGTGTTCTATTCCTGGAACAATGGGACCACGTGTCACAATGGGACCACGTGTCACAATGGGCAGCCCACAGTCTGTAGCAGCTGCGCAGTAGTAGTCAGCTTCAGTCTGCTGAGGGAGCCTCAGCAGACAGGTGGGCGACGCTCGCCAGGGAGATGGAAAAAGAGCTTGCTCACTTCACTCCACGCATCATTTCAGTATCTGCAGTTCCTCTGAGAATGGTGCACTCACTCTCATAAGCAGTTTCCAAAGACAGATTGAATTGAAATCGGGATACACAAGTAGTGTTTTCAAAGCATGATTTGAATGCTTTTTTCAAATGTCGTTGCTCTGTAATTAGTTTTTCTTGGTCCAAGTTGCACATTTCCAATTCCTTAGCCTTGATTTAACTTGACCAACTCTTCTACTACTACTACTACTACTACTACTACTACTACTACTCTTATTCACCTCTATATGTGAGGCATTGCACTGTATTCAATCTGTCAGTAAAATAACGATCTATCTTGGCCTTTGCTGCTTGGTAGGTACAGGTGTGACAAGCTTCAGTAATGTGTTTGGCTTTGGATAGCTATATTTCTGCACACCCACCTGCTACAAGGCCTGCAGCCCCTTCCCCTCAGTACTTCCCCAGTCTTAATTCAAGCATTCAATTCCTACCACATCCCTCTTGCAATGATATGTCGTTTCGTTTTTGAAACATTGTCAACCTCTTGTGGCCTTCCAACTTTGAAATTTACTGTTCAATTTTGAATTAATTCATATATGAATTAAATGGAAAAGCAACGATTTATCTGGCGAGTTATTTGAATGTTCGGCCTACGTCCACCTCTCTGACAGACGGTATTCTAGTGGCTTGTAGCAGCAGCAGCAGCTAGGTGCGCTGCTTGCCTGCAGTAAATAGGATGTGTTCCATCCATGGAACACTGTGATAGGAATCATGCCATTCATAGAACACAATGCTTGGATGTGTTCTATTCCTGGAACAATGGGACCACGTGTCACAATGGGACCACGTGTCACAATGGGCAGCCCACAGTCTGTATCAGCTGCGCAGTAGTAGTCAGCTTCAGTCTGCTGAGGGAGCCTCAGCAGACAGGTGGGCGATGCTCGCCAGGGAGATGGAAAAATAGCTTGCTCACTTCACTCCACGCATCATTTCAGTATCTGCAGTTCCTCTGAGAATGGTGCACTCACTCTCTTAAGCGGTTTCCAAAGACAGATTGAATTGAAATTGGGATAGACAAGTAGTGTTTTCAAAGCATGATTTGAATGCTTTTTTCAAATGTCGTTGCTCTGTAATTAGTTTTTCTTGGTCCAAGTTGCACATTTCCAATTCCTTAGCCTTGATTTAACTTGACCAACTCTTCTACTACTACTACTACTACTACTACTCTTATTCACCTCTATATGGGAGGCATTGCACTGTATTCAATCTGTCAGTAAAATAACGATCTATCTTGGCCTTTGCTGCTTGGTAGGTACAGGTGTGATAAGCTGCAGTAATGTGTTTGGCTTTGGATAGCTACATTTCTGCACACCCACCTGCTACAAGGCCTGTAGCCCCTTCCCCTCAGTACTTCCCCAGTCTTAATTCAAGCATTCAATTCCTACCACATCCCTCATGCAATGATATGTCGTTTCATTTTTGAAACATTGTCCCCCTCTTGTGGCCTTCCAACTTTGAAATTTACTGTTCAATTTTGAATTAATTCATATATGAATTAAATGGAAAAGCAACGATTTATCTGGTGAGTTATTTGAATGTTCGGCCTACGTCCACCTGTCTGACAGACGGTATTCTAGTGGCTTGTAACAGTAGCAGCAGCAGCTAGGTGCGCTGCTTGCCTGCAGTAAATAGGATGTGTTCCATCCATGGAACACTGTGATAGGAATCATGCCATTCATAGAACACAATGCTTGGATGTGTTCTATTCCTGGAACAATGGGGCCATGTGTCGCAATGGGACCACGTGTCACAATGGGCAGCCCACAGTCTGCAGCAGCTGCGCAGTAGTAGTCAGCTTTAGTCTGCTGAGGGAGCCTCAGCAGACAGGTGGTCGATGCTCGCCAGGGAGATGGAAAAATAGCTTGCTCACTTCACTCCACGCATCATTTCAGTATCTGCAGTTCCTCTGAGAATGGTGCACTCACTCTCTTAAGCGGTTTCCAAAGACAGATTGAATTGAAATCGGGATACACAAGTAGTGTTTTGAAAGCATGATTTGAATGCTTTTTTCAAATGTCGTTGCTCTGTAATTAGTTTTTCTTGGTCCAAGTTGCACATTTCCAATTCCTTAGCCTTGATTTAACTTGACCAACTCTTCTACTACTACTACTACTACTACTACTACTACTCTTATTCACCTCTATATGGGAGGCATTGCACTGTATTCAATCTGTCAGTAAAATAACGATCTATCTTGGCCTTTGCTGCTTAGTAGGTACAGGTGTGACAAGCTGAAGTAATGTGTTTGGCTTTGGATAGCTACATTTCTGCACACCCACCTGCTACAAGGCCTGCAGCCCCTTCCCCTCAGTACTTCCCCAGTCTTAATTCAAGCATTCAATTCCTACCACATCCCTCATGCAATGATATGTCGTTTCATTTTTGAAACATTGTCCCCCTCTTGTGGCCTTCCAACTTTGAAATTTACTGTTCAATTTTGAATTAATTCATATATGAATTAAATGGAAAAGCAACGATTTATCTGGCGAGTTATTTGAATGTTCGGCCTACGTCCACCTGTCTGACAGACGGTATTCTAGTGGCTTGTAGCAGCAGCAGCAGCAGCAGCTAGGTGCGCTGCTTGCCTGCAGTAAATAGGATGTGTTCCATCCATGGAACACTGTGATAGGAATCATGCCATTCATAGAACACAATGCTTGGATGTGTTCTATTCCTGGAACAATGGGACCACGTGTCACAATGGGACCACGTGTCACAATGGGCAGCCCACAGTCTGTAGCAGCTGCGCAGTAGTAGTCAGCTTCAGTCTGCTGAGGGAGCCTCAGCAGACAGGTGGGCGATGCTCGCCAGGGAGATGGAAAAATAGCTTGCTCACTTCACTCCACGCATCATTTCAGTATCTGCAGTTCCTCTGAGAATGGTGCACTCACTCTCTTAAGCAGTTTCCAAAGACAGATTGAATTGAAATCGGGATACATAAGTAGTGTTTTCAAAGCATGATTTGAATGCTTTTTTCAAATGTCATTGCTCTGTAATTAGTTTTTCTTGGTCCAAGTTGCACATTTCCAATTCCTTAGCCTTGATTTAACTTGACCAACTCTTCTACTACTACTACTACTACTACTACTCTTATTCACCTCTATATGGGAGGCATTGCACTGTATTCAATCTGTCAGGAAAATAACGATCTATCTTGGCCTTTGCTACGTGGTAGGTACAGTTGTGACAAGCTGCAGTAATGTGTTTGGCTTTGGATAGTTACATTTCTGCACACCCACCTGCTACAAGGCCTGCAGCCACTTCCCCTCAGTACTTCCCCAGTCTTAATTCAAGCATTCAATTCCTACCACATCCCTCATGCAATGATATGTCGTTTCATTTTTGAAACATTGTCCCCCTCTTGTGGCCTTCCAACTTTGAAATTTACTGTTCAATTTTGAATTAATTTATATGTGAATTAAATGGAAAAGCAACGATTTATCTGGCGAGTTATTTGAATGTTCGGCCTACATCCACCTGTCTGACAGACGGTATTCTAGTGGCTTGTAGCAGCAGCAGCAGCAGCTAGGTGCGCTGCTTGCCTGCAGTAAATAGGATGTGTTCCATCCATGGAACACTGTGATAGGAATCATGCCATTCATAGAACACAATGCTTGGATGTGTTCTATTCCTGGAACAATGGGACCACGTGTCACAATGGGACCACGTGTCACAATGGGCCGCCCACAGTCTGTATCAGCTGCGCAGTAGTAGTCAGCTTCAGTCTGCTGAGGGAGCCTCAGCAGACAGGTGGGCGATGCTCGCCAGGGAGATGGAAAAATAGCTTGCTCACTTCACTCCACACATCATTTCAGTATCTGCAGTTCCTCTGAGAATGGTGCACTCACTCTCTTAAGCGGTTTCCAAAGACAGATTGAATTGAAATCGGGATACACAAGTAGTGTTTTCAAAGGATGATTTGAATGCTTTTTTCAAATGTCGTTGCTCTGTAATTAGTTTTTCTTGGTCCAAGTTGCACATTTCCAATTCCTTAGCCTTGATTTAACTTGACCAACTCTTCTACTACTACTACTACTACTACTACTACTACTACTCTTATTCACCTCTATATGGGAGGCATTGCACTGTATTCAATCTGTCAGTAAAATAACGATCTATCTTGGCCTTTGCTGCTTGGTAGTTACAGGTGTGACAAGCTGCAGTAATGTGTTTGGCTTTGGATAGCTACATTTCTGCACACCCACCTGCTACAAGGCCTGCAGCCCCTTCCCCTCAGTATTTCCCCAGTCTTAATTCAAGCATTCAATTCCTACCACATCCCTCATGCAATGATATGTCGTTTCGTTTTTGAAACATTGTCCCCCTCTTGTGGCCTTCCAACTTTGAAATTTACTGTTCAATTTTGAATTAATTCATATATGAATTAAATGGAAAAGCAACGATTTATCTGGCGAGTTATTTGAATGTTCGGCCTACGTCCACCTGGAGGCATTCCCAGGGTCAGAGGACTGGAGCCCGGAAAGACGAGAATCCATGGATTTCATGAAAGCCATGATACGAGTTTGATTCTCCCGCAAAAACAGCAACTCCTTTTGAGCCGCAGCGGCTCCAGCGGGGTCCATGGCCTGTTTGTTCTGTTACGGTTCTAAGTAGGAACCAGAGAGTGGACCCTCTGGGTCGTGGCTCCAGAGCCCCCGAGGGCGAGCGGCCCAGGTGATGACCACCCCCTATACAGGGAGTGTTAGGGGCAGGCCCAAGGGGGGTGAGACCACGACAGCCGGAACCAAAGGGACGACCCAGGGAGTGTACAGAGGGAAAGGCCAAAGGATACTGACTAGAGTAGACCCGGAGCAGGAGGAAACAGAACGTAGGGAACCAGGACCGATCAGGATGGAGCCAGGGCAGGAACGCTGGAAGAAAGAAGGAAGGAAGGTTAGGGGGAACTGACCTAGGGGTACAGACGGAACCCTAGCTAAGGGGCTACCGATGACAGCAGCAGGGAAGGACCCGGCGAGGGTCAGGCACAGAGACAGCAGAGGGAGCTGAGAGGGGGTCCAGATGGGGCTATGGAGCGGAGAGCAGAGCGCAGACTAGGAGAGAGGGGGGACCTGAGAGTCGGGGCGACGCTGCGCAGGAACGCTAAGTGCCACAGAGAAAGACAAACAGGCGTCTTACCATTCAAGACGCCAGACAGAAATACCCAGTGGGCGCCGCCATGTTGGGGAGGAGCCACCGGGTCACGTGCTCCAAGGATGCCCCGCGGTCAGAAACGAGCGAGTGCGCATGTGCGTGCCTCTGACGCGCCGTGACCCTGCAAAGCCAGACAGGGCATGGCGCGAGGATGAAGGAGGGATGCACCGGGAGGAGGGGGACCCCAGGTGAGCATCGGGGCACGTAATAATAACAGTGGGATTCCCTGACTGCTGTGGCCTTGCAACGACACCTCAACATTTGCTGCTGTGCTAACCGGTGGGCTTACAGTGGGGGAAACAATGTAGCGTTGCTGACTACCTTCGTTGTGATCAGTTGCACATGTGGCAATTGAGGTTTGGTGTTGTGTCCACGCTTGCAAGTGCATGCTGGTTAAATGTCTAAGCATGCAACTGGTATTCAAATTTTTCAGATTTTTCCCTCGGCTAAAGGTCTTTGCGCACTTCTTACAGATAACCTTGGCCTGATCATGAGGATTTTGTTCAAAAAAGTGCCACACTGCACTCTTCCTACTTTGTCAGACATTTTGCGGCCTAGCACGCTGTGATCTTTTGACCCTCTGGACAAGCTGTCCAGCAACTCTTTTGATGTTTGGAACCTGTCTTTGGAGTGCTCCGGGCCTGCCAGATAACAGCTGTTGCGATGTCGATGTCTGCTGTGGATGGTCCTCATCTGAGCTATTGGAAGCAGAACCCTCTTCCCCCAATGGATGCCAATCTGGGTCAACAACTGGGTCATCCATCACCTCCTCTTCTATGTCATGTGCACCTTTCTCTGTGTCACCATGTATGGTGGTATAGTGTGCGGGAAGGGGCACCTGAGTCTCATCAGGGTCAAAATCTGGCTCTGTACACTGCGAGGACAATGTAGTGCTCTGAGTGAATGTACCAGCAGAATCATCCATCAGCGGCTGTGCATCAGTGCACTCCATGTCACATTCATCTTGGCCTGGGTAATTCACCATTTGACTTGATAATCCAGGCATGGTATGTGAAAACAGCTCCATGGAGTAATCAGTAGTATGGCCTGCGTCATCCTTCAATCTTGGTTGGGGTGAAGGACACAAGGAAAGGTGTGGTTCATGAACATGAGCCTCCAATGACGACTCAGTGCTTTTACTTTTTACAACTGAAGAAGAGGAGGCGATAGAGCTGGAGGCTGAGTCAGCAATGTAAGACAAAACTTTTTCCTGATGCTCTGCCTTTAAAAGCGGTTTGCCAACTCCTAGAAAACTAAGCGTTCGAGGCCTTATGTAGCCAGACGATGACGCAGGGTCAGCACCTCCTGCATTCGGTCCTATTTTGCTCTTGCCACTACCATCAGATCCACCACCAACACCATCATTACCAGCTGCCAACCCCCGCCCAATTCCACGGCCTCTTCCACCAGCCTTCCTCATTTTTGGTAGAAATGTAGACAAAATCCAACAAACTATATAGTAATGTAAAACAAGGTACAAGGTGTCTATAGGACAGGGGAGATTTAGAATTTCTGCACACACTTGTGGACAGTGGACACTTTTGGATTGTGTGAGGCCCACTGATATCTGAGCGCTATGTGACCAAAGTGACGAGAGGATAATGGAGATTTTGAATCTCTGCGTACACTTTTGGACACTGGACACTTGTGGATTGTGTGAGGCCCACTGATATCTGAGCGCTATGTGACACGCTCGATGGCACAGCTGCCTGTGACCAAAGTGACGAGAGGATAATGGAGATTTTGAATCTCTGCGTACACTTTTGGACACTGGACACTTGTGGATTGTGTGAGGCCCACTGATATCTGAGCGCTATGTGACACGCTCGATGGCACAGCTGCCTGTGACCAAAGTGACGAGAGGATAATGGAGATTTTGAATCTCTGCGTACACTTTTGGACACTGGACACTTGTGGATTGTGTGAGGCCCACTGATATCTGAGCGCTATGTGACACGCTCGATGGCACAGCTGCCTGTGACCAAAGTGACGAGAGGATAATGGAGATTTTGAATCTCTGCGTACACTTTTGGACACTGGACACTTGTGGATTGTGTGAGGCCCACTGATATCTGAGCGCTATGTGACACGCTCGATGGCACAGCTGCCTGTGACCAAAGTGACGAGAGGATAATGGAGATTTTGAATCTCTGCGTACACTTTTGGACACTGGACACTTGTGGATTGTGTGAGTCCCACTGATATCTGAGCGCTATGTGACACGCTCGATGGCACAGCTGCCTGTGACCAAAGTGACGAGAGGATAATGGAGATTTTGAATCTCTGCGTACACTTTTGGACACTGGACACTTGTGGATTGTGTGAGGCCCACTGATATCTGAGCGCTATGTGACACGCTCGATGGCACAGCTGCCTGTGACCAAAGTGACGAGAGGATAATGGAGATTTTGAATCTCTGCGTACACTTTTGGACACTGGACACTTGTAGATTGTGTGAGGCCCACTGATATCTGAGCGCTATGTGACACGCTCGATGGCACAGCTGCCTGTGACCAAAGTGACGAGAGGATAATGGAGATTTTGAATCTCTGCGTACACTTTTGGACACTGGACACTTGTAGATTGTGTGAGGCCCACTGATATCTGAGCGCTATGTGACACGCTCGATGGCACAGCTGCCTGTGACCAAAGTGACGAGAGGATAATGGAGATTTTGAATCTCTGCGTACACTTTTGGACACTGGACACTTGTGGATTGTGTGAGGCCCACTGATATCTGAGCGCTATGTGACACGCTCGATGGCACAGCTGCCTGTGACCAAAGTGACGAGAGGATAATGGAGATTTTGAATCTCTGCGTACACTTTTGGACACTGGACACTTGTGGATTGTGTGAGGCCCACTGATATCTGAGCGCTATGTGACACGCTCGATGGCACAGCTGCCTGTGACCAAAGTGACGAGAGGATAATGGAGATTTTGAATATCTGCGTACACTTTTGGACACTGGACACTTGTGGATTGTGTGAGGCCCACTGATATCTGAGCGCTATGTGACACGCTCGATGGCACAGCTGCCTGTGACCAAAGTGACGAGAGGATAATGGAGATTTTGAATCTCTGCGTACACTTTTGGACACTGGACACTTGTGGATTGTGTGAGGCCCACTGATATCTGAGCGCTATGTGACACGCTCGATGGCACAGCTGCCTGTGACCAAAGTGACGAGAGGATAATGGAGATTTTGAATCTCTGCGTACACTTTTGGACACTGGACACTTGTAGATTGTGTGAGGCCCACTGATATCTGAGCGCTATGTGACACGCTCGATGGCACAGCTGCCTGTGACCAAAGTGACGAGAGGATAATGGAGATTTTGAATCTCTGCGTACACTTTTGGACACTGGACACTTGTGGATTGTGTGAGGCCCACTGATATCTGAGCGCTATGTGACACGCTCGATGGCACAGCTGCCTGTGACCAAAGTGACGAGAGGATAATGGAGATTTTGAATCTCTGCGTACACTTTTGGACACTGGACACTTGTGGATTGTGTGAGGCCCACTGATATCTGAGCGCTATGTGACACGCTCGATGGCACAGCTGTGACAAAAGTGACTAGAGGATAAGGGAGATTGGATTGCTTTTAAAAAAGCAGTTTGCAGAGCAGTGGGTAAACAGCAATGCCAGCGTGTCAGGAAGCCTTAAAAGGCAGCCCAACAACCAATACCACTGATACACCACAATATAGCCTCCCCTTGCACTGCACACACAGTGACTTGTGTGTTGTGCAGGCCAAATCGCTAGCAGCAGAAGCAGTTTTTTTGTCTTCTTCCCTGCCTAACGCTCTCCCTACAGAATCAGCAGCAACCTCTCCCTATACTAAGATCGGCAGAAGTAAGATGGCGGTCGGCGTGCACGCCCTTTTATACCCCCTGTGACGCCCACCAAAGCAAGCCAATCACTTGCATGCCCTTCTGAAAGATGGTGGTGACCCGTGCCTAGGTCATCACGTTGCCCACAGTGTCCGTGGATCCTGATTGGCTGAAAAAGAGCGCAAAACAAACTTTTGAAACGCGACTTTGGCGCGTAAGTCGCCGACCTCGTGGCCGACCTCATTCTAGGGTCGGGTTTCGTTTCATGAAACCCGACTTTGCCAAAAGTCGGCGACTTTTGAATTTTTTCGACCCGTTTCGCTCAACTCTAGTTACAAGGTCACTAAACTTCAGGATAGCAAATTTCCAACGGATGAGAGATGATCTTGGTGGAATTAACTGGGACGATATCCTGAGACATAAAAATACACAAAGAAAATGGGAGACGTTTATTAGCATCCTGAATAGGACCTGTGCACAATATATACCGTATGGGAATAAACATGCGAGAAATAGGAAGAATCCACTATGGCTAAATAGAGCTGTAAGGGGCGCAATAAGGGACAAAAATAAAGCATTTAGCGAATTAAAGCAAATAGGTAGTGATGAAGTATTAACTAAATACAGAAGATTAAATAAATTCTGTAAAAAGCAAATCAAGACAGCAAAGATTGAGACAGAGAGACTCATTGCCAGAGAAAGTAAAAATAATCCCAAAATATTCTTTAACTACATAAATAGTAAGAAACTTAAAAATGATAGTGTTGGCCCCCTTAAAAATAGTCTGGGTGAAATGGTGGATGAGGATGAGGAAAAAGCCAATATGCTAAATGACTTTTTTTCAACAGTGTTTACACAAGAAAATCCCATGACGGATAACATGATCAGGGATAAAAATTCTCTGTTAAATGTCACCTGCTTAACCCAGCAGGAAGTACGGCGGCGTCTAAAAATCACTAAAATTGACAAATCCCCGGGCCCGGATGGGATACACCTCCGAGTACTGCAGGAATTAAGCACAGTCATAGATAGACCATTATTTTTAATCTTTAAAGATTCCATAATAACAGGGTCTGTACCACAGGACTGGCGTATAGCAAATGTGGTGCCAATATTCAAAAAGGGGACAAAAACTGAACTTGGAAATTATAGGCCAGTAAGTTTAACCTCAACTGTGGGTAAAATCCTGGAGGGTTTTCTAAAAGATACTATACTGGAGTATCTGGAGAAGAATAACCTCATGACCCAATATCAACATGGGTTTACAAGGGACAGTTCCTGTCAGACTAATCTGATAAGCTTTTATGAAGAGGTAAGTTCCGGACTGGACCAAGGGAATGCAGTGGATGTGGTGTACATGGACTTTTCAAAAGCTTTTGATACGGTGCCACACAAAAGGTTGATACATAAAATGAGAACAATGGGGATAGGGGAAAATATGTGTAGGTGGTTTAAGAGCTGGCTCAGGGATAGGAAACAAAGGGTGGTTATTAATGGAGCACACTCAGACTGGGTCACGGTTAGCAGTGGGGTACCACAGGGGTCAGTTTTGGGCCCGCTTCTTTTTAACACATTTATTAATGACCTTGTAGGGGGCATAGAGAGTAGAATTTCAATATTTGCATATGACACTAAACTCTGCAGGGTAATCAATACAGAGGAGGACAATTTTATATTACAGGAGGATTTATGTAAACTAGAAGCTTGGGCTGATAAATGGCAAATGAGCTTTAATGGGGATAAATGTAAGGTCATGCACTTGGGTAGAACGAGCAAGATGTATAATTATGTGCTTAATTGTAAAACTCTGGGCAAAACAATCACTGAAAAAGACCTGGGTGTATGGGTGGACGACAAACTCACATTTAGCGGCCAGTGTCAGGCAGCTGCTGCAAAGGCAAATAAAATAATGGGATGCATTAAAAGAGGCATAGATGCTCATGAGGAGAACATAATTTTACCTCTATATAAGTCACTAGTGCGACCACACTTAGAATACTGTGTACAGTTCTGGTCTCCGGTATATAAGAAAGACATAGCTGAACTGGAGCGGGTGCAGAGAAGAGCGACCAAGGTTATTAGGGAACTAGGGGGTCTGCAATACCAAGACAGGTTATTACATTTGGGGTTATTTAGTTTGGAGAATCGAAGGCTTAGGGGTGATCTTATTACAATGTATAAATATATGCGGGGACAAACCAAGAGCTTTCTAATGATATTTTTACTCTTAGACCTGTGACGGGGACAAGGGGGTATCCTCTACGTCTGGAGGAAAGAAGGTTTAAGCATACTCACAGACGCGGATTCTTTACTGTAAGAGCAGTGAGACTATGGAACTCTCTGCCATATGATGTTGTAATGAGTGATTCCCTACTAAAATTTAAGAATGGACTGGATGCCTTTCTTGAAAAGTATAATATTACAGGGTATATACACTAGTTTCCTTAATATTGCGTTGATCCAGGGAGCAAGTCTGATTGCCGTATGTGGAGTCAGGAAGGAATTTTTTTCCCCAATGTGAAGCTTACTTGTTGCCACATGGGTTTTTTTTGCCTTCCTCTGGATCAACATGTTAGGGCAAGTTAGGATAGGATATGGGTTGAACTAGATGGACTTAAAGTCTCCCTTCAACCTTAATAACTATGTTACTATGTTACTATGTTACATGCATGCAACATGCATACTACATATATACTATATATACTACATGTAACATACATACTACATACATGCTACATTCATGCTACATACATACAACATATATACTACATGCATGCAACATGCATACTACATATATACTATATATACTACATGTAACATACATACTACATACATGCACTACATGCATGCAACATACATACTACATACCACATGCATGCAACATGCATACTACATATATACTGCATATATACTACATGCATGCAACATACATACAGTGGGGAAAAAAAGTATTTAGTCAGTCAGCAATAGTGCAAGTTCCACCACTTAAAAAGATGAGAGGCGTCTGTAATTTACATCATAGGTAGACCTCAACTATGGGAGACAAACTGAGAAAAAAAAATCCAGAAAATCACATTGTCTGTTTTTTTTTCATTTTATTTGCATATTATGGTGGAAAATAAGCATTTGGTCAGAAACAAAATTTCATCTCAATACTTTGTGATATATCCTTTGTTGGCAATGACAGAGGTCAAACGTTTTCTGTAAGTCTTCACAAGGTTGCCACACACTGTTGTTGGTATGTTGGCTCATTCCTCCATGCAGATCTCCTCTAGAGCAGTGATGTTTTTGGCTTTTCGCTTGGCAACACGGACTTTCAACTCCCTCCAAAGGTTTTCTATAGGGTTGAGATCTGGAGACTGGCTAGGCCACTCCAGGACCTTGAAATGCTTCTTACGAAGCCACTCCTTCGTTGCCCTGGCAGTGTGCTTTGGATCATTGTCATGTTGAAAGACCCAGCCACGTTTCATCTTCAATGCCCTTGCTGATGGAAGGAGGTTTGCATGCAAAATCTCACGATACATGGCCCCATTCATTCTTTCATGTACCCGGATCAGTCGTCCTGGCCCCTTTGCAGAGAAACAGCCCCAAAGCATGATGTTTCCACCACCATGCTTTACAGTAGGTATGGTGTTTGATGGATGCAACTCAGTATTCTTTTTCCTCCAAACACGACAAGTTGTGTTTCTACCAAACAGTTCCAGTTTGGTTTCATCAGACCATAGGACATTCTCCCAAAACTCCTCTGGATCATCCAAATGCTCTCTAGCAAACTTCAGACGGGCCCGGACATGTACAGGCTTAAGCAGTGGGACACGTCTGGCACTGCAGGATCTGAGTCCATGGTGGCGTAGTGTGTTACTTATGGTAGGCCTTGTTACATTGGTCCCAGCTCTCTGCAGTTCATTCACTAGGTCCCCCCGCGTGGTTCTGGGATTTTTGCTCACCGTTCTTGTGATCATTCTGACCCCACGGGGTGGGATTTTGCGTGGAGCACCAGATCGAGGGAGATTATCAGTGGTCTTGTATGTCTTCCATTTTCTAATTATTGCTCCCACAGTTGATTTCTTCACTCCAAGCTGGTTGTCTATTGCAGATTCAGTCTTCCCAGCCTGGTGCAGGGCTACAATTTTGTTTCTGGTGTCCTTTGACAGCTCTTTGGTCTTCACCATAGTGGAGTTTGGAGTCAGACTGTTTGAGGGTGTGCACAGGTGTCTTTTTATACTGATAACAAGTTTAAACAGGTGCCATTACTACAGGTAATGAGTGGAGGAAAGAGGAGACTCTTAAAGAAGAAGTTACAGGTCTGTGAGAGCCAGAAATCTTGATTGCTTGTTTCTGACCAAATACTTATTTTCCACCATAATATGCAAATAAAATGAAAAAAAAACAGAAAATGTGATTTTCTGGATTTTTTTTTCTCAGTTTGTCTCCCATAGTTGAGGTCTACCTATGATGTAAATTACAGACGCCTCTCATCTTTTTAAGTGGTGGAACTTGCACTATTGCTGACTGACTAAATACTTTTTTTCCCCACTGTATATACTACATACAATACATACATATAGACATACAGTACATATAACATAGAGTACATACTTACCGTCACTTGTCACTTTGATCCCCGAAGCCATTGTCGTCTAAGGAATAAATATCAAAATAAAAATACACCAATATACTTACCCCGATCCGCAGAAGTCCACGAGGGTCCCACGTCCATCTTGCGTGGAGAACAGCAGCATCAGCTGATGCTACCGTTCTCTACCAGCTCCAGGAATACAATGACGGAAGGTAGGTATCCTTCCGCACTGTATTCCTCCACCACTGTAAAAAAAAAAGTCCCTAGTCTCACTTTATGCCATTGCTGCGTGGGAATTTCCCACGCAGCAATGGCATAAAGTGAGACTAGGAGACTAGGGACTTTTTGTTTTTAAAGTGGTGGAGGAATACAGTGCAGAAGGATACCTACCTTCCGTCATTGTATTCCTGGAGCTGGTAGAGAACGGTAGCATCAGCTGATGCTGCTGTTCTCCACGCAAGATGGACGTGGGACCCTCGTGGACTTCTGCGGATCGGGGTAAGTATATTGGTTTTTTTTATTTTGATATTTATCCCTCAGGTGACAATGGCTTCAGGGATCAAAGTGACAAGTGACGGTGAGTATGTACTCTATGTTATATGTACTGTATGTCTATATGTATGTATTGTATGTAGTATATATGTATGTTGCATGCATGTAGTATATATGTAGTATGTATGTTACATGTAGTATATATAGTATATATGTAGTATGCATGTTGCATGCATGTAGTATATATGTTGTATGTATGTTGCATGCATGTAGTATATATGTATTATGTATGTAGTATGTATGTAGCATGTATGTAGTATGCATGTTGCATGTAGTATATATGTAGTATGTATGTTACATGTAGTATATATAGTATATATGTAGTATGCATGTTGCATGTATGTAGTATATATGTTGTATGTATGTTGCATGCATGTAGTATATATGTATTATATATGTAGTATGTATGTAGCATGTATGTAGCATGCATGTAGTATGTAGCATGTATGTAGTATGTATGTTACATGCAGTATATATGTAGTATGTATGTTACATGTAGTATATATGTAGTATGTATGTTGCATGCATGTAGTATATATGTAATATGTATGTAGCATGTATGTAGTATGTAGCATGTATGTAGCAGGCATGTAGTATGTAGCATGTATGTAGTATGTATGTTACATGTAGTATATATGTAGTATGCATGTTGTATGTATGTAGCATGTATGTAGCATGTAAATTTTTTTTTTAAATACACCAATATACTTACCCCGATCCGCAGAAGTCCACGAGGGTCCCACGCAGCAATGGCATAAAGTGAGACTAGGGACTTTTTTTTTACAGTGGTGGAGGAATACAGTGCGGAAGGATACCTACCTTCCGTCATTGTATTCCTGGAGCTGGTAGAGAACGGTAGCATCAGCTGATGCTGCTGTTCTCCACGCAAGATGGACGTGGGACCCTCGTGGACTTCTGCGGATCGGGGTAAGTATATTGGTGTATTTTTATTTTGATATTTATTCCTTAGACGACAATGGCTTCGGGGATCAAAGTGACAAGTGACGGTAAGTATGTACTCTATGTTATATGTACTGTATGTCTATATGTATGTATTGTATGTAGTATATACAGTGGGGAAAAAAAGTATTTAGTCAGTCAGCAATAGTGCATCATAGGTAGACCTCAACATCATAGGTAGACCTCAACTATGGGAGACAAACTGAGAAAAAAAAAATCCAGAAAATCACATTTTCTGTTTTTTTTTTCATTTTATTTGCATATTATGGTGGAAAATAAGTATTTGGTCAGAAACAAGCAATCAAGATTTCTGGCTCTCACAGACCTGTAACTTCTTCTTTAAGAGTCTCCTCTTTCCTCCACTCATTACCTGTAGTAATGGCACCTGTTTAAACTTGTTATCAGTATAAAAAGACACCTGTGCACACCCTCAAACAGTCTGACTCCAAACTCCACTATGGTGAAGACCAAAGAGCTGTCAAAGGACACCAGAAACAAAATTGTAGCCCTGCACCAAGCTGGGAAGACTGAATCTGCAATAGACAACCAGCTTGGAGTGAAGAAATCAACTGTGGGAGCAATAATTAGAAAATGGAAGACATACAAGACCACTGATAATCTCCCTCGATCTGGTGCTCCACGCAAAATCCCACCCCGTGGGGTCAGAATGATCACAAGAACGGTGAGCAAAAATCCCAGAACCACGCGGGGGGACCTAGTGAATGAACTGCAGAGAGCTGGGACCAATGTAACAAGGCCTACCATAAGTAATACACTACGCCACCATGGACTCAGATCCTGCAGTGCCAGACGTGTCCCACTGCTTAAGCCTGTACATGTCCGGGCCCGTCTGAAGTTTGCTAGAGAGCATTTGGATGATCCAGAGGAGTTTTGGGAGAATGTCCTATGGTCTGATGAAACCAAACTGGAACTGTTTGGTAGAAACACAACTTGTCGTGTTTGGAGGAAAAAGAATACTGAGTTGCATCCATCAAACACCATACCTACTGTAAAGCATGGTGGTGGAAACATCATGCTTTGGGGCTGTTTCTCTACAAAGGGGCCAGGACGACTGATCCGGGTACATGAAAGAATGAATGGGGCCATGTATCGTGAGATTTTGCGTGCAAACCTCCTTCCATCAGCAAGGGCATTGAAGATGAAACGTGGCTGGGTCTTTCAACATGACAATGATCCAAAGCACACCACCAGGGCAACGAAGGAGTGGCTTCGTAAGAAGCATTTCAAGGTCCTGGAGTGGCCTAGCCAGTCTCCAGATCTCAACCCTATAGAAAACCTTTGGAGGGAGTTGAAAGTCCGTGTTGCCAAGCGAAAAGCCAAAAACATCACTGCTCTAGAGGAGATCTGCATGGAGGAATGAGCCAACATACCAACAACAGTGTGTGGCAACCTTGTGAAGACTTACAGAAAACGTTTGACCTCTGTCATTGCCAACAAAGGATATATCACAAAGTATTGAGATGAAATTTTGTTTCTGACCAAATACTTATTTTCCACCATAATATGCAAATAAAATGAAAAAAAAACAGACAATGTGATTTTCTGGATTTTTTTTTCTCAGTTTGTCTCCCATAGTTGAGGTCTACCTATGATGTAAATTACAGACGCCTCTCATCTTTTTAAGTGGTGGAACTTGCACTATTGCTGACTGACTAAATACTTTTTTTCCCCACTGTATGTATGTTGCATGCATGTAGTATATATGCAGTATATATGTAGTATGCATGTTGCATGCATGTGGTATGTAGTATGTATGTTGCATGCATGTAGTGCATGTATGTAGTATGTATGTTACATGTAGTATATATAGTATATACCGTATATACTCGAGTATAAGCCGACCCGAGTATAAGCCGACCCCCCTAATTTTGCCACAAAAAACTGGGAAAACTTATTGACTCGAGTATAAGCCTAGGGTGGGAAATGCTCCATAGATTATTCCCCCATAAGAAGCTCCATAGATTATTCCCCCATATACTGCCCCCATAAGAAGCTCCATAGATTGTTCCCCCATATGCTGCCCCCATTAGAAGCTCCATATTGTTCCCCTATATACTGCCCCCATTAGAAGCTCCATATTGTTCCCCCATATACTGCCCCCATTAGAAGCTACATATTGTTCCCCCATATACTGCCCCCATTAGAAGCTCCATATTGTTCCCCCATATGCTGCCCCCATTAGAAGCTCCATATTGTTCCCCCATATGCTGCCCCCATTAGAAGCTCCATATTGTTCCCCCATATACTGCCCCCATTAGAAGCTCCATATTGTTCCCCCATATGCTGCCCCCATTAGAAGCTCCATATTGTACCCCCATATACTGCCCCCATTAGAAGCTCCATACTGTTCCCCCATATACTGCCCCCATTAGAAGCTCCTTAAGATTATTCCCCCATATGCTGCCACTGCTGCAGCATGTAAAAATAAAAAAAATGACATACTCACCTCTCCGTCGCTGGGTGTCAGATTCTCACCTGTCCTGCGTCCATGGCTGCTCACCGCTATCTGCCACGTCATCAGTCAGTGACGTCCAGACTGCAGGGGGCGCGGTGCGCACTAATCACGTCACCGCGCCCTCTGCTGTCTCAAGTCACTGACCGATGACAGACAGCAGCAAGCAGCGATGGACACAGGACAGGTGAGTATCGCTATACTTACCCGTCCTGACGCTGTGTCTTGAGCCCCCAGCTTCTCCGCGCTCTCTCTTCCTGCCTTCAGCGGTCAAGTGGTGCCGCTCATTAATATGCGCATATTCATGAGTTTTAATGAGCGGCACCACGTGACCGCTGAAGGCAGGAAGAGAGAGCACGGGGAGAAGCTGGGGGCTCAAGACACAGCGTCAGGACGGGTAAGTATGACCTGACACCCCCGCCCCCCTCCCCCTCTGACCCCCCGGTGTATATGACTCGAATATAAGCCGAGAGGGGGACTTTGAGCCCAAAAAAACGGGCTGAAAATCTCGGTTTATATTCGAGTATATACGGTATGTAGTATGCATGTTGCATGCATGTAGTATATATGTTGTATGTATGTAGCATGAATGTAGCATGTATGTAGTATGTATGTTACATGTAGTGTATATAGTATATATGTAGTATGCATGTTGCATGCATGTAACATAGTAACATAGTAACATAGTTATTAAGGTTGAAGGGAGACTTTAAGTCCATCTAGTTCAACCCATATCCTATCCTAACTTGCCCTAACATGTTGATCCAGAGGAAGGCAAAAAAAAACCCATGTGGCAACAAGTAAGCTTCACATTGGGGAAAAAAATTCCTTCCTGACTCCACATACGGCAATCAGACTTGCTCCCTGGATCAACGCAATATTAAGGAAACTAGTGTATATACCCTGTAATATTATACTTTTCAAGAAAGGCATCCAGTCCATTCTTAAATTTTAGTAGGGAATCACTCATTACATCATATGGCAGAGAGTTCCATAGTCTCACTGCTCTTACAGTAAAGAATCCGTGTCTGTGAGTATGCTTAAACCTTCTTTCCTCCAGACGTAGAGGATGCCCCCTTGTCCCCGTCACAGGTCTAAGAGTAAAAAGATCATTAGAAAGCTCTTGGTTTGTCCCCGCATATATTTATACATTGTAATAAGATCACCCCTAAGCCTTCGATTCTCCAAACTAAATAACCCCAAATGTAATAACCTGTCTTGGTATTGCAGACCCCCTAGTTCCCTAATAACCTTGGTCGCTCTTCTCTGCACCCGCTCCAGTTCAGCTATGTCTTTCTTATATACCGGAGACCAGAACTGTACACAGTATTCTAAGTGTGGTCGCACTAGTGACTTATATAGAGGTAAAATTATGTTCTCCTCATGAGCATCTATGCCTCTTTTAATGCATCCCATTATTTTATTTGCCTTTGCAGCAGCTGCCTGACACTGGCCGCTAAATGTGAGTTTGTCGTCCACCCATACACCCAGGTCTTTTTCAGTGATTGTTTTGCCCAGAGTTTTACAATTAAGCACATAATTATACATCTTGCTCGTTCTACCCAAGTGCATGACCTTACATTTATCCCCATTAAAGCTCATTTGCCATTTATCAGCCCAAGCTTCTAGTTTACATAAATCCTCCTGTAATATAAAATTGTCCTCCTCTGTATTGATTACCCTGCAGAGTTTAGTGTCATCTGCAAATATTGAAATTCTACTCTCTATGCCCCCTACAAGGTCATTAATAAATATGTTAAAAAGAAGCGGGCCCAAAACTGACCCCTGTGGTACCCCACTGCTAACCCAGTCTGAGTGTGCTCCATTAATAACCACCCTTTGTTTCCTATCCCTGAGCCAGCTCTTAAACCACCTACACATATTTTCCCCTATCCCCATTGTTCTCATTTTATGTATCAACCTTTTGTGTGGCACCGTATCAAAAGCTTTTGAAAAGTCCATGTACACCACATCCACTGCATTCCCTTGGTCCAGTCCGGAACTTACCTCTTCATAAAAGCTTATCAGATTAGTCTGACAGGAACTGTCCCTTGTAAACCCATGTTGATATTGGGTCATGAGGTTATTCTTCTCCAGATACTCCAGTATAGTATCTTTTAGAAAACCCTCCATGATTTTACCCACAGTTGAGGTTAAACTTACTGGCCTATAATTTCCAAGTTCAGTTTTTGTCCCCTTTTTGAATATTGGCACCACATTTGCTATACGCCAGTCCTGTGGTACAGACCCTGTTATTATGGAATCTTTAAAGATTAAAAATAATGGTCTATGACTGTGCTTAATTCCTGCAGTACTCGGAGGTGTATCCCATCCGGGCCCGGGGATTTGTCAATTTTAGTGATTTTTAGACGCCGCCGTACTTCCTGCTGGGTTAAGCAGGTGACATTTAACAGAGAATTTTTATCCCTGATCATGTTATCCGTCATGGGATTTTCTTGTGTAAACACTGTTGAAAAAAAGTCATTTAGCATATTGGCTTTTTCCTCATCCTCATCCACCATTTCACCCAGACTATTTTTAAGGGGGCCAACACTATCATTTTTAAGTTTCTTACTATTTATGTAGTTAAAGAATATTTTGGGATTATTTTTACTTTCTCTGGCAATGAGTCTCTCTGTCTCAATCTTTGCTGTCTTGATTTGCTTTTTACAGAATTTATTTAATCTTCTGTATTTAGTTAATACTTCATCACTACCTATTTGCTTTAATTCGCTAAATGCTTTATTTTTGTCCCTTATTGCGCCCCTTACAGCTCTATTTAGCCATAGTGGTTTCTTCCTATTTCTCGCATGTTTATTCCCATACGGTATATATTGTGCACAGGTCCTATTCAGGATGCTAATAAACGTCTCCCATTTTCTTTGTGTATTTTTATGTCTCAGGATATCGTCCCAGTTAATTCCACCAAGATCATCTCTCATCCGTTGGAAATTTGCTATCCTGAAGTTTAGTGACCTTGTAACTAGAGTTGAGCGAAACGGGTCGAAAAAATTCAAAAGTCGCCGACTTTTGGCAAAGTCGGGTTTCATGAAACGAAACCCGACCCTAGGATGAGGTCGGCCACGAGGTCGGCGACTTACGCGCCAAAGTCGCGTTTCAAAAGTTTGTTTTGCGCTCTTTTTCAGCCAATCAGGATCCACGGACACTGTGGGCAACGTGATGACCTAGGCACGGGTCACCACCATCTTTCAGAAGGGCATGCAAGTGATTGGCTTGCTTTGGTGGGCGTCACAGGGGGTATAAAAGGGCGTGCACGCCGACCGCCATCTTACTTCTGCCGATCTTAGTATAGGGAGAGGTTGCTGCTGATTCTGTAGGGAGAGCGTTAGGCAGGGAAGAAGACAAAAAAACTGCTTCTGCTGCTAGCGATTTGGCCTGCACAACACACAAGTCACTGTGTGTGCAGTGCAAGGGGAGGCTATATTGTGGTGTATCAGTGGTATTGGTTGTTGGGCTGCCTTTTAAGGCTTCCTGACACGCTGGCATTGCTGTTTACCCACTGCTCTGCAAACTGCTTTTTTAAAAGCAATCCAATCTCCCTTATCCTCTAGTCACTTTTGTCACAGCTGTGCCATCGAGCGTGTCACATAGCGCTCAGATATCAGTGGGCCTCACACAATCCACAAGTGTCCAGTGTCCAAAAGTGTACGCAGAGATTCAAAATCTCCATTATCCTCTCGTCACTTTGGTCACAGGCAGCTGTGCCATCGAGCGTGTCACATAGCGCTCAGATATCAGTGGGCCTCACACAATCCACAAGTGTCCAGTGTCCAAAAGTGTACGCAGAGATTCAAAATCTCCATTATCCTCTCGTCACTTTGGTCACAGGCAGCTGTGCCATCGAGCGTGTCACATAGCGCTCAGATATCAGTGGGCCTCACACAATCTACAAGTGTCCAGTGTCCAAAAGTGTACGCAGAGATTCAAAATCTCCATTATCCTCTCGTCACTTTGGTCACAGGCAGCTGTGCCATCGAGCGTGTCACATAGCGCTCAGATATCAGTGGGCCTCACACAATCCACAAGTGTCCAGTGTCCAAAAGTGTACGCAGAGATTCAAAATCTCCATTATCCTCTCGTCACTTTGGTCACAGGCAGCTGTGCCATCGAGCGTGTCACATAGCGCTCAGATATCAGTGGGCCTCACACAATCTACAAGTGTCCAGTGTCCAAAAGTGTACGCAGAGATTCAAAATCTCCATTATCCTCTCGTCACTTTGGTCACAGGCAGCTGTGCCATCGAGCGTGTCACATAGCGCTCAGATATCAGTGGGCCTCACACAATCCACAAGTGTCCAGTGTCCAAAAGTGTACGCAGAGATTCAAAATCTCCATTATCCTCTCGTCACTTTGGTCACAGGCAGCTGTGCCATCGAGCGTGTCACATAGCGCTCAGATATCAGTGGGCCTCACACAATCCACAAGTGTCCAGTGTCCAAAAGTGTACGCAGAGATTCAAAATCTCCATTATCCTCTCGTCACCTTGGTCACAGGCAGCTGTGCCATCGAGCGTGTCACATAGCGCTCAGATATCAGTGGGCCTCACACAATCTACAAGTGTCCAGTGTCCAAAAGTGTACGCAGAGATTCAAAATCTCCATTATCCTCTCGTCACTTTGGTCACAGGCAGCTGTGCCATCGAGCGTGTCACATAGCGCTCAGATATCAGTGGGCCTCACACAATCCACAAGTGTCCAGTGTCCAAAAGTGTACGCAGAGATTCAAAATCTCCATTATCCTCTCGTCACTTTGGTCACAGGCAGCTGTGCCATCGAGCATGTCACATAGCGCTCAGATATCAGTGGGCCTCACACAATCCACAAGTGTCCAGTGTCCAAAAGTGTACGCAGAGATTCAAAATCTCCATTATCCTCTCGTCACTTTGGTCACAGGCAGCTGTGCCATCGAGCGTGTCACATAGCGCTCAGATATCAGTGGGCCTCACACAATCCAAAAGTGTCCACTGTCCACAAGTGTGTGCAGAAATTCTAAATCTCCCCTGTCCTAGAGACACCTTGTACCTTGTTTTACATTACTATATAGTTTGTTGGATTTTGTCTACATTTCTACCAAAAATGAGGAAGGCTGGTGGAAGAGGCCGTGGAATTGGGTGGGGGTTGGCAGCTGGTAATGATGGTGTTGGATCTGATGGTAGTGGCAAGAGCAAAATAGGACCGAATGCAGGAGGTGCTGACCCTGCGTCATCGTCTGGCTACATAAGGCCTCGAACGCTTAGTTTTCTAGGAGTTGGCAAACCGCTTTTAAAGGCAGAGCATCAGGAAAAAGTTTTGTCTTACATTGCTGACTCAGCCTCCAGCTCTATCGCCTCCTCTTCTTCAGTTGTAAAAAGTAAAAGCACTGAGTCGTCATTGGAGGCTCATGTTCATGAACCACACCTTTCCTTGTGTCCTTCACCCCAACCAAGATTGAAGGATGACGCAGGCCATACTACTGATTACTCCATGGAGCTGTTTTCACATACCATGCCTGGATTATCAGGTCAAATGGTGAATTACCCAGGCCAAGATGAATCTGACATGGAGTGCACTGATGCACAGCCGCTGATGGATGATTCTGCTGGTACATTCACTCAGAGCACTACATTGTCCTCGCAGTGTACAGAGCCAGATTTTGACCCTGATGAGACTCAGGTGCCCCTTCCCGCACACTATACCACCATACATGGTGACACAGAGAAAGGTGCACATGACATAGAAGAGGAGGTGATGGATGACCCAGTTGTTGACCCAGATTGGCATCCATTGGGGGAAGAGGGTGCTGCTTCCAATAGCTCAGATGAGGAGCATCCACAGCAGACATCGACATCGCAACAGCTGTTATCTGGCAGGCCCGGAGCACTCCAAAGACAGGTTCCAAACATCAAAAGAGTTGCTGGACAGCTTGTCCAGAGGGTCAAAAGATCACAGCGTGCTAGGCCGCAAAATGTCTGCCAAAGTAGGAAGAGTGCAGTGTGGCACTTTTTTGAACAAAATCCTCATGATCAGGCCAAGGTTATCTGTAAGAAGTGCGCAAAGACCTTTAGCCGAGGGAAAAATCTGAAAAATTTGAATACCAGTTGCATGCTTAGACATTTAACCAGCATGCACTTGCAAGCGTGGACACAACACCAAACCTCAAGTGCCACATGTGCAACTGATCACAACGAAGGTAGTCAGCAACGCTACATTGTTTCCCCCACTGTAAGCCCACCGGTTAGCACAGCAGCAAATGTTGAGGTGTCGTTGCAAGGCCACAGCAGTCAGGGAATCCCACTGTTATTATTACGTGCCCCGATGCTCACCTGGGGTCCCCCTCCTCCCGGTGCATCCCTCCTTCATCCTCGCGCCGTGCCCTGTCTGGCTTTTCAGGGTCACGGCGCGTCAGAGGCACGCACATGCGCACTCGCTCATTTCTGACCGCGGGGCATCCTGGGAGCACGTGACCTGGTGGCTCCTCCCCAACATGGCGGCGCCCACCGGGTATTTCTGTCTGGCGTCTTGAATGGTAAGACGCCTGTTTGTCTTTCTCTGTGGCGCTTAGCGTTCCTGCGCAGCGTCGCCCCGACTCTCAGGTCCCCCCTCTCTCCTAGTCTGCGCTCTGCTCTCCGCTCCATAGCCCCATCTGGACCCCCGCTCAGCTCCCTCTGCTGCCTCTGTGCCTGACCCTCGCCGGGTCCTTCCCTGCTGCTGTCATCGGTAGCCCCTTAGCTAGGGTTCCGTCTGTACCCCTAGGTCAGTTCCCCCTAACCTTCCTTCCTTCTTTCTTCCAGCGTTCCTGCCCTGGCTCCATCCTGATCGGTCCTGGTTCCCTACGTTCTGTTTCCTCCTGCTCCGGGTCTACTCTAGTCAGTATCCTTTGGCCTTTCCCTCTGTACACTCCCTGGGTCGTCCCTTTGGTTCCGGATTTCGTGGTCTCACCCCCCTTGGGCCTGCCCCTAACACTCCCTGTATAGGGGGTGGTCATCACCTGGGCCGCTCGCCCTCGGCGGCTCTGGAGCCACGACCCAGAGGGTCCACTCTCTGGTTCCTACTTAGAACCGTAACAGAACAAACAGGCCATGGACCCCGCTGGAGCCGCTGCGGCTCAAAAGGAGTTGCTGTTTTTGCGGGAGAATCAAACTCGTATCATGGCTTTCATGAAATCCATGGATTCTCGTCTTTCCGGGCTCCAGTCCTCTGACCCTGGGAATGCCTCCCAACTGGCTGGACTGCAGCAGGAACTGGCCCAGCAAAGAGATACCCAGACCCATATACTCAGTTATATGGCCTCCATAGATGACCGCCTACTCTCCTTACAGTCGGCTGCTGCAGCCCCGTTCCAGCCCAGGCGCCTCACCCGCCACCCCGTTTAGCTAAGCCGCCCCGCTATAACGGGGATCCCAAGCTGTGCCGAGGTTTCCTGAATCAATGCCGCCTCCATTTCGAGCTCCTGCCCCTGCAATATCCCACTGAGCGGGCTAAGGTGGCTTTTGTTGTCTCCCATCTTGAGGGAGACGCTTTAGCGTGGGTTAACCCCCTCTGGGAACGTGATGATCCGGTAGTCTCCCAGCTAAGTACTTTCTTCGAGACGTTTCGTCGAGTGTTCGACGAGCCGGGTCGCCTGGCCTCTACTACGGAATCTTTATTTAACCTCCACCAAGGGTCCCAAACCGTGGGTCAGTATGCCATCCGATTCCGAACCTTGTCTTCTGATTTGGGATGGAATAACGAGGCCTTGGTAGGGGCCTTTTGGCGAGGCCTCGCGGGTCGAATTAAGGATGAGTTAGCTGGGCGGGATACTCCCACTGCTTTAGAAGATCTCATTTCACTAGCCACACGTATCGACCTTAGGTTCCAGGAACGTGCTCGCGAGAGGAGACTTCCCCGTGCTTCCCCAACCATCCGCGGTCTACCCTGTCTCCGGCCCGGAATATCCGCTTCTGCTTCCATGCCTGAACCCATGCAAGTAGACCGGCTTAAGGTATCTGGACAACGCCGGGAGGAAAGACGCACTCACGGTCTCTGCTTCTACTGTGGTAGTGACTCCCATCTGGTCCGTACCTGCCCGGAACGTCCGGAAAACTCCTCCGCCTAGGTCAGGTAAGAGAGGCCTCCCTAGGTGTGTATGATACCTCTCTACCCCTCACTCTGTCTGTCTTGTTGCACGTTGGTGGAAAACATTTTTCTCTGGCAGCCTATGTGGATTCCGGCGCAGCGGGAAATTTTATTAGGCTCAAAGAGGTTCTTAAATTTTCGGTCCCGGTCAAGACCTTAGAAACTCCACGGATCCTTGCTTCCGTGGACGGTAAACCTCTCCAAGAGACCATTACCTTGGTCACCCATGAGGTAGAACTCCAGGTAGGGGCCCTACACAAGGAGAGGATTGCTTTTTATGTCCTAGCGAGCATCTCTCACCCTATCCTTTTAGGCCTTCCCTGGCTACGAGCCCACGGCCCTACCTTAGACTGGCATAAGGGTAATATCCTGCGCTGGGGGGAGTCCTGTAGGTCTGGGTGTCTGCTGCCGGTGCGTCCCGTGGGTGGTTCTCCTTCCCCCTCCTTAACCTCCGGGTTGCCCGTTGCTTACAGCTCTTTTTCGGATGTTTTTGACAAGAGGGAGTCCGAGAACCTTCCGCCTCACCGACCCTATGATTGCCCCATCGAGCTCGTCCCTGGAGCCACCCCTCCGCGGGGTAGGATTTATCCGCTCTCGCCGGCAGAGACGCAAGCCATGTCGGAATACGTTCAAGAGAACTTAGCCAAGGGTTTCATACGGAAGTCTTCCTCCCCTGCGGGCGCAGGCTTCTTTTTTGTCAAGAAGAAGGACGGGTCGCTCCGCCCGTGCATTGATTACAGAGGTCTGAACAGCATCACGATTAAGAACAAGTACCCGTTACCCCTCATCCCCGAACTCTTTGATCGCCTGAGAGGGGCGCACATATTTACCAAACTTGATCTTCGAGGAGCCTATAACTTGGTCCGAATTTGCGCTGGGGATGAGTGGAAGACCGCATTCAACACCCGTGACGGTCACTATGAATACCTGGTGATGCCGTTTGGCCTCTGTAACGCACCAGCGGTATTCCAGGAGCTCGTTAACGATATTTTTCGGGATCTCCTTTACTCCTGTGTCGTGGTTTATCTTGACGACATTCTTGTCTTCTCTCCAGATCTCTCCACCCATCGACGAGATGTACGGCAAGTGTTGCAGCGTCTAAGAGAGAACCACCTATTTGCCAAGTTGGAGAAATGCGCCTTCGAACAACCGTCTCTGCCGTTCCTTGGGTATATCGTTTCGAAGTCTGGGTTGAGGATGGATCCCGAGAAAGTGTCCACGATCCTGGCCTGGCCCCAGTCCCCTTGGTCTCAAAGCCATTCAACGCTTTCTCGGCTTTGCTAACTATTATAGGCAATTCGTTCCTCATTTTTCCACCATAACCAAGCCCATCTCTGCTCTCGTGCGCAAAGGAGCCAATCCCCGCCTCTGGCCTCCCGAGGCAGAAGACGCCTTTCAAACTCTGAAGAGAGAATTCGCTACAGCGCCCGTTCTCCACCGTCCTGATGCCGAGAGACCCTTCATTCTCGAGGTCGACGCATCCTCCGTGGGAGCGGGGGCGGTTCTCCTGCAAAGAACCTCCTCTGGCCGGACTGTCACCTGTGGGTTCTTTTCTAAAGCCTTTTCTCACCCCGAACGCAATTACTCCATTGGGGACAAGGAACTACTGGCAATCAAACTGGCTTTAGAGGAATGGCGTTACCTTCTCGAAGGAGCTGTCCATCCCTTTACGATATTTACCGACCACAAGAATTTGGCCTATGTTCAGTCTGCCCAAAGGCTCAATCCCCGGCAAGCCCGATGGTCCCTATTTTTTGGACGCTTTGATTTCGAGCTCCGCTTTCGTCCGGGTAATAAGAACATCATAGCTGATGCCCTATCAAGATCATTTCTCCCGACCGATAAAGAGGAGAGCCCCGCTCACATCATCGATCCAGCAAAAATCGTCACCCTAGCCCCTCTAAGTTTGGTCAACCCACCACCAGGCAAGACCTTGGTATTGGACCATGACAGAGTAAGGGTTCTGCACTGGGGACACTCTTCTAAGTTCGCCGGGCATGTCGGAGCCAAGAGGACTCTATCCCTCATCTCCCGCCATTATTGGTGGCCTTCACTCCGCCAGGACGTCCTGGAATTTACCGCTTCTTGCTCATCCTGCGCCTGGAATAAGATTCCACGACAGCTACCCTCTGGTCTCTTACATCCTTTGCCGGTTCCATCAGTTCCCTGGAGCCACATCGCCATGGATTTCGTCACGGATCTACCTCCATCTTCCGGCTGCTCTGTCATTTTGGTGGTGGTAGACCGTTTTTCCAAAATGGCTCATTTCATCCCGCTACCTGGTCTGCCTTCTGCGCCCGAGTTGGCGAAGATCTTCGTGCATCATGATTTCCGACTTCATGGTTTTCCCCAGCACATCGTGTCTGACCGTGGTGTTCAATTCACCTCTCGTTTCTGGAGAGCTCTCTCTAGCTCAATGGGGGTAGTCCTGGATTTCTCCTCCGCCTATCATCCACAATCCAATGGCCAAGTGGAGCGGATCAATCAGGTGTTAACCACTTATCTTCGACATTTTTCTAATGCACACCAAAGTAACTGGGTCTCACTGCTTCCCTGGGCGGAATTTGCTCACAACAATCACCCCAACGAGTCCTCTTCCAAATCTCCCTTTTTCGTAGGTTTTGGGCAGCATCCGGGCATTCCCCTTCCCGTGTCCCCCACCTCGGGCGTGCCGGCGGCGGACTCCTTGTCCTCAGAATTCTCTAAAATTTGGGAGGAAACTAAAAGGTCCCTTGAGAGAGCTAGCGATCGGATGAAAAGATACGCCGACAAGAGGCGCCTGGACACCCCTCCTTATCATCCAGGCGATAAGGTCTGGCTGTCCTCGCGCTTCCTCCGACTTAAAATCCCCTCTTATAAGTTAGGTCCACGTTACGTTGGCCCCTTTGAGGTTTTGGCTCGCATCAATGATGTAACCTATAAACTAAAATTGCCTGCCTCTCTGCGGATCCCCAACACTTTCCATGTCTCGCTTCTCAAACCCACAGTGTTTAATCGCTTTCAGCCAGCCTCGTCCCACGCTCCGCAACCTAGCTCCGCTGGGGACGTCTTTGATGTCAGGGACATCCTGGCAAAGAGGACCGTCCGAGGTAGAACCTTCTTTCTGGTAGATTGGGAAGGATTCGGTCCTGAGGAAAGGTCATGGGAGCCCCGGGAGAACATCAATGCTCCTCATATCATGAGAAGGTTTCTATCCCGCCTGAAGAAGGAGGGGAGTAAGAGAGGGGGTACTATTACGTGCCCCGATGCTCACCTGGGGTCCCCCTCCTCCCGGTGCATCCCTCCTTCATCCTCGCGCCGTGCCCTGTCTGGCTTTGCAGGGTCACGGCGCGTCAGAGGCACGCACATGCGCACTCGCTCGTTTCTGACCGCGGGGCATCCTGGGAGCACGTGACCCGGTGGCTCCTCCCCAACATGGCGGCGCCCACCGGG
The DNA here is from genome assembly GCF_039654945.1 of Dendrobates tinctorius. NCBI lineage: Eukaryota > Metazoa > Chordata > Amphibia > Anura > Dendrobatidae > Dendrobates > Dendrobates tinctorius. The sequence goes on from NW_027362096.1 coordinate 1,710,551, forward strand.
TATTTCTGTCTCGCGTCTTGAATGGTAAGACGCCTGTTTGTCTTTCTCTGTGGCGCTTAGCGTTCCTGCGCAGCGTCGCCCCGACTCTCAGGTCCCCCCTCTCTCCTAGTCTGCGCTCTGCTCTCCGCTCCATAGCCCCATCTGGACCCCCTCTCAGCTCCCTCTGCTGTCTCTGTGCCTGACCCTCGCCGGGTCCTTCCCTGCTGCTGTCATCGGTAGCCCCTTAGCTAGGGTTCCGTCTGTACCCCTAGGTCAGTTGCCCCTAACCTTCCTTCCTTCTTTCTTCCAGCGTTCCTGCCCTGGCTCCATCCTGATCGGTCCTGGTTCCCTACGTTCTGTTTCCTCCTGCTCCGGGTCTACTCTAGTCAGTATCCTTTGGCCTTTCCCTCTGTACACTCCCTGGGTCGTCCCTTTGGTTCCGGCTGTCGTGGTCTCACCCCCCTTGGGCCTGCCCCTAACACTCCCTGTATAGGGGGTGGTCATCACCTGGGCCGCTCGCCCTCGGGGGCTCTGGAGCCACGACCCAGAGGGTCCACTCTCTGGTTCCTACTTAGAACCGTAACAGTTATATCAACGAAAGACTGATTCTAGGGCATCAGAAAGAACACCAACTCCATCACCATCATCAACCCTCCCTCAGTCCGCCCTGTCCACCGCTACTTCCACCATATGCAGCTCTCAAGTCCAGCTCACCCTCCCAGACACTATGAGTAGGTCAAGAAAGTACTCAGTCTCTCATCCGCGTACACTGGGTTTGAACGCCCACATTGCCAAACTAATCTCGTTTGAGATGATGCCCTTTCGGTTGGTGGAAAGCACAGCTTTCCGCGAACTCATGGCCTATGCAGTACCACGCTATGACCTACCCAGTCGCCACTTCTTCTCTCGCAAAGCCATCCCAGCCCTCCACCATCATGTGAAAGACCGCATTGTCCATGCACTCAAGCAGTCAGTGAGCGGAAAGGTGCACCTCACAACTGATGCATGGTCCAGTCGGCATGGCCAGGGCCGTTACGTGTCCATCACTGCGCACTGGGTTAATGTGGTGGATGCAGGGTCCACAGGGGACAGCGGTGGTGGGACAGTGCTGCCTAGCCCACGGTATAGGAAACAGTTGGCTGCAGGCGTTCGACCCTCCTCCTCCTCCTCCTCCTCCTCCAGAAGCGAAAGCTCGTCCACAGAGCGCAGTTGTACGAGCACTCCATCTGCAGCTGCCACTGTTGCAAACGATGTGTCCCCCTATCGAGCAGCTAGTGGAAAGCGTCAGCAGGCTGTGTTGCAGATGATGTGTTTGGGCGACAGACACACCGCCGAGGTGCTGGCCGAGTACTTGAAGCGACAAACTGAGTCATGGCTGGGCAGTGTACATCTTGAGGCAGGCAAGGTAGTTAGTGATAACGGCCGTAATTTTGTGGCAGCCATAGCCCTTTCAAAACTCAGCCACATACCTTGCTTGGCTCACACCTTGAACCTGGTGGTGCAGTGCTTCCTCAAAAATTATCCGGAGTTAACAGCCCTGCTCCAGAAGGTGCGAAGACTGTGCGCGCACATCCGCCGGTCGCCTGTACACTCGGTTCGTATGCAGAAGCTGCAGCGATTGCTCCACCTTCCCAACCACCACCTCATTATCGACATTGCAACAAGGTGGAACTCCACCCTGCACATGGTGGAGCGGCTGTGCGAGCAGAGGCAGGCCATAATGCATTTGTGGGAGGATACACGGCCAGGCACTTTGAGAGCAGACATGGAGTTGACAGGCGTGCAGTGGTTGAAACTGAAAGACCTTTGTAAAGTCCTTCAGTGTTTTGAGGAATGCACACGGCTGGTAAGCGCAGACGACGCCATCCTAAGCATGAGCATCCCACTTATGCGTCTGCTCATGCAAACTTTGACGCACCTTAAGGAGCAGGCGTCTGCAGCCAATGTTGATGAGGAGGAAGAGGAGGAGGGAATCCTTGATGACATCCAGCCATTGTCTGCTCAGGGACCTCTCCTGGACGAGGTGGAGGAAGAAGAGGAGGAGGAGGATGATGGGGATGATTACTTAGGGGAGGAGGATGCATCTCGTGGGGCAAGTGAAAATGTTGGCGTGGCAAGGTCTGGTACAGGGTTTGTGCGTGACTGGAGGGATGTGGATTTGCCAGAAAGTGCTCCTCCACCCAGCATTCGCAGTGCATCATTGACACCGGGAACATTGGCCCACATGTCAGATTATGCCTTGCGGATCCTAAAAAGGGACCCCTGCATTGCCAAAATGATGAACGATGACGACTACTGGTTGGCCAGCATCCTGGATCCACGCTATAAAGGCAAATTACAAAACATCATGCCACAGGAGAACCTTGACCTAATATTGGCTAATAAACAAGCAACTCTGGTAAATCGGTTGCTTGAGGCATTCCCAGCACACAGCAGCGGTGATGGTTCTCACACGAGCCGTACGGGCCGGGGGCAGCTTGGCAGAGGTGTTCGTGGTGTCCCCCTCTTGTGGCCTTCCAACTTTGAAATTTACTGTTCAATTTTGAATTAATTCATATATGAATTAAATGGAAAAGCAACGATTTATCTGGCGAGTTATTTGAATGTTCGGCCTACATCCACCTGTCTGACAGACGGTATTCTAGTGGCTTGTAGCAGCAGCAGCAGCAGCAGCAGCAGCAGCTAGGTGCGATGCTTGCCTGCAGTAAATAGGATGTGTTCCATCCATGGAACACTGTGATAGGAATCATGCCATTCATAGAACACAATGCTTGGATGTGTTCTATTCCTGGAACAATGGGACCACGTGTCACAATGGGACCACGTGTCACAATGGGCAGCCCACATTCTGTAGCAGCTGCGCAGTAGTAGTCAGCTTCAGTCTGCTGAGGGAGCCTCAGCAGACAGGTGGGCGATGCTCGCCAGGGAGATGGAAAAAGAGCTTGCTCACTTCACTCCACGCATCATTTCAGTATCTGCAGTACCTCTGAGAATGGTGCATACTCTCTTAAGCGGTTTCCAAAGACAGATTGAATTGAAATCGGGATACACAAGTAGTGTTTTCAAAGCATGATTTGAATGCTTTTTTCAAATGTCGTTGCTCTGTAATTAGTTTTTCTTGGTCCAAGTTGCACATTTCCAATTCCTTAGCCTTGATTTAACTTGACCAACTCTTCTACTACTACTACTACTACTACTACTACTACTACTACTACTACTACTACTACTACTACTACTACTACTCTTATTCACCTCTATATGGGAGGCATTGCACTGTATTCAATCTGTCAGTAAAATAATGATCTATCTTGGCCTTTGCTGCTTGGTAGGTACAGGTGTGACAAGCTGCAGTAATGTGTTTGGCTTTGGATAGCTACATTTCTGCACACCCACCTGCTACAAGGCCTGCAGCCCCTTCCCCTCAGTACTTCCCCAGTCTTAATTCAAGCATTCAATTCCTACCACATCCATCATGCAATGATATGTCGTTTCATTTTTGAAACATTGTCCCCCTCTTATGGCCTTCCAACTTTGAAATTTACTGTTCAATTTTGAATTAATTCATATATGAATTAAATGGAAAAGCAACGATTTATCTGGCGAGTTATTTGAATGTTCGGCCTACGTCCACCTGTCTGACAGACGGTATTCTAGTGGCTTGTAGCAGCAGCAGCAGCAGCAGCTAGGTGCGCTGCTTGCCTGCAGTAAATAAGATGTGTTCCATCCATGGAACACTGTGATAGGAATCATGCCATTCATAGAACACAATGCTTGGATGTGTTCTATTCCTGTAACAATGGGACCACGTGTCACAATGGGCAGCCCACAGTCTGTAGCAGCTGCGCAGTACTAGTCAGCTTCAGTCTGCTGAGGGAGCCTCAGCAGACAGGTGGGCGATGCTCGCCAGGGAGATGGAAAAAGAGCTTGCTCAATTCACACCACGCATCATTTCAGTATCTGCAGTTCCTCTGAGAATGGTGCACTCACTCTCTTATGCGGTTTCCAAAAACAGATTGAATTGAAATCGGGATACACAAGTAGTGTTTTCAAAGCATGATTTGAATGCTTTTTTCAAATGTCGTTGCCCTGTAATTAGTTTTTCTTGGTCCAAGTTGCACATTTCCAATTCCTTTGCCTTGATTTAACTTGACCAACCCTTCTACTACTACTACTACTACTACTACTACTAATCTTATTCACCTCTATATGGGAGGCGTTGCACTGTATTCAATCTGTCAGTAAAATAACGATCTATCTTGGCCTTTGCTGCTTGGTAGGTATAGGTGTGACAAGCTGCAGTAATGTGTTTGGCTTTGGATAGCTACATTTCTGCACACCCACCTGCTACAAGGCCTGCAGCCCCTTCACCTCAGTACTTCCCCAGTCTTAATTCAAGCATTCAATTCCTACCACATCCCTCATGCAATGATATGTCGTTTCATTTTTGAAACATTGTCCCCCTCTTGTGGCCTTCCAACTTTGAAATTTACTGTTCAATTTTGAATTAATTCATATATGAATTAAATGGAAAAGCAACGATTTATCTGGCGAGTTATTTGAATGTTCGGCCTACGTCCACCTGTCTGACAGACAGTATTCTAGTGGCTTGTAGTTGCAGCAGCAGCAGCAGCTAGGTGCGCTGCTTGCCTGCAGTAAATAGGATGTGTTCCATCTATGGAACACTGTGATAGGAATCATGCCATTCATAGAACACAATGCTTGGAAGTGTTCTATTCCTGGAACAATGGGACCACGTGTCACAATGGGACCACGTGTCACAATGGGCAGCCCACATTCTGTAGCAGCTGCGCAGTAGTAGTCAGCTTCAGTCTGCTGAGGGAGCCTCAGCAGACAGGTGGGCGATGCTCGCCAGGGAGATGGAAAAAGAGCTTGCTCACTTCACTCCACGCATCATTTCAGTATCTGCAGTTCCTCTGAGAATGGTGCACTCACTCTTTTAAGCGGTTTTCAAAGACAGATTGAATTGAAATCGGGATACACAAGTAGTGTTTTCAAAGCATGATTTGAATGCTTTTTTCAAATGTCGTTGCTCTGTAATTAGTTTTTCTTGGTCCAAGTTGCACATTTCCAATTCCTTAGCCTTGATTTAACTTGACCAACTCTTCTACTACTACTACTACTACTCTTATTCACCTCTATATGGGAGGCATTGCACTGTATTCAATCTGTCAGTAAAATAACAATCTATCTTGGCCTTTGCTGCTTGGTAGGTACAGGTGTGACAAGCTGCAGTAATGTGTTTGCCTTTGGATAGCTACATTTCTGCACACCCACCTGCTACAAGGCCTGCAGCCCCTTCCCCTCAGTACTTCCCCAGTCTTAATTCAAGCATTCAATTCCTACCACATCCCTCATGCCATGATATGTCGTTTCATTTTTGAAACATTGTCCCCCTCTTGTGGCCTTCCAACTTTGAAATTTACTGTTCAATTTTGAATTAATTCATATATGAATTAAATGGAAAAGCAAAGATTTATCTGGCGAGTTATTTGAATGTTTGGCCTACGTCCACCTGTCTGACAGACGGTATTCTAGTGGCTTGTAGCAGTAGCAGCAGCAGCAGCAGCAGCTAGGTGCGCTGCTTGCCTGCAGTAAATAGGATGTGTTCCATCCATGGAACACTGTGATAGGAATCATGCCATTCATAGAACACAATGCTTGGAGGTGTTCTATTCCTGGAACAATGGGACCACGTGTCACAATGGGACCACGTGTCACAATGGGCAGCCCACAGTCTGTAGCAGCTGCGCAGTAGTAGTCAGCTTCAGTCTGCTGAGGGAGCCTCAGCAGACAGGTGGGCGATTCTCGCCAGGGAGATGGAAAAAGAGCTTGCTCACTTCACTCCACGCATCATTTCAGTATCTGCTGTTCCTCTGAGAATGGTGCACTCACTCTCTTAAGCAGTTTCCAAAGACAGATTGAATTGAAATCGGGATACACAAGTAGTGTTTTCAAAGCATGATTTGAATGCTTTTTTCAAATGTCGTTGCTCTGTAATAAGTTTTTCTTGGTCCAAGTTGCACATTTCCAATTCCTTAGCCTTGATTTAACTTGACCAACTCTTCTACTACTACTACTACTACTAGTCTTATTTACCTCTATATGGGAGGCATTGCACTGTATTCAATCTGTCAGTAAAATAACGATCTATCTTGGCCTTTGCTGCTTGGTAGGTACAGGTGTGACAAGCTGCAGTAATGTGTTTGTCTTTGGATAGCTACATTTCTGCACACCCACCTTCTACAAGGCCTGCAGCCCCTTCCCCTCAGTACTTCCCCAGTCTTAATTCAAGCATTCAATTCCTACCACATCCCTCATGCAATGATATGTCTTTTCATTTTTGAAACATTGTCCCCCTCTTGTGGTCTTCCAACTTTGAAATTTACTGTTCAATTTTGAATTAATTCATATATGAATTAAATGGAAAAGCAACGATTTATCTGGCGAGTTATTTGAATGTTCGGCCTACGTCCACCTGTCTGACAGACGGTATTCTAGTGGCTTGTAGCAGTAGCAGCAGCAGCAGCAGCTAGGTGCGCTGCTTGCCTGCAGTAAATAGGATGTGTTCCATCCATGGAACACTGTGATAGGAATCATGCCATTCAAAGAACACAATGCTTGGATGTGTTCTATTCCTGGAAGACTGGGACCACGTGTCACAATGGGACCACGTGTCACAATGGGCAGCCCACAGTATGTAGCAGCTGCGCAGTAGTAGTCAGCTTCAGTCTGCTGAGGGAGCCTCAGCAGACAGGTGGGCGATTCTCGCCAGGGAGATGGAAAAAGAGCTTTCTCACTTCACTCCACGCATCATTTCAGTATCTGCAGTTCCTCTGAGAATGGTGCACTCAATCTCTTAAAGGGAAGGTGCCGCAATTTTATATAATTTGCAAAAAAATAGTAAGTTACAAAACATGTTGTTTCAGCAAATGTTGTACTAACCAGGATTTATGGTTTGTTTGTAATAATGTTTTCATGTAGCCACTGGGCGCTGACATCTTGATTTGCAGATCTGTGGAGGACTCATACAGTCTGCAAATATGGCCGTCCCTGCACATAGGAAACTGCGGTCGGCTTCCGACCGCACATTGCAGCCTCAGTAGCAGAGAACTGGGCACGCCCCTGTGGGCTGCACCATTCACTGCTGTAGGTGTGGCTGGGCGCCATTTTACTGTAGCCCAGTGCTATCTGCTGAGCTCCACTTACCCTCTATCACAGGACCACTTGTGGCATAACGGGTCCTGTGTTGTGAGGAGAGGCTGAAGAAAAGGAGAAGGTGGTCAGCAGAGGAGAGAAGCGCTCACTGGAGCCGGAGGATGGAGAGTGGTGAGTGCGGGTGACTTTCATCTATGCTCCTCTGTACTGCTTACTCCATGCTCAGCCCTGTGCTTCCTGCTCCAGCGTCCTCCTGCTCTGTCTCCGCCTCCTCACTCACAGCCCCAGTGATCTCCGGTAATCTGACACCTTTGCTTTTATGGCTGTCTGAGGAGGACAGTGACTTATACAGCCCATAGTCTTGTGTATAATGGGGGGGGCTGGAAGTTTCACCAGTGTGGGCATATCTGTAATACTGTCTGCTGAGCCGTGTATCTAATCCTCTCCTGTGTGATACTGCCTGCTGAGCCATGCAGAAAATTTAAAACATTCATTATTCAATAGGGCCCAAAATATCAAAAACCAGCGGTTTGAATGAACACACATTTCTTGGTAGAATCATGCAGTACTGAAATTTTTGATGTTTTTCTACTCCTCTCATGAGCCCAAACAAGTCTATAAAGCATGAGCTTGCAACTACTTTACTTTTGGAGAAAATTCAAAACATTCATTATTCAATAGAACCCAATAGCAAAAATCAGCGTTTTGAATGAAGAATCACATTTCTTGGTAGAATCATGCAGGATTGAAATTTTTGATGGTTTTTTACTCCTGTCAACAGCCCAAACAAGTTTCTAAAAGGATGAGTTTGCAACTACTTTACTTTTGGAGAAAATTCAAAACATTCATTATTCAATAGGGCCCAAACTATCAAAAACCAGTGGTTTGAATGAACACTCACATTTCTTGGTAGAATCGTGCAGGACTGAAATTTTTGATGTTTTTCTACTCCTCTCATGAGCACAAACAAGTCTCTAAAAGGATGAGTTTGCAACTACTTTACTTTTGGAGAAAATTCAAAACATTCATTATTCAATAGAGCCCAATAGCAAAAACCAGCGTTTTGAATGAAGAATCACATTTCTTGGTAGAATCATGCAGGATTGAAATTTTTGATGTTTTTTTACTCCTCTCAACAGCCCAAACAAGTTTCTAAAAGGATGAGTTTGCAACTACTTTACTTTTGGAGAAAATTCAAAACATTCATTATTCAATAGGGCCCAAACTATCAAAAACTAGCGGTTTGAATGAACACTCACATTTCTTGGTAGAATCGTGCAGGACTGAAATTTTTGATGTTTTTCTACTCCTCTCATGAGCCCAAACAAGTCTCTAAAAGGATGAGTTTGCAACTACTTTACTTTTGGAGAAAATTCAAAACATTCATTATTCAATAGAGCCCAATAGCAAAAATCAGGTTTTGAATGAAGAATCACATTTCTTGGTAGAATCATGCAGGATTTAAATTTTTGATTCTATTTTACTCCGCTCAACAGCCCAAACAAGTTTCTAAAAGGATGAGTTTGCAACTACTTTACTTTTGGAGAAAATTCAAAACATTCATTATTCAATAGGGCCCAAAATATCAAATACCAGCGGTTTGAATGAACACTCACATTTCTTGGTAGAATCGTGCAGGACTGAAATTTTTGATGTTTTTCTACTCCTCTCATGAGCCCAAACCAAGACTCTAAAAGGATGAGTTTGCAACTACTTTACTTTTGGAGAAAATTCAAAACATTCATTATTCAATAGAGCCCAATAGCAAAAACCAGCGTTTTGAATGAAGAATCACATTTCTTGGTAGAATCATGCAGGATTGAAATTTTTGATGGTTTTTTACTCCTCTCAACAGCCCAAACAAGTTTCAAAAAGGATGAGTTTGCAACTACTTTACTTTTGGAGAAAATTCAAAACATTCATTATTCAATAGGGCCCAAAATATCAAAAACCAGCGGTTTGAATGAACACACATTTCTTGGTAGAATCATGCAGGACTGAAATTTTTGATGTTTTTCTACTCCTCTCATGAGCCCAAACAAGTCTCTAAAAGCATGAGTTTGCAACTACTTTAATTTTGGAGAAAATTCAAAACATTCATTATTCAATAGAACCCAATATCAAAAATCAGCGTTTTGAATGAAGAATCACATTTCTTGGTAGAATCATGCAGGATTGAAATTTTTGATGGCTTTTTACTCCTCTCAACAGCCCAAACAAGTTTCTAAAAGGATGAGTTTGCAACTACTTTACTTTTGGAGAAAATTCAAAACATTCATTATTCAATAGGGCCCAAAATATCAAAAACCAGCGGTTTGAATGAAGAATCACATTTCTTGGTAGAATCATGCAGGATTGAAATTTTTGATGGTTTTTTTACTCCTCTCAACAGCCCAAACAAGTTTCTAAAAGGATGAGTTTGCAACTACTTTACTTTTGGAGAAAATTCAAAACATTCATTATTCAATAGGGCCCAAAATATCAAAAACCAGCGGTTTGAATGAACACACATTTCTTGGTAGAATCATGCAGGACTGAAATTTTTGATGGTTTTCTACTCCTCTCATGAGCCCAAACAAGTCTCTAAAAGCATGAGTTTGCAACTACTTTACTTTTGGAGAAAATTCAAAACATTCATTTTTCAATAGAGCCCAATAGCAAAAATCAGGTTTTGATTGAAGAATCACATTTCTTGGTAGAATCATGCAGGCTTGAAATTTTTGATGGTTTTTTACTCCTCTCAACAGCCCAAACAAGTTTCTAAAAGGATGAGTTTGCAACTACTTTACTTTTGGAGAAAATTCAAAACATTCATTATTCAATAGGGCCCAAAATATCAAAAACCAGCGGTTTGAATGAACACACATTTCTTGGTAGAATCATGCAGGACTGAAATTTTTGATGTTTTTCTACTCCTCTCATGAGCCCAAACAAGTCTCTAAAAGCATGAGCTTGCAACTACTTTACTTTTGGAGAAAATTCAAAACATTCATTATTCAATAGGGCCCAAACTATCAAAAACCAGCGGTTTGAATGAACACTCACATTTCTTGGTAGAATCGTGCAGGACTGAAATTTTTGATGTTTTTCTACTCCTCTCATGAGCCCAAACAAGTCTCTAAAAGGATGAGTTTGCAACTACTTTACTTTTGGAGAAAATTCAAAACATTCATTATTCAATAGAGCCCAATAGCAAAAACCAGCGTTTTGAATGAAGAATCACATTTCTTGGTAGAATCATGCAGGATTTAAATTTTTGATGGTTTTTTACTCCTCTCAACAGCCCAAACAAGTTTCAAAAAGGATGAGTTTGCAACTACTTTACTTTTGGAGAAAATTCAAAACATTCATTATTCAATAGGGCCCAAAATATCAAAAACCAGCGGTTTGAATGAACACACATTTCTTGGTAGAATCATGCAGGACTGAAATTTTTGATGTTTTTCTACTCCTCTCATGAGCCCAAACAAGTCTCTAAAAGCATGAGTTTGCAACTACTTTACTTTTGGAGAAAATTCAAAACATTCATTATTCAATAGAACCCAATATCAAAAATCAGCGTTTTGAATGAAGAATCACATTTCTTGGTAGAATCATGCAGGATTGAAATTTTTGATGGTTTTTTACTCCTCTCAACAGCCCAAACAAGTTTCTTAAAGGATGAGTTTGCAACTACTTTACTTTTGGAGAAAATTCAAAACATTCATTATTCAATAGGGCCCAAAATATCAAAAACCAGCGGTTTGAATGAACACTCACATTTCTTGGTAGAATCGTGCAGGACTGAAATTTTTGATGTTTTTCTACTCCTCTCATGAGCACAAACAAGTCTCTAAAAGGATGAGTTTGCAACTACTTTACTTTTGGAGAAAATTCAAAACATTCATTATTCAATAGAGCCCAAAAGCAAAAATCAGGTTTTGAATGAAGAATCACATTTCTTGGTAGAATCATGCAGGATTGAAATTTTTGATGGTTTTTTACTCCTCTCAACAGCCCAAACAAGTTTCTAAAAGGATGAGTTTGCAACTACTTTACTTTTCGAGAAAATTCAAAACATTCATTATTCAATAGGGCCCAAAATATCAAAAACCAGCGGTTTGAATGAACACTCACATTTCTTGGTAGAATCGTGCAGGACTGAAATTTTTCATGTTTTTCTACTCCTCTCATGAGCCCAAACCAAGACTCTAAAAGGATGAGTTTGCAACTACTTTACTTTTGGAGAAAATTCAAAACATTCATTATTCAATAGAGCCCAATAGCAAAAACCAGCGTTTTGAATGAAGAATCACATTTCTTGGTAGAATCATGCAGGATTGACATTTTTGATGGTTTTTTACTCCTCTCAACAGCCCAAACAAGTGTCTAAAAGGATGAGTTTGCAACTACTTTACTTTTGGAGAAAATTCAAAACATTCATTATTCAATAAAGCCCAAACTATCAAAAACCAGCGGTTTGAATGAACACTCACATTTCTTGGTAGAATCGTGCAGGACTGAAATTTTTGATGTTTTTCTACTCCTCTCATGAGCACAAACAAGTCTCTAAAAGGATGAGTTTGCAACTACTTTACTTTTGGAGAAAATTCAAAACATTCATTATTCAATAGAGCCCAAAAGCAAAAATCAGGTTTTGAATGAAGAATCACATTTCTTGGTAGAATCATGCAGGATTGAAATTTTTGATGGTTTTTTACTCTTCTCAACAGCCCAAACAAGTTTCTAAAAGGATGAGTTTGCAACTACTTTACTTTTCGAGAAAATTCAAAACATTCATTATTCAATAGGGCCCAAATATGAATTAATTCAAAATTGAACTGTAAATTTCAAAGTTGGAAGGCCACAAGAGGGGGACAATGTTTCAAAAATGAAACGACATATCATTGCATGAGGGATGTGGTAGGAATTGAATGCTTGAATTAATACTGGGGAAGTACTGAGGGGAAGGGGCTGCTGGCCTTGTAGCAGGTGGGTGTGCAGAAATGTAGCTATCCAAAGCCAAACACATTACTGCAGCTTGTCACACCTGTACCTACCAAGCAGCAAAGTCCAAGATAAATCGTTATTTTACTGACAGATTGAATACAGTGCAATGCCTCCCATATAGAGGTGAATAAGAGTAGTAGTAGTAGTAGTAGAAGAGTTGGTCAAGTTAAATCAAGGCTAAGGAATTGGAAATGTGCAACTTGGACCAAGAAAAACTAATTACAGAGCAACGACATTTGAAAAAAGCATTCAAATCATGCTTTGAAAACACTACTTGTGTATCCCGATTTCAATTCAATCTGTCTTTGGAAACCGCTTAAGAGAGTGAGTGCACCATTCTCAGAGGAACTGCAGATACTGAAATGATGTGTGGAGTTAAGTGAGCAAGCTCTTTTTCCATCTCCCTGGCGAGCATCGCCCACCTTTCTGCTGAGGCTCCCTCAGCAGACTGAAGCTGACTACTACTGCGCAGCTGCTACAGACTGTGGGCTGCCCATTGTGACACGTGGTCCCATTGTGACACGTGGTCCCATTGTTCCAGGAATAGAACACATCCATGCATTGTGTTCTATGAATGGCATGATTCCTATCACAGTGTTCCATGGATGGAACACATCCTATTTACTGTAGGCAAGCAGGGCACCTAGCTGCTGCTGCTGCTGCTACAAGACACTAGAATACCGTCTGTCAGACAGGTGGACGTAGGCCGAACATTCAAATAACTCGCCAGATAAATTGTTGCTTTTCCATTTAATTCATATATGAATTAATTCAAAATTGAACAGTAAATTTCAAAGTTGGAAGGCCACAAGAGGAAGACAATGTTTCAAAAATGAAACGACATATCATTGCATGAGGGATGTGGTAGGAATTGAATGCTTGAATTAAGACTGGGGAAGTACTGAGGGGAAGGGGCTGCAGGCCTTGTAGCAGGTGGGTGTGCAGAAATGTAGCTATCCAAAGCCAAACACATTACTGCAGCTTGTCACACCTGTACCTAACAAGCAGCAAAGGCCAAGATAGATCGTTATTTTACTGAAAGATTGAATACAGTGCAATGCCTCCCATATAGAGGTGAATAAGAGTAGTAGTAGTAGTAGTAGTAGTAGAAGAGTTGGTCAAGTTAAATCAAGGCTAAGGAATTGGAAATGTGCAACTTGGGCCAAGAAAAACTAATTACAGAGCAACGACATTTGAAAAAAGCATTCAAATCATGCTTTGAAAACACTACTTGTGTATCCCGATTTCAATTCAATCTGTCTTTGGAAACCGCTTAAGAGAGTGAGTGCACCATTCTCAGAGGAACTGCAGATACTGAAATGATGCGTGGAGTGAAGTGAGCAAGCTCTTTTTCCATCTCCCTAGCGAGCATCGCCCACCTGTCTGCTGAGGCTCCCTCAGCAGACTGAAACTGACTACTACTGTGCAGATGCTACAGACTGTGGGCTGCCCATTGTGACACGTGGTCCCATTGTGACACGTGGTCCCATTGTTCCAGGAATAGAACACATCCATGCATTGTGTTCTATGAATGGCATGATTCCTATCACAGTGTTCCATGGATGGAACACATCCTATTTACTGCAGGCAAGCAGCGCACCTAGCTGCTGCTGCTGCTGCTGCTACAAGCCACTAGAATACCGTCTGTCAGACAGGTGGACGTAGGCCGAACATTCAAATAACTCGCCAGATAAATCGTTGCTTTTCCATTTAATTCATATATGAATTAATTCAAAATTGAACAGTAAATTTCAAAGTTGGAAGGCCAAAAGAGGGGGACAATGTTTCAAAAATGAAACGACATATCATTGCATGAGGGATGTGGTAGGAATTGAATGCTTGAATTAAGACTGGGGAAGTACTGAGGGGAAGGGGCTGCAGGCCTTGTAGCAGGTGGCTGTGCAGAAATGTAGCTATCCAAAGCCAAACACATTACTGCAGCTTGTCACACCTGTACCTACCAAGCAGCAAAGGCCAAGATAGATCGTTATTTTACTGGCAGATTGAATACAGTGCAATGCCTCCCATATAGAGGTGAATAAGAGTAGTAGTAGTAGTAGTAGAAGAGTTGGTCAAGTTAAATCAAGGCTAAGGAATTGGAAATGTGCAACTTGGACCAAGAAAAACTAATTACAGAGCAACGACATTTGAAAAAAGCATTCAAATCATGCTTTGAAAACAGTACTTGTGTATCCCAATTTAAATGCAATCTGTCTTTGGAAACCGCTTAAGAGAGTGAGTGCACCATTCTCAGAGGAACTGCAGATACTGAAATGATGCGTGGAGTGAAGTGAGCAAGCTATTTTTCCATCTCCCTGGCGAGCATCGCCCACCTGTCTGCGCAGGCTCCCTCAGCAGACTGAAGCTGACTACTACTGAGCAGCTGCTACAGACTGTGGGTTGCCCATTGTGACACGTGGTCCCATTGTGACACGTGGCCCCATTGTTCCAGGAATAGAACACATCCAAGCATTGTGTTCTATGAATGGCATGATTCCTATCACAGTGTTCCATGGATGGAACACATCCTATTTACTGCAGGCAAGCAGCGCACCTAGCTGCTGCTGCTGCTGCTGCTGTTTTTCTACTCCTCTCATGAGCCCAAACAAGACTCTAAAAGGATGAGTTTGCAACTACTTTACTTTTGGAGAAAATTCAAAACATTCATTATTCAATAGAGCCCACTTGCAAAAACCAGCGTTTTGAATGAAGAATCACATTTCTTGGAAGAATCATGAAGGATTTAAATTTTTGATGGTTTTTTACTCCTCTCAACAGCACAAACAAGTTTCTAAAAGGATGAGTTTGCAACTACTTTACTTTTGGAGAAAATTCAAAACATTCATTATTCAATAGGGCCCAAAATATCAAAAACCAGCGGTTTGAATGAACACACATTTCTTGGTAGAATCGTGCAGGACTGAAATTTTTGATGTTTTTCTACTCCTCTCATGAGCCCAAACAAGTCTCTAAAAGGATGAGTTTGCAACTACTTTACTTTTGGAGAAAATTCAAAACATTCATTATTCATTAGAGCCCAATAGCAAAAACCAGCGTTTTGAATGAAGAATCACATTTCTTGGTAGAATCATGCAGGATTGAAATTTTTGATGGTTTTTTACTCCTCTCAAAAGCCCAAACAAGTTTCTAAAAGGATGAGTTTGCAACTACTTTACTTTTGGAGAAAATTCAAAACATTCATTATTCAATAGGGCCCAAAATATCAAAAAACAGCGGTTTAAATGAACACACATTTCTTGGTAGAATCGTGCAGGACTGAAATTTTTGATGTTTTTCTACTCCTCTCATGAACCCAAACAAGTCTCTAAAAGGATGAGTATGCAACTACTTTACTTTTGGAGCAAATTCAATGAATGTCAATTGAATGTTTTGAATTTTCTCCAAAAGTAAAGTAGTTGCAAACTCATCCTTTTAGAGACTTGGTTTGGGCTCATGAGAGGAGTAGAAAAACATCAAAAATTTCAGTCCTGCACGATTCTACAAAGAAATGTGAGTGTTCATTCAAACCGCTGGTTTTTGATAGTTTGGGCCCTATTGAATAATGAATGTTTTGAATTTTCTCCAAAAGTAAAGTAGTTGCAAACTCATCCTTTTAGAAACTTGTTTGGGCTGTTGAGAGGAGTAAAAAACCATCAAAAATTTCAATCCTGCATGATTCTACCAAGAAATGTGATTCTTCTTTCAAAACCTGATTTTTGCTATTGGGCTCTATTGAATAATGAATGTTTTGAATTTTCTCCAAAAGTAAAGTAGTTGCAAACTCATGCTTTTAGAGACTTGTTTGGGCTCATGAGAGGAGTAGAAAAACATCAAAAATTTCAGTCCTGCATGATTCTACCAAGAAATGTGTGTTCATTCAAACCGCTGGTTTTTGATAGTTTGGGCCCTATTGAATAATGAATGTTTTGAATTTTCTCCAAAAGTAAAGTAGTTGCAAACTCATCCTTTTAGAGACTTGTTTGAGCTCATGAGAGGAGTAGAAAAACATCAAAAATTTCAGTCCTGCACGATTCTACCAAGAAATGTGAGTGTTCATTCAAACCGCTGGTTTTTGATAGTTTGGGCCCTATTGAATAATGAATGTTTTGAATTTTCTCCAAAAGTAAAGTAGTTGCAAACTCATCCTTTTAGAAACTTATTTGGGCTGTTGAGAGGAGTAAAAAACCATCAAAAATTTCAATCCTGCATGATTCTACCAAGAAATGTGATTCTTCATTCAAAACGCTGATTTTTGCTATTGGGTTCTATTGAATAATGAATGTTTTGAATTTTCTCCAAAAGTAAAGTAGTTGCAAACTCATCCTTTTAGAGACTTGTTTGGGCTCATGAGAGGAGTAGAAAAACATCAAAAATTTCAGTCCTGCACGATTCTACCAAGAAATGTGAGTGTTCATTCAAACCGCTGGTTTTTGATAGTTTGGGCCCTATTGAATAATGAATGTTTTGAATTTTCTCCAAAAGTAAAGTAGTTGCAAACTCATCCTTTTAGAAACTTGTTTGGGCTGTTGAGAGGAGTAAAAAACCATCAAAAATTTCAATCCTGCATGATTCTACCAAGAAATGTGATTCTTCATTCAAAACCTAATTTTTGCTATTAGGCTCTATTGAATAATGAATGTTTTGAATTTTCTCCAAAAGTAAAGTAGTTGCAAACTCATGCTTTTAGAGACTTGTTTGGGCTCATGAGAGGAGTAGAAAAACATCAAAAATTTCAGTCCTGCATGATTCTACCAAGAAATGTGTGTTCATTCAAACCGCTGGTTTTTGATATTTTGGGCCCTATTGAATAATGAATGTTTTGAATTTTCTCCAAAAGTAAAGTAGTTGCAAACTCATCCTTTTAGAAACTTGTTAGGGCTGTTGAGAGGAGTAAAAAACCATCAAAAATTTCAATCCTGCATGATTCTACCAAGAAATGTGATTCTTCATTCAAACCGCTGGTTTTTGATATTTTGGGCCCTATTGAATAATGAATGTTTTGAATTTTCTCCAAAAGTAAAGTAGTTGCAAACTCATCCTTTTAGAAACTTGTTTGTGCTGTTGAGAGGAGTAAAAAACCATCAAAAATTTCAATCCTGCATGATTCTACCAAGAAATGTGATTCTTCATTCAAAACGCTGGTTTTTGCTATTGGGCTCTATTGAATAATGAATGTTTTGAATTTTCTCCAAAAGTAAAGTAGATGCAAACTCATCCTTTTAGAGTCTTGGCTTGGGCTCATGAGAGGAGTAGAAAAACTTCAAAAATTTCAGTCCTGCACGATTCTACCAAGAAATGTGAGTGTTCATTCAAACCGCTGGTTTTTGATTTTTTTTTACCCTATTGAATAATGAATGTTTTGAATTTTCTCCAAAAGTAAAGTAGTTGCAAACTCATCCTTTTAGAGACTTGTTTGTGCTCATGAGAGGAGTAGAAAAACATCAAAAATTTCAGTCCTGCACGATTCTACCAAGAAATGTGAGTGTTCATTCAAACCGCTGGTTTTTGATAGTTTGGGCCCTATTGAATAATGAATGTTTTGAATTTTCTCCAAAAGTAAAGTAGTTGCAAACTCATCCTTTTAGAAACTTGTTTGGGCTGTTGAGAGGAGTAAAAAACCATCAAAATCTTTAATCCTGCATGATTCTACCAAGAAATGTAATTCTTCATTCAAAACGCTGATTTTTGCTATTGGGTTCTATTGCGTTTTGAATGAAGAATCACATTTCTTGGTAGAATCATGCAGGATTGAAATTTTTGATGGTTTTTTACTCCTCTCAACAGCCCAAACAAGTTTCTAAAAGGATGAGTTTGCAACTACTTTACTTTTGGAGAAAATTCAAAACATTCATTATTCAATAGGGCCCAAACTATCAAAAACCAGCGGTTTCAATGAACACACATTTCTTGGTAGAATCATGCAGGACTGAAATTTTTGATGTTTTTCTACTCCTCTCATGAGCCCAAACAAGTCTCTAAAAGCATGAGTTTGCAACTACTTTACTTTTGGAGAAAATTCAAAACATTCACTATTCAATAGAGCCCAATAGCAAAAATCAGGTTTTGAAAGAAGAATCACATTTCTTGGTAAAATCATGCAGGATTGAAATTTTTGATGGTTTTTTACTCCTCTCAACAGCCCAAACAAGTTTCTAAAAGGATGAGTTTGCAACTACTTTACTTTTGGAGAAAATTCAAAACATTCATTATTCAATAGAGCCCAATAGCAAAAACCAGCGTTTTGAATGAAGAATCACATTTCTTGGTAGAATCATGCAGGATTGAAATTTTTGATGGGTTTTTACTCCTCTCAACAGCCCAAACAAGTTTCTAAAAGGATGAGTTTGCAACTACTTTACTTTTGGAGAAAATTCAAAACATTCATTATTCAGTAGGGCCCAAACTATCAAAAACCAGCGGATTCAATGAACACACATTTCTTGGTAGAATCATGCAGGACTGAAATTTTTGATGTTTTTCTACTCCTCTCATGAGCCCAAACAAGTCTCTAAAGCATGAGTTTGCAACTACTTTACTTTTGGAGAAAATTCAAAACATTCATTATTCAATAGAGCCCAATAGCAAAAATTAGGTTTTGAATGAAGAATCACATTTCTTGGTAGAATCATGCAGGATTGAAATTTTTGATGGTTTTTTACTCCTCTCAACAGCCCAAACAAGTTTCTAAAAGGATGAGTTTGCAACTACTTTACTTTTGGAGAAAATTCAAAACATTCATTATTCAATAGGGCCCAAACTATCAAAAAACAGCGATTTCAATGAACACACATTTCTTGGTAGAATCATGCAGGACTGAAATTTTTGATGTTTTTCTTCTCCTCTCATGAGCCCAAACAAGTCTCTAAAAGCATGAGTTTGCAACTACTTTACTTTTGGAGAAAATTCAAAACATTCATTATTCAATAGAGCCCAATAGCAAAAACCAGCGTTTTGAATGAAGAATCACATTTCTTGGTAGAATCATGCAGGATTGAAATTTTTGATGGTTTTTTACTCCTCTCATGAGCCCAAGCAAGTCTCTAAAAGCATGAGTTTGCAACTACTTTACTTTTGGAGAAAATTCAAAACATTCATTATTCAATAGGGCCCAAACTATCAAAAAACAGCGGTTTCAATGAACACACATTTCTTGGTAGAATCATGCAGGACTGAAATTTTTGATGTTTTTCTTCTCCTCTCATGAGCCCAAACAAGTCTCTAAAAGCATGAGTTTGCAACTACTTTACTTTTGGAGAAAATTCAAAACATTCATTATTCAATAGAGCCCAATAGCAAAAACCAGCGTTTTGAATGAAGAATCACATTTCTTGGTAGAATCATGCAGGATTGAAATTTTTGATGGTTTTTTAATCCTCTCATGAGCCCAAGCAAGTCTCTAAAAGCATGAGTTTGCAACTACTTTACTTTTCGAGAAAATTCAAAACATTCATTATTCAATAGAGCCCAATAGCAAAAACCAGCGTTTTGAATGAAGAATCACATTTCTTGGTAGAATCATGCAGGATTGAAATTTTTGATGGTTTTTTACTCCTCTCAACAGCCCAAACAAGTTTCTAAAAGGATGAGTTTGCAACTACTTTACTTTTGGAGAAAATTCAAAACATTCATTATTCAATAGGGCCCAAACTATCAAAAACCAGCGGATTCAATGAACACACATTTCTTGGTAGAATCATGCAGGACTGAAATTTTTGATGTTTTTCTACTCCTCTCATGAGCCCAAACAAGTCTCTAAAGCATGAGTTTGCAACTACTTTACTTTTGGAGAAAATTCAAAACATTCATTATTCAATAGAGCCCAATAGCAAAAACCAGCGTTTTGAATGAAGAATTACATTTCTTGGTAGAATCATGCAGGATTGAAATTTTTGATGGATTTTTACTCCTCTCAACAGCCCAAACAAGTTTCTAAAAGGATGAGTTTGCAACTACTTTACTTTTGGAGAAAATTCAAAACATTCATTATTCAATAGGGCCCAAACTATCAAAAACCAGCGGTTTCAATGAACACACATTTCTTGGTAGAATCATGCAGGACTGAAATTTTTGATGTTTTTCTACTCCTCTCATGAGCCCAAACAAGTCTCTAAAAGCATGAGTTTGCAACTACTTTACTTTTGGAGAAAATTCAAAACATTGGCGTGGCCAGCGTCTGAGCTGAATGGAAGCCTGAGCTCTGAGCTCCTCCACAGGGCAGCCTACCAAGCGCTATTAACAAGCGATTTACAAGCCAGGACTGGCTGAAAACTTGTGGGAACCTCCATAGACACCAGCGGTGCCCCCACACTATGGATCTGCTCAGTAAAAAAGCAGAAAAAGGAAAGAAAACAGAGCGCTCTCCCCTCATGCTGAGGAGCCAAGATGGCGCCCGCCTCACAGCAGCAGCCACAGCCTGCAGCCCCAGCCTGAGCGGTACACAGCGGCAAAGGACGCCACAGCGGCTGAAGCATGCAGCATTCAAGTCAGGGGGTAAGTCTACCCCTGCCCCAGCTAAAACCGCCACTCTGCAGGCTAATAGAAGCGCTAATTTACACATTAAAAGTAGCGCTGAGGTGAAAGGAGCGAGATCATCCAGTTGGAAGAATGTCTCAAGTGGGGTACCACAGGGCTCTGTCCTGGGCCCTGTATTGTTCAACATCTTTATCAACGATTTAGATGAAGGAATTGAGGGTAAACTGATTAAATTTGCTGATGACACAAAGCTAGGAGGGATAGCTAATACTAGAGAAGAGAGAGAGAGGATTCAAAAAGATTTAAATAAACTGGAGAAGTGGGCAGCAACTAACAGAATGGTTTTTAACAGGGAGAAATGCAAAGTACTACATCTGGGCAATAAAAATGGAAAAAGCATATATAGAATGGGAGGAATAGGGCTAAGTGACAGCACATGTGAAAAAGACTTGGGTATACTAATAGATCACAGACTGAATATGAGTCAACAGTGTGATGCAGCAGCAAAAAAGGCAAATGCAATTCTAGGATGTATTAACAGAAGCATACAGTCTAGATCACGTGAAGTCATTATTTCCCTCTACTCCTCTTTGGTCAGACCTCATCTGGAATATTGTGTCCAGTTTTGGGCACCACATTTTAAAAAAGACATCAACAAACTGGAGCAAGTTCAGAAAAGAGCGACCAGAATGGTGACCGGTCTGCAAAACCTGTCTTATGAGGAAAGGTTGCAGGATTTGGGAATGTTTAGTTTGCAAAAGAGAAGACTGAGAGGAGACTTAATAGCTGTCTACAAATATCTAAAGGGCTGTCACATTGTAGAAGGATCAACTTTATTCTCATTTGCACAAGGAAAGACTAGAAGCAATGGGATGAAACTGAATGGGAGGAGACACAGATTAGATATTAGAAAAAACTTTTTGACAGTTAGAGTGATCAATGAGTGGAACAGGCTGCCACGAGAAGTGGTGAGTTCTCCTTCAATGGAAGTCTTCAAACAGAGGCTGGACAGACATCTGACTGGGATGATTTAGCGAATCCTGCTTTGAGCAGGGGGTTGGACCAGATGGCCCAGGAGGTCCCTTCCAACTCTACGATTCTATGATTCTATGATTCTATGATGCCTATCTCGCGAGAGTGACCGGGGGACAAGCGAGACTACGCAACAGATACGCAATTTGCGTAACTTAAGCAAAAATACAGCGCAGCTTGTGAATTATGGTGCAGCAGCACCGCTGACCGCTGATATGGAGGAGACAAATGTATTAAGGGGTTCCTCATCCTGTCCTGACATCTCCAATGTGTCAGATACTCCTCTAACGCCATTACAGAGGGAAATGTCTCCTTTCTCAGTGACTAGCCGCAGATTTAGCAGCAGCTCAGCTGAGATGCAACAGGAATTACAAATTGAGGACTCCTGTCCTTCTGATAATCCCATACCGGAGAACATTTTACACGTTTTAACAGAGGTGGAGGCTACCAGCAATACAGCCTCAGAAATATTTATTAAAAACATGCTATGCCTTCTAGCAAAGACATTTCAGAAACAACTGGAGGGCTATAATACAAATCTCCAAAATAACATAGACGGTCTGGGCCAGAGAGTGGACCATCTTGAATCCAAAATGGAAGAATTGGTTAAATCCCATAATAATTTGATAGATGAACACTATGCCCTAGAAAAAGAGGTTGTCTTCTTAAAATCAAGGTTGATAGAGCAAGAAGACAGAAGTAGAAGGAACAACCTTAAATTCAGGGGAATACCTGAAAATGTCAAAGACAGAGACCTTAATGCATATGTGCAAAAGATGCTCCATACAATACTTCCAGGGGCCTCTAAAGGGGACCTATTGATGGAACGTATACACAGACTCCCCAAGTCCAAATATGCCCCAGACAGAGCCCCAAGAGATGTCATTGCATATTTTCATTATTTCCTGACAAAGGAGGACATTCTGAGGAGAAGTAAGCAATCACCTATATTACCAAGGCCATATGAGGATATCAAGATTTTTGCAGACTTCTCAAAAGCTACCCTGCAGAAAAGGAGAGACTTCTTTCCAATCACTGCACATCTGAGGAAACACAAGATTTTATACAGATGGGGTTTCCCTACAAAAATTCTAGTCATGAAAGAGAATACCACTTTTGCCTTGTCTAATATTGATAACTGTAATAGTTTTTTCCAAGATTTAGGTATCCCTCCACTGGAGACTCCACCATCATCATCATTCTACAATCAAGAAAGGAATATCCCCTTGCAGCAGCAAAGACGCCTTTCCCAGTCCTGGAATACGCAAAAGAAAAGAAAATAGACTTGGTGGGTACTGACCCTGGCTTTAGGCCTGAACTTTCTCTTTTTCACTCCCCACGTGATAACTGAGAGACATTCTCTCGGTACCATTTCTTTTGAGAAATCTAAATTTGTCTAGTTTATAAGTTTTGTTCTGTTCTAGGTTGTAACATGTTTTTGTTTACAGGCACACCAGGCACTAACAAAAAATCACTAAGGAAACCCACTGTCTTTTGGATGTATTTTCGGGTGAAATGTTCTGTTTCAGTGAATCATCTAATGCTTTTTTTCCTTCCTGACACATTATGGAATTGAGGGTACTGTCATTTAATGTAAATGGGCTCAATAGCCCATTCAAGAGATTTGCTTTGTGGAAGGAGATTAAAAAATTGAAGGCCAACATAGCAATGATACAAGAAACACACCTTCTAGAAATTGATAACACAAGACTCAAAAATAAAGACTTCCCTCAGATTTTCTTTTCTAACACTGAGGGAAAGAAAAAAGCTGGGGTGGCCATCGCCTTCCACAAAGATTTGCCAATAGTGGTCTCAGACATATATGGGGACAGCAATGGTAGACAACTTGCTATTAATTTTACTTTGGAGGGTGTGGAATATACAGTGGTAAACGTATACACCCCTAATGTCCGACAAATTAGTTTTCTAAATAAGGTCAAGAAGAAATTGTCCAATTTTAGTAGAGGTCACATAATCTGGGGAGGAGATTTTAATTGTATAGTTGACCCAAATACTGATTGCTCATCTGATGCCCCATATTATAGAAGCGTGAATCTGGGAAGGTGGTTGGGAGATTCCAATTTGCATGACAGCTGTAAGATATTGAACTCTACCTCAAGAGAATACACAAGATTTTGTCCACACAACAAGTCTTACACTAGGATTGATCATGTGTTCACTAGCTTCTCGCTACTAGACTCATACATAGATTTCCAGACTGGTCCTATTACATGGTCAGACCATGCCCCAATCCTACTGACCTTACATACTTCCTCCATGATCCCAAAACAATACAATTGGAGATATAGTAAATTCACTGTTGACTCCCCAGAAAACATATCATTAGCAAAGAATGTCTTAATGAACTACTTCAAAGAGAACTGTTCCCAAGAAATTACACCTGAAACATTGTGGCTAGCACACAAATGTGTCATTAGGGGTCATCTGATCCAAGTTGCTTTGAGACAAAAAAGGGCAAGAGAGAGCCAACAGAGGATGTTGTTAGAACAGATCCAAAAATTAGAATCCCAAGCTAAAGCAGACAAAAATTTTGCTAAATATAATGAATTGTACTCCCTTAGACTGGAACTTAGGAATCTCCTCATCAACTTATATGAGAAAAAGACTTTATTTAATAGGGCAGGGTTTTATGTTAATAATAATAAGTTCTCCAAAAATATGGCAAATAGGTTTAAACCCATAAATAAAAAACATCCAATCAAAAAAATAACCCAAAGCTCAAAGACTATAGAAAAACCCAAAGAGATAGCCCTAGCCTTTGAGAGCTACTATTCTAAATTATACAACATAGGAAACAATGGAGCTCATCCCTCTCCTTCACCAGAGATGATAAATAATTTTTTGGAAAAAGTAAAGCTGGGATCTTTGTCTCTAAAGCAGAAGGAGTCACTTGACGCACCCTTTACTGAGGGTGAGGTCTCTTTTGCGATGAATAATCTTAAAAATGACAAGGCTCCAGGTCCAGATGGCTTTCCTATAGAGTATTATAAAGAATTTAAAAAGGAACTCATCCCACACTTAACTAATGCCCTGAATTTTATTAAATCAGAAGGAAAGTGCAGCACAGATATGCTGAGAGCCACAATAGTGGTGATTCCCAAACCAGATAAAGATTCGACCAAAATCGAAAACTATAGGCCTATTTCTCTCCTAAATGTGGATATCAAGATCTACGCAAAAATATTAGCAGAAAGATTACAGGACGTTGTTCCATTCCTTATACATCCCGATCAAGTCGGTTTTGTAAAATCTAGGCAAACTTCAGACAGTTCTAGAAGTGTCCTGCATCACTTATATTCATGCTACAAAAATAGGATTTCCAGTTTGTTTGTGGCTCTTGACGCTGAAAAGGCCTTTGACCGGATCAATTGGGCCTATGCCTTTACAGTATTGGAGAAAATGGGTTTTGGTGGGGAGATGATGAGAAGTATTCGAGCTTTATACTCTCGGCCATCTGCCTCTGTGCTGGTCAACAACACAATGTCAGATACATTTTTTATAACTAATGGGACAAGACAGGGATGTCCTCTATCCCCAATAATTTTTATCCTGAGCCTGGAACCTTTGGCTCAAATGATAAGGGATTCTGGTGAAGTACACGGTGTACAATTGAAAGATTCAGAGCATAAGATTAACCTCTATGCAGATGACATTATACTCACACTCACAAATCCAACTGATTCCCTGGAAAAGATATGGGATATCATAAATTTATTTGGCTCAGTTTCATACTATAAATTAAATGTAAAAAAGACTAATGTTCTATCACTTTTCCTTTCAGCCTCTACGAAACAGCAACTAAGAGACAAGTATCCCTTTAATTGGGACTGTACCAGGATACCGTACTTAGGAATTTGGCTCACAGGTAACCCCATGCATATGAGTGAGGTAAACATGGATCACCTTCTACAGTCTCTCGACCTTAAGTTGAAGGAACTGTCGAAGACCCCAGCCACATGGATGGGCAGAATAGTGCTATATAAGATGTTCTGCCTACCCAAAGTCCTGTTTTTATACAGGAACGTCCCTCTGCCTATATCTGTACAGTATATACAAAAACTAACACACCAGATGAACAAATTTATTTGGAACAATGGGAAACCTAGAGTGAAAAAGCGCACTCTACTTAAATCCAAGGAGAAAGGGGGGGTGGCCATACCAGATCTTGAGGCATATTATTATGCCACTATGACTGAACTGACAAAAGGCTGGTTTGTGGAACAGACAGACCTGGGGTGGCCAAATATTGAAAGGGATATGATGCCCAATAGGGAACCAGTTTTATTCATAACCTACTTCCTTCTACATAGAAGGGAAATTAGGAAAATAGATAATCCCATACTTAAGGCCTCTATGTTGTGCTGGTCGTGTGTATGCAAAAGAAAGACTAGCTCTTCCTCTTTTTCACTCGAGAGGTTGAGACTCCCTTATCTGTCTCCTGTCAGGACTTCTCTAAGACCTATATTTGACAGCTGGACCAAATTTCCGATCACCTTTGTAGATGACTTGATAGACAATAACAGAGTCATACCCTTTGAGTTATTAAAGAACAGATTTGGGGTTCCCAATTCGGAGTATATGACATATCTCCTACTCAAGGAAGAATACAACAAATATAAGAAATACCTTTTTAGAGTGGTTCCAATTGACCTTACTATTAACAATTTTCTATTTAATATGTCATCTAGACATAAGAGTTATCTTAGACCCTTATATAATAGCCTGACCAACAAAGACACCTTCACCAATGAAGGATGCTTTGAAAAATGGGAAACCACATTACAGAGACAGATATATGGTCCTCAGTGGATCTCCTCTCTTAAAATTGCAATCAAATCCACAAGATGTATGAATATACTAGAAACGCATTACAAATTAATTCATAGATATTACCTTACCCCAAATAGATTGAAACATTTTGGAGGGGGGGGATCTGGAATGTGTTGGCGTAACTGTGGATCTCAGGCAGATTTATTACATGTTTTTTGGGGATGCCCTATGCTGAAGTTGTACTGGTCCAGGGTGTTCGATTTGCTTTCACTCATATGCAATTGGTGTATTCAACCACAACCTGCTCTAGCCTTGTTACTAATAGACATACATAGATTTAAAAGAAATAAATTTCTGGCGGCTCATATCCTTATGTCTGCAGCCTTCCTTGTAGCGAAGGGTTGGAACAGGAAGCAACCTCCAGACATTGTCACCCTTATTTTACTGGTGGACAAACATTGTGTCTACGAGAAAATTCACTATATTAATAAAAGCTTAATTAAAATATTTGATGACAGATGGTATAAATGGATGGAACTAAAGTCTAAAATAGAAAAAGATTTCATATCCTGAACTCATATTTTACTTCTTATGGTTTATGATGTGCCAATATTTCACATATTCAAGTGCCTAAATTTACCTTTCTTTTTATTGTTTCTTTCTGGTACTATTTGTTTAGTGTTTACTACATTTACTCTCAATGTTGATATACTATTGAAATGTCATCATATTGTGATGTATTCATATTTTTTTTTACATCAGTACAATAACTTACTTAGATGAGTCTGTACAAATGTAAATTTTACATTCTGCCTACTATTCTGAAAATTCTAATAAAAATTATTGTTAAAGAAAATGCAAAACATTCATTATTCAATAGAGCCCAATAGCAAAAACCAGCGTTTTGAATGAAGAATCACATTTCTTGGTAGATTCATGCAGGATTGAAATTTTTGATGGTTTTTTACTCCTCTCAACAGCCCAAACAAGTTTCTAAAAGGATGAGTTTGCAACTACTTTACTTTTGGAGAAAATTCAAAACATTCATTATTCAATAGGGCCCAAACTATCAAAAACCAGCGGTTTCAATGAACACACATTTCTTGGTAGAATCATGCAGGACTGAAATTTTTGATGTTTTTCTACTCCTCTCATGAGCCCAAACAAGTCTCTAAAAGCATGAGTTTGCAACTACTTTACTTTTGGAGAAAATTCAAAACATTCATTATTCAATAGGGCCCAAACTATCAAAAACCAGCGGTTTGAATGAACACACATTTCTTGGTAGAATCATGCAGGACTGAAATTTTTGATGTTTTTCTACTCCTCTCATGAGCCCAAACAAGTCTCTAAAAGCATGAGTTTGCAACTACTTTACTTTTCGAGAAAATTCAAAACATTCATTATTCAATAGAGCCCAATAGCAAAAACCAGCGTTTTGAATGAAGAATCACATTTCTTGGTAGAATCATGCAGGATTGAAATTTTTGATGGTTTTTTACTCCTCTCAACAGCCCAAACAAGTTTCTAAAAGGATGAGTTTGCAACTACTTTACTTTTGGAGAAAATTCAAAACATTCATTATTCAATAGGGCCCAAACTATCAAAAACCAGCCGTTTCAATGAACACACATGTCTTGGTAGAATCATGCAGGACTGAAATTTTTGATGTTTTTCTACTCATCTCATGAGCCCAAACAAGTCTCTAAAAGCATGAGTTTGCAACTACTTTACTTTTGGAGAAAATTCAAAACATTCATTATTCAATAGAGCCCAATAGCAAAAACCAGCGTTTTGAATGAAGAATTACATTTCTTGGTAGAATCATGCAGGATTGAAATTTTTGATGGTTTTTTACTCCTCTCAACAGCCCAAACAAGTTTCTAAAAGGATGAGTTTGCAACTACTTTACTTTTGGAGAAAATTCAAAACATTCATTATTCAATAGGGCCCAAACTATCAAAAACCAGCGGTTTCAATGAACACACATGTCTTGGTAGAATCATGCAGGACTGAAATTTTTGATGTTTTTCTACTCATCTCATGAGCCCAAACAAGTCTCTAAAAGCATGAGTTTGCAACTACTTTACTTTTGGAGAAAATTCAAAACATTCAATATTCAATAGGGCCCAAACTATCAAAAACCAGCGGTTTCAATGAACACACATTTCTTGGTAGAATCATGCAGGACTGAAATTTTTGATGTTTTTCTACTCCTCTCATGAGCCCAAACAAGTCTCTAAAAGCATGCGTTTGCAACTACTTTACTTTTGGAGAAAATTCAAAACATTCATTATTCAATAGAGCCCAATAGCAAAAACCAGCGTTTTGAATGAAGAATCACATTTCTTGGTAGAATCATGCAGGATTGAAATTTTTGATGATTTTTTACTCCTCTCAACAGCCCAAACAAGTTTCTAAAAGGATGAGTTTGCAACTACTTTACTTTTGGAGAAAATTCAAAACATTCATTATTCAATAGGGCCCAAACTATCAAAAACCAGCGGTTTCAATGAACACACATTTCTTGGTAGAATCATGCAGGACTGAAATTTTTGATGTTTTTCTACTCCTCTCATGAGCCCAAACAAGTCTCTAAAAGCATGAGTTTGCAACTACTTTACTTTTGGAGAAAATTCAAAACATTCATTATTCAATAGAGCCCAATAGCAAAAATCAGGTTTTGAATGAAGAATCACATTTCTTGGTAGAATCATGCAGGATTGAAATTTTTGATGGTTTTTTACTCCTCTCAACAGCCCAAACAAGTTTCTAAAAGGATGAGTTTGCAACTACTTTACTTTTGGAGAAAATTCAAAACATTCATTATTCAATAGGGCCCAAAATATCAAAAACCAGCGGTTTGAATGAACACACATTTCTTGGTAGAATCGTGCAGGACTGAAATTTTTGATGTTTTTCTACTCCTCTCATGAGCCCAAACAAGTCTCTAAAAGGATGAGTTTGCAACTACTTTACTTTTGGAGAAAATTCAAAACATTCATTATTCAATAGAGCCCAAAAGCAAAAAACAGCGTTTTGAATGAAGAATCACATTTCTTGGTAGAATCATGCAGGATTGAAATTTTTGATGGTTTTTTACTCCTCTCAACAGCCCAAACAAGTTTCTAAAAGGATGAGTTTGCAACTACTTTACTTTTGGAGAAAATTCAAAACATTCATTATTCAATAGGGCCCAAAATATCAAAAACCAGCGGTTTGAATGAACACACATTTCTTGGTAGAATCATGCAGGACTGAAATTTTTGATGTTTTTCTACTCCTCTCATGAGCCCAAACAAGTCTCTAAAAGCATGAGTTTGCAACTACTTTACTTTTGGAGAAAATTCAAAACATTCATTATTCAATAGAGCCCAATAGCAAAAATTAGGTTTTGAATGAAGAATCACATTTCTTGGTAGAATCATGCAGGATTGAAATTTTTGATGGTTTTTTACTCCTCTCAACAGCCCAAACAAGTTTCTAAAAGGATGAGTTTGCAACTACTTTACTTTTGGAGAAAATTAAAAACATTCATTATTCAATAGGGCCCAAACTATCAAAAACCAGCGGTTTCAATGAACACACATTTCTTGGTAGAATCATGCAGGACTGAAATTTTTGATGTTTTTCTACTCCTCTCATGAGCCCAAACAAGTCTCTAAAAGCATGAGTTTGCAACTACTTTACTTTTGGAGAAAATTCAAAACATTCATTATTCAATAGAGCCCAATAGCAAAAACCAGCGTTTTGAATGAAGAATCACATTTCTTGGTAGAATCATGCAGGATTGAAATTTTTGATGGTTTTTTTACTCCTCTCAACAGCCCAAACAAGTTTCTAAAAGGATGAGTTTGCAACTACTTTACTTTTGGAGAAAATTCAAAACATTCATTATTCAATAGGGCCCAAACTATCAAAAACCAGCGGATTCAATGAACACACATTTCTTGGTAGAATCATGCAGGACTGAAATTTTTGATGTTTTTCTACTCCTCTCATGAGCCCAAACAAGTCTCTAAAAACATGAGTTTGCAACTACTTTACTTTTGGAGAAAATTCAAAACATTCATTATTCAATAGAGCCCAATAGCAAAAACCAGCGTTTTGAATGAAGAATTACATTTCTTGGTAGAATCATGCAGGATTGAAATTTTTGATGGATTTTTACTCCTCTCAACAGCCCAAACAAGTTTCTAAAAGGATGAGTTTGCAACTACTTTACTTTTGGAGAAAATTCAAAACATTCATTATTCAATAGGGCCCAAACTATCAAAAACCAGCGGTTTCAATGAACACACATTTCTTGGTAGAATCATGCAGGACTGAAATTTTTGATGTTTTTCTACTCCTCTCATGAGCCCAAACAAGTCTCTAAAAGCATGAGTTTGCAACTACTTTACTTTTGGAGAAAATTCAAAACATTCATTATTCAATAGAGCCCAATAGCAAAAACCAGCGTTTTGAATGAAGAATCACATTTCTTGGTAGAATCATGCAGGATTGAAATTTTTGATGGTTTTTTACTCCTCTCAACAGCCCAAACAAGTTTCTAAAAGGATGAGTTTGCAACTACTTTACTTTTGGAGAAAATTCAAAACATTCATTATTCAATAGGGCCCAAACTATCAAAAACCAGCGGTTTCAATGAACACACATTTCTTGGTAAAATCATGCAGGACTGAAATTTTTGATGTTTTTCTACTCCTCTCATGAGCCCAAACAAGTCTCTGAAAGCATGAGTTTGCAACTACTTTACTTTTGGAGAAAATTCAAAACATTCATTATTCAATAGAGCCCAATAGCAAAAATCAGGTTTTGAATGAAGAATCACATTTCTTGGTAGAATCATGCAGGATTGAAATTTTTGATGGTTTTTTACTCCTCTCAACAGCCCAAACAAGTTTCTAAAAGGATGAGTTTGCAACTACTTTACTTTTGGAGAAAATTCAAAACATTCATTATTCAATAGGGCCCAAAATATCAAAAACCAGCGGTTTGAATGAACACACATTTCTTGGTAGAATCGTGCAGGACTGAAATTTTTGATGTTTTTCTACTTCTCTCATGAGCCCAAACAAGTCTCTAAAAGGATGAGTTTGCAACTATTTTACTTTTGGAGAAAATTCAAAACATTCATTATTCAATAGAGCCCAATAGCAAAAATCAGGTTTTGAATGAAGAATCACATTTCTTGGTAGAATCATGCAGGATTGAAATTTTTGATGGGTTTTTACTCCTCTCAACAGCCCAAACAAGTTTCTAAAAGGATGAGTTTGCAACTACTTTACTTTTGGAGAAAATTCAAAACATTCATTATTCAATAGGGCCCAAAATATCAAAAACCAGCGGTTTGAATGAACACACATTTCTTGGTAGAATCGAGCAGGACTGAAATTTTTGTTGTTTTTCTTCTCCTCTCATGAGCCCAAACAAGTCTCTTAAAGCATGAGTTTGCAACTACTTTACTTTTGGAGAAAATTCAAAACATTCATTATTCAATAGAGCCCAATAGCAAAAATCAGGTTTTGAATGAAGAATCACATTTCTTGGTAGAATCATGCAGGATTGAAATTTTTGATGGTTTTTTACTCCTCTCAACAGCCCAAACAAGTTTCTAAAAGGATGAGTTTGCAACTACTTTACTTTTTGGAGAAAATTCAAAACATTCATTATTCAATCGGGCCCAAACTATCAAAAACCAGCGGTTTCAATGAACACACATTTCTTGGTAGAATCATGCAGGACTGAAATTTTTGATGTTTTTCTACTCCTCTCATGAGCCCAAACAAGTCTCTAAAAGCATGAGTTTGCAACTACTTTACTTTTGGAGAAAATTCAAAACATTCATTATTCAATAGAGCCCAATAGCAAAAACCAGCGTTTTGAATGAAGAATCACATTTCTTGGTAGAATCATGCAGGATTGAAATTTTTGATGGTTTTTTACTCCTCTCAACAGCCCAAACAAGTTTCTAAAAGGATGAGTTTGCAACTACTTTACTTTTGGAGAAAATTAAAAACATTCATTATTCAATAGGGCCCAAACTATCAAAAACCAGCGGTTTGAATGAACACACATTTCTTGGTAGAATCATGCAGGACTGAAATTTTTGATGTTTTTCTACTCCTCTCATGAGCCCAAACAAGTCTCTAAAAGCATGAGTTTGCAACTACTTTACTTTTGGAGAAAATTCAAAACATTCACTATTCAATAGAGCCCAATAGCAAAAATCAGGTTTTGAATGAAGAATCACATTTCTTGGTAAAATCATGCAGGATTGAAATTTTTGATGGTTTTTACTCCTCTCAACAGCCCAAACAAGTTTCTAAAAGGATGAGTTTGCAACTACTTTACTTTTGGAGAAAATTCAAAACATTCATTATTCAATAGGGCCCAAACTATCAAAAACCAGCGGTTTCAATGAACACACATTTCTTGGTAGAATCATGCAGGACTGAAATTTTTGATGTTTTTCTTCTCCTCTCATGAGCCCAAACAAGTCTCTAAAAGCATGAGTTTGCAACTACTTTACTTTTGGAGAAAATTCAAAACATTCATTATTCAATAGAGCCCAATAGCAAAAACCAGCGTTTTGAATGAAGAATCACATTTCTTGGTAGAATCATGCAGGATTGAAATTTTTGATGGTTTTTTACTCCTCTCATGAGCCCAAACAAGTCTCTAAAAGCATGAGTTTGCAACTACTTTACTTTTCGAGAAAATTCAAAACATTCATTATTCAATAGAGCCCAATAGCAAAAACCAGCGTTTTGAATGAAGAATCACATTTCTTGGTAGAATCATGCAGGATTGAAATTTTTGATGGTTTTTTACTCCTCTCAACAGCCCAAACAAGTTTCTAAAAGGATGAGTTTGCAACTACTTTACTTTTGGAGAAAATTCAAAACATTCATTATTCAATAGGGCCCAAACTATCAAAAACCAGCGGATTCAATGAACACACATTTCTTGGTAGAATCATGCAGGACTGAAATTTTTGATGTTTTTCTACTCCTCTCATGAGCCCAAACAAGTCTCTAAAGCATGAGTTTGCAACTACTTTACTTTTGGAGAAAATTCAAAACATTCATTATTCAATAGAGCCCAATAGCAAAAACCAGCGTTTTGAATGAAGAATTACATTTCTTGGTAGAATCATGCAGGATTGAAATTTTTGATGGATTTTTACTCCTCTCAACAGCCCAAACAAGTTTCTAAAAGGATGAGTTTGCAACTACTTTACTTTTGGAGAAAATTCAAAACATTCATTATTCAATAGGGCCCAAACTATCAAAAACCAGCAGTTTCAATGAACACACATTTCTTGGTAGAATCATGCAGGACTGAAATTTTTGATGTTTTTCTACTCCTCTCATGAGCCCAAACAAGTCTCTAAAAGCATGAGTTTGCAACTACTTTACTTTTGGAGAAAATTCAAAACATTGGCGTGGCCAGCGTCTGAGCTGAATGGAAGCCTGAGCCCTGAGCTCCTCCACAGGGCAGCCTACCAAGCGCTATTAACAAGCGATTTACAAGCCAGGACTGGCTGAAAACTTGTGGGAACCTCCATAGACACCAGCGGTGCCCCCACACTATGGATCTGCTCAGTAAAAAAGCAGAAAAAGGAAAGAAAACAGAGCGCTCTCCCCTCATGCTGAGGAGCCAAGATGGCGCCCGCCTCACAGCAGCAGCCACAGCCTGCAGCCCCAGCCTGAGCGGTACACAGCGGCAAAGGACGCCACAGCGGCTGAAGCATGCAGCATTCAAGTCAGGGGGTAAGTCTACCCCTGCCCCAGCTAAAACCGCCACTCTGCAGGCTAATAGAAGTGCTAATTTACACATTAAAAGTAGCGCTGAGGTGAAAGGAGCGAGATCATCCAGTTGGAAGAATGTCTCAAGTGGGGTACCACAGGGCTCTGTCCTGGGCCCTGTATTGTTCAACATCTTTATCAACGATTTAGATGAAGGAATTGAGGGTAAACTGATTAAATTTGCTGATGACACAAAGCTAGGAGGGATAGCTAATACTAGAGAAGAGAGAGAGGATTCAAAAAGATTTAAATAAACTGGAGAAGTGGGCAGCAACTAACAGAATGGTTTTTAA
Source organism: Dendrobates tinctorius (assembly GCF_039654945.1). NCBI lineage: Eukaryota > Metazoa > Chordata > Amphibia > Anura > Dendrobatidae > Dendrobates > Dendrobates tinctorius. The sequence goes on from NW_027362096.1 coordinate 1,745,097, forward strand.
CAGGGAGAAATGCAAAGTACTACATCTGGGCAATAAAAATGGAAAAAGCATATATAGAATGGGAGGAATAGGGCTAAGTGACAGCACATGTGAAAAAGACTTGGGTATACTAATAGATCACAGACTGAATATGAGTCAACAGTGTGATGCAGCAGCAAAAAAGGCAAATGCAATTCTAGGATGTATTAACAGAAGCATACAGTCTAGATCACGTGAAGTCATTATTTCCCTCTACTCCTCTTTGGTCAGACCTCATCTGGAATATTGTGTCCAGTTTTGGGCACCACATTTTAAAAAAGACATCAACAAACTGGAGCAAGTTCAGAAAAGAGCGACCAGAATGGTGACCGGTCTGCAAACCCTGTCTTATGAGGAAAGGTTGCAGGATTTGGGAATGTTTAGTTTGCAAAAGAGAAGACTGAGAGGAGACTTAATAGCTGTCTACAAATATCTAAAGGGCTGTCACATTGTAGAAGGATCAACTTTATTCTCATTTGCACAAGGAAAGACTAGAAGCAATGGGATGAAACTGAATGGGAGGAGACACAGATTAGATATTAGAAAAAACTTTTTGACAGTTAGAGTGATCAATGAGTGGAACAGGCTGCCACGAGAAGTGGTGAGTTCTCCTTCAATGGAAGTCTTCAAACAGAGGCTGGACAGACATCTGACTGGGATGATTTAGCGAATCCTGCTTTGAGCAGGGGGTTGGACCAGATGGCCCAGGAGGTCCCTTCCAACTCTACGATTCTATGATTCTATGATTCTATGATGCCTATCTCGCGAGAGTGACCGGGGGACAAGCGAGACTACGCAACAGATACGCAATTTGCGTAACTTAAGCAAAAATACAGCGCAGCTTGTGAATTATGGTGCAGCAGCACCGCTGACCGCTGATATGGAGGAGACAAATGTATTAAGGGGTTCCTCATCCTGTCCTGACATCTCCAATGTGTCAGATACTCCTCTAACGCCATTACAGAGGGAAATGTCTCCTTTCTCAGTGACTAGCCGCAGATTTAGCAGCAGCTCAGCTGAGATGCAACAGGAATTACAAATTGAGGACTCCTGTCCTTCTGATAATCCCATACCGGAGAACATTTTACACGTTTTAACAGAGGTGGAGGCTACCAGCAATACAGCCTCAGAAATATTTATTAAAAACATGCTATGCCTTCTAGCAAAGACATTTCAGAAACAACTGGAGGGCTATAATACAAATCTCCAAAATAACATAGACGGTCTGGGCCAGAGAGTGGACCATCTTGAATCCAAAATGGAAGAATTGGTTAAATCCCATAATAATTTGATAGATGAACACTATGCCCTAGAAAAAGAGGTTGTCTTCTTAAAATCAAGGTTGATAGAGCAAGAAGACAGAAGTAGAAGGAGCAACCTTAAATTCAGGGGAATACCTGAAAATGTCAAAGACAGAGACCTTAATGCATATGTGCAAAAGATGCTCCATACAATACTTCCAGGGGCCTCTAAAGGGGACCTATTGATGGAACGTATACACAGACTCCCCAAGTCCAAATATGCCCCAGACAGAGCCCCAAGAGATGTCATTGCATATTTTCATTATTTCCTGACAAAGGAGGACATTCTGAGGAGAAGTAAGCAATCACCTATATTACCAAGGCCATATGAGGATATCAAGATTTTTGCAGACTTCTCAAAAGCTACCCTGCAGAAAAGGAGAGACTTCTTTCCAATCACTGCACATCTGAGGAAACACAAGATTTTATACAGATGGGGTTTCCCTACAAAAATTCTAGTCATGAAAGAGAATACCACTTTTGCCTTGTCTAATATTGATAACTGTAATAGTTTTTTCCAAGATTTAGGTATCCCTCCACTGGAGACTCCACCATCATCATCATTCTACAATCAAGAAAGGAATATCCCCTTGCAGCAGCAAAGACGCCTTTCCCAGTCCTGGAATACGCAAAAGAAAAGAAAATAGACTTGGTGGGTACTGACCCTGGCTTTAGGCCTGAACTTTCTCTTTTTCACTCCCCACGTGATAACTGAGAGACATTCTCTCGGTACCATTTCTTTTGAGAAATCTAAATTTGTCTAGTTTATAAGTTTTGTTCTGTTCTAGGTTGTAACATGTTTTTGTTTACAGGCACACCAGGCACTAACAAAAAATCACTAAGGAAACCCACTGTCTTTTGGATGTATTTTCGGGTGAAATGTTCTGTTTCAGTGAATCATCTAATGCTTTTTTTCCTTCCTGACACATTATGGAATTGAGGGTACTGTCATTTAATGTAAATGGGCTCAATAGCCCATTCAAGAGATTTGCTTTGTGGAAGGAGATTAAAAAATTGAAGGCCAACATAGCAATGATACAAGAAACACACCTTCTAGAAATTGATAACACAAGACTCAAAAATAAAGACTTCCCTCAGATTTTCTTTTCTAACACTGAGGGAAAGAAAAAAGCTGGGGTGGCCATCGCCTTCCACAAAGATTTGCCAATAGTGGTCTCAGACATATATGGGGACAGCAATGGTAGACAACTTGCTATTAATTTTACTTTGGAGGGTGTGGAATATACAGTGGTAAACGTATACACCCCTAATGTCCGACAAATTAGTTTTCTAAATAAGGTCAAGAAGAAATTGTCCAATTTTAGTAGAGGTCACATAATCTGGGGAGGAGATTTTAATTGTATAGTTGACCCAAATACTGATTGCTCATCTGATGCCCCATATTATAGAAGCGTGAATCTGGGAAGGTGGTTGGGAGATTCCAATTTGCATGACAGCTGTAAGATATTGAACTCTACCTCAAGAGAATACACAAGATTTTGTCCACACAACAAGTCTTACACTAGGATTGATCATGTGTTCACTAGCTTCTCGCTACTAGACTCATACATAGATTTCCAGACTGGTCCTATTACATGGTCAGACCATGCCCCAATCCTACTGACCTTACATACTTCCTCCATGATCCCAAAACAATACAATTGGAGATATAGTAAATTCACTGTTGACTCCCCAGAAAACATATCATTAGCAAAGAATGTCTTAATGAACTACTTCAAAGAGAACTGTTCCCAAGAAATTACACCTGAAACATTGTGGCTAGCACACAAATGTGTCATTAGGGGTCATCTGATCCAAGTTGCTTCGAGACAAAAAAGGGCAAGAGAGAGCCAACAGAGGATGTTGTTAGAACAGATCCAAAAATTAGAATCCCAAGCTAAAGCAGACAAAAATTTTGCTAAATATAATGAATTGTACTCCCTTAGACTGGAACTTAGGAATCTCCTCATCAACTTATATGAGAAAAAGACTTTATTTAATAGGGCAGGGTTTTATGTTAATAATAATAAGTTCTCCAAAAATATGGCAAATAGGTTTAAACCCATAAATAAAAAACATCCAATCAAAAAAATAACCCAAAGCTCAAAGACTATAGAAAAACCCAAAGAGATAGCCCTAGCCTTTGAGAGCTACTATTCTAAATTATACAACATAGGAAACAATGGAGCTCATCCCTCTCCTTCACCAGAGATGATAAATAATTTTTTGGAAAAAGTAAAGCTGGGATCTTTGTCTCTAAAGCAGAAGGAGTCACTTGACGCACCCTTTACTGAGGGTGAGGTCTCTTTTGCGATGAATAATCTTAAAAATGACAAGGCTCCAGGTCCAGATGGCTTTCCTATAGAGTATTATAAAGAATTTAAAAAGGAACTCATCCCACACTTAACTAATGCCCTGAATTTTATTAAATCAGAAGGAAAGTGCAGCACAGATATGCTGAGAGCCACAATAGTGGTGATTCCCAAACCAGATAAAGATTCGACCAAAATCGAAAACTATAGGCCTATTTCTCTCCTAAATGTGGATATCAAGATCTACGCAAAAATATTAGCAGAAAGATTACAGGACGTTGTTCCATTCCTTATACATCCCGATCAAGTCGGTTTTGTAAAATCTAGGCAAACTTCAGACAGTTCTAGAAGTGTCCTGCATCACTTATATTCATGCTACAAAAATAGGATTTCCAGTTTGTTTGTGGCTCTTGACGCTGAAAAGGCCTTTGACCGGATCAATTGGGCCTATGCCTTTACAGTATTGGAGAAAATGGGTTTTGGTGGGGAGATGATGAGAAGTATTCGAGCTTTATACTCTCGGCCATCTGCCTCTGTGCTGGTCAACAACACAATGTCAGATACATTTTTTATAACTAATGGGACAAGACAGGGATGTCCTCTATCCCCAATAATTTTTATCCTGAGCCTGGAACCTTTGGCTCAAATGATAAGGGATTCTGGTGAAGTACACGGTGTACAATTGAAAGATTCAGAGCATAAGATTAACCTCTATGCAGATGACATTATACTCACACTCACAAATCCAACTGATTCCCTGGAAAAGATATGGGATATCATAAATTTATTTGGCTCAGTTTCATACTATAAATTAAATGTAAAAAAGACTAATGTTCTATCACTTTTCCTTTCAGCCTCTACGAAACAGCAACTAAGAGACAAGTATCCCTTTAATTGGGACTGTACCAGGATACCGTACTTAGGAATTTGGCTCACAGGTAACCCCATGCATATGAGTGAGGTAAACATGGATCACCTTCTACAGTCTCTCGACCTTAAGTTGAAGGAACTGTCGAAGACCCCAGCCACATGGATGGGCAGAATAGTGCTATATAAGATGTTCTGCCTACCCAAAGTCCTGTTTTTATACAGGAACGTCCCTCTGCCTATATCTGTACAGTATATACAAAAACTAACACACCAGATGAACAAATTTATTTGGAACAATGGGAAACCTAGAGTGAAAAAGCGCACTCTACTTAAATCCAAGGAGAAAGGGGGGGTGGCCATACCAGATCTTGAGGCATATTATTATGCCACTATGACTGAACTGACAAAAGGCTGGTTTGTGGAACAGACAGACCTGGGGTGGCCAAATATTGAAAGGGATATGATGCCCAATAGGGAACCAGTTTTATTCATAACCTACTTCCTTCTACATAGAAGGGAAATTAGGAAAATAGATAATCCCATACTTAAGGCCTCTATGTTGTGCTGGTCGTGTGTATGCAAAAGAAAGACTAGCTCTTCCTCTTTTTCACTCGAGAGGTTGAGACTCCCTTATCTGTCTCCTGTCAGGACTTCTCTAAGACCTATATTTGACAGCTGGACCAAATTTCCGATCACCTTTGTAGATGACTTGATAGACAATAACAGAGTCATACCCTTTGAGTTATTAAAGAACAGATTTGGGGTTCCCAATTCGGAGTATATGACATATCTCCTACTCAAGGAAGAATACAACAAATATAAGAAATACCTTTTTAGAGTGGTTCCAATTGACCTTACTATTAACAATTTTCTATTTAATATGTCATCTAGACATAAGAGTTATCTTAGACCCTTATATAATAGCCTGACCAACAAAGACACCTTCACCAATGAAGGATGCTTTGAAAAATGGGAAACCACATTACAGAGACAGATATATGGTCCTCAGTGGATCTCCTCTCTTAAAATTGCAATCAAATCCACAAGATGTATGAATATACTAGAAACGCATTACAAATTAATTCATAGATATTACCTTACCCCAAATAGATTGAAACATTTTGGAGGGGGGGGATCTGGAATGTGTTGGCGTAACTGTGGATCTCAGGCAGATTTATTACATGTTTTTTGGGGATGCCCTATGCTGAAGTTGTACTGGTCCAGGGTGTTCGATTTGCTTTCACTCATATGCAATTGGTGTATTCAACCACAACCTGCTCTAGCCTTGTTACTAATAGACATACATAGATTTAAAAGAAATAAATTTCTGGCGGCTCATATCCTTATGTCTGCAGCCTTCCTTGTAGCGAAGGGTTGGAACAGGAAGCAACCTCCAGACATTGTCACCCTTATTTTACTGGTGGACAAACATTGTGTCTACGAGAAAATTCACTATATTAATAAAAGCTTAATTAAAATATTTGATGACAGATGGTATAAATGGATGGAACTAAAGTCTAAAATAGAAAAAGATTTCATATCCTGAACTCATATTTTACTTCTTATGGTTTATGATGTGCCAATATTTCACATATTCAAGTGCCTAAATTTACCTTTCTTTTTATTGTTTCTTTCTGGTACTATTTGTTTAGTGTTTACTACATTTACTCTCAATGTTGATATACTATTGAAATGTCATCATATTGTGATGTATTCATATTTTTTTTTACATCAGTACAATAACTTACTTAGATGAGTCTGTACAAATGTAAATTTTACATTCTGCCTACTATTCTGAAAATTCTAATAAAAATTATTATTAAAGAAAATTCAAAACATTCATTATTCAATAGAGCCCAATAGCAAAAACCAGCGTTTTGAATGAAGAATCACATTTCTTGGTAGAATCATGCAGGATTGAAATTTTTGATGGTTTTTTACTCCTCTCAACAGCCCAAACAAGTTTCTAAAAGGATGAGTTTGCAACTACTTTACTTTTGGAGAAAATTCAAAACATTCATTATTCAATAGGGCCCAAACTATCAAAAACCAGCGGTTTCAATGAACACACATTTCTTGGTAGAATCATGCAGGACTGAAATTTTTGATGTTTTTCTACTCCTCTCATGAGCCCAAACAAGTCTCTAAAAGCATGAGTTTGCAACTACTTTACTTTTGGAGAAAATTCAAAACATTCATTATTCAATAGAGCCCAATAGCAAAAACCAGCGTTTTGAATGAAGAATCACATTTCTTGGTAGAATCATGCAGGATTGAAATTTTTGATGGTTTTTTACTCCTCTCAACAGCCCAAACAAGTTTCTAAAAGGATGAGTTTGCAACTACTTTACTTTTGGAGAAAATTCAAAACATTCATTATTCAATAGGGCCCAAACTATCAAAAACCAGCGGTTTCAATGAACACACATTTCTTGGTAGAATCATGCAGGACTGAAATTTTTGATGTTTTTCTACTCCTCTCATGAGCCCAAACAAGTCTCTAAAAGCATGAGTTTGCAACTACTTTACTTTTGGAGAAAATTCAAAACATTCATTATTCAATAGGGCCCAAACTATCAAAAACCAGCGGTTTGAATGAACACACATTTCTTGGTAGAATCATGCAGGACTGAAATTTTTGATGTTTTTCTACTCCTCTCATGAGCCCAAACAAGTCTCTAAAAGCATGAGTTTGCAACTACTTTACTTTTGGAAAAAATTCAAAACATTCATTATTCAATAGAGCCCAATAGCAAAAACCAGCGTTTTGAATGAAGAATCACATTTCTTGGTAGAATCATGCAGGATTGAAATTTTTGATGGTTTTTTACTCCTCTCAACAGCCCAAACAAGTTTCTAAAAGGATGAGTTTGCAACTACTTTACTTTTGGAGAAAATTCAAAACATTCATTATTCAATAGGGCCCAAACTATCAAAAACCAGCGGTTTCAATGAACACACATGTCTTGGTAGAATCATGCAGGACTGAAATTTTTGATGTTTTTCTACTCATCTCATGAGCACAAACAAGTCTCTAAAAGCATGAGTTTGCAACTACTTTACTTTTGGAGAAAATTCAAAACATTCATTATTCAATAGAGCCCAATAGCAAAAACCAGCGTTTTGAATGAAGAATCACATTTCTTGGTAGAATCATGCAGGATTGAAATTTTTGATGGTTTTTTACTACTCTCAACAGCCCAAACAAGTTTCTAAAAGGATGAGTTTGCAACTACTTTACTTTTGGAGAAAATTCAAAACATTCATTATTCAATAGGGCCCAAACTATCAAAAACCAGCGGTTTCAATGAACACACATGTCTTGGTAGAATCATGCAGGACTGAAATTTTTGATGTTTTTCTACTCATCTCATGAGCCCAAACAAGTCTCTAAAAGCATGAGTTTGCAACTACTTTACTTTTGGAGAAAATTCAAAACATTCAATATTCAATAGGGCCCAAACTATCAAAAACCAGCTGTTTCAATGAACACACATTTCTTGGTAGAATCATGCAGGACTGAAATTTTTGATGTTTTTCTACTCCTCTCATGAGCCCAAACAAGTCTCTAAAAGCATGAGTTTGCAACTACTTTACTTTTGGAGAAAATTCAAAACATTCATTATTCAATAGAGCCCAATAGCAAAAACGAGCGTTTTGAATGAAGAATCACATTTCTTGGTAGAATCATGCAGGATTGAAATTTTTGATGGTTTTTTACTCCTCTCAACAGCCCAAACAAGTTTCTAAAAGGATGAGTTTGCAACTACTTTACTTTTGGAGAAAATTCAAAACATTCATTATTCAATAGGGCCCAAACTATCAAAAACCAGCGGTTTCAATGAACACACATTTCTTGGTAGAATCATGCAGGACTGAAATTTTTGATGTTTTTCTACTCCTCTCATGAGCCCAAACAAGTCTCTAAAAGCATGAGTTTGCAACTACTTTACTTTTGGAGAAAATTCAAAACATTCATTATTCAATAGAGCCCAATAGCAAAAACCAGCGTTTTGAATGAAGAATCACATTTCTTGGTAGAATCATGCAGGATTGAAATTTTTGATGGTTTTTTACTCCTCTCAACAGCCCAAACAAGTTTCTAAAAGGATGAGTTTGCAACTACTTTACTTTTGGAGAAAATTCAAAACATTCATTATTCAATAGGGCCCAAACTATCAAAAACCAGCGGTTTCAATGAACACACATTTCTTGGTAGAATCATGCAGGACTGAAATTTTTGATGTTTTTCTACTCCTCTCATGAGCCCAAACATGTCTCTAAAAGCATGAGTTTGCAACTACTTTACTTTTGGAGAAAATTCAAAACATTCATTATTCAATAGGGCCCAAACTATCAAAAACCAGCGGTTTGAATGAACACACATTTCTTGGTAGAATCATGCAGGACTGAAATTTTTGATGTTTTTCTACTCCTCTCATGAGCCCAAACAAGTCTCTAAAAGCATGAGTTTGCAACTACTTTACTTTTGGAGAAAATTCAAAACATTCATTATTCAATAGAGCCCAATAGCAAAAACCAGCGTTTTGAATGAAGAATCACATTTCTTGGTAGAATCATGCAGGATTGAAATTTTTGATGGTTTTTTACTCCTCTCAACAGCCCAAACAAGTTTCTAAAAGGATGAGTTTGCAACTACTTTACTTTTGGAGAAAATTCAAAACATTCATTATTCAATAGGGCCCAAACTATCAAAAACCAGCGGTTTCAATGAACACACATGTCTTGGTAGAATCATGCAGGACTGAAATTTTTGATGTTTTTCTACTCATCTCATGAGCACAAACAAGTCTCTAAAAGCATGAGTTTGCAACTACTTTACTTTTGGAGAAAATTCAAAACATTCATTATTCAATAGAGCCCAATAGCAAAAACCAGCGTTTTGAATGAAGAATCACATTTCTTGGTAGAATCATGCAGGATTGAAATTTTTGATGGTTTTTTACTACTCTCAACAGCCCAAACAAGTTTCTAAAAGGATGAGTTTGCAACTACTTTACTTTTGGAGAAAATTCAAAACATTCATTATTCAATAGGGCCCAAACTATCAAAAACCAGCGGTTTCAATGAACACACATGTCTTGTTAGAATCATGCAGGACTGAAATTTTTGATGTTTTTCTACTCATCTCATGAGCCCAAACAAGTCTCTAAAAGCATGAGTTTGCAACTACTTTACTTTTGGAGAAAATTCAAAACATTCAATATTCAATAGGGCCCAAACTATCAAAAACCAGCTGTTTCAATGAACACACATTTCTTGGTAGAATCATGCAGGACTGAAATTTTTGATGTTTTTCTACTCCTCTCATGAGCCCAAACAAGTCTCTAAAAGCATGAGTTTGCAACTACTTTACTTTTGGAGAAAATTCAAAACATTCATTATTCAATAGAGCCCAATAGCAAAAACGAGCGTTTTGAATGAAGAATCACATTTCTTGGTAGAATCATGCAGGATTGAAATTTTTGATGGTTTTTTACTCCTCTCAACAGCCCAAACAAGTTTCTAAAAGGATGAGTTTGCAACTACTTTACTTTTGGAGAAAATTCAAAACATTCATTATTCAATAGGGCCCAAACTATCAAAAACCAGCGGTTTCAATGAACACACATTTCTTGGTAGAATCATGCAGGACTGAAATTTTTGATGTTTTTCTACTCCTCTCATGAGCCCAAACAAGTCTCTAAAAGCATGAGTTTGCAACTACTTTACTTTTGGAGAAAATTCAAAACATTCACTATTCAATAGAGCCCAATAGCAAAAATCAGGTTTTGAATGAAGAATCACATTTCTTGGTAAAATCATGCAGGATTGAAATTTTTGATGGTTTTTTACTCCTCTCAACAGCCCAAACAAGTCTCTAAAAGCATGAGTTTGCAACTACTTTACTTTTGGAGAAAATTCAAAACATTCATTATTCAATAGGGCCCAAACTATCAAAAACCAGCGGTTTCAATGAACACACATTTCTTGGTAGAATCATGCAGGACTGAAATTTTTGATGTTTTTCTACTCCTCTCATGAGCCCAAACAAGTCTCTAAAAGCATGCGTTTGCAACTACTTTACTTTTGGAGAAAATTCAAAACATTCATTATTCAATTGAGCCCAATAGCAAAAACCAGCGTTTTGAATGAAGAATCACATTTCTTGGTAGAATCATGCAGGATTGAAATTTTTGATGATTTTTTACTCCTCTCAACAGCCCAAACAAGTTTCTAAAAGGATGAGTTTGCAACTACTTTACTTTTGGAGAAAATTCAAAACATTCATTATTCAATAGGGCCCAAACTATCAAAAACCAGCGGTTTCAATGAACACACATTTCTTGGTAGAATCATGCAGGACTGAAATTTTTGATGTTTTTCTACTCCTCTCATGAGCCCAAACAAGTCTCTAAAAGCATGAGTTTGCAACTACTTTACTTTTGGAGAAAATTCAAAACATTCATTATTCAATAGAGCCCAATAGCAAAAATCAGGTTTTGAATGAAGAATCACATTTCTTGGTAGAATCATGCAGGATTGAAATTTTTGTTGGTTTTTTACTCCTCTCAACAGCCCAAACAAGTTTCTAAAAGGATGAGTTTGCAACTACTTTACTTTTGGAGAAAATTCAAAACATTCATTATTCAATAGGGCCCAAAATATCAAAAACCAGCGGTTTGAATGAACACACATTTCTTGGTAGAATCGTGCAGGACTGAAATTTTTGATGTTTTTCTACTCCTCTCATGAGCCCAAACAAGTCTCTAAAAGGATGAGTTTGCAACTACTTTACTTTTGGAGAAAATTCAAAACATTCATTATTCAATAGAGCCCAATAGCAAAAAACAGCGTTTTGAATGAAGAATCACATTTCTTGGTAGAATCATGCAGGATTGAAATTTTTGATGGTTTTTTACTCCTCTCAACAGCCCAAACAAGTTTCTAAAAGGATGAGTTTGCAACTACTTTACTTTTGGAGAAAATTCAAAACATTCATTATTCAATAGAGCCCAATAGCAAAAACCAGCGTTTTGAATGAAGAATCACATTTCTTGGTAGAATCATGCAGGATTGAAATTTTTGATGGTTTTTTACTCCTCTCAACAGCCCAAACAAGTTTCTAAAAGGATGAGTTTGCAACTACTTTACTTTTGGAGAAAATTCAAAACATTCATTATTCAATAGGGCCCAAACTATCAAAAACCAGCGGTTTCAATGAACACACATTTCTTGGTAGAATCATGCAGGACTGAAATTTTTGATGTTTTTCTACTCCTCTCATGAGCCCAAACAAGTCTCTAAAAGCATGAGTTTGCAACTACTTTACTTTTGGAGAAAATTCAAAACATTCATTATTCAATAGAGCCCAATAGCAAAAATCAGGTTTTGAATGAAGAATCACATTTCTTGGTAGAATCATGCAGGATTGAAATTTTTGATGGGTTTTTACTCCTCTCAACAGCCCAAACAAGTTTCTAAAAGGATGAGTTTGCAACTACTTTACTTTTGGAGAAAATTCAAAACATTCATTATTCAATAGGGCCCAAAATATCAAAAACCAGCGGTTTGAATGAACACACATTTCTTGGTAGAATCGTGCAGGACTGAAATTTTTGATGTTTTTCTACTCCTCTCATGAGCCCAAACAAGTCTCTAAAAGCATGAGTTTGCAACTACTTTACTTTTGGAGAAAATTCAAAACATTCATTATTCAATAGAGCCAAATAGCAAAAACCAGCGTTTTGAATGAAGAATCACATTTCTTGGTAGAATCATGCAGGATTGAAATTTTTGATGGTTTTTTACTCCTCTCAACAGCCCAAACAAGTTTCTAAAAGGATGAGTTTGCAACTACTTTACTTTTGGAGAAAATTAAAAACATTCATTATTCAATAGGGCCCAAACTATCAAAAACCAGCGGTTTGAATGAACACACATTTCTTGGTAGAATCATGCAGGACTGAAATTTTTGATGTTTTTCTACTCCTCTCATGAGCCCAAACAAGTCTCTAAAAGCATGAGTTTGCAACTACTTTACTTTTGGAGAAAATTCAAAACATTCACTATTCAATAGAGCCCAATAGCAAAAATCAGGTTTTGAATGAAGAATCACATTTCTTGGTAAAATCATGCAGGATTGAAATTTTTGATGGTTTTTACTCCTCTCAACAGCCCAAACAAGTTTCTAAAAGGATGAGTTTGCAACTACTTTACTTTTGGAGAAAATTCAAAACATTCATTATTCAATAGGGCCCAAACTATCAAAAACCAGCGGTTTCAATGAACACACATTTCTTGGTAGAATCATGCAGGACTGAAATTTTTGATGTTTTTCTTCTCCAATCATGAGCCCAAACAAGTCTCTAAAAGCATGAGTTTGCAACTACTTTACTTTTGGAGAAAATTCAAAACATTCATTATTCAATAGAGCCCAATAGCAAAAACCAGCGTTTTGAATGAAGAATCACATTTCTTGGTAGAATCATGCAGGATTGAAATTTTTGATGGTTTTTTACTCCTCTCAACAGCCCAAACAAGTTTCTAAAAGGATGAGTTTGCAACTACTTTACTTTTGGAGAAAATTCAAAACATTCATTATTCAATAGGGCCCAAACTATCAAAAACCAGCGGTTTCAATGAACACACATTTCTTGGTAGAATCATGCAGGACTGAAATTTTTGATGTTTTTCTACTCCTCTCATGAGCCCAAACAAGTCTCTAAAAGCATGAGTTTGCAACTACTTTACTTTTGGAGAAAATTCAAAACATTCATTATTCAATAGAGCCCAATAGCAAAAACCAGCGTTTTGAATGAAGAATCACATTTCTTGGTAGAATCATGCAGGATTGAAATTTTTGATGGTTTTTTACTCCTCTCAACAGCCCAAACAAGTTTCTAAAAGGATGAGTTTGCAACTACTTTACTTTTGGAGAAAATTCAAAACATTCATTATTCAATAGGGCCCAAACTATCAAAAACCAGCGGATTCAATGAACACACATTTCTTGGTAGAATCATGCAGGACTGAAATTTTTGATGTTTTTCTACTCCTCTCATGAGCCCAAACAAGTCTCTAAAAGCATGAGTTTGCAACTACTTTACTTTTGGAGAAAATTCAAAACATTCATTATTCAATAGAGCCCAATAGCAAAAACCAGCGTTTTGAATGAAGAATTACATTTCTTGGTAGAATCATGCAGGATTGAAATTTTTGATGGATTTTTACTCCTCTCAACAGCCCAAACAAGTTTCTAAAAGGATGAGTTTGCAACTACTTTACTTTTGGAGAAAATTCAAAACATTCATTATTCAATAGGGCCCAAACTATCAAAAACCAGCGGTTTCAATGAACACACATTTCTTGGTAGAATCATGCAGGACTGAAATTTTTGATGTTTTTCTTCTCCTCTCATGAGCCCAAACAAGTCTCTAAAAGCATGAGTTTGCAACTACTTTACTTTTGGAGAAAATTCAAAACATTCATTATTCAATAGAGCCCAATAGCAAAAAGCAGCGTTTTGAATGAAGAATCACATTTCTTGGTAGAATCATGCAGGATTGAAATTTTTGATGGTTTTTTACTCCTCTCAACAGCCCAAACAAGTTTCTAAAAGGATGAGTTTGCAACTACTTTACTTTTGGAGAAAATTCAAAACATTCATTATTCAATAGGGCCCAAACTATCAAAAACCAGCGGTTTGAATGAACACACATTTCTTGGTAGAATCATGCAGGACTGAAATTTTTGATGTTTTTCCTACTCCTCTCATGAGCCCAATCAAGTCTCTAAAAGCATGAGTTTGCAACTACTTTACTTTTGGAGAAAATTCAAAACATTCATTATTCAATAGAGCCCAATAGCAAAAACCAGCGTTTTGAATGAAGAATCACATTTCTTGGTAGAATCATGCAGGATTGAAATTTTTGATGGTTTTTTACTCCTCTCAACAGCCCAAACAAGTTTCTAAAAGGATGAGTTTGCAACTACTTTACTTTTGGAGAAAATTCAAAACATTCATAATTCAATAGGGCCCAAACTATCAAAAACCAGCGGTTTGAATGAACACATTTCTTGGTAGAATCATGCAGGACTGAAATTTTTGATGTTTTTCTACTCCTCTCATGAGCCCAAACAAGTCTCTAAAAGCATGAGTTTGCAACTACTTTACTTTTGGAGAAAATTCAAAACATTCACTATTCAATAGAGCCCAATAGCAAAAATCAGGTTTTGAATGAAGAATGACATTTCTTGGTAAAATCATGCAGGATTGAAATTTTTGATGGTTTTTTACTCCTCTCAACAGCCCAAACAAGTTTCTAAAAGGATGAGTTTGCAACTACTTTACTTTTGGAGAAAATTCAAAACATTCATTATTCAATAGGGCCCAAACTATCAAAAACCAGCGGTTTCAATGAACACACATTTCTTGGTAGAATCATGCAGGACTGAAATTTTTGATGTTTTTCTACTCCTCTCATGAGCCCAAACAAGTCTCTAAAAGCATGAGTTTGCAACTACTTTACTTTTGGAGAAAATTCAAAACATTCATTATTCAATAGAGCCCAATAGCAAAAACCAGCGTTTTGAATGAAGAATCACATTTCTTGGTAGAATCATGCAGGATTGAAATTTTTGATGGTTTTTTTACTCCTCTCAACAGCCCAAACAAGTTTCTAAAAGGATGAGTTTGCAACTACTTTACTTTTGGAGAAAATTCAAAACATTCATTATTCAATAGGGCCCAAACTATCAAAAACCAGCGGTTTCAATGAACACACATTTCTTGGTAGAATCATGCAGGACTGAAATTTTTGATGTTTTTCTACTCCTCTCATGAGCCCAAACAAGTCTCTAAAAGCATGAGTTTGCAACTACTTTACTTTTGGAGAAAATTCAAAACATTCATTATTCAATAGAGCCCAATAGCAAAAACCAGCGTTTTGAATGAAGAATCACATTTCTTGGTAGAATCATGCAGGATTGAAATTTTTGATGGTTTTTTACTCCTCTCAACAGCCCAAACAAGTTTCTAAAAGGATGAGTTTGCAACTACTTTACTTTTGGAGAAAATTCAAAACATTCATTATTCAATAGGGCCCAAACTATCAAAAACCAGCGGTTTCAATGAACACACATTTCTTGGTAGAATCATGCAGGACTGAAATTTTTGATGTTTTTCTACTCCTCTCATGAGCCCAAACAAGTCTCTAAAAGCATGAGTTTGCAACTACTTTACTTTTGGAGAAAATTCAAAACATTCATTATTCAATAGAGCCCAATAGCAAAAACCAGCGTTTTGAATGAAGAATCACATTTCTTGGTAGAATCATGCAGGATTGAAATTTTTGATGGTTTTTTACTCCTCTCAACAGCCCAAACAAGTTTCTAAAAGGATGAGTTTGCAACTACTTTACTTTTGGAGAAAATTCAAAACATTCATTATTCAATAGGGCCCAAACTATCAAAAACCAGCGGTTTGAATGAACACACATTTCTTGGTAGAATCATGCAGGACTGAAATTTTTGATGTTTTTCTACTCCTCTCATGAGCCCAAACAAGTCTCTAAAAGCATGAGTTTGCAACTACTTTACTTTTCGAGAAAATTCAAAACATTCACTATTCAATAGAGCCCAATAGCAAAAATCAGGTTTTGAATGAAGAATCACATTTCTTGGTAAAATCATGCAGGATTGAAATTTTTGATGGTTTTTTACTCCTCTCAACAGCCCAAACAAGTTTCTAAAAGGATGAGTTTGCAACTACTTTACTTTTGGAGAAAATTCAAAACATTCATTATTCAATAGGGCCCAAACTATCAAAAACCAGCGGTTTCAATGAACACACATTTCTTGGTAGAATCATGCAGGACTGAAATTTTTGATGTTTTTCTACTCCTCTCATGAGCCCAAACAAGTCTCTAAAAGCATGAGTTTGCAACTACTTTACTTTTGGAGAAAATTCAAAACATTCATTATTCAATAGAGCCCAATAGCAAAAACCAGCGTTTTGAATGAAGAATCACATTTCTTGGTAGAATCATGCAGGATTGAAATTTTTGATGGTTTTTTACTCCTCTCAACAGCCCAAACAAGTTTCTAAAAGGATGAGTTTGCAACTACTTTACTTTTGGAGAAAATTCAAAACATTCATTATTCAATAGGGCCCAAACTATCAAAAACCAGCCGTTTCAATGAACACACATGTCTTGGTAGAATCATGCAGGACTGAAATTTTTGATGTTTTTCTACTCATCTCATGAGCCCAAACAAGTCTCTAAAAGCATGAGTTTGCAACTACTTTACTTTTGGAGAAAATTCAAAACATTCATTATTCAATAGAGCCCAATAGCAAAAACCAGCGTTTTGAATGAAGAATCACATTTCTTGGTAGAATCATGCAGGATTGAAATTTTTTATGGTTTTTTACTCCTCTCAACAGCCCAAACAAGTTTCTAAAAGGATGAGTTTGCAACTACTTTACTTTTGGAGAAAATTCAAAACATTCATTATTCAATAGGGCCCAAACTATCAAAAACCAGCGGTTTCAATGAACACACATTTCTTGGTAGAATCATGCAGAACTGAAATTTTTGATGTTTTTCTACTCCTCTCATGAGCCCAAACAAGTCTCTAAAAGCATGAGTTTGCAACTACTTTACTTTTGGAGAAAATTCAAAACATTCATTATTCAATAGAGCCCAATAGCAAAAACCAGCGTTTTGAATGAAGAATCACATTTCTTGGTAGAATCATGCAGGATTGAAATTTTTGATGGTTTTTTACTCCTCTCAACAGCCCAAACAAGTTTCTAAAAGGATGAGTTTGCAACTACTTTACTTTTGGAGAAAATTCAAAACATTCATTATTCAATAGGGCCCAAACTATCAAAATCCAGCGGTTTGAATGAACACATTTCTTGGTAGAATCATGCAGGACTGAAATTTTTGATGTTTTTCTACTCTTTTCATGAGCCCAAACAAGTCTCTAAAAGCATGAGTTTGCAACTACTTTACTTTTGGAGAAAATTCAAAACATTCACTATTCAATAGAGCCCAATAGCAAAAATCAGGTTTTGAATGAAGAATCACATTTCTTGGTAAAATCATGCAGGATTGAAATTTTTGATGGTTTTTTACTCCTCTCAACAGCCCAAACAAGTTTCTAAAAGGATGAGTTTGCAACTACTTTACTTTTGGAGAAAATTCAAAACATTCATTATTCAATAGGGCCCAAACTATCAAAAACCAGCGGTTTCAATGAACACACATTTCTTGGTAGAATCATGCAGGACTGAAATTTTTGATGTTTTTCTACTCCTCTCATGAGCCCAAACAAGTCTCTAAAAGCATGAGTTTGCAACTACTTTACTTTTGGAGAAAATTCAAAACATTCATTATTCAATAGAGCCCAATAGCAAAAACCAGCGTTTTGAATGAAGAATCACATTTCTTGGTAGAATCATGCAGGATTGAAATTTTTGATGGTTTTTTACTCCTCTCAACAGCCCAAACAAGTTTCTAAAAGGATGAGTTTGCAACTACTTTACTTTTGGAGAAAATTCAAAACATTCATTATTCAATAGGGTCCAAACTATCAAAAACCAGCGGTTTGAATGAACACATTTCTTGGTAGAATCATGCAGGACTGAAATTTTTGATGTTTTTCTACTCCTCTCATGAGCCCAAACAAGTCTCTAAAAGCATGAGTTTGCAACTACTTTACTTTTGGAGAAAATTCAAAACATTCACTATTCAATAGAGCCCAATAGCAAAAATCAGGTTTTGAATGAAGAATCACATTTCTTGGTAAAATCATGCAGGATTGAAATTTTTGATGGTTTTTTACTCCTCTCAACAGCCCAAACAAGTTTCTAAAAGGATGAGTTTGCAACTACTTTACTTTTGGAGAAAATTCAAAACATTCATTATTCAATAGGGCCCAAACTATCAAAAACCAGCGGTTTCAATGAACACACATTTCTTGGTAGAATCATGCAGGACTGAAATTTTTGATGTTTTTCTACTCCTCTCATGAGCCCAAACAAGTCTCTAAAAGCATGAGTTTGCAACTACTTTACTTTTGGAGAAAATTCAAAACATTCATTATTCAATAGGGCCCAAACTATCAAAAACCAGCGGTTTGAATGAACACACATTTCTTGGTAGAATCATGCAGGACTGAAATTTTTGATGTTTTTCTACTCCTCTCATGAGCCCAAACAAGTCTCTAAAAGCATGAGTTTGCAACTACTTTACTTTTGGAGAAAATTCAAAACATTCATTATTCAATAGAGCCCAATAGCAAAAACCAGCGTTTTGAATGAAGAATCACATTTCTTGGTAGAATCATGCAGGATTGAAATTTTTGATGGTTTTTTACTCCTCTCAACAGCCCAAACAAGTTTCTAAAAGGATGAGTTTGCAACTACTTTACTTTTGGAGAAAATTCAAAACATTCATTATTCAATAGGGCCCAAACTATCAAAAACCAGCCGTTTCAATGAACACACATGTCTTGGTAGAATCATGCAGGACTGAAATTTTTGATGTTTTTCTACTCATATCATGAGCCCAAACAAGTCTCTAAAAGCATGAGTTTGCAACTACTTTACTTTTGGAGAAAATTCAAAACATTCATTATTCAATAGAGCCCAATAGCAAAAACCAGCGTTTTGAATGAAGAATCACATTTCTTGGTAGAATCATGTAGGATTGAAATTTTTGATGGTTTTTTACTCCTCTCAACAGCCCAAACAAGTTTCTAAAAGGATGAGTTTGCAACTACTTTACTTTTGGAGAAAATTCAAAACATTCATTATTCAATAGGGCCCAAACTATCAAAAACCAGCGGTTTCAATGAACACACATTTCTTGGTAGAATCATGCAGGACTGAAATTTTTGATGTTTTTCTACTCCTCTCATGAGCCCAAACAAGTTTCTAAAAGCATGAGTTTGCAACTACTTTACTTTTGGAGAAAATTCAAAACATTCACTATTCAATAGAGCCCAATAGCAAAAATCAGGTTTTGAATGAAGAATCACATTTCTTGGTAAAATCATGCAGGATTGAAATTTTTGATGGTTTTTTACTCCTCTCAACAGCCCAAACAAGTTTCTAAAAGGATGAGTTTGCAACTACTTTACTTTTGGAGAAAATTCAAAACATTCATTATTCAATAGGGCCCAAACTATCAAAAACCAGCGGTTTCAATGAACACACATTTCTTGGTAGAATCATGCAGGACTGAAATTTTTGATGTTTTTCTACTCCTCTCATGAGCCCAAACAAGTCACTAAAAGCATGAGTTTGCAACTACTTTACTTTTGGAGAAAATTCAAAACATTCACTATTCAATAGAGCCCAATAGCAAAAATCAGGTTTTGAATGAAGAATCACATTTCTTGGTAAAATCATGCAGGATTGAAATTTTTGATGGTTTTTTACTCCTCTCAACAGCCCAAACAAGTTTCTAAAAGGATGAGTTTGCAACTACTTTACTTTTGGAGAAAATTCAAAACATTCATTATTCAATAGGGCCCAAACTATCAAAAACCAGCGGTTTCAATGAACACACATTTCTTGGTAGAATCATGCAGGACTGAAATTTTTGATGTTTTTCTACTCCTCTCATGAGCCCAAACAAGTCTCTAAAAGCATGAGTTTGCAACTACTTTACTTTTGGAGAAAATTCAAAACATTCATTATTCAATAGAGCCCAATAGCAAAAACCAGCGTTTTGAATGAAGAATCACATTTCTTGGTAGAATCATGCAGGATTGAAATTTTTGATGGTTTTTTACTCCTCTCAACAGCCCAAACAAGTTTCTAAAAGGATGAGTTTGCAACTACTTTACTTTTGGAGAAAATTCAAAACATTCATTATTCAATAGGGCCCAAACTATCAAAAACCAGCGGTTTCAATGAACACACATTTCTTGGTAGAATCATGCAGGACTGAAATTTTTGATGTTTTTCTACTCCTCTCATGAGCCCAAACAAGTCTCTAAAAGCATGAGTTTGCAACTACTTTACTTTTGGAGAAAATTCAAAACATTCATTATTCAATAGAGCCCAATAGCAAAAACCAGCGTTTTGAATGAAGAATCACATTTCTTGGTAGAATCATGCAGGATTGAAATTTTTGATGGTTTTTTACTCCTCTCAACAGCCCAAACAAGTTTCTAAAAGGATGAGTTTGCAACTACTTTACTTTTGGAGAAAATTCAAAACATTCATTATTCAATAGGGCCCAAACTATCAAAATCCAGCGGTTTGAATGAACACATTTCTTGGTAGAATCATGCAGGACTGAAATTTTTGATGTTTTTCTACTCTTTTCATGAGCCCAAACAAGTCTCTAAAAGCATGAGTTTGCAACTACTTTACTTTTGGAGAAAATTCAAAACATTCACTATTCAATAGAGCCCAATAGCAAAAATCAGATTTTGAATGAAGAATCACATTTCTTGGTAAAATCATGCAGGATTGAAATTTTTGATGGTTTTTTACTCCTCTCAACAGCCCAAACAAGTTTCTAAAAGGATGAGTTTGCAACTACTTTACTTTTGGAGAAAATTCAAAACATTCATTATTCAATAGGGCCCAAACTATCAAAAACCAGCGGTTTCAATGAACACACATTTCTTGGTAGAATCATGCAGGACTGAAATTTTTGATGTTTTTCTACTCCTCTCATGAGCCCAAACAAGTCTCTAAAAGCATGAGTTTGCAACTACTTTACTTTTGGAGAAAATTCAAAACATTCATTATTCAATAGAGCCCAATTGCAAAAACCAGCGTTTTGAATGAAGAATCACATTTCTTGGTAGAATCATGCAGGATTGAAATTTTTGATGGTTTTTTACTCCTCTCAACAGCCCAAACAAGTTTCTAAAAGGATGAGTTTGCAACTACTTTACTTTTGGAGAAAATTCAAAACATTCATTATTCAATAGGGCCCAAACTATCAAAAACCAGCGGTTTGAATGAACACATTTCTTGGTAGAATCATGCAGGACTGAAATTTTTGATGTTTTTCTACTCCTCTCATGAGCCCAAACAAGTCTCTAAAAGCATGAGTTTGCAACTACTTTACTTTTGGAGAAAATTCAAAACATTCACTATTCAATAGAGCCCAATAGCAAAAATCAGGTTTTGAATGAAGAATCACATTTCTTGGTAATATCATGCAGGATTGAAATTTTTGATGGTTTTTTACTCCTCTCAACAGCCCAAACAAGTTTCTAAAAGGATGAGTTTGCAACTACTTTACTTTTGGAGAAAATTCAAAACATTCATTATTCAATAGGGTCCAAACTATCAAAAACCAGCGGTTTCAATGAACACACATTTCTTGGTAGAATCATGCAGGACTGAAATTTTTGATGTTTTTCTACTCCTCTCATGAGCCCAAACAAGTCTCTAAAAGCATGAGTTTGCAACTACTTTACTTTTGGAGAAAATTCAAAACATTCATTATTCAATAGAGCCCAATAGCAAAAACCAGCGTTTTGAATGAAGAATCACATTTCTTGGTAGAATCATGCAGGATTGAAATTTTTGATGGTTTTTTACTCCTCTCAACAGCCCAAACAAGTTTCTAAAAGGATGAGTTTGCAACTACTTTACTTTTGGAGAAAATTCAAAACATTCATTATTCAATAGGGCCCAAACTATCAAAAACCAGCGGTTTCAATGAACACACATTTCTTGGTAGAATCATGCAGGACTGAAATTTTTGATGTTTTTCTACTCCTCTCATGAGCCCAAACAAGTCTCTAAAAGCATGAGTTTGCAACTACTTTACTTTTGGAGAAAATTCAAAACATTCATTATTCAATAGGGCCCAAACTATCAAAAACCAGCGGTTTGAATGAACACACATTTCTTGGTAGAATCATGCAGGACTGAAATTTTTGATGTTTTTCTACTCCTCTCATGAGCCCAAACAAGTCTCTAAAAGCATGAGTTTGCAACTACTTTACTTTTGGAGAAAATTCAAAACATTCACTATTCAATAGAACCCAATAGCAAAAATCAGGTTTTGAATGAAGAATCACATTTCTTGGTAAAATCATGCAGGATTGAAATTTTTGATGGTTTTTTACTCCTCTCAACAGCCCAAACAAGTTTCTAAAAGGATGAGTTTGCAACTACTTTACTTTTGGAGAAAATTCAAAACATTCATTATTCAATAGGGCCCAAACTATCAAAAACCAGCGGTTTCAATGAACACACATTTCTTGGTAGAATCATGCAGGACTGAAATTTTTGATGTTTTTCTACTCCTCTCATGAGCCCAAACAAGTCTCTAAAAGCATGAGTTTGCAACTACTTTACTTTTGGAGAAAATTCAAAACATTCATTATTCAATAGAGCCCAATAGCAAAAACCAGCGTTTTGAATGAAGAATCACATTTCTTGGTAGAATCATGCAGGATTGAAATTTTTGATGGTTTTTTACTCCTCTCAACAGCCCAAACAAGTTTCTAAAAGAATGAGTTTGCAACTACTTTACTTTTGGAGAAAATTCAAAACATTCATTATTCAATAGGGCCCAAACTATCAAAAACCAGCGGTTTCAATGAACACACATTTCTTGGTAGAATCATGCAGGACTGAAATTTTTGATGTTTTTCTACTCCTCTCATGAGCCCAAACAAGTCTCTAAAAGCATGAGTTTGCAACTACTTTACTTTTGGAGAAAATTCAAAACATTCATTATTCAATAGAGCCCAATAGCAAAAACCAGCGTTTTGAATGAAGAATCACATTTCTTGGTAGAATCATGCAGGATTGAAATTTTTGATGGTTTTTTACTCCTCTCAACAGCCCAAACAAGTTTCTAAAAGGATGAGTTTGCAACTACTTTACTTTTGGAGAAAATTCAAAACATTCATTATTCAATAGGGCCCAAACTATCAAAAACCAGCGGTTTCAATGAACACACATTTCTTGGTAGAATCATGCAGGACTGAAATTTTTGATGTTTTTCTACTCCTCTCATGAGCCCAAACAAGTCTCTAAAAGCATGAGTTTGCAACTACTTTACTTTTGGAGAAAATTCAAAACATTCATTATTCAATAGAGCCCAACAGCAAAAACCAGCGTTTTGAATGAAGAATCACATTTCTTGGTAGAATCATGCAGGATTGAAATTTTTGATGGTTTTTTACTCCACTCATGAGCCCAAACAAGTCTCTAAAAGCATGAGTTTGCAACTACTTTACTTTTCGAGAAAATTCAAAACATTCATTATTCAATAGAGCCCAATAGCAAAAACCAGCGTTTTGAATGAAGAATCACATTTCTTGGTAGAATCATGCAGGATTGAAATTTTTGATGGTTTTTTACTCCTCTCAACAGCCCAAACAAGTTTCTAAAAGGATGAGTTTGCAACTACTTTACTTTTGGAGAAAATTCAAAACATTCATTATTCAATAGGGCCCAAACTATCAAAAACCAGCGGATTCAATGAACACACATTTCTTGGTAGAATCATGCAGGACTGAAATTTTTGATGTTTTTCTACTCCTCTCATGAGCCCAAACAAGTCTCTAAAGCATGAGTTTGCAACTACTTTACTTTTGGAGAAAATTCAAAACATTCATTATTCAATAGAGCCCAATAGCAAAAACCAGCGTTTTGAATGAAGAATTACATTTCTTGGTAGAATCATGCAGGATTGAAATTTTTGATGGATTTTTACTCCTCTCAACAGCCCAAACAAGTTTCTAAAAGGATGAGTTTGCAACTACTTTACTTTTGGAGAAAATTCAAAACATTCATTATTCAATAGGGCCCAAACTATCAAAAACCAGCAGTTTCAATGAACACACATTTCTTGGTAGAATCATGCAGGACTGAAATTTTTGATGTTTTTCTACTCCTCTCATGAGCCCAAACAAGTCTCTAAAAGCATGAGTTTGCAACTACTTTACTTTTGGAGAAAATTCAAAACATTGGCGTGGCCAGCGTCTGAGCTGAATGGAAGCCTGAGCTCTGAGCTCCTCCACAGGGCAGCCTACCAAGCGCTATTAACAAGCGATTTACAAGCCAGGACTGGCTGAAAACTTGTGGGAACCTCCATAGACACCAGCGGTGCCCCCACACTATGGATCTGCTCAGTAAAAAAGCAGAAAAAGGAAAGAAAACAGAGCGCTCTCCCCTCATGCTGAGGAGCCAAGATGGCGCCCGCCTCACAGCAGCAGCCACAGCCTGCAGCCCCAGCCTGAGCGGTACACAGCGGCAAAGGACGCCACAGCGGCTGAAGCATGCAGCATTCAAGTCAGGGGGTAAGTCTACCCCTGCCCCAGCTAAAACCGCCACTCTGCAGGCTAATAGAAGTGCTAATTTACACATTAAAAGTAGCGCTGAGGTGAAAGGAGCGAGATCATCCAGTTGGAAGAATGTCTCAAGTGGGGTACCACAGGGCTCTGTCCTGGGCCCTGTATTGTTCAACATCTTTATCAACGATTTAGATGAAGGAATTGAGGGTAAACTGATTAAATTTGCTGATGACACAAAGCTAGGAGGGATAGCTAATACTAGAGAAGAGAGAGAGAGGATTCAAAAAGATTTAAATAAACTGGAGAAGTGGGCAGCAACTAACAGAATGGTTTTTAACAGGGAGAAATGCAAAGTACTACATCTGGGCAATAAAAATGGAAAAAGCATATATAGAATGGGAGGAATAGGGCTAAGTGACAGCACATGTGAAAAAGACTTGGGTATACTAATAGATCACAGACTGAATATGAGTCAACAGTGTGATGCAGCAGCAAAAAAGGCAAATGCAATTCTAGGATGTATTAACAGAAGCATACAGTCTAGATCACGTGAAGTCATTATTTCCCTCTACTCCTCTTTGGTCAGACCTCATCTGGAATATTGTGTCCAGTTTTGGGCACCACATTTTAAAAAAGACATCAACAAACTGGAGCAAGTTCAGAAAAGAGCGACCAGAATGGTGACCGGTCTGCAAACCCTGTCTTATGAGGAAAGGTTGCAGGATTTGGGAATGTTTAGTTTGCAAAAGAGAAGACTGAGAGGAGACTTAATAGCTGTCTACAAATATCTAAAGGGCTGTCACATTGTAGAAGGATCAACTTTATTCTCATTTGCACAAGGAAAGACTAGAAGCAATGGGATGAAACTGAATGGGAGGAGACACAGATTAGATATTAGAAAAAACTTTTTGACAGTTAGAGTGATCAATGAGTGGAACAGGCTGCCACGAGAAGTGGTGAGTTCTCCTTCAATGGAAGTCTTCAAACAGAGGCTGGACAGACATCTGACTGGGATGATTTAGCGAATCCTGCTTTGAGCAGGGGGTTGGACCAGATGGCCCAGGAGGTCCCTTCCAACTCTACGATTCTATGATTCTATGATTCTATGATGCCTATCTCGCGAGAGTGACCGGGGGACAAGCGAGACTACGCAACAGATACGCAATTTGCGTAACTTAAGCAAAAAATACAGCGCAGCTTGTGAATTATGGTGCAGCAGCACCGCTGACCGCTGATATGGAGGAGACAAATGTATTAAGGGGTTCCTCATCCTGTCCTGACATCTCCAATGTGTCAGATACTCCTCTAACGCCATTACAGAGGGAAATGTCTCCTTTCTCAGTGACTAGCCGCAGATTTAGCAGCAGCTCAGCTGAGATGCAACAGGAATTACAAATTGAGGACTCCTGTCCTTCTGATAATCCCATACCGGAGAACATTTTACACGTTTTAACAGAGGTGGAGGCTACCAGCAATACAGCCTCAGAAATATTTATTAAAAACATGCTATGCCTTCTAGCAAAGACATTTCAGAAACAACTGGAGGGCTATAATACAAATCTCCAAAATAACATAGACGGTCTGGGCCAGAGAGTGGACCATCTTGAATCCAAAATGGAAGAATTGGTTAAATCCCATAATAATTTGATAGATGAACACTATGCCCTAGAAAAAGAGGTTGTCTTCTTAAAATCAAGGTTGATAGAGCAAGAAGACAGAAGTAGAAGGAACAACCTTAAATTCAGGGGAATACCTGAAAATGTCAAAGACAGAGACCTTAATGCATATGTGCAAAAGATGCTCCATACAATACTTCCAGGGGCCTCTAAAGGGGACCTATTGATGGAACGTATACACAGACTCCCCAAGTCCAAATATGCCCCAGACAGAGCCCCAAGAGATGTCATTGCATATTTTCATTATTTCCTGACAAAGGAGGACATTCTGAGGAGAAGTAAGCAATCACCTATATTACCAAGGCCATATGAGGATATCAAGATTTTTGCAGACTTCTCAAAAGCTACCCTGCAGAAAAGGAGAGACTTCTTTCCAATCACTGCACATCTGAGGAAACACAAGATTTTATACAGATGGGGTTTCCCTACAAAAATTCTAGTCATGAAAGAGAATACCACTTTTGCCTTGTCTAATATTGATAACTGTAATAGTTTTTTCCAAGATTTAGGTATCCCTCCACTGGAGACTCCACCATCATCATCATTCTACAATCAAGAAAGGAATATCCCCTTGCAGCAGCAAAGACGCCTTTCCCAGTCCTGGAATACGCAAAAGAAAAGAAAATAGACTTGGTGGGTACTGACCCTGGCTTTAGGCCTGAACTTTCTCTTTTTCACTCCCCACGTGATAACTGAGAGACATTCTCTCGGTACCATTTCTTTTGAGAAATCTAAATTTGTCTAGTTTATAAGTTTTGTTCTGTTCTAGGTTGTAACATGTTTTTGTTTACAGGCACACCAGGCACTAACAAAAAATCACTAAGGAAACCCACTGTCTTTTGGATGTATTTTCGGGTGAAATGTTCTGTTTCAGTGAATCATCTAATGCTTTTTTTCCTTCCTGACACATTATGGAATTGAGGGTACTGTCATTTAATGTAAATGGGCTCAATAGCCCATTCAAGAGATTTGCTTTGTGGAAGGAGATTAAAAAATTGAAGGCCAACATAGCAATGATACAAGAAACACACCTTCTAGAAATTGATAACACAAGACTCAAAAATAAAGACTTCCCTCAGATTTTCTTTTCTAACACTGAGGGAAAGAAAAAAGCTGGGGTGGCCATCGCCTTCCACAAAGATTTGCCAATAGTGGTCTCAGACATATATGGGGACAGCAATGGTAGACAACTTGCTATTAATTTTACTTTGGAGGGTGTGGAATATACAGTGGTAAACGTATACACCCCTAATGTCCGACAAATTAGTTTTCTAAATAAGGTCAAGAAGAAATTGTCCAATTTTAGTAGAGGTCACATAATCTGGGGAGGAGATTTTAATTGTATAGTTGACCCAAATACTGATTGCTCATCTGATGCCCCATATTATAGAAGCGTGAATCTGGGAAGGTGGTTGGGAGATTCCAATTTGCATGACAGCTGTAAGATATTGAACTCTACCTCAAGAGAATACACAAGATTTTGTCCACACAACAAGTCTTACACTAGGATTGATCATGTGTTCACTAGCTTCTCGCTACTAGACTCATACATAGATTTCCAGACTGGTCCTATTACATGGTCAGACCATGCCCCAATCCTACTGACCTTACATACTTCCTCCATGATCCCAAAACAATACAATTGGAGATATAGTAAATTCACTGTTGACTCCCCAGAAAACATATCATTAGCAAAGAATGTCTTAATGAACTACTTCAAAGAGAACTGTTCCCAAGAAATTACACCTGAAACATTGTGGCTAGCACACAAATGTGTCATTAGGGGTCATCTGATCCAAGTTGCTTCGAGACAAAAAAGGGCAAGAGAGAGCCAACAGAGGATGTTGTTAGAACAGATCCAAAAATTAGAATCCCAAGCTAAAGCAGACAAAAATTTTGCTAAATATAATGAATTGTACTCCCTTAGACTGGAACTTAGGAATCTCCTCATCAACTTATATGAGAAAAAGACTTTATTTAATAGGGCAGGGTTTTATGTTAATAATAATAAGTTCTCCAAAAATATGGCAAATAGGTTTAAACCCATAAATAAAAAACATCCAATCAAAAAAATAACCCAAAGCTCAAAGACTATAGAAAAACCCAAAGAGATAGCCCTAGCCTTTGAGAGCTACTATTCTAAATTATACAACATAGGAAACAATGGAGCTCATCCCTCTCCTTCACCAGAGATGATAAATAATTTTTTGGAAAAAGTAAAGCTGGGATCTTTGTCTCTAAAGCAGAAGGAGTCACTTGACGCACCCTTTACTGAGGGTGAGGTCTCTTTTGCGATGAATAATCTTAAAAATGACAAGGCTCCAGGTCCAGATGGCTTTCCTATAGAGTATTATAAAGAATTTAAAAAGGAACTCATCCCACACTTAACTAATGCCCTGAATTTTATTAAATCAGAAGGAAAGTGCAGCACAGATATGCTGAGAGCCACAATAGTGGTGATTCCCAAACCAGATAAAGATTCGACCAAAATCGAAAACTATAGGCCTATTTCTCTCCTAAATGTGGATATCAAGATCTACGCAAAAATATTAGCAGAAAGATTACAGGACGTTGTTCCATTCCTTATACATCCCGATCAAGTCGGTTTTGTAAAATCTAGGCAAACTTCAGACAGTTCTAGAAGTGTCCTGCATCACTTATATTCATGCTACAAAAATAGGATTTCCAGTTTGTTTGTGGCTCTTGACGCTGAAAAGGCCTTTGACCGGATCAATTGGGCCTATGCCTTTACAGTATTGGAGAAAATGGGTTTTGGTGGGGAGATGATGAGAAGTATTCGAGCTTTATACTCTCGGCCATCTGCCTCTGTGCTGGTCAACAACACAATGTCAGATACATTTTTTATAACTAATGGGACAAGACAGGGATGTCCTCTATCCCCAATAATTTTTATCCTGAGCCTGGAACCTTTGGCTCAAATGATAAGGGATTCTGGTGAAGTACACGGTGTACAATTGAAAGATTCAGAGCATAAGATTAACCTCTATGCAGATGACATTATACTCACACTCACAAATCCAACTGATTCCCTGGAAAAGATATGGGATATCATAAATTTATTTGGCTCAGTTTCATACTATAAATTAAATGTAAAAAAGACTAATGTTCTATCACTTTTCCTTTTAGCCTCTACGAAACAGCAACTAAGAGACAAGTATCCCTTTAATTGGGACTGTACCAGGATACCGTACTTAGGAATTTGGCTCACAGGTAACCCCATGCATATGAGTGAGGTAAACATGGATCACCTTCTACAGTCTCTCGACCTTAAGTTGAAGGAACTGTCGAAGACCCCAGCCACATGGATGGGCAGAATAGTGCTATATAAGATGTTCTGCCTACCCAAAGTCCTGTTTTTATACAGGAACGTCCCTCTGCCTATATCTGTACAGTATATACAAAAACTAACACACCAGATGAACAAATTTATTTGGAACAATGGGAAACCTAGAGTGAAAAAGCGCACTCTACTTAAATCCAAGGAGAAAGGGGGGGTGGCCATACCAGATCTTGAGGCATATTATTATGCCACTATGACTGAACTGACAAAAGGCTGGTTTGTGGAACAGACAGACCTGGGGTGGCCAAATATTGAAAGGGATATGATGCCCAATAGGGAACCAGTTTTATTCATAACCTACTTCCTTCTACATAGAAGGGAAATTAGGAAAATAGATAATCCCATACTTAAGGCCTCTATGTTGTGCTGGTCGTGTGTATGCAAAAGAAAGACTAGCTCTTCCTCTTTTTCACTCGAGAGGTTGAGACTCCCTTATCTGTCTCCTGTCAGGACTTCTCTAAGACCTATATTTGACAGCTGGACCAAATTTCCGATCACCTTTGTAGATGACTTGATAGACAATAACAGAGTCATACCCTTTGAGTTATTAAAGAACAGATTTGGGGTTCCCAATTCGGAGTATATGACATATCTCCTACTCAAGGAAGAATACAACAAATATAAGAAATACCTTTTTAGAGTGGTTCCAATTGACCTTACTATTAACAATTTTCTATTTAATATGTCATCTAGACATAAGAGTTATCTTAGACCCTTATATAATAGCCTGACCAACAAAGACACCTTCACCAATGAAGGATGCTTTGAAAAATGGGAAACCACATTACAGAGACAGATATATGGTCCTCAGTGGATCTCCTCTCTTAAAATTGCAATCAAATCCACAAGATGTATGAATATACTAGAAACGCATTACAAATTAATTCATAGATATTACCTTACCCCAAATAGATTGAAACATTTTGGAGGGGGGGGATCTGGAATGTGTTGGCGTAACTGTGGATCTCAGGCAGATTTATTACATGTTTTTTGGGGATGCCCTATGCTGAAGTTGTACTGGTCCAGGGTGTTCGATTTGCTTTCACTCATATGCAATTGGTGTATTCAACCACAACCTGCTCTAGCCTTGTTACTAATAGACATACATAGATTTAAAAGAAATAAATTTCTGGCGGCTCATATCCTTATGTCTGCAGCCTTCCTTGTAGCGAAGGGTTGGAACAGGAAGCAACCTCCAGACATTGTCACCCTTATTTTACTGGTGGACAAACATTGTGTCTACGAGAAAATTCACTATATTAATAAAAGCTTAATTAAAATATTTGATGACAGATGGTATAAATGGATGGAACTAAAGTCTAAAATAGAAAAAGATTTCATATCCTGAACTCATATTTTACTTCTTATGGTTTATGATGTGCCAATATTTCACATATTCAAGTGCCTAAATTTACCTTTCTTTTTATTGTTTCTTTCTGGTACTATTTGTTTAGTGTTTACTACATTTACTCTCAATGTTGATATACTATTGAAATGTCATCATATTGTGATGTATTCATATTTTTTTTTACATCAGTACAATAACTTACTTAGATGAGTCTGTACAAATGTAAATTTTACATTCTGCCTACTATTCTGAAAATTCTAATAAAAATTATTGTTAAAGAAAATTCAAAACATTCATTATTCAATAGAGCCCAATAGCAAAAACCAGCGTTTTGAATGAAGAATCACATTTCTTGGTAGAATCATGCAGGATTGAAATTTTTGATGGTTTTTTACTCCTCTCAACAGCCCAAACAAGTTTCTAAAAGGATGAGTTTGCAACTACTTTACTTTTGGAGAAAATTCAAAACATTCATTATTCAATAGGGCCCAAACTATCAAAAACCAGCGGTTTCAATGAACACACATTTCTTGGTAGAATCATGCAGGACTGAAATTTTTGATGTTTTTCTACTCCTCTCATGAGCCCAAACAAGTCTCTAAAAGCATGAGTTTGCAACTACTTTACTTTTGGAGAAAATTCAAAACATTCATTATTCAATAGAGCCCAATAGCAAAAACCAGCGTTTTGAATGAAGAATCACATTTCTTGGTAGAATCATGCAGGATTGAAATTTTTGATGGTTTTTTACTCCTCTCAACAGCCCAAACAAGTTTCTAAAAGGATGAGTTTGCAACTACTTTACTTTTGGAGAAAATTCAAAACATTCATTATTCAATAGGGCCCAAACTATCAAAAACCAGCGGTTTCAATGAACACACATTTCTTGGTAGAATCATGCAGGACTGAAATTTTTGATGTTTTTCTACTCCTCTCATGAGCCCAAACAAGTCTCTAAAAGCATGAGTTTGCAACTACTTTACTTTTGGAGAAAATTCAAAACATTCATTATTCAATAGGGCCCAAACTATCAAAAACCAGCGGTTTGAATGAACACACATTTCTTGGTAGAATCATGCAGGACTGAAATTTTTGATGTTTTTCTACTCCTCTCATGAGCCCAAACAAGTCTCTAAAAGCATGAGTTTGCAACTACTTTACTTTTGGAGAAAATTCAAAACATTCATTATTCAATAGAGCCCAATAGCAAAAAACAGCGTTTTGAATGAAGAATCACATTTCTTGGTAGAATCATGCAGGATTGAAATTTTTGATGGTTTTTTACTCCTCTCAACAGCCCAAACAAGTTTCTAAAAGGATGAGTTTGCAACTACTTTACTTTTGGAGAAAATTCAAAACATTCATTATTCAATAGGGCCCAAACTATCAAAAACCAGCGGTTTCAATGAACACACATGTCTTGGTAGAATCATGCAGGACTGAAATTTTTGATGTTTTTCTACTCATCTCATGAGCACAAACAAGTCTCTAAAAGCATGAGTTTGCAACTACTTTACTTTTGGAGAAAATTCAAAACATTCATTATTCAATAGAGCCCAATAGCAAAAACCAGCGTTTTGAATGAAGAATCACATTTCTTGGTAGAATCATGCAGGATTGAAATTTTTGATGGTTTTTTACTACTCTCAACAGCCCAAACAAGTTTCTAAAAGGATGAGTTTGCAACTACTTTACTTTTGGAGAAAATTCAAAACATTCATTATTCAATAGGGCCCAAACTATCAAAAACCAGCGGTTTCAATGAACACACATGTCTTGGTAGAATCATGCAGGACTGAAATTTTTGATGTTTTTCTACTCCTCTCATGAGCCCAAACAAGTCTCTAAAAGCATGAGTTTGCAACTACTTTACTTTTGGAGAAAATTCAAAACATTCAATATTCAATAGGGCCCAAACTATCAAAAACCAGCGGTTTCAATGAACACACATTTCTTGGTAGAATCATGCAGGACTGAAATTTTTGATGTTTTTCTACTCCTCTCATGAGCCCAAACAAGTCTCTAAAAGCATGAGTTTGCAACTACTTTACTTTTGGAGAAAATTCAAAACATTCATTATTCAATAGAGCCCAATAGCAAAAACGAGCGTTTTGAATGAAGAATCACATTTCTTGGTAGAATCATGCAGGATTGAAATTTTTGATGGTTTTTTACTCCTCTCAACAGCCCAAACAAGTTTCTAAAAGGATGAGTTTGCAACTACTTTACTTTTGGAGAAAATTCAAAATATTCATTATTCAATAGGGCCCAAACTATCAAAAACCAGCGGTTTCAATGAACACACATTTCTTGGTAGAATCATGCAGGACTGAAATTTTTGATGTTTTTCTACTCCTCTCATGAGCCCAAACAAGTCTCTAAAAGCATGAGTTTGCAACTACTTTACTTTTGGAGAAAATTCAAAACATTCAATATTCAATAGAGCCCAATAGCAAAAATCAGGTTTTGAATGAAGAATCACATTTCTTGGTAAAATCATGCAGGATTGAAATTTTTGATGGTTTTTTACTCCTCTCAACAGCCCAAACAAGTCTCTAAAAGCATGAGTTTGCAACTACTTTACTTTTGGAGAAAATTCAAAACATTCATTATTCAATAGGGCCCAAACTATCAAAAACCAGCGGTTTCAATGAACACACATTTCTTGGTAGAATCATGCAGGACTGAAATTTTTGATGTTTTTCTACTCCTCTCATGAGCCCAAACAAGTCTCTAAAAGCATGCGTTTGCAACTACTTTACTTTTGGAGAAAATTCAAAACATTCATTATTCAATAGAGCCCAATAGCAAAAACCAGCGTTTTGAATGAAGAATCACATTTCTTGGTAGAATCATGCAGGATTGAAATTTTTGATGATTTTTTACTCCTCTCAACAGCCCAAACAAGTTTCTAAAAGGATGAGTTTGCAACTACTTTACTTTTGGAGAAAATTCAAAACATTCATTATTCAATAGGGCCCAAACTATCAAAAACCAGCGGTTTCAATGAACACACATTTCTTGGTAGAATCATGCAGGACTGAAATTTTTGATGTTTTTCTACTCCTCTCATGAGCCCAAACAAGTCTCTAAAAGCATGAGTTTGCAACTACTTTACTTTTGGAGAAAATTCAAAACATTCATTATTCAATAGAGCCCAATAGCAAAAATCAGGTTTTGAATGAAGAATCACATTTCTTGGTAGAATCATGCAGGATTGAAATTTTTGTTGGTTTTTTACTCCTCTCAACAGCCCAAACAAGTTTCTAAAAGGATGAGTTTGCAACTACTTTACTTTTGGAGAAAATTCAAAACATTCATTATTCAATAGGGCCCAAAATATCAAAAACCAGCGGTTTGAATGAACACACATTTCTTGGTAGAATCGTGCAGGACTGAAATTTTTGATGTTTTTCTACTCCTCTCATGAGCCCAAACAAGTCTCTAAAAGGATGAGTTTGCAACTACTTTACTTTTGGAGAAAATTCAAAACATTCATTATTCAATAGAGCCCAATAGCAAAAAACAGCGTTTTGAATGAAGAATCACATTTCTTGGTAGAATCATGCAGGATTGAAATTTTTGATGGTTTTTTACTCCTCTCAACAGCCCAAACAAGTTTCTAAAAGGATGAGTTTGCAACTACTTTACTTTTGGAGAAAATTCAAAACATTCATTATTCAATAGAGCCCAATAGCAAAAACCAGCGTTTTGAATGAAGAATCACATTTCTTGGTAGAATCATGCAGGATTGAAATTTTTGATGGTTTTTTACTCCTCTCAACAGCCCAAACAAGTTTCTAAAAGGATGAGTTTGCAACTACTTTACTTTTGGAGAAAATTCAAAACATTCATTATTCAATAGGGCCCAAACTATCAAAAACCAGCGGTTTCAATGAACACACATTTCTTGGTAGAATCATGCAGGACTGAAATTTTTGATGTTTTTCTACTCCTCTCATGAGCCCAAACAAGTCTCTAAAAGCATGAGTTTGCAACTACTTTACTTTTGGAGAAAATTCAAAACATTCATTATTCAATAGAGCCCAATAGCAAAAATCAGGTTTTGAATGAAGAATCACATTTCTTGGTAGAATCATGCAGGATTGAAATTTTTGATGGTTTTTACTCCTCTCAACAGCCCAAACAAGTTTCTAAAAGGATGAGTTTGCAACTACTTTACTTTTGGAGAAAATTCAAAACATTCATTATTCAATAGGGCCCAAACTATCAAAAACCAGCGGTTTCAATGAACACACATTTCTTGGTAGAATCATGCAGGACTGAAATTTTTGATGTTTTTCTTCTCCTCTCATGAGCCCAAACAAGTCTCTAAAAGCATGAGTTTGCAACTACTTTACTTTTGGAGAAAATTCAAAACATTCAATATTCAATAGGGCCCAAACTATCAAAAACCAGCTGTTTCAATGAACACACATTTCTTGGTAGAATCATGCAGGACTGAAATTTTTGATGTTTTTCTACTCCTCTCATGAGCCCAAACAAGTCTCTAAAAGCATGAGTTTGCAACTACTTTACTTTTGGAGAAAATTCAAAACATTCATTATTCAATAGAGCCCAATAGCAAAAACGAGCGTTTTGAATGAAGAATCACATTTCTTGGTAGAATCATGCAGGATTGAAATTTTTGATGGTTTTTTACTCCTCTCAACAGCCCAAACAAGTTTCTAAAAGGATGAGTTTGCAACTACTTTACTTTTGGAGAAAATTCAAAACATTCATTATTCAATAGGGCCCAAACTATCAAAAACCAGCGGTTTCAATGAACACACATTTCTTGGTAGAATCATGCAGGACTGAAATTTTTGATGTTTTTCTACTCCTCTCATGAGCCCAAACAAGTCTCTAAAAGCATGAGTTTGCAACTACTTTACTTTTGGAGAAAATTCAAAACATTCACTATTCAATAGAGCCCAATAGCAAAAATCAGGTTTTGAATGAAGAATCACATTTCTTGGTAAAATCATGCAGGATTGAAATTTTTGATGGTTTTTTACTCCTCTCAACAGCCCAAACAAGTCTCTAAAAGCATGAGTTTGCAACTACTTTACTTTTGGAGAAAATTCAAAACATTCATTATTCAATAGGGCCCAAACTATCAAAAACCAGCGGTTTCAATGAACACACATTTCTTGGTAGAATCATGCAGGACTGAAATTTTTGATGTTTTTCTACTCCTCTCATGAGCCCAAACAAGTCTCTAAAAGCATGCGTTTGCAACTACTTTACTTTTGGAGAAAATTCAAAACATTCATTATTCAATTGAGCCCAATAGCAAAAACCAGCGTTTTGAATGAAGAATCACATTTCTTGGTAGAATCATGCAGGATTGAAATTTTTGATGATTTTTTACTCCTCTCAACAGCCCAAACAAGTTTCTAAAAGGATGAGTTTGCAACTACTTTACTTTTGGAGAAAATTCAAAACATTCATTATTCAATAGGGCCCAAACTATCAAAAACCAGCGGTTTCAATGAACACACATTTCTTGGTAGAATCATGCAGGACTGAAATTTTTGATGTTTTTCTACTCCTCTCATGAGCCCAAACAAGTCTCTAAAAGCATGAGTTTGCAACTACTTTACTTTTGGAGAAAATTCAAAACATTCATTATTCAATAGAGCCCAATAGCAAAAATCAGGTTTTGAATGAAGAATCACATTTCTTGGTAGAATCATGCAGGATTGAAATTTTTGTTGGTTTTTTACTCCTCTCAACAGCCCAAACAAGTTTCTAAAAGGATGAGTTTGCAACTACTTTACTTTTGGAGAAAATTCAAAACATTCATTATTCAATAGGGCCCAAAATATCAAAAACCAGCGGTTTGAATGAACACACATTTCTTGGTAGAATCGTGCAGGACTGAAATTTTTGATGTTTTTCTACTCCTCTCATGAGCCCAAACAAGTCTCTAAAAGGATGAGTTTGCAACTACTTTACTTTTGGAGAAAATTCAAAACATTCATTATTCAATAGAGCCCAATAGCAAAAAACAGCGTTTTGAATGAAGAATCACATTTCTTGGTAGAATCATGCAGGATTGAAATTTTTGATGGTTTTTTACTCCTCTCAACAGCCCAAACAAGTTTCTAAAAGGATGAGTTTGCAACTACTTTACTTTTGGAGAAAATTCAAAACATTCATTATTCAATAGAGCCCAATAGCAAAAACCAGCGTTTTGAATGAAGAATCACATTTCTTGGTAGAATCATGCAGGATTGAAATTTTTGATGGTTTTTTACTCCTCTCAACAGCCCAAACAAGTTTCTAAAAGGATGAGTTTGCAACTACTTTACTTTTGGAGAAAATTCAAAACATTCATTATTCAATAGGGCCCAAACTATCAAAAACCAGCGGTTTCAATGAACACACATTTCTTGGTAGAATCATGCAGGACTGAAATTTTTGATGTTTTTCTACTCCTCTCATGAGCCCAAACAAGTCTCTAAAAGCATGAGTTTGCAACTACTTTACTTTTGGAGAAAATTCAAAACATTCATTATTCAATAGAGCCCAATAGCAAAAATCAGGTTTTGAATGAAGAATCACATTTCTTGGTAGAATCATGCAGGATTGAAATTTTTGATGGGTTTTTACTCCTCTCAACAGCCCAAACAAGTTTCTAAAAGGATGAGTTTGCAACTACTTTACTTTTGGAGAAAATTCAAAACATTCATTATTCAATAGGGCCCAAAATATCAAAAACCAGCGGTTTGAATGAACACACATTTCTTGGTAGAATCGTGCAGGACTGAAATTTTTGATGTTTTTCTACTCCTCTCATGAGCCCAAACAAGTCTCTAAAAGCATGAGTTTGCAACTACTTTACTTTTGGAGAAAATTCAAAACATTCATTATTCAATAGAGCCAAATAGCAAAAACCAGCGTTTTGAATGAAGAATCACATTTCTTGGTAGAATCATGCAGGATTGAAATTTTTGATGGTTTTTTACTCCTCTCAACAGCCCAAACAAGTTTCTAAAAGGATGAGTTTGCAACTACTTTACTTTTGGAGAAAATTAAAAACATTCATTATTCAATAGGGCCCAAACTATCAAAAACCAGCGGTTTGAATGAACACACATTTCTTGGTAGAATCATGCAGGACTGAAATTTTTGATGTTTTTCTACTCCTCTCATGAGCCCAAACAAGTCTCTAAAAGCATGAGTTTGCAACTACTTTACTTTTGGAGAAAATTCAAAACATTCACTATTCAATAGAGCCCAATAGCAAAAACCAGCGTTTTGAATGAAGAATCACATTTCTTGGTAGAATCATGCAGGATTGAAATTTTTGATGGTTTTTTACTCCTCTCAACAGCCCAAACAAGTTTCTAAAAGGATGAGTTTGCAACTACTTTACTTTTGGAGAAAATTCAAAACATTCATTATTCAATAGGGCCCAAACTATCAAAAACCAGCGGTTTCAATGAACACACATTTCTTGGTAGAATCATGCAGGACTGAAATTTTTGATGTTTTTCTACTCCTCTCATGAGCCCAAACAAGTCTCTAAAAGCATGAGTTTGCAACTACTTTACTTTTGGAGAAAATTCAAAACATTCATTATTCAATAGAGCCCAATAGCAAAAACCAGCGTTTTGAATGAAGAATCACATTTCTTGGTAGAATCATGCAGGATTGAAATTTTTGATGGTTTTTTACTCCTCTCAACAGCCCAAACAAGTTTCTAAAAGGATGAGTTTGCAACTACTTTACTTTTGGAGAAAATTCAAAACATTCATTATTCAATAGGGCCCAAACTATCAAAAACCAGCGGATTCAATGAACACACATTTCTTGGTAGAATCATGCAGGACTGAAATTTTTGATGTTTTTCTACTCCTCTCATGAGCCCAAACAAGTCTCTAAAAGCATGAGTTTGCAACTACTTTACTTTTGGAGAAAATTCAAAACATTCATTATTCAATAGAGCCCAATAGCAAAAACCAGCGTTTTGAATGAAGAATTACATTTCTTGGTAGAATCATGCAGGATTGAAATTTTTGATGGATTTTTACTCCTCTCAACAGCCCAAACAAGTTTCTAAAAGGATGAGTTTGCAACTACTTTACTTTTGGAGAAAATTCAAAACATTCATTATTCAATAGGGCCCAAACTATCAAAAACCAGCGGTTTCAATGAACACACATTTCTTGGTAGAATCATGCAGGACTGAAATTTTTGATGTTTTTCTTCTCCTCTCATGAGCCCAAACAAGTCTCTAAAAGCATGAGTTTGCAACTACTTTACTTTTGGAGAAAATTCAAAACATTCATTATTCAATAGAGCCCAATAGCAAAAAGCAGCGTTTTGAATGAAGAATCACATTTCTTGGTAGAATCATGCAGGATTGAAATTTTTGATGGTTTTTTACTCCTCTCAACAGCCCAAACAAGTTTCTAAAAGGATGAGTTTGCAACTACTTTACTTTTGGAGAAAATTCAAAACATTCATTATTCAATAGGGCCCAAACTATCAAAAACCAGCGGTTTGAATGAACACACATTTCTTGGTAGAATCATGCAGGACTGAAATTTTTGATGTTTTTCCTACTCCTCTCATGAGCCCAATCAAGTCTCTAAAAGCATGAGTTTGCAACTACTTTACTTTTGGAGAAAATTCAAAACATTCATTATTCAATAGAGCCCAATAGCAAAAACCAGCGTTTTGAATGAAGAATCACATTTCTTGGTAGAATCATGCAGGATTGAAATTTTTGATGGTTTTTTACTCCTCTCAACAGCCCAAACAAGTTTCTAAAAGGATGAGTTTGCAACTACTTTACTTTTGGAGAAAATTCAAAACATTCATAATTCAATAGGGCCCAAACTATCAAAAACCAGCGGTTTGAATGAACACATTTCTTGGTAGAATCATGCAGGACTGAAATTTTTGATGTTTTTCTACTCCTCTCATGAGCCCAAACAAGTCTCTAAAAGCATGAGTTTGCAACTACTTTACTTTTGGAGAAAATTCAAAACATTCACTATTCAATAGAGCCCAATAGCAAAAATCAGGTTTTGAATGAAGAATGACATTTCTTGGTAAAATCATGCAGGATTGAAATTTTTGATGGTTTTTTACTCCTCTCAACAGCCCAAACAAGTTTCTAAAAGGATGAGTTTGCAACTACTTTACTTTTGGAGAAAATTCAAAACATTCATTATTCAATAGGGCCCAAACTATCAAAAACCAGCGGTTTCAATGAACACACATTTCTTGGTAGAATCATGCAGGACTGAAATTTTTGATGTTTTTCTACTCCTCTCATGAGCCCAAACAAGTCTCTAAAAGCATGAGTTTGCAACTACTTTACTTTTGGAGAAAATTCAAAACATTCATTATTCAATAGAGCCCAATAGCAAAAACCAGCGTTTTGAATGAAGAATCACATTTCTTGGTAGAATCATGCAGGATTGAAATTTTTGATGGTTTTTTTACTCCTCTCAACAGCCCAAACAAGTTTCTAAAAGGATGAGTTTGCAACTACTTTACTTTTGGAGAAAATTCAAAACATTCATTATTCAATAGGGCCCAAACTATCAAAAACCAGCGGTTTCAATGAACACACATTTCTTGGTAGAATCATGCAGGACTGAAATTTTTGATGTTTTTCTACTCCTCTCATGAGCCCAAACAAGTCTCTAAAAGCATGAGTTTGCAACTACTTTACTTTTGGAGAAAATTCAAAACATTCATTATTCAATAGAGCCCAATAGCAAAAACCAGCGTTTTGAATGAAGAATCACATTTCTTGGTAGAATCATGCAGGATTGAAATTTTTGATGGTTTTTTACTCCTCTCAACAGCCCAAACAAGTTTCTAAAAGGATGAGTTTGCAACTACTTTACTTTTGGAGAAAATTCAAAACATTCATTATTCAATAGGGCCCAAACTATCAAAAACCAGCGGTTTCAATGAACACACATTTCTTGGTAGAATCATGCAGGACTGAAATTTTTGATGTTTTTCTACTCCTCTCATGAGCCCAAACAAGTCTCTAAAAGCATGAGTTTGCAACTACTTTACTTTTGGAGAAAATTCAAAACATTCATTATTCAATAGAGCCCAATAGCAAAAACCAGCGTTTTGAATGAAGAATCACATTTCTTGGTAGAATCATGCAGGATTGAAATTTTTGATGGTTTTTTACTCCTCTCAACAGCCCAAACAAGTTTCTAAAAGGATGAGTTTGCAACTACTTTACTTTTGGAGAAAATTCAAAACATTCATTATTCAATAGGGCCCAAACTATCAAAAACCAGCGGTTTGAATGAACACACATTTCTTGGTAGAATCATGCAGGACTGAAATTTTTGATGTTTTTCTACTCCTCTCATGAGCCCAAACAAGTCTCTAAAAGCATGAGTTTGCAACTACTTTACTTTTCGAGAAAATTCAAAACATTCACTATTCAATAGAGCCCAATAGCAAAAATCAGGTTTTGAATGAAGAATCACATTTCTTGGTAAAATCATGCAGGATTGAAATTTTTGATGGTTTTTTACTCCTCTCAACAGCCCAAACAAGTTTCTAAAAGGATGAGTTTGCAACTACTTTACTTTTGGAGAAAATTCAAAACATTCATTATTCAATAGGGCCCAAACTATCAAAAACCAGCGGTTTCAATGAACACACATTTCTTGGTAGAATCATGCAGGACTGAAATTTTTGATGTTTTTCTACTCCTCTCATGAGCCCAAACAAGTCTCTAAAAGCATGAGTTTGCAACTACTTTACTTTTGGAGAAAATTCAAAACATTCATTATTCAATAGAGCCCAATAGCAAAAACCAGCGTTTTGAATGAAGAATCACATTTCTTGGTAGAATCATGCAGGATTGAAATTTTTGATGGTTTTTTACTCCTCTCAACAGCCCAAACAAGTTTCTAAAAGGATGAGTTTGCAACTACTTTACTTTTGGAGAAAATTCAAAACATTCATTATTCAATAGGGCCCAAACTATCAAAAACCAGCCGTTTCAATGAACACACATGTCTTGGTAGAATCATGCAGGACTGAAATTTTTGATGTTTTTCTACTCATCTCATGAGCCCAAACAAGTCTCTAAAAGCATGAGTTTGCAACTACTTTACTTTTGGAGAAAATTCAAAACATTCATTATTCAATAGAGCCCAATAGCAAAAACCAGCGTTTTGAATGAAGAATCACATTTCTTGGTAGAATCATGCAGGATTGAAATTTTTTATGGTTTTTTACTCCTCTCAACAGCCCAAACAAGTTTCTAAAAGGATGAGTTTGCAACTACTTTACTTTTGGAGAAAATTCAAAACATTCATTATTCAATAGGGCCCAAACTATCAAAAACCAGCGGTTTCAATGAACACACATTTCTTGGTAGAATCATGCAGAACTGAAATTTTTGATGTTTTTCTACTCCTCTCATGAGCCCAAACAAGTCTCTAAAAGCATGAGTTTGCAACTACTTTACTTTTGGAGAAAATTCAAAACATTCATTATTCAATAGAGCCCAATAGCAAAAACCAGCGTTTTGAATGAAGAATCACATTTCTTGGTAGAATCATGCAGGATTGAAATTTTTGATGGTTTTTTACTCCTCTCAACAGCCCAAACAAGTTTCTAAAAGGATGAGTTTGCAACTACTTTACTTTTGGAGAAAATTCAAAACATTCATTATTCAATAGGGCCCAAACTATCAAAATCCAGCGGTTTGAATGAACACATTTCTTGGTAGAATCATGCAGGACTGAAATTTTTGATGTTTTTCTACTCTTTTCATGAGCCCAAACAAGTCTCTAAAAGCATGAGTTTGCAACTACTTTACTTTTGGAGAAAATTCAAAACATTCACTATTCAATAGAGCCCAATAGCAAAAATCAGGTTTTGAATGAAGAATCACATTTCTTGGTAAAATCATGCAGGATTGAAATTTTTGATGGTTTTTTACTCCTCTCAACAGCCCAAACAAGTTTCTAAAAGGATGAGTTTGCAACTACTTTACTTTTGGAGAAAATTCAAAACATTCATTATTCAATAGGGCCCAAACTATCAAAAACCAGCGGTTTCAATGAACACACATTTCTTGGTAGAATCATGCAGGACTGAAATTTTTGATGTTTTTCTACTCCTCTCATGAGCCCAAACAAGTCTCTAAAAGCATGAGTTTGCAACTACTTTACTTTTGGAGAAAATTCAAAACATTCATTATTCAATAGAGCCCAATAGCAAAAACCAGCGTTTTGAATGAAGAATCACATTTCTTGGTAGAATCATGCAGGATTGAAATTTTTGATGGTTTTTTACTCCTCTCAACAGCCCAAACAAGTTTCTAAAAGGATGAGTTTGCAACTACTTTACTTTTGGAGAAAATTCAAAACATTCATTATTCAATAGGGTCCAAACTATCAAAAACCAGCGGTTTGAATGAACACATTTCTTGGTAGAATCATGCAGGACTGAAATTTTTGATGTTTTTCTACTCCTCTCATGAGCCCAAACAAGTCTCTAAAAGCATGAGTTTGCAACTACTTTACTTTTGGAGAAAATTCAAAACATTCACTATTCAATAGAGCCCAATAGCAAAAATCAGGTTTTGAATGAAGAATCACATTTCTTGGTAAAATCATGCAGGATTGAAATTTTTGATGGTTTTTTACTCCTCTCAACAGCCCAAACAAGTTTCTAAAAGGATGAGTTTGCAACTACTTTACTTTTGGAGAAAATTCAAAACATTCATTATTCAATAGGGCCCAAACTATCAAAAACCAGCGGTTTCAATGAACACACATTTCTTGGTAGAATCATGCAGGACTGAAATTTTTGATGTTTTTCTACTCCTCTCATGAGCCCAAACAAGTCTCTAAAAGCATGAGTTTGCAACTACTTTACTTTTGGAGAAAATTCAAAACATTCATTATTCAATAGGGCCCAAACTATCAAAAACCAGCGGTTTGAATGAACACACATTTCTTGGTAGAATCATGCAGGACTGAAATTTTTGATGTTTTTCTACTCCTCTCATGAGCCCAAACAAGTCTCTAAAAGCATGAGTTTGCAACTACTTTACTTTTGGAGAAAATTCAAAACATTCATTATTCAATAGAGCCCAATAGCAAAAACCAGCGTTTTGAATGAAGAATCACATTTCTTGGTAGAATCATGCAGGATTGAAATTTTTGATGGTTTTTTACTCCTCTCAACAGCCCAAACAAGTTTCTAAAAGGATGAGTTTGCAACTACTTTACTTTTGGAGAAAATTCAAAACATTCATTATTCAATAGGGCCCAAACTATCAAAAACCAGCCGTTTCAATGAACACACATGTCTTGGTAGAAT
The DNA here is from genome assembly GCF_039654945.1 of Dendrobates tinctorius. Lineage (NCBI taxonomy): Eukaryota > Metazoa > Chordata > Amphibia > Anura > Dendrobatidae > Dendrobates > Dendrobates tinctorius. The sequence continues at coordinate 1,789,622 of NW_027362096.1, forward strand.
CATGCAGGACTGAAATTTTTGATGTTTTTCTACTCATATCATGAGCCCAAACAAGTCTCTAAAAGCATGAGTTTGCAACTACTTTACTTTTGGAGAAAATTCAAAACATTCATTATTCAATAGAGCCCAATAGCAAAAACCAGCGTTTTGAATGAAGAATCACATTTCTTGGTAGAATCATGTAGGATTGAAATTTTTGATGGTTTTTTACTCCTCTCAACAGCCCAAACAAGTTTCTAAAAGGATGAGTTTGCAACTACTTTACTTTTGGAGAAAATTCAAAACATTCATTATTCAATAGGGCCCAAACTATCAAAAACCAGCGGTTTCAATGAACACACATTTCTTGGTAGAATCATGCAGGACTGAAATTTTTGATGTTTTTCTACTCCTCTCATGAGCCCAAACAAGTTTCTAAAAGCATGAGTTTGCAACTACTTTACTTTTGGAGAAAATTCAAAACATTCACTATTCAATAGAGCCCAATAGCAAAAATCAGGTTTTGAATGAAGAATCACATTTCTTGGTAAAATCATGCAGGATTGAAATTTTTGATGGTTTTTTACTCCTCTCAACAGCCCAAACAAGTTTCTAAAAGGATGAGTTTGCAACTACTTTACTTTTGGAGAAAATTCAAAACATTCATTATTCAATAGGGCCCAAACTATCAAAAACCAGCGGTTTCAATGAACACACATTTCTTGGTAGAATCATGCAGGACTGAAATTTTTGATGTTTTTCTACTCCTCTCATGAGCCCAAACAAGTCACTAAAAGCATGAGTTTGCAACTACTTTACTTTTGGAGAAAATTCAAAACATTCACTATTCAATAGAGCCCAATAGCAAAAATCAGGTTTTGAATGAAGAATCACATTTCTTGGTAAAATCATGCAGGATTGAAATTTTTGATGGTTTTTTACTCCTCTCAACAGCCCAAACAAGTTTCTAAAAGGATGAGTTTGCAACTACTTTACTTTTGGAGAAAATTCAAAACATTCATTATTCAATAGGGCCCAAACTATCAAAAACCAGCGGTTTCAATGAACACACATTTCTTGGTAGAATCATGCAGGACTGAAATTTTTGATGTTTTTCTACTCCTCTCATGAGCCCAAACAAGTCTCTAAAAGCATGAGTTTGCAACTACTTTACTTTTGGAGAAAATTCAAAACATTCATTATTCAATAGAGCCCAATAGCAAAAACCAGCGTTTTGAATGAAGAATCACATTTCTTGGTAGAATCATGCAGGATTGAAATTTTTGATGGTTTTTTACTCCTCTCAACAGCCCAAACAAGTTTCTAAAAGGATGAGTTTGCAACTACTTTACTTTTGGAGAAAATTCAAAACATTCATTATTCAATAGGGCCCAAACTATCAAAAACCAGCGGTTTCAATGAACACACATTTCTTGGTAGAATCATGCAGGACTGAAATTTTTGATGTTTTTCTACTCCTCTCATGAGCCCAAACAAGTCTCTAAAAGCATGAGTTTGCAACTACTTTACTTTTGGAGAAAATTCAAAACATTCATTATTCAATAGAGCCCAATAGCAAAAACCAGCGTTTTGAATGAAGAATCACATTTCTTGGTAGAATCATGCAGGATTGAAATTTTTGATGGTTTTTTACTCCTCTCAACAGCCCAAACAAGTTTCTAAAAGGATGAGTTTGCAACTACTTTACTTTTGGAGAAAATTCAAAACATTCATTATTCAATAGGGCCCAAACTATCAAAATCCAGCGGTTTGAATGAACACATTTCTTGGTAGAATCATGCAGGACTGAAATTTTTGATGTTTTTCTACTCTTTTCATGAGCCCAAACAAGTCTCTAAAAGCATGAGTTTGCAACTACTTTACTTTTGGAGAAAATTCAAAACATTCACTATTCAATAGAGCCCAATAGCAAAAATCAGATTTTGAATGAAGAATCACATTTCTTGGTAAAATCATGCAGGATTGAAATTTTTGATGGTTTTTTACTCCTCTCAACAGCCCAAACAAGTTTCTAAAAGGATGAGTTTGCAACTACTTTACTTTTGGAGAAAATTCAAAACATTCATTATTCAATAGGGCCCAAACTATCAAAAACCAGCGGTTTCAATGAACACACATTTCTTGGTAGAATCATGCAGGACTGAAATTTTTGATGTTTTTCTACTCCTCTCATGAGCCCAAACAAGTCTCTAAAAGCATGAGTTTGCAACTACTTTACTTTTGGAGAAAATTCAAAACATTCATTATTCAATAGAGCCCAATTGCAAAAACCAGCGTTTTGAATGAAGAATCACATTTCTTGGTAGAATCATGCAGGATTGAAATTTTTGATGGTTTTTTACTCCTCTCAACAGCCCAAACAAGTTTCTAAAAGGATGAGTTTGCAACTACTTTACTTTTGGAGAAAATTCAAAACATTCATTATTCAATAGGGCCCAAACTATCAAAAACCAGCGGTTTGAATGAACACATTTCTTGGTAGAATCATGCAGGACTGAAATTTTTGATGTTTTTCTACTCCTCTCATGAGCCCAAACAAGTCTCTAAAAGCATGAGTTTGCAACTACTTTACTTTTGGAGAAAATTCAAAACATTCACTATTCAATAGAGCCCAATAGCAAAAATCAGGTTTTGAATGAAGAATCACATTTCTTGGTAATATCATGCAGGATTGAAATTTTTGATGGTTTTTTACTCCTCTCAACAGCCCAAACAAGTTTCTAAAAGGATGAGTTTGCAACTACTTTACTTTTGGAGAAAATTCAAAACATTCATTATTCAATAGGGTCCAAACTATCAAAAACCAGCGGTTTCAATGAACACACATTTCTTGGTAGAATCATGCAGGACTGAAATTTTTGATGTTTTTCTACTCCTCTCATGAGCCCAAACAAGTCTCTAAAAGCATGAGTTTGCAACTACTTTACTTTTGGAGAAAATTCAAAACATTCATTATTCAATAGAGCCCAATAGCAAAAACCAGCGTTTTGAATGAAGAATCACATTTCTTGGTAGAATCATGCAGGATTGAAATTTTTGATGGTTTTTTACTCCTCTCAACAGCCCAAACAAGTTTCTAAAAGGATGAGTTTGCAACTACTTTACTTTTGGAGAAAATTCAAAACATTCATTATTCAATAGGGCCCAAACTATCAAAAACCAGCGGTTTCAATGAACACACATTTCTTGGTAGAATCATGCAGGACTGAAATTTTTGATGTTTTTCTACTCCTCTCATGAGCCCAAACAAGTCTCTAAAAGCATGAGTTTGCAACTACTTTACTTTTGGAGAAAATTCAAAACATTCATTATTCAATAGGGCCCAAACTATCAAAAACCAGCGGTTTGAATGAACACACATTTCTTGGTAGAATCATGCAGGACTGAAATTTTTGATGTTTTTCTACTCCTCTCATGAGCCCAAACAAGTCTCTAAAAGCATGAGTTTGCAACTACTTTACTTTTGGAGAAAATTCAAAACATTCACTATTCAATAGAACCCAATAGCAAAAATCAGGTTTTGAATGAAGAATCACATTTCTTGGTAAAATCATGCAGGATTGAAATTTTTGATGGTTTTTTACTCCTCTCAACAGCCCAAACAAGTTTCTAAAAGGATGAGTTTGCAACTACTTTACTTTTGGAGAAAATTCAAAACATTCATTATTCAATAGGGCCCAAACTATCAAAAACCAGCGGTTTCAATGAACACACATTTCTTGGTAGAATCATGCAGGACTGAAATTTTTGATGTTTTTCTACTCCTCTCATGAGCCCAAACAAGTCTCTAAAAGCATGAGTTTGCAACTACTTTACTTTTGGAGAAAATTCAAAACATTCATTATTCAATAGAGCCCAATAGCAAAAACCAGCGTTTTGAATGAAGAATCACATTTCTTGGTAGAATCATGCAGGATTGAAATTTTTGATGGTTTTTTACTCCTCTCAACAGCCCAAACAAGTTTCTAAAAGAATGAGTTTGCAACTACTTTACTTTTGGAGAAAATTCAAAACATTCATTATTCAATAGGGCCCAAACTATCAAAAACCAGCGGTTTCAATGAACACACATTTCTTGGTAGAATCATGCAGGACTGAAATTTTTGATGTTTTTCTACTCCTCTCATGAGCCCAAACAAGTCTCTAAAAGCATGAGTTTGCAACTACTTTACTTTTGGAGAAAATTCAAAACATTCATTATTCAATAGAGCCCAATAGCAAAAACCAGCGTTTTGAATGAAGAATCACATTTCTTGGTAGAATCATGCAGGATTGAAATTTTTGATGGTTTTTTACTCCTCTCAACAGCCCAAACAAGTTTCTAAAAGGATGAGTTTGCAACTACTTTACTTTTGGAGAAAATTCAAAACATTCATTATTCAATAGGGCCCAAACTATCAAAAACCAGCGGTTTCAATGAACACACATTTCTTGGTAGAATCATGCAGGACTGAAATTTTTGATGTTTTTCTACTCCTCTCATGAGCCCAAACAAGTCTCTAAAAGCATGAGTTTGCAACTACTTTACTTTTGGAGAAAATTCAAAACATTCATTATTCAATAGAGCCCAACAGCAAAAACCAGCGTTTTGAATGAAGAATCACATTTCTTGGTAGAATCATGCAGGATTGAAATTTTTGATGGTTTTTTACTCCACTCATGAGCCCAAACAAGTCTCTAAAAGCATGAGTTTGCAACTACTTTACTTTTCGAGAAAATTCAAAACATTCATTATTCAATAGAGCCCAATAGCAAAAACCAGCGTTTTGAATGAAGAATCACATTTCTTGGTAGAATCATGCAGGATTGAAATTTTTGATGGTTTTTTACTCCTCTCAACAGCCCAAACAAGTTTCTAAAAGGATGAGTTTGCAACTACTTTACTTTTGGAGAAAATTCAAAACATTCATTATTCAATAGGGCCCAAACTATCAAAAACCAGCGGATTCAATGAACACACATTTCTTGGTAGAATCATGCAGGACTGAAATTTTTGATGTTTTTCTACTCCTCTCATGAGCCCAAACAAGTCTCTAAAGCATGAGTTTGCAACTACTTTACTTTTGGAGAAAATTCAAAACATTCATTATTCAATAGAGCCCAATAGCAAAAACCAGCGTTTTGAATGAAGAATTACATTTCTTGGTAGAATCATGCAGGATTGAAATTTTTGATGGATTTTTACTCCTCTCAACAGCCCAAACAAGTTTCTAAAAGGATGAGTTTGCAACTACTTTACTTTTGGAGAAAATTCAAAACATTCATTATTCAATAGGGCCCAAACTATCAAAAACCAGCAGTTTCAATGAACACACATTTCTTGGTAGAATCATGCAGGACTGAAATTTTTGATGTTTTTCTACTCCTCTCATGAGCCCAAACAAGTCTCTAAAAGCATGAGTTTGCAACTACTTTACTTTTGGAGAAAATTCAAAACATTGGCGTGGCCAGCGTCTGAGCTGAATGGAAGCCTGAGCTCTGAGCTCCTCCACAGGGCAGCCTACCAAGCGCTATTAACAAGCGATTTACAAGCCAGGACTGGCTGAAAACTTGTGGGAACCTCCATAGACACCAGCGGTGCCCCCACACTATGGATCTGCTCAGTAAAAAAGCAGAAAAAGGAAAGAAAACAGAGCGCTCTCCCCTCATGCTGAGGAGCCAAGATGGCGCCCGCCTCACAGCAGCAGCCACAGCCTGCAGCCCCAGCCTGAGCGGTACACAGCGGCAAAGGACGCCACAGCGGCTGAAGCATGCAGCATTCAAGTCAGGGGGTAAGTCTACCCCTGCCCCAGCTAAAACCGCCACTCTGCAGGCTAATAGAAGTGCTAATTTACACATTAAAAGTAGCGCTGAGGTGAAAGGAGCGAGATCATCCAGTTGGAAGAATGTCTCAAGTGGGGTACCACAGGGCTCTGTCCTGGGCCCTGTATTGTTCAACATCTTTATCAACGATTTAGATGAAGGAATTGAGGGTAAACTGATTAAATTTGCTGATGACACAAAGCTAGGAGGGATAGCTAATACTAGAGAAGAGAGAGAGAGGATTCAAAAAGATTTAAATAAACTGGAGAAGTGGGCAGCAACTAACAGAATGGTTTTTAACAGGGAGAAATGCAAAGTACTACATCTGGGCAATAAAAATGGAAAAAGCATATATAGAATGGGAGGAATAGGGCTAAGTGACAGCACATGTGAAAAAGACTTGGGTATACTAATAGATCACAGACTGAATATGAGTCAACAGTGTGATGCAGCAGCAAAAAAGGCAAATGCAATTCTAGGATGTATTAACAGAAGCATACAGTCTAGATCACGTGAAGTCATTATTTCCCTCTACTCCTCTTTGGTCAGACCTCATCTGGAATATTGTGTCCAGTTTTGGGCACCACATTTTAAAAAAGACATCAACAAACTGGAGCAAGTTCAGAAAAGAGCGACCAGAATGGTGACCGGTCTGCAAACCCTGTCTTATGAGGAAAGGTTGCAGGATTTGGGAATGTTTAGTTTGCAAAAGAGAAGACTGAGAGGAGACTTAATAGCTGTCTACAAATATCTAAAGGGCTGTCACATTGTAGAAGGATCAACTTTATTCTCATTTGCACAAGGAAAGACTAGAAGCAATGGGATGAAACTGAATGGGAGGAGACACAGATTAGATATTAGAAAAAACTTTTTGACAGTTAGAGTGATCAATGAGTGGAACAGGCTGCCACGAGAAGTGGTGAGTTCTCCTTCAATGGAAGTCTTCAAACAGAGGCTGGACAGACATCTGACTGGGATGATTTAGCGAATCCTGCTTTGAGCAGGGGGTTGGACCAGATGGCCCAGGAGGTCCCTTCCAACTCTACGATTCTATGATTCTATGATTCTATGATGCCTATCTCGCGAGAGTGACCGGGGGACAAGCGAGACTACGCAACAGATACGCAATTTGCGTAACTTAAGCAAAAAATACAGCGCAGCTTGTGAATTATGGTGCAGCAGCACCGCTGACCGCTGATATGGAGGAGACAAATGTATTAAGGGGTTCCTCATCCTGTCCTGACATCTCCAATGTGTCAGATACTCCTCTAACGCCATTACAGAGGGAAATGTCTCCTTTCTCAGTGACTAGCCGCAGATTTAGCAGCAGCTCAGCTGAGATGCAACAGGAATTACAAATTGAGGACTCCTGTCCTTCTGATAATCCCATACCGGAGAACATTTTACACGTTTTAACAGAGGTGGAGGCTACCAGCAATACAGCCTCAGAAATATTTATTAAAAACATGCTATGCCTTCTAGCAAAGACATTTCAGAAACAACTGGAGGGCTATAATACAAATCTCCAAAATAACATAGACGGTCTGGGCCAGAGAGTGGACCATCTTGAATCCAAAATGGAAGAATTGGTTAAATCCCATAATAATTTGATAGATGAACACTATGCCCTAGAAAAAGAGGTTGTCTTCTTAAAATCAAGGTTGATAGAGCAAGAAGACAGAAGTAGAAGGAACAACCTTAAATTCAGGGGAATACCTGAAAATGTCAAAGACAGAGACCTTAATGCATATGTGCAAAAGATGCTCCATACAATACTTCCAGGGGCCTCTAAAGGGGACCTATTGATGGAACGTATACACAGACTCCCCAAGTCCAAATATGCCCCAGACAGAGCCCCAAGAGATGTCATTGCATATTTTCATTATTTCCTGACAAAGGAGGACATTCTGAGGAGAAGTAAGCAATCACCTATATTACCAAGGCCATATGAGGATATCAAGATTTTTGCAGACTTCTCAAAAGCTACCCTGCAGAAAAGGAGAGACTTCTTTCCAATCACTGCACATCTGAGGAAACACAAGATTTTATACAGATGGGGTTTCCCTACAAAAATTCTAGTCATGAAAGAGAATACCACTTTTGCCTTGTCTAATATTGATAACTGTAATAGTTTTTTCCAAGATTTAGGTATCCCTCCACTGGAGACTCCACCATCATCATCATTCTACAATCAAGAAAGGAATATCCCCTTGCAGCAGCAAAGACGCCTTTCCCAGTCCTGGAATACGCAAAAGAAAAGAAAATAGACTTGGTGGGTACTGACCCTGGCTTTAGGCCTGAACTTTCTCTTTTTCACTCCCCACGTGATAACTGAGAGACATTCTCTCGGTACCATTTCTTTTGAGAAATCTAAATTTGTCTAGTTTATAAGTTTTGTTCTGTTCTAGGTTGTAACATGTTTTTGTTTACAGGCACACCAGGCACTAACAAAAAATCACTAAGGAAACCCACTGTCTTTTGGATGTATTTTCGGGTGAAATGTTCTGTTTCAGTGAATCATCTAATGCTTTTTTTCCTTCCTGACACATTATGGAATTGAGGGTACTGTCATTTAATGTAAATGGGCTCAATAGCCCATTCAAGAGATTTGCTTTGTGGAAGGAGATTAAAAAATTGAAGGCCAACATAGCAATGATACAAGAAACACACCTTCTAGAAATTGATAACACAAGACTCAAAAATAAAGACTTCCCTCAGATTTTCTTTTCTAACACTGAGGGAAAGAAAAAAGCTGGGGTGGCCATCGCCTTCCACAAAGATTTGCCAATAGTGGTCTCAGACATATATGGGGACAGCAATGGTAGACAACTTGCTATTAATTTTACTTTGGAGGGTGTGGAATATACAGTGGTAAACGTATACACCCCTAATGTCCGACAAATTAGTTTTCTAAATAAGGTCAAGAAGAAATTGTCCAATTTTAGTAGAGGTCACATAATCTGGGGAGGAGATTTTAATTGTATAGTTGACCCAAATACTGATTGCTCATCTGATGCCCCATATTATAGAAGCGTGAATCTGGGAAGGTGGTTGGGAGATTCCAATTTGCATGACAGCTGTAAGATATTGAACTCTACCTCAAGAGAATACACAAGATTTTGTCCACACAACAAGTCTTACACTAGGATTGATCATGTGTTCACTAGCTTCTCGCTACTAGACTCATACATAGATTTCCAGACTGGTCCTATTACATGGTCAGACCATGCCCCAATCCTACTGACCTTACATACTTCCTCCATGATCCCAAAACAATACAATTGGAGATATAGTAAATTCACTGTTGACTCCCCAGAAAACATATCATTAGCAAAGAATGTCTTAATGAACTACTTCAAAGAGAACTGTTCCCAAGAAATTACACCTGAAACATTGTGGCTAGCACACAAATGTGTCATTAGGGGTCATCTGATCCAAGTTGCTTCGAGACAAAAAAGGGCAAGAGAGAGCCAACAGAGGATGTTGTTAGAACAGATCCAAAAATTAGAATCCCAAGCTAAAGCAGACAAAAATTTTGCTAAATATAATGAATTGTACTCCCTTAGACTGGAACTTAGGAATCTCCTCATCAACTTATATGAGAAAAAGACTTTATTTAATAGGGCAGGGTTTTATGTTAATAATAATAAGTTCTCCAAAAATATGGCAAATAGGTTTAAACCCATAAATAAAAAACATCCAATCAAAAAAATAACCCAAAGCTCAAAGACTATAGAAAAACCCAAAGAGATAGCCCTAGCCTTTGAGAGCTACTATTCTAAATTATACAACATAGGAAACAATGGAGCTCATCCCTCTCCTTCACCAGAGATGATAAATAATTTTTTGGAAAAAGTAAAGCTGGGATCTTTGTCTCTAAAGCAGAAGGAGTCACTTGACGCACCCTTTACTGAGGGTGAGGTCTCTTTTGCGATGAATAATCTTAAAAATGACAAGGCTCCAGGTCCAGATGGCTTTCCTATAGAGTATTATAAAGAATTTAAAAAGGAACTCATCCCACACTTAACTAATGCCCTGAATTTTATTAAATCAGAAGGAAAGTGCAGCACAGATATGCTGAGAGCCACAATAGTGGTGATTCCCAAACCAGATAAAGATTCGACCAAAATCGAAAACTATAGGCCTATTTCTCTCCTAAATGTGGATATCAAGATCTACGCAAAAATATTAGCAGAAAGATTACAGGACGTTGTTCCATTCCTTATACATCCCGATCAAGTCGGTTTTGTAAAATCTAGGCAAACTTCAGACAGTTCTAGAAGTGTCCTGCATCACTTATATTCATGCTACAAAAATAGGATTTCCAGTTTGTTTGTGGCTCTTGACGCTGAAAAGGCCTTTGACCGGATCAATTGGGCCTATGCCTTTACAGTATTGGAGAAAATGGGTTTTGGTGGGGAGATGATGAGAAGTATTCGAGCTTTATACTCTCGGCCATCTGCCTCTGTGCTGGTCAACAACACAATGTCAGATACATTTTTTATAACTAATGGGACAAGACAGGGATGTCCTCTATCCCCAATAATTTTTATCCTGAGCCTGGAACCTTTGGCTCAAATGATAAGGGATTCTGGTGAAGTACACGGTGTACAATTGAAAGATTCAGAGCATAAGATTAACCTCTATGCAGATGACATTATACTCACACTCACAAATCCAACTGATTCCCTGGAAAAGATATGGGATATCATAAATTTATTTGGCTCAGTTTCATACTATAAATTAAATGTAAAAAAGACTAATGTTCTATCACTTTTCCTTTTAGCCTCTACGAAACAGCAACTAAGAGACAAGTATCCCTTTAATTGGGACTGTACCAGGATACCGTACTTAGGAATTTGGCTCACAGGTAACCCCATGCATATGAGTGAGGTAAACATGGATCACCTTCTACAGTCTCTCGACCTTAAGTTGAAGGAACTGTCGAAGACCCCAGCCACATGGATGGGCAGAATAGTGCTATATAAGATGTTCTGCCTACCCAAAGTCCTGTTTTTATACAGGAACGTCCCTCTGCCTATATCTGTACAGTATATACAAAAACTAACACACCAGATGAACAAATTTATTTGGAACAATGGGAAACCTAGAGTGAAAAAGCGCACTCTACTTAAATCCAAGGAGAAAGGGGGGGTGGCCATACCAGATCTTGAGGCATATTATTATGCCACTATGACTGAACTGACAAAAGGCTGGTTTGTGGAACAGACAGACCTGGGGTGGCCAAATATTGAAAGGGATATGATGCCCAATAGGGAACCAGTTTTATTCATAACCTACTTCCTTCTACATAGAAGGGAAATTAGGAAAATAGATAATCCCATACTTAAGGCCTCTATGTTGTGCTGGTCGTGTGTATGCAAAAGAAAGACTAGCTCTTCCTCTTTTTCACTCGAGAGGTTGAGACTCCCTTATCTGTCTCCTGTCAGGACTTCTCTAAGACCTATATTTGACAGCTGGACCAAATTTCCGATCACCTTTGTAGATGACTTGATAGACAATAACAGAGTCATACCCTTTGAGTTATTAAAGAACAGATTTGGGGTTCCCAATTCGGAGTATATGACATATCTCCTACTCAAGGAAGAATACAACAAATATAAGAAATACCTTTTTAGAGTGGTTCCAATTGACCTTACTATTAACAATTTTCTATTTAATATGTCATCTAGACATAAGAGTTATCTTAGACCCTTATATAATAGCCTGACCAACAAAGACACCTTCACCAATGAAGGATGCTTTGAAAAATGGGAAACCACATTACAGAGACAGATATATGGTCCTCAGTGGATCTCCTCTCTTAAAATTGCAATCAAATCCACAAGATGTATGAATATACTAGAAACGCATTACAAATTAATTCATAGATATTACCTTACCCCAAATAGATTGAAACATTTTGGAGGGGGGGGATCTGGAATGTGTTGGCGTAACTGTGGATCTCAGGCAGATTTATTACATGTTTTTTGGGGATGCCCTATGCTGAAGTTGTACTGGTCCAGGGTGTTCGATTTGCTTTCACTCATATGCAATTGGTGTATTCAACCACAACCTGCTCTAGCCTTGTTACTAATAGACATACATAGATTTAAAAGAAATAAATTTCTGGCGGCTCATATCCTTATGTCTGCAGCCTTCCTTGTAGCGAAGGGTTGGAACAGGAAGCAACCTCCAGACATTGTCACCCTTATTTTACTGGTGGACAAACATTGTGTCTACGAGAAAATTCACTATATTAATAAAAGCTTAATTAAAATATTTGATGACAGATGGTATAAATGGATGGAACTAAAGTCTAAAATAGAAAAAGATTTCATATCCTGAACTCATATTTTACTTCTTATGGTTTATGATGTGCCAATATTTCACATATTCAAGTGCCTAAATTTACCTTTCTTTTTATTGTTTCTTTCTGGTACTATTTGTTTAGTGTTTACTACATTTACTCTCAATGTTGATATACTATTGAAATGTCATCATATTGTGATGTATTCATATTTTTTTTTACATCAGTACAATAACTTACTTAGATGAGTCTGTACAAATGTAAATTTTACATTCTGCCTACTATTCTGAAAATTCTAATAAAAATTATTGTTAAAGAAAATTCAAAACATTCATTATTCAATAGAGCCCAATAGCAAAAACCAGCGTTTTGAATGAAGAATCACATTTCTTGGTAGAATCATGCAGGATTGAAATTTTTGATGGTTTTTTACTCCTCTCAACAGCCCAAACAAGTTTCTAAAAGGATGAGTTTGCAACTACTTTACTTTTGGAGAAAATTCAAAACATTCATTATTCAATAGGGCCCAAACTATCAAAAACCAGCGGTTTCAATGAACACACATTTCTTGGTAGAATCATGCAGGACTGAAATTTTTGATGTTTTTCTACTCCTCTCATGAGCCCAAACAAGTCTCTAAAAGCATGAGTTTGCAACTACTTTACTTTTGGAGAAAATTCAAAACATTCATTATTCAATAGAGCCCAATAGCAAAAACCAGCGTTTTGAATGAAGAATCACATTTCTTGGTAGAATCATGCAGGATTGAAATTTTTGATGGTTTTTTACTCCTCTCAACAGCCCAAACAAGTTTCTAAAAGGATGAGTTTGCAACTACTTTACTTTTGGAGAAAATTCAAAACATTCATTATTCAATAGGGCCCAAACTATCAAAAACCAGCGGTTTCAATGAACACACATTTCTTGGTAGAATCATGCAGGACTGAAATTTTTGATGTTTTTCTACTCCTCTCATGAGCCCAAACAAGTCTCTAAAAGCATGAGTTTGCAACTACTTTACTTTTGGAGAAAATTCAAAACATTCATTATTCAATAGGGCCCAAACTATCAAAAACCAGCGGTTTGAATGAACACACATTTCTTGGTAGAATCATGCAGGACTGAAATTTTTGATGTTTTTCTACTCCTCTCATGAGCCCAAACAAGTCTCTAAAAGCATGAGTTTGCAACTACTTTACTTTTGGAGAAAATTCAAAACATTCATTATTCAATAGAGCCCAATAGCAAAAAACAGCGTTTTGAATGAAGAATCACATTTCTTGGTAGAATCATGCAGGATTGAAATTTTTGATGGTTTTTTACTCCTCTCAACAGCCCAAACAAGTTTCTAAAAGGATGAGTTTGCAACTACTTTACTTTTGGAGAAAATTCAAAACATTCATTATTCAATAGGGCCCAAACTATCAAAAACCAGCGGTTTCAATGAACACACATGTCTTGGTAGAATCATGCAGGACTGAAATTTTTGATGTTTTTCTACTCATCTCATGAGCACAAACAAGTCTCTAAAAGCATGAGTTTGCAACTACTTTACTTTTGGAGAAAATTCAAAACATTCATTATTCAATAGAGCCCAATAGCAAAAACCAGCGTTTTGAATGAAGAATCACATTTCTTGGTAGAATCATGCAGGATTGAAATTTTTGATGGTTTTTTACTACTCTCAACAGCCCAAACAAGTTTCTAAAAGGATGAGTTTGCAACTACTTTACTTTTGGAGAAAATTCAAAACATTCATTATTCAATAGGGCCCAAACTATCAAAAACCAGCGGTTTCAATGAACACACATGTCTTGGTAGAATCATGCAGGACTGAAATTTTTGATGTTTTTCTACTCCTCTCATGAGCCCAAACAAGTCTCTAAAAGCATGAGTTTGCAACTACTTTACTTTTGGAGAAAATTCAAAACATTCAATATTCAATAGGGCCCAAACTATCAAAAACCAGCGGTTTCAATGAACACACATTTCTTGGTAGAATCATGCAGGACTGAAATTTTTGATGTTTTTCTACTCCTCTCATGAGCCCAAACAAGTCTCTAAAAGCATGAGTTTGCAACTACTTTACTTTTGGAGAAAATTCAAAACATTCATTATTCAATAGAGCCCAATAGCAAAAACGAGCGTTTTGAATGAAGAATCACATTTCTTGGTAGAATCATGCAGGATTGAAATTTTTGATGGTTTTTTACTCCTCTCAACAGCCCAAACAAGTTTCTAAAAGGATGAGTTTGCAACTACTTTACTTTTGGAGAAAATTCAAAATATTCATTATTCAATAGGGCCCAAACTATCAAAAACCAGCGGTTTCAATGAACACACATTTCTTGGTAGAATCATGCAGGACTGAAATTTTTGATGTTTTTCTACTCCTCTCATGAGCCCAAACAAGTCTCTAAAAGCATGAGTTTGCAACTACTTTACTTTTGGAGAAAATTCAAAACATTCAATATTCAATAGAGCCCAATAGCAAAAATCAGGTTTTGAATGAAGAATCACATTTCTTGGTAAAATCATGCAGGATTGAAATTTTTGATGGTTTTTTACTCCTCTCAACAGCCCAAACAAGTCTCTAAAAGCATGAGTTTGCAACTACTTTACTTTTGGAGAAAATTCAAAACATTCATTATTCAATAGGGCCCAAACTATCAAAAACCAGCGGTTTCAATGAACACACATTTCTTGGTAGAATCATGCAGGACTGAAATTTTTGATGTTTTTCTACTCCTCTCATGAGCCCAAACAAGTCTCTAAAAGCATGCGTTTGCAACTACTTTACTTTTGGAGAAAATTCAAAACATTCATTATTCAATAGAGCCCAATAGCAAAAACCAGCGTTTTGAATGAAGAATCACATTTCTTGGTAGAATCATGCAGGATTGAAATTTTTGATGATTTTTTACTCCTCTCAACAGCCCAAACAAGTTTCTAAAAGGATGAGTTTGCAACTACTTTACTTTTGGAGAAAATTCAAAACATTCATTATTCAATAGGGCCCAAACTATCAAAAACCAGCGGTTTCAATGAACACACATTTCTTGGTAGAATCATGCAGGACTGAAATTTTTGATGTTTTTCTACTCCTCTCATGAGCCCAAACAAGTCTCTAAAAGCATGAGTTTGCAACTACTTTACTTTTGGAGAAAATTCAAAACATTCATTATTCAATAGAGCCCAATAGCAAAAATCAGGTTTTGAATGAAGAATCACATTTCTTGGTAGAATCATGCAGGATTGAAATTTTTGTTGGTTTTTTACTCCTCTCAACAGCCCAAACAAGTTTCTAAAAGGATGAGTTTGCAACTACTTTACTTTTGGAGAAAATTCAAAACATTCATTATTCAATAGGGCCCAAAATATCAAAAACCAGCGGTTTGAATGAACACACATTTCTTGGTAGAATCGTGCAGGACTGAAATTTTTGATGTTTTTCTACTCCTCTCATGAGCCCAAACAAGTCTCTAAAAGGATGAGTTTGCAACTACTTTACTTTTGGAGAAAATTCAAAACATTCATTATTCAATAGAGCCCAATAGCAAAAAACAGCGTTTTGAATGAAGAATCACATTTCTTGGTAGAATCATGCAGGATTGAAATTTTTGATGGTTTTTTACTCCTCTCAACAGCCCAAACAAGTTTCTAAAAGGATGAGTTTGCAACTACTTTACTTTTGGAGAAAATTCAAAACATTCATTATTCAATAGAGCCCAATAGCAAAAACCAGCGTTTTGAATGAAGAATCACATTTCTTGGTAGAATCATGCAGGATTGAAATTTTTGATGGTTTTTTACTCCTCTCAACAGCCCAAACAAGTTTCTAAAAGGATGAGTTTGCAACTACTTTACTTTTGGAGAAAATTCAAAACATTCATTATTCAATAGGGCCCAAACTATCAAAAACCAGCGGTTTCAATGAACACACATTTCTTGGTAGAATCATGCAGGACTGAAATTTTTGATGTTTTTCTACTCCTCTCATGAGCCCAAACAAGTCTCTAAAAGCATGAGTTTGCAACTACTTTACTTTTGGAGAAAATTCAAAACATTCATTATTCAATAGAGCCCAATAGCAAAAATCAGGTTTTGAATGAAGAATCACATTTCTTGGTAGAATCATGCAGGATTGAAATTTTTGATGGTTTTTACTCCTCTCAACAGCCCAAACAAGTTTCTAAAAGGATGAGTTTGCAACTACTTTACTTTTGGAGAAAATTCAAAACATTCATTATTCAATAGGGCCCAAACTATCAAAAACCAGCGGTTTCAATGAACACACATTTCTTGGTAGAATCATGCAGGACTGAAATTTTTGATGTTTTTCTTCTCCTCTCATGAGCCCAAACAAGTCTCTAAAAGCATGAGTTTGCAACTACTTTACTTTTGGAGAAAATTCAAAACATTCAATATTCAATAGGGCCCAAACTATCAAAAACCAGCTGTTTCAATGAACACACATTTCTTGGTAGAATCATGCAGGACTGAAATTTTTGATGTTTTTCTACTCCTCTCATGAGCCCAAACAAGTCTCTAAAAGCATGAGTTTGCAACTACTTTACTTTTGGAGAAAATTCAAAACATTCATTATTCAATAGAGCCCAATAGCAAAAACGAGCGTTTTGAATGAAGAATCACATTTCTTGGTAGAATCATGCAGGATTGAAATTTTTGATGGTTTTTTACTCCTCTCAACAGCCCAAACAAGTTTCTAAAAGGATGAGTTTGCAACTACTTTACTTTTGGAGAAAATTCAAAACATTCATTATTCAATAGGGCCCAAACTATCAAAAACCAGCGGTTTCAATGAACACACATTTCTTGGTAGAATCATGCAGGACTGAAATTTTTGATGTTTTTCTACTCCTCTCATGAGCCCAAACAAGTCTCTAAAAGCATGAGTTTGCAACTACTTTACTTTTGGAGAAAATTCAAAACATTCACTATTCAATAGAGCCCAATAGCAAAAATCAGGTTTTGAATGAAGAATCACATTTCTTGGTAAAATCATGCAGGATTGAAATTTTTGATGGTTTTTTACTCCTCTCAACAGCCCAAACAAGTCTCTAAAAGCATGAGTTTGCAACTACTTTACTTTTGGAGAAAATTCAAAACATTCATTATTCAATAGGGCCCAAACTATCAAAAACCAGCGGTTTCAATGAACACACATTTCTTGGTAGAATCATGCAGGACTGAAATTTTTGATGTTTTTCTACTCCTCTCATGAGCCCAAACAAGTCTCTAAAAGCATGCGTTTGCAACTACTTTACTTTTGGAGAAAATTCAAAACATTCATTATTCAATTGAGCCCAATAGCAAAAACCAGCGTTTTGAATGAAGAATCACATTTCTTGGTAGAATCATGCAGGATTGAAATTTTTGATGATTTTTTACTCCTCTCAACAGCCCAAACAAGTTTCTAAAAGGATGAGTTTGCAACTACTTTACTTTTGGAGAAAATTCAAAACATTCATTATTCAATAGGGCCCAAACTATCAAAAACCAGCGGTTTCAATGAACACACATTTCTTGGTAGAATCATGCAGGACTGAAATTTTTGATGTTTTTCTACTCCTCTCATGAGCCCAAACAAGTCTCTAAAAGCATGAGTTTGCAACTACTTTACTTTTGGAGAAAATTCAAAACATTCATTATTCAATAGAGCCCAATAGCAAAAATCAGGTTTTGAATGAAGAATCACATTTCTTGGTAGAATCATGCAGGATTGAAATTTTTGTTGGTTTTTTACTCCTCTCAACAGCCCAAACAAGTTTCTAAAAGGATGAGTTTGCAACTACTTTACTTTTGGAGAAAATTCAAAACATTCATTATTCAATAGGGCCCAAAATATCAAAAACCAGCGGTTTGAATGAACACACATTTCTTGGTAGAATCGTGCAGGACTGAAATTTTTGATGTTTTTCTACTCCTCTCATGAGCCCAAACAAGTCTCTAAAAGGATGAGTTTGCAACTACTTTACTTTTGGAGAAAATTCAAAACATTCATTATTCAATAGAGCCCAATAGCAAAAAACAGCGTTTTGAATGAAGAATCACATTTCTTGGTAGAATCATGCAGGATTGAAATTTTTGATGGTTTTTTACTCCTCTCAACAGCCCAAACAAGTTTCTAAAAGGATGAGTTTGCAACTACTTTACTTTTGGAGAAAATTCAAAACATTCATTATTCAATAGAGCCCAATAGCAAAAACCAGCGTTTTGAATGAAGAATCACATTTCTTGGTAGAATCATGCAGGATTGAAATTTTTGATGGTTTTTTACTCCTCTCAACAGCCCAAACAAGTTTCTAAAAGGATGAGTTTGCAACTACTTTACTTTTGGAGAAAATTCAAAACATTCATTATTCAATAGGGCCCAAACTATCAAAAACCAGCGGTTTCAATGAACACACATTTCTTGGTAGAATCATGCAGGACTGAAATTTTTGATGTTTTTCTACTCCTCTCATGAGCCCAAACAAGTCTCTAAAAGCATGAGTTTGCAACTACTTTACTTTTGGAGAAAATTCAAAACATTCATTATTCAATAGAGCCCAATAGCAAAAATCAGGTTTTGAATGAAGAATCACATTTCTTGGTAGAATCATGCAGGATTGAAATTTTTGATGGGTTTTTACTCCTCTCAACAGCCCAAACAAGTTTCTAAAAGGATGAGTTTGCAACTACTTTACTTTTGGAGAAAATTCAAAACATTCATTATTCAATAGGGCCCAAAATATCAAAAACCAGCGGTTTGAATGAACACACATTTCTTGGTAGAATCGTGCAGGACTGAAATTTTTGATGTTTTTCTACTCCTCTCATGAGCCCAAACAAGTCTCTAAAAGCATGAGTTTGCAACTACTTTACTTTTGGAGAAAATTCAAAACATTCATTATTCAATAGAGCCAAATAGCAAAAACCAGCGTTTTGAATGAAGAATCACATTTCTTGGTAGAATCATGCAGGATTGAAATTTTTGATGGTTTTTTACTCCTCTCAACAGCCCAAACAAGTTTCTAAAAGGATGAGTTTGCAACTACTTTACTTTTGGAGAAAATTAAAAACATTCATTATTCAATAGGGCCCAAACTATCAAAAACCAGCGGTTTGAATGAACACACATTTCTTGGTAGAATCATGCAGGACTGAAATTTTTGATGTTTTTCTACTCCTCTCATGAGCCCAAACAAGTCTCTAAAAGCATGAGTTTGCAACTACTTTACTTTTGGAGAAAATTCAAAACATTCACTATTCAATAGAGCCCAATAGCAAAAACCAGCGTTTTGAATGAAGAATCACATTTCTTGGTAGAATCATGCAGGATTGAAATTTTTGATGGTTTTTTACTCCTCTCAACAGCCCAAACAAGTTTCTAAAAGGATGAGTTTGCAACTACTTTACTTTTGGAGAAAATTCAAAACATTCATTATTCAATAGGGCCCAAACTATCAAAAACCAGCGGTTTCAATGAACACACATTTCTTGGTAGAATCATGCAGGACTGAAATTTTTGATGTTTTTCTACTCCTCTCATGAGCCCAAACAAGTCTCTAAAAGCATGAGTTTGCAACTACTTTACTTTTGGAGAAAATTCAAAACATTCATTATTCAATAGAGCCCAATAGCAAAAACCAGCGTTTTGAATGAAGAATCACATTTCTTGGTAGAATCATGCAGGATTGAAATTTTTGATGGTTTTTTACTCCTCTCAACAGCCCAAACAAGTTTCTAAAAGGATGAGTTTGCAACTACTTTACTTTTGGAGAAAATTCAAAACATTCATTATTCAATAGGGCCCAAACTATCAAAAACCAGCGGATTCAATGAACACACATTTCTTGGTAGAATCATGCAGGACTGAAATTTTTGATGTTTTTCTACTCCTCTCATGAGCCCAAACAAGTCTCTAAAAGCATGAGTTTGCAACTACTTTACTTTTGGAGAAAATTCAAAACATTCATTATTCAATAGAGCCCAATAGCAAAAACCAGCGTTTTGAATGAAGAATTACATTTCTTGGTAGAATCATGCAGGATTGAAATTTTTGATGGATTTTTACTCCTCTCAACAGCCCAAACAAGTTTCTAAAAGGATGAGTTTGCAACTACTTTACTTTTGGAGAAAATTCAAAACATTCATTATTCAATAGGGCCCAAACTATCAAAAACCAGCGGTTTCAATGAACACACATTTCTTGGTAGAATCATGCAGGACTGAAATTTTTGATGTTTTTCTTCTCCTCTCATGAGCCCAAACAAGTCTCTAAAAGCATGAGTTTGCAACTACTTTACTTTTGGAGAAAATTCAAAACATTCATTATTCAATAGAGCCCAATAGCAAAAAGCAGCGTTTTGAATGAAGAATCACATTTCTTGGTAGAATCATGCAGGATTGAAATTTTTGATGGTTTTTTACTCCTCTCAACAGCCCAAACAAGTTTCTAAAAGGATGAGTTTGCAACTACTTTACTTTTGGAGAAAATTCAAAACATTCATTATTCAATAGGGCCCAAACTATCAAAAACCAGCGGTTTGAATGAACACACATTTCTTGGTAGAATCATGCAGGACTGAAATTTTTGATGTTTTTCCTACTCCTCTCATGAGCCCAATCAAGTCTCTAAAAGCATGAGTTTGCAACTACTTTACTTTTGGAGAAAATTCAAAACATTCATTATTCAATAGAGCCCAATAGCAAAAACCAGCGTTTTGAATGAAGAATCACATTTCTTGGTAGAATCATGCAGGATTGAAATTTTTGATGGTTTTTTACTCCTCTCAACAGCCCAAACAAGTTTCTAAAAGGATGAGTTTGCAACTACTTTACTTTTGGAGAAAATTCAAAACATTCATAATTCAATAGGGCCCAAACTATCAAAAACCAGCGGTTTGAATGAACACATTTCTTGGTAGAATCATGCAGGACTGAAATTTTTGATGTTTTTCTACTCCTCTCATGAGCCCAAACAAGTCTCTAAAAGCATGAGTTTGCAACTACTTTACTTTTGGAGAAAATTCAAAACATTCACTATTCAATAGAGCCCAATAGCAAAAATCAGGTTTTGAATGAAGAATGACATTTCTTGGTAAAATCATGCAGGATTGAAATTTTTGATGGTTTTTTACTCCTCTCAACAGCCCAAACAAGTTTCTAAAAGGATGAGTTTGCAACTACTTTACTTTTGGAGAAAATTCAAAACATTCATTATTCAATAGGGCCCAAACTATCAAAAACCAGCGGTTTCAATGAACACACATTTCTTGGTAGAATCATGCAGGACTGAAATTTTTGATGTTTTTCTACTCCTCTCATGAGCCCAAACAAGTCTCTAAAAGCATGAGTTTGCAACTACTTTACTTTTGGAGAAAATTCAAAACATTCATTATTCAATAGAGCCCAATAGCAAAAACCAGCGTTTTGAATGAAGAATCACATTTCTTGGTAGAATCATGCAGGATTGAAATTTTTGATGGTTTTTTTACTCCTCTCAACAGCCCAAACAAGTTTCTAAAAGGATGAGTTTGCAACTACTTTACTTTTGGAGAAAATTCAAAACATTCATTATTCAATAGGGCCCAAACTATCAAAAACCAGCGGTTTCAATGAACACACATTTCTTGGTAGAATCATGCAGGACTGAAATTTTTGATGTTTTTCTACTCCTCTCATGAGCCCAAACAAGTCTCTAAAAGCATGAGTTTGCAACTACTTTACTTTTGGAGAAAATTCAAAACATTCATTATTCAATAGAGCCCAATAGCAAAAACCAGCGTTTTGAATGAAGAATCACATTTCTTGGTAGAATCATGCAGGATTGAAATTTTTGATGGTTTTTTACTCCTCTCAACAGCCCAAACAAGTTTCTAAAAGGATGAGTTTGCAACTACTTTACTTTTGGAGAAAATTCAAAACATTCATTATTCAATAGGGCCCAAACTATCAAAAACCAGCGGTTTCAATGAACACACATTTCTTGGTAGAATCATGCAGGACTGAAATTTTTGATGTTTTTCTACTCCTCTCATGAGCCCAAACAAGTCTCTAAAAGCATGAGTTTGCAACTACTTTACTTTTGGAGAAAATTCAAAACATTCATTATTCAATAGAGCCCAATAGCAAAAACCAGCGTTTTGAATGAAGAATCACATTTCTTGGTAGAATCATGCAGGATTGAAATTTTTGATGGTTTTTTACTCCTCTCAACAGCCCAAACAAGTTTCTAAAAGGATGAGTTTGCAACTACTTTACTTTTGGAGAAAATTCAAAACATTCATTATTCAATAGGGCCCAAACTATCAAAAACCAGCGGTTTGAATGAACACACATTTCTTGGTAGAATCATGCAGGACTGAAATTTTTGATGTTTTTCTACTCCTCTCATGAGCCCAAACAAGTCTCTAAAAGCATGAGTTTGCAACTACTTTACTTTTCGAGAAAATTCAAAACATTCACTATTCAATAGAGCCCAATAGCAAAAATCAGGTTTTGAATGAAGAATCACATTTCTTGGTAAAATCATGCAGGATTGAAATTTTTGATGGTTTTTTACTCCTCTCAACAGCCCAAACAAGTTTCTAAAAGGATGAGTTTGCAACTACTTTACTTTTGGAGAAAATTCAAAACATTCATTATTCAATAGGGCCCAAACTATCAAAAACCAGCGGTTTCAATGAACACACATTTCTTGGTAGAATCATGCAGGACTGAAATTTTTGATGTTTTTCTACTCCTCTCATGAGCCCAAACAAGTCTCTAAAAGCATGAGTTTGCAACTACTTTACTTTTGGAGAAAATTCAAAACATTCATTATTCAATAGAGCCCAATAGCAAAAACCAGCGTTTTGAATGAAGAATCACATTTCTTGGTAGAATCATGCAGGATTGAAATTTTTGATGGTTTTTTACTCCTCTCAACAGCCCAAACAAGTTTCTAAAAGGATGAGTTTGCAACTACTTTACTTTTGGAGAAAATTCAAAACATTCATTATTCAATAGGGCCCAAACTATCAAAAACCAGCCGTTTCAATGAACACACATGTCTTGGTAGAATCATGCAGGACTGAAATTTTTGATGTTTTTCTACTCATCTCATGAGCCCAAACAAGTCTCTAAAAGCATGAGTTTGCAACTACTTTACTTTTGGAGAAAATTCAAAACATTCATTATTCAATAGAGCCCAATAGCAAAAACCAGCGTTTTGAATGAAGAATCACATTTCTTGGTAGAATCATGCAGGATTGAAATTTTTTATGGTTTTTTACTCCTCTCAACAGCCCAAACAAGTTTCTAAAAGGATGAGTTTGCAACTACTTTACTTTTGGAGAAAATTCAAAACATTCATTATTCAATAGGGCCCAAACTATCAAAAACCAGCGGTTTCAATGAACACACATTTCTTGGTAGAATCATGCAGAACTGAAATTTTTGATGTTTTTCTACTCCTCTCATGAGCCCAAACAAGTCTCTAAAAGCATGAGTTTGCAACTACTTTACTTTTGGAGAAAATTCAAAACATTCATTATTCAATAGAGCCCAATAGCAAAAACCAGCGTTTTGAATGAAGAATCACATTTCTTGGTAGAATCATGCAGGATTGAAATTTTTGATGGTTTTTTACTCCTCTCAACAGCCCAAACAAGTTTCTAAAAGGATGAGTTTGCAACTACTTTACTTTTGGAGAAAATTCAAAACATTCATTATTCAATAGGGCCCAAACTATCAAAATCCAGCGGTTTGAATGAACACATTTCTTGGTAGAATCATGCAGGACTGAAATTTTTGATGTTTTTCTACTCTTTTCATGAGCCCAAACAAGTCTCTAAAAGCATGAGTTTGCAACTACTTTACTTTTGGAGAAAATTCAAAACATTCACTATTCAATAGAGCCCAATAGCAAAAATCAGGTTTTGAATGAAGAATCACATTTCTTGGTAAAATCATGCAGGATTGAAATTTTTGATGGTTTTTTACTCCTCTCAACAGCCCAAACAAGTTTCTAAAAGGATGAGTTTGCAACTACTTTACTTTTGGAGAAAATTCAAAACATTCATTATTCAATAGGGCCCAAACTATCAAAAACCAGCGGTTTCAATGAACACACATTTCTTGGTAGAATCATGCAGGACTGAAATTTTTGATGTTTTTCTACTCCTCTCATGAGCCCAAACAAGTCTCTAAAAGCATGAGTTTGCAACTACTTTACTTTTGGAGAAAATTCAAAACATTCATTATTCAATAGAGCCCAATAGCAAAAACCAGCGTTTTGAATGAAGAATCACATTTCTTGGTAGAATCATGCAGGATTGAAATTTTTGATGGTTTTTTACTCCTCTCAACAGCCCAAACAAGTTTCTAAAAGGATGAGTTTGCAACTACTTTACTTTTGGAGAAAATTCAAAACATTCATTATTCAATAGGGTCCAAACTATCAAAAACCAGCGGTTTGAATGAACACATTTCTTGGTAGAATCATGCAGGACTGAAATTTTTGATGTTTTTCTACTCCTCTCATGAGCCCAAACAAGTCTCTAAAAGCATGAGTTTGCAACTACTTTACTTTTGGAGAAAATTCAAAACATTCACTATTCAATAGAGCCCAATAGCAAAAATCAGGTTTTGAATGAAGAATCACATTTCTTGGTAAAATCATGCAGGATTGAAATTTTTGATGGTTTTTTACTCCTCTCAACAGCCCAAACAAGTTTCTAAAAGGATGAGTTTGCAACTACTTTACTTTTGGAGAAAATTCAAAACATTCATTATTCAATAGGGCCCAAACTATCAAAAACCAGCGGTTTCAATGAACACACATTTCTTGGTAGAATCATGCAGGACTGAAATTTTTGATGTTTTTCTACTCCTCTCATGAGCCCAAACAAGTCTCTAAAAGCATGAGTTTGCAACTACTTTACTTTTGGAGAAAATTCAAAACATTCATTATTCAATAGGGCCCAAACTATCAAAAACCAGCGGTTTGAATGAACACACATTTCTTGGTAGAATCATGCAGGACTGAAATTTTTGATGTTTTTCTACTCCTCTCATGAGCCCAAACAAGTCTCTAAAAGCATGAGTTTGCAACTACTTTACTTTTGGAGAAAATTCAAAACATTCATTATTCAATAGAGCCCAATAGCAAAAACCAGCGTTTTGAATGAAGAATCACATTTCTTGGTAGAATCATGCAGGATTGAAATTTTTGATGGTTTTTTACTCCTCTCAACAGCCCAAACAAGTTTCTAAAAGGATGAGTTTGCAACTACTTTACTTTTGGAGAAAATTCAAAACATTCATTATTCAATAGGGCCCAAACTATCAAAAACCAGCCGTTTCAATGAACACACATGTCTTGGTAGAATCATGCAGGACTGAAATTTTTGATGTTTTTCTACTCATATCATGAGCCCAAACAAGTCTCTAAAAGCATGAGTTTGCAACTACTTTACTTTTGGAGAAAATTCAAAACATTCATTATTCAATAGAGCCCAATAGCAAAAACCAGCGTTTTGAATGAAGAATCACATTTCTTGGTAGAATCATGTAGGATTGAAATTTTTGATGGTTTTTTACTCCTCTCAACAGCCCAAACAAGTTTCTAAAAGGATGAGTTTGCAACTACTTTACTTTTGGAGAAAATTCAAAACATTCATTATTCAATAGGGCCCAAACTATCAAAAACCAGCGGTTTCAATGAACACACATTTCTTGGTAGAATCATGCAGGACTGAAATTTTTGATGTTTTTCTACTCCTCTCATGAGCCCAAACAAGTTTCTAAAAGCATGAGTTTGCAACTACTTTACTTTTGGAGAAAATTCAAAACATTCACTATTCAATAGAGCCCAATAGCAAAAATCAGGTTTTGAATGAAGAATCACATTTCTTGGTAAAATCATGCAGGATTGAAATTTTTGATGGTTTTTTACTCCTCTCAACAGCCCAAACAAGTTTCTAAAAGGATGAGTTTGCAACTACTTTACTTTTGGAGAAAATTCAAAACATTCATTATTCAATAGGGCCCAAACTATCAAAAACCAGCGGTTTCAATGAACACACATTTCTTGGTAGAATCATGCAGGACTGAAATTTTTGATGTTTTTCTACTCCTCTCATGAGCCCAAACAAGTCACTAAAAGCATGAGTTTGCAACTACTTTACTTTTGGAGAAAATTCAAAACATTCACTATTCAATAGAGCCCAATAGCAAAAATCAGGTTTTGAATGAAGAATCACATTTCTTGGTAAAATCATGCAGGATTGAAATTTTTGATGGTTTTTTACTCCTCTCAACAGCCCAAACAAGTTTCTAAAAGGATGAGTTTGCAACTACTTTACTTTTGGAGAAAATTCAAAACATTCATTATTCAATAGGGCCCAAACTATCAAAAACCAGCGGTTTCAATGAACACACATTTCTTGGTAGAATCATGCAGGACTGAAATTTTTGATGTTTTTCTACTCCTCTCATGAGCCCAAACAAGTCTCTAAAAGCATGAGTTTGCAACTACTTTACTTTTGGAGAAAATTCAAAACATTCATTATTCAATAGAGCCCAATAGCAAAAACCAGCGTTTTGAATGAAGAATCACATTTCTTGGTAGAATCATGCAGGATTGAAATTTTTGATGGTTTTTTACTCCTCTCAACAGCCCAAACAAGTTTCTAAAAGGATGAGTTTGCAACTACTTTACTTTTGGAGAAAATTCAAAACATTCATTATTCAATAGGGCCCAAACTATCAAAAACCAGCGGTTTCAATGAACACACATTTCTTGGTAGAATCATGCAGGACTGAAATTTTTGATGTTTTTCTACTCCTCTCATGAGCCCAAACAAGTCTCTAAAAGCATGAGTTTGCAACTACTTTACTTTTGGAGAAAATTCAAAACATTCATTATTCAATAGAGCCCAATAGCAAAAACCAGCGTTTTGAATGAAGAATCACATTTCTTGGTAGAATCATGCAGGATTGAAATTTTTGATGGTTTTTTACTCCTCTCAACAGCCCAAACAAGTTTCTAAAAGGATGAGTTTGCAACTACTTTACTTTTGGAGAAAATTCAAAACATTCATTATTCAATAGGGCCCAAACTATCAAAATCCAGCGGTTTGAATGAACACATTTCTTGGTAGAATCATGCAGGACTGAAATTTTTGATGTTTTTCTACTCTTTTCATGAGCCCAAACAAGTCTCTAAAAGCATGAGTTTGCAACTACTTTACTTTTGGAGAAAATTCAAAACATTCACTATTCAATAGAGCCCAATAGCAAAAATCAGATTTTGAATGAAGAATCACATTTCTTGGTAAAATCATGCAGGATTGAAATTTTTGATGGTTTTTTACTCCTCTCAACAGCCCAAACAAGTTTCTAAAAGGATGAGTTTGCAACTACTTTACTTTTGGAGAAAATTCAAAACATTCATTATTCAATAGGGCCCAAACTATCAAAAACCAGCGGTTTCAATGAACACACATTTCTTGGTAGAATCATGCAGGACTGAAATTTTTGATGTTTTTCTACTCCTCTCATGAGCCCAAACAAGTCTCTAAAAGCATGAGTTTGCAACTACTTTACTTTTGGAGAAAATTCAAAACATTCATTATTCAATAGAGCCCAATTGCAAAAACCAGCGTTTTGAATGAAGAATCACATTTCTTGGTAGAATCATGCAGGATTGAAATTTTTGATGGTTTTTTACTCCTCTCAACAGCCCAAACAAGTTTCTAAAAGGATGAGTTTGCAACTACTTTACTTTTGGAGAAAATTCAAAACATTCATTATTCAATAGGGCCCAAACTATCAAAAACCAGCGGTTTGAATGAACACATTTCTTGGTAGAATCATGCAGGACTGAAATTTTTGATGTTTTTCTACTCCTCTCATGAGCCCAAACAAGTCTCTAAAAGCATGAGTTTGCAACTACTTTACTTTTGGAGAAAATTCAAAACATTCACTATTCAATAGAGCCCAATAGCAAAAATCAGGTTTTGAATGAAGAATCACATTTCTTGGTAATATCATGCAGGATTGAAATTTTTGATGGTTTTTTACTCCTCTCAACAGCCCAAACAAGTTTCTAAAAGGATGAGTTTGCAACTACTTTACTTTTGGAGAAAATTCAAAACATTCATTATTCAATAGGGTCCAAACTATCAAAAACCAGCGGTTTCAATGAACACACATTTCTTGGTAGAATCATGCAGGACTGAAATTTTTGATGTTTTTCTACTCCTCTCATGAGCCCAAACAAGTCTCTAAAAGCATGAGTTTGCAACTACTTTACTTTTGGAGAAAATTCAAAACATTCATTATTCAATAGAGCCCAATAGCAAAAACCAGCGTTTTGAATGAAGAATCACATTTCTTGGTAGAATCATGCAGGATTGAAATTTTTGATGGTTTTTTACTCCTCTCAACAGCCCAAACAAGTTTCTAAAAGGATGAGTTTGCAACTACTTTACTTTTGGAGAAAATTCAAAACATTCATTATTCAATAGGGCCCAAACTATCAAAAACCAGCGGTTTCAATGAACACACATTTCTTGGTAGAATCATGCAGGACTGAAATTTTTGATGTTTTTCTACTCCTCTCATGAGCCCAAACAAGTCTCTAAAAGCATGAGTTTGCAACTACTTTACTTTTGGAGAAAATTCAAAACATTCATTATTCAATAGGGCCCAAACTATCAAAAACCAGCGGTTTGAATGAACACACATTTCTTGGTAGAATCATGCAGGACTGAAATTTTTGATGTTTTTCTACTCCTCTCATGAGCCCAAACAAGTCTCTAAAAGCATGAGTTTGCAACTACTTTACTTTTGGAGAAAATTCAAAACATTCACTATTCAATAGAACCCAATAGCAAAAATCAGGTTTTGAATGAAGAATCACATTTCTTGGTAAAATCATGCAGGATTGAAATTTTTGATGGTTTTTTACTCCTCTCAACAGCCCAAACAAGTTTCTAAAAGGATGAGTTTGCAACTACTTTACTTTTGGAGAAAATTCAAAACATTCATTATTCAATAGGGCCCAAACTATCAAAAACCAGCGGTTTCAATGAACACACATTTCTTGGTAGAATCATGCAGGACTGAAATTTTTGATGTTTTTCTACTCCTCTCATGAGCCCAAACAAGTCTCTAAAAGCATGAGTTTGCAACTACTTTACTTTTGGAGAAAATTCAAAACATTCATTATTCAATAGAGCCCAATAGCAAAAACCAGCGTTTTGAATGAAGAATCACATTTCTTGGTAGAATCATGCAGGATTGAAATTTTTGATGGTTTTTTACTCCTCTCAACAGCCCAAACAAGTTTCTAAAAGAATGAGTTTGCAACTACTTTACTTTTGGAGAAAATTCAAAACATTCATTATTCAATAGGGCCCAAACTATCAAAAACCAGCGGTTTCAATGAACACACATTTCTTGGTAGAATCATGCAGGACTGAAATTTTTGATGTTTTTCTACTCCTCTCATGAGCCCAAACAAGTCTCTAAAAGCATGAGTTTGCAACTACTTTACTTTTGGAGAAAATTCAAAACATTCATTATTCAATAGAGCCCAATAGCAAAAACCAGCGTTTTGAATGAAGAATCACATTTCTTGGTAGAATCATGCAGGATTGAAATTTTTGATGGTTTTTTACTCCTCTCAACAGCCCAAACAAGTTTCTAAAAGGATGAGTTTGCAACTACTTTACTTTTGGAGAAAATTCAAAACATTCATTATTCAATAGGGCCCAAACTATCAAAAACCAGCGGTTTCAATGAACACACATTTCTTGGTAGAATCATGCAGGACTGAAATTTTTGATGTTTTTCTACTCCTCTCATGAGCCCAAACAAGTCTCTAAAAGCATGAGTTTGCAACTACTTTACTTTTGGAGAAAATTCAAAACATTCATTATTCAATAGAGCCCAACAGCAAAAACCAGCGTTTTGAATGAAGAATCACATTTCTTGGTAGAATCATGCAGGATTGAAATTTTTGATGGTTTTTTACTCCACTCATGAGCCCAAACAAGTCTCTAAAAGCATGAGTTTGCAACTACTTTACTTTTCGAGAAAATTCAAAACATTCATTATTCAATAGAGCCCAATAGCAAAAACCAGCGTTTTGAATGAAGAATCACATTTCTTGGTAGAATCATGCAGGATTGAAATTTTTGATGGTTTTTTACTCCTCTCAACAGCCCAAACAAGTTTCTAAAAGGATGAGTTTGCAACTACTTTACTTTTGGAGAAAATTCAAAACATTCATTATTCAATAGGGCCCAAACTATCAAAAACCAGCGGATTCAATGAACACACATTTCTTGGTAGAATCATGCAGGACTGAAATTTTTGATGTTTTTCTACTCCTCTCATGAGCCCAAACAAGTCTCTAAAGCATGAGTTTGCAACTACTTTACTTTTGGAGAAAATTCAAAACATTCATTATTCAATAGAGCCCAATAGCAAAAACCAGCGTTTTGAATGAAGAATTACATTTCTTGGTAGAATCATGCAGGATTGAAATTTTTGATGGATTTTTACTCCTCTCAACAGCCCAAACAAGTTTCTAAAAGGATGAGTTTGCAACTACTTTACTTTTGGAGAAAATTCAAAACATTCATTATTCAATAGGGCCCAAACTATCAAAAACCAGCAGTTTCAATGAACACACATTTCTTGGTAGAATCATGCAGGACTGAAATTTTTGATGTTTTTCTACTCCTCTCATGAGCCCAAACAAGTCTCTAAAAGCATGAGTTTGCAACTACTTTACTTTTGGAGAAAATTCAAAACATTGGCGTGGCCAGCGTCTGAGCTGAATGGAAGCCTGAGCTCTGAGCTCCTCCACAGGGCAGCCTACCAAGCGCTATTAACAAGCGATTTACAAGCCAGGACTGGCTGAAAACTTGTGGGAACCTCCATAGACACCAGCGGTGCCCCCACACTATGGATCTGCTCAGTAAAAAAGCAGAAAAAGGAAAGAAAACAGAGCGCTCTCCCCTCATGCTGAGGAGCCAAGATGGCGCCCGCCTCACAGCAGCAGCCACAGCCTGCAGCCCCAGCCTGAGCGGTACACAGCGGCAAAGGACGCCACAGCGGCTGAAGCATGCAGCATTCAAGTCAGGGGGTAAGTCTACCCCTGCCCCAGCTAAAACCGCCACTCTGCAGGCTAATAGAAGTGCTAATTTACACATTAAAAGTAGCGCTGAGGTGAAAGGAGCGAGATCATCCAGTTGGAAGAATGTCTCAAGTGGGGTACCACAGGGCTCTGTCCTGGGCCCTGTATTGTTCAACATCTTTATCAACGATTTAGATGAAGGAATTGAGGGTAAACTGATTAAATTTGCTGATGACACAAAGCTAGGAGGGATAGCTAATACTAGAGAAGAGAGAGAGAGGATTCAAAAAGATTTAAATAAACTGGAGAAGTGGGCAGCAACTAACAGAATGGTTTTTAACAGGGAGAAATGCAAAGTACTACATCTGGGCAATAAAAATGGAAAAAGCATATATAGAATGGGAGGAATAGGGCTAAGTGACAGCACATGTGAAAAAGACTTGGGTATACTAATAGATCACAGACTGAATATGAGTCAACAGTGTGATGCAGCAGCAAAAAAGGCAAATGCAATTCTAGGATGTATTAACAGAAGCATACAGTCTAGATCACGTGAAGTCATTATTTCCCTCTACTCCTCTTTGGTCAGACCTCATCTGGAATATTGTGTCCAGTTTTGGGCACCACATTTTAAAAAAGACATCAACAAACTGGAGCAAGTTCAGAAAAGAGCGACCAGAATGGTGACCGGTCTGCAAACCCTGTCTTATGAGGAAAGGTTGCAGGATTTGGGAATGTTTAGTTTGCAAAAGAGAAGACTGAGAGGAGACTTAATAGCTGTCTACAAATATCTAAAGGGCTGTCACATTGTAGAAGGATCAACTTTATTCTCATTTGCACAAGGAAAGACTAGAAGCAATGGGATGAAACTGAATGGGAGGAGACACAGATTAGATATTAGAAAAAACTTTTTGACAGTTAGAGTGATCAATGAGTGGAACAGGCTGCCACGAGAAGTGGTGAGTTCTCCTTCAATGGAAGTCTTCAAACAGAGGCTGGACAGACATCTGACTGGGATGATTTAGCGAATCCTGCTTTGAGCAGGGGGTTGGACCAGATGGCCCAGGAGGTCCCTTCCAACTCTACGATTCTATGATTCTATGATTCTATGATGCCTATCTCGCGAGAGTGACCGGGGGACAAGCGAGACTACGCAACAGATACGCAATTTGCGTAACTTAAGCAAAAAATACAGCGCAGCTTGTGAATTATGGTGCAGCAGCACCGCTGACCGCTGATATGGAGGAGACAAATGTATTAAGGGGTTCCTCATCCTGTCCTGACATCTCCAATGTGTCAGATACTCCTCTAACGCCATTACAGAGGGAAATGTCTCCTTTCTCAGTGACTAGCCGCAGATTTAGCAGCAGCTCAGCTGAGATGCAACAGGAATTACAAATTGAGGACTCCTGTCCTTCTGATAATCCCATACCGGAGAACATTTTACACGTTTTAACAGAGGTGGAGGCTACCAGCAATACAGCCTCAGAAATATTTATTAAAAACATGCTATGCCTTCTAGCAAAGACATTTCAGAAACAACTGGAGGGCTATAATACAAATCTCCAAAATAACATAGACGGTCTGGGCCAGAGAGTGGACCATCTTGAATCCAAAATGGAAGAATTGGTTAAATCCCATAATAATTTGATAGATGAACACTATGCCCTAGAAAAAGAGGTTGTCTTCTTAAAATCAAGGTTGATAGAGCAAGAAGACAGAAGTAGAAGGAACAACCTTAAATTCAGGGGAATACCTGAAAATGTCAAAGACAGAGACCTTAATGCATATGTGCAAAAGATGCTCCATACAATACTTCCAGGGGCCTCTAAAGGGGACCTATTGATGGAACGTATACACAGACTCCCCAAGTCCAAATATGCCCCAGACAGAGCCCCAAGAGATGTCATTGCATATTTTCATTATTTCCTGACAAAGGAGGACATTCTGAGGAGAAGTAAGCAATCACCTATATTACCAAGGCCATATGAGGATATCAAGATTTTTGCAGACTTCTCAAAAGCTACCCTGCAGAAAAGGAGAGACTTCTTTCCAATCACTGCACATCTGAGGAAACACAAGATTTTATACAGATGGGGTTTCCCTACAAAAATTCTAGTCATGAAAGAGAATACCACTTTTGCCTTGTCTAATATTGATAACTGTAATAGTTTTTTCCAAGATTTAGGTATCCCTCCACTGGAGACTCCACCATCATCATCATTCTACAATCAAGAAAGGAATATCCCCTTGCAGCAGCAAAGACGCCTTTCCCAGTCCTGGAATACGCAAAAGAAAAGAAAATAGACTTGGTGGGTACTGACCCTGGCTTTAGGCCTGAACTTTCTCTTTTTCACTCCCCACGTGATAACTGAGAGACATTCTCTCGGTACCATTTCTTTTGAGAAATCTAAATTTGTCTAGTTTATAAGTTTTGTTCTGTTCTAGGTTGTAACATGTTTTTGTTTACAGGCACACCAGGCACTAACAAAAAATCACTAAGGAAACCCACTGTCTTTTGGATGTATTTTCGGGTGAAATGTTCTGTTTCAGTGAATCATCTAATGCTTTTTTTCCTTCCTGACACATTATGGAATTGAGGGTACTGTCATTTAATGTAAATGGGCTCAATAGCCCATTCAAGAGATTTGCTTTGTGGAAGGAGATTAAAAAATTGAAGGCCAACATAGCAATGATACAAGAAACACACCTTCTAGAAATTGATAACACAAGACTCAAAAATAAAGACTTCCCTCAGATTTTCTTTTCTAACACTGAGGGAAAGAAAAAAGCTGGGGTGGCCATCGCCTTCCACAAAGATTTGCCAATAGTGGTCTCAGACATATATGGGGACAGCAATGGTAGACAACTTGCTATTAATTTTACTTTGGAGGGTGTGGAATATACAGTGGTAAACGTATACACCCCTAATGTCCGACAAATTAGTTTTCTAAATAAGGTCAAGAAGAAATTGTCCAATTTTAGTAGAGGTCACATAATCTGGGGAGGAGATTTTAATTGTATAGTTGACCCAAATACTGATTGCTCATCTGATGCCCCATATTATAGAAGCGTGAATCTGGGAAGGTGGTTGGGAGATTCCAATTTGCATGACAGCTGTAAGATATTGAACTCTACCTCAAGAGAATACACAAGATTTTGTCCACACAACAAGTCTTACACTAGGATTGATCATGTGTTCACTAGCTTCTCGCTACTAGACTCATACATAGATTTCCAGACTGGTCCTATTACATGGTCAGACCATGCCCCAATCCTACTGACCTTACATACTTCCTCCATGATCCCAAAACAATACAATTGGAGATATAGTAAATTCACTGTTGACTCCCCAGAAAACATATCATTAGCAAAGAATGTCTTAATGAACTACTTCAAAGAGAACTGTTCCCAAGAAATTACACCTGAAACATTGTGGCTAGCACACAAATGTGTCATTAGGGGTCATCTGATCCAAGTTGCTTCGAGACAAAAAAGGGCAAGAGAGAGCCAACAGAGGATGTTGTTAGAACAGATCCAAAAATTAGAATCCCAAGCTAAAGCAGACAAAAATTTTGCTAAATATAATGAATTGTACTCCCTTAGACTGGAACTTAGGAATCTCCTCATCAACTTATATGAGAAAAAGACTTTATTTAATAGGGCAGGGTTTTATGTTAATAATAATAAGTTCTCCAAAAATATGGCAAATAGGTTTAAACCCATAAATAAAAAACATCCAATCAAAAAAATAACCCAAAGCTCAAAGACTATAGAAAAACCCAAAGAGATAGCCCTAGCCTTTGAGAGCTACTATTCTAAATTATACAACATAGGAAACAATGGAGCTCATCCCTCTCCTTCACCAGAGATGATAAATAATTTTTTGGAAAAAGTAAAGCTGGGATCTTTGTCTCTAAAGCAGAAGGAGTCACTTGACGCACCCTTTACTGAGGGTGAGGTCTCTTTTGCGATGAATAATCTTAAAAATGACAAGGCTCCAGGTCCAGATGGCTTTCCTATAGAGTATTATAAAGAATTTAAAAAGGAACTCATCCCACACTTAACTAATGCCCTGAATTTTATTAAATCAGAAGGAAAGTGCAGCACAGATATGCTGAGAGCCACAATAGTGGTGATTCCCAAACCAGATAAAGATTCGACCAAAATCGAAAACTATAGGCCTATTTCTCTCCTAAATGTGGATATCAAGATCTACGCAAAAATATTAGCAGAAAGATTACAGGACGTTGTTCCATTCCTTATACATCCCGATCAAGTCGGTTTTGTAAAATCTAGGCAAACTTCAGACAGTTCTAGAAGTGTCCTGCATCACTTATATTCATGCTACAAAAATAGGATTTCCAGTTTGTTTGTGGCTCTTGACGCTGAAAAGGCCTTTGACCGGATCAATTGGGCCTATGCCTTTACAGTATTGGAGAAAATGGGTTTTGGTGGGGAGATGATGAGAAGTATTCGAGCTTTATACTCTCGGCCATCTGCCTCTGTGCTGGTCAACAACACAATGTCAGATACATTTTTTATAACTAATGGGACAAGACAGGGATGTCCTCTATCCCCAATAATTTTTATCCTGAGCCTGGAACCTTTGGCTCAAATGATAAGGGATTCTGGTGAAGTACACGGTGTACAATTGAAAGATTCAGAGCATAAGATTAACCTCTATGCAGATGACATTATACTCACACTCACAAATCCAACTGATTCCCTGGAAAAGATATGGGATATCATAAATTTATTTGGCTCAGTTTCATACTATAAATTAAATGTAAAAAAGACTAATGTTCTATCACTTTTCCTTTTAGCCTCTACGAAACAGCAACTAAGAGACAAGTATCCCTTTAATTGGGACTGTACCAGGATACCGTACTTAGGAATTTGGCTCACAGGTAACCCCATGCATATGAGTGAGGTAAACATGGATCACCTTCTACAGTCTCTCGACCTTAAGTTGAAGGAACTGTCGAAGACCCCAGCCACATGGATGGGCAGAATAGTGCTATATAAGATGTTCTGCCTACCCAAAGTCCTGTTTTTATACAGGAACGTCCCTCTGCCTATATCTGTACAGTATATACAAAAACTAACACACCAGATGAACAAATTTATTTGGAACAATGGGAAACCTAGAGTGAAAAAGCGCACTCTACTTAAATCCAAGGAGAAAGGGGGGGTGGCCATACCAGATCTTGAGGCATATTATTATGCCACTATGACTGAACTGACAAAAGGCTGGTTTGTGGAACAGACAGACCTGGGGTGGCCAAATATTGAAAGGGATATGATGCCCAATAGGGAACCAGTTTTATTCATAACCTACTTCCTTCTACATAGAAGGGAAATTAGGAAAATAGATAATCCCATACTTAAGGCCTCTATGTTGTGCTGGTCGTGTGTATGCAAAAGAAAGACTAGCTCTTCCTCTTTTTCACTCGAGAGGTTGAGACTCCCTTATCTGTCTCCTGTCAGGACTTCTCTAAGACCTATATTTGACAGCTGGACCAAATTTCCGATCACCTTTGTAGATGACTTGATAGACAATAACAGAGTCATACCCTTTGAGTTATTAAAGAACAGATTTGGGGTTCCCAATTCGGAGTATATGACATATCTCCTACTCAAGGAAGAATACAACAAATATAAGAAATACCTTTTTAGAGTGGTTCCAATTGACCTTACTATTAACAATTTTCTATTTAATATGTCATCTAGACATAAGAGTTATCTTAGACCCTTATATAATAGCCTGACCAACAAAGACACCTTCACCAATGAAGGATGCTTTGAAAAATGGGAAACCACATTACAGAGACAGATATATGGTCCTCAGTGGATCTCCTCTCTTAAAATTGCAATCAAATCCACAAGATGTATGAATATACTAGAAACGCATTACAAATTAATTCATAGATATTACCTTACCCCAAATAGATTGAAACATTTTGGAGGGGGGGGATCTGGAATGTGTTGGCGTAACTGTGGATCTCAGGCAGATTTATTACATGTTTTTTGGGGATGCCCTATGCTGAAGTTGTACTGGTCCAGGGTGTTCGATTTGCTTTCACTCATATGCAATTGGTGTATTCAACCACAACCTGCTCTAGCCTTGTTACTAATAGACATACATAGATTTAAAAGAAATAAATTTCTGGCGGCTCATATCCTTATGTCTGCAGCCTTCCTTGTAGCGAAGGGTTGGAACAGGAAGCAACCTCCAGACATTGTCACCCTTATTTTACTGGTGGACAAACATTGTGTCTACGAGAAAATTCACTATATTAATAAAAGCTTAATTAAAATATTTGATGACAGATGGTATAAATGGATGGAACTAAAGTCTAAAATAGAAAAAGATTTCATATCCTGAACTCATATTTTACTTCTTATGGTTTATGATGTGCCAATATTTCACATATTCAAGTGCCTAAATTTACCTTTCTTTTTATTGTTTCTTTCTGGTACTATTTGTTTAGTGTTTACTACATTTACTCTCAATGTTGATATACTATTGAAATGTCATCATATTGTGATGTATTCATATTTTTTTTTACATCAGTACAATAACTTACTTAGATGAGTCTGTACAAATGTAAATTTTACATTCTGCCTACTATTCTGAAAATTCTAATAAAAATTATTGTTAAAGAAAATTCAAAACATTCATTATTCAATAGAGCCCAATAGCAAAAACCAGCGTTTTGAATGAAGAATCACATTTCTTGGTAGAATCATGCAGGATTGAAATTTTTGATGGTTTTTTACTCCTCTCAACAGCCCAAACAAGTTTCTAAAAGGATGAGTTTGCAACTACTTTACTTTTGGAGAAAATTCAAAACATTCATTATTCAATAGGGCCCAAACTATCAAAAACCAGCGGTTTCAATGAACACACATTTCTTGGTAGAATCATGCAGGACTGAAATTTTTGATGTTTTTCTACTCCTCTCATGAGCCCAAACAAGTCTCTAAAAGCATGAGTTTGCAACTACTTTACTTTTGGAGAAAATTCAAAACATTCATTATTCAATAGAGCCCAATAGCAAAAACCAGCGTTTTGAATGAAGAATCACATTTCTTGGTAGAATCATGCAGGATTGAAATTTTTGATGGTTTTTTACTCCTCTCAACAGCCCAAACAAGTTTCTAAAAGGATGAGTTTGCAACTACTTTACTTTTGGAGAAAATTCAAAACATTCATTATTCAATAGGGCCCAAACTATCAAAAACCAGCGGTTTCAATGAACACACATTTCTTGGTAGAATCATGCAGGACTGAAATTTTTGATGTTTTTCTACTCCTCTCATGAGCCCAAACAAGTCTCTAAAAGCATGAGTTTGCAACTACTTTACTTTTGGAGAAAATTCAAAACATTCATTATTCAATAGGGCCCAAACTATCAAAAACCAGCGGTTTGAATGAACACACATTTCTTGGTAGAATCATGCAGGACTGAAATTTTTGATGTTTTTCTACTCCTCTCATGAGCCCAAACAAGTCTCTAAAAGCATGAGTTTGCAACTACTTTACTTTTGGAGAAAATTCAAAACATTCATTATTCAATAGAGCCCAATAGCAAAAAACAGCGTTTTGAATGAAGAATCACATTTCTTGGTAGAATCATGCAGGATTGAAATTTTTGATGGTTTTTTACTCCTCTCAACAGCCCAAACAAGTTTCTAAAAGGATGAGTTTGCAACTACTTTACTTTTGGAGAAAATTCAAAACATTCATTATTCAATAGGGCCCAAACTATCAAAAACCAGCGGTTTCAATGAACACACATGTCTTGGTAGAATCATGCAGGACTGAAATTTTTGATGTTTTTCTACTCATCTCATGAGCACAAACAAGTCTCTAAAAGCATGAGTTTGCAACTACTTTACTTTTGGAGAAAATTCAAAACATTCATTATTCAATAGAGCCCAATAGCAAAAACCAGCGTTTTGAATGAAGAATCACATTTCTTGGTAGAATCATGCAGGATTGAAATTTTTGATGGTTTTTTACTACTCTCAACAGCCCAAACAAGTTTCTAAAAGGATGAGTTTGCAACTACTTTACTTTTGGAGAAAATTCAAAACATTCATTATTCAATAGGGCCCAAACTATCAAAAACCAGCGGTTTCAATGAACACACATGTCTTGGTAGAATCATGCAGGACTGAAATTTTTGATGTTTTTCTACTCCTCTCATGAGCCCAAACAAGTCTCTAAAAGCATGAGTTTGCAACTACTTTACTTTTGGAGAAAATTCAAAACATTCAATATTCAATAGGGCCCAAACTATCAAAAACCAGCGGTTTCAATGAACACACATTTCTTGGTAGAATCATGCAGGACTGAAATTTTTGATGTTTTTCTACTCCTCTCATGAGCCCAAACAAGTCTCTAAAAGCATGAGTTTGCAACTACTTTACTTTTGGAGAAAATTCAAAACATTCATTATTCAATAGAGCCCAATAGCAAAAACGAGCGTTTTGAATGAAGAATCACATTTCTTGGTAGAATCATGCAGGATTGAAATTTTTGATGGTTTTTTACTCCTCTCAACAGCCCAAACAAGTTTCTAAAAGGATGAGTTTGCAACTACTTTACTTTTGGAGAAAATTCAAAATATTCATTATTCAATAGGGCCCAAACTATCAAAAACCAGCGGTTTCAATGAACACACATTTCTTGGTAGAATCATGCAGGACTGAAATTTTTGATGTTTTTCTACTCCTCTCATGAGCCCAAACAAGTCTCTAAAAGCATGAGTTTGCAACTACTTTACTTTTGGAGAAAATTCAAAACATTCAATATTCAATAGAGCCCAATAGCAAAAATCAGGTTTTGAATGAAGAATCACATTTCTTGGTAAAATCATGCAGGATTGAAATTTTTGATGGTTTTTTACTCCTCTCAACAGCCCAAACAAGTCTCTAAAAGCATGAGTTTGCAACTACTTTACTTTTGGAGAAAATTCAAAACATTCATTATTCAATAGGGCCCAAACTATCAAAAACCAGCGGTTTCAATGAACACACATTTCTTGGTAGAATCATGCAGGACTGAAATTTTTGATGTTTTTCTACTCCTCTCATGAGCCCAAACAAGTCTCTAAAAGCATGCGTTTGCAACTACTTTACTTTTGGAGAAAATTCAAAACATTCATTATTCAATAGAGCCCAATAGCAAAAACCAGCGTTTTGAATGAAGAATCACATTTCTTGGTAGAATCATGCAGGATTGAAATTTTTGATGATTTTTTACTCCTCTCAACAGCCCAAACAAGTTTCTAAAAGGATGAGTTTGCAACTACTTTACTTTTGGAGAAAATTCAAAACATTCATTATTCAATAGGGCCCAAACTATCAAAAACCAGCGGTTTCAATGAACACACATTTCTTGGTAGAATCATGCAGGACTGAAATTTTTGATGTTTTTCTACTCCTCTCATGAGCCCAAACAAGTCTCTAAAAGCATGAGTTTGCAACTACTTTACTTTTGGAGAAAATTCAAAACATTCATTATTCAATAGAGCCCAATAGCAAAAATCAGGTTTTGAATGAAGAATCACATTTCTTGGTAGAATCATGCAGGATTGAAATTTTTGTTGGTTTTTTACTCCTCTCAACAGCCCAAACAAGTTTCTAAAAGGATGAGTTTGCAACTACTTTACTTTTGGAGAAAATTCAAAACATTCATTATTCAATAGGGCCCAAAATATCAAAAACCAGCGGTTTGAATGAACACACATTTCTTGGTAGAATCGTGCAGGACTGAAATTTTTGATGTTTTTCTACTCCTCTCATGAGCCCAAACAAGTCTCTAAAAGGATGAGTTTGCAACTACTTTACTTTTGGAGAAAATTCAAAACATTCATTATTCAATAGAGCCCAATAGCAAAAAACAGCGTTTTGAATGAAGAATCACATTTCTTGGTAGAATCATGCAGGATTGAAATTTTTGATGGTTTTTTACTCCTCTCAACAGCCCAAACAAGTTTCTAAAAGGATGAGTTTGCAACTACTTTACTTTTGGAGAAAATTCAAAACATTCATTATTCAATAGAGCCCAATAGCAAAAACCAGCGTTTTGAATGAAGAATCACATTTCTTGGTAGAATCATGCAGGATTGAAATTTTTGATGGTTTTTTACTCCTCTCAACAGCCCAAACAAGTTTCTAAAAGGATGAGTTTGCAACTACTTTACTTTTGGAGAAAATTCAAAACATTCATTATTCAATAGGGCCCAAACTATCAAAAACCAGCGGTTTCAATGAACACACATTTCTTGGTAGAATCATGCAGGACTGAAATTTTTGATGTTTTTCTACTCCTCTCATGAGCCCAAACAAGTCTCTAAAAGCATGAGTTTGCAACTACTTTACTTTTGGAGAAAATTCAAAACATTCATTATTCAATAGAGCCCAATAGCAAAAATCAGGTTTTGAATGAAGAATCACATTTCTTGGTAGAATCATGCAGGATTGAAATTTTTGATGGTTTTTACTCCTCTCAACAGCCCAAACAAGTTTCTAAAAGGATGAGTTTGCAACTACTTTACTTTTGGAGAAAATTCAAAACATTCATTATTCAATAGGGCCCAAACTATCAAAAACCAGCGGTTTCAATGAACACACATTTCTTGGTAGAATCATGCAGGACTGAAATTTTTGATGTTTTTCTTCTCCTCTCATGAGCCCAAACAAGTCTCTAAAAGCATGAGTTTGCAACTACTTTACTTTTGGAGAAAATTCAAAACATTCATTATTCAATAGAGCCCAATAGCAAAAACCAGCGTTTTGAATGAAGAATCACATTTCTTGGTAGAATCATGCAGGATTGAAATTTTTGATGGTTTTTTACTCCTCTCAACAGCCCAAACAAGTTTCTAAAAGGATGAGTTTGCAACTACTTTACTTTTGGAGAAAATTAAAAACATTCATTATTCAATAGGGCCCAAACTATCAAAAACCAGCGGTTTGAATGAACACACATTTCTTGGTAGAATCATGCAGGACTGAAATTTTTGATGTTTTTCTACTCCTCTCATGAGCCCAAACAAGTCTCTAAAAGCATGAGTTTGCAACTACTTTACTTTTGGAGAAAATTCAAAACATTCACTATTCAATAGAGCCCAATAGCAAAAATCAGGTTTTGAATGAAGAATCACATTTCTTGGTAAAATCATGCAGGATTGAAATTTTTGATGGTTTTTACTCCTCTCAACAGCCCAAACAAGTTTCTAAAAGGATGAGTTTGCAACTACTTTACTTTTGGAGAAAATTCAAAACATTCATTATTCAATAGGGCCCAAACTATCAAAAACCAGCGGTTTCAATGAACACACATTTCTTGGTAGAATCATGCAGGACTGAAATTTTTGATGTTTTTCTTCTCCTCTCATGAGCCCAAACAAGTCTCTAAAAGCATGAGTTTGCAACTACTTTACTTTTGGAGAAAATTCAAAACATTCATTATTCAATAGAGCCCAATAGCAAAAACCAGCGTTTTGAATGAAGAATCACATTTCTTGGTAGAATCATGCAGGATTGAAATTTTTGATGGTTTTTTACTCCTCTCAACAGCCCAAACAAGTTTCTAAAAGGATGAGTTTGCAACTACTTTACTTTTGGAGAAAATTCAAAACATTCATTATTCAATAGGGCCCAAACTATCAAAAACCAGCGGTTTCAATGAACACACATTTCTTGGTAGAATCATGCAGGACTGAAATTTTTGATGTTTTTCTACTCCTCTCATGAGCCCAAACAAGTCTCTAAAAGCATGAGTTTGCAACTACTTTACTTTTGGAGAAAATTCAAAACATTCATTATTCAATAGAGCCCAATAGCAAAAACCAGCGTTTTGAATGAAGAATCACATTTCTTGGTAGAATCATGCAGGATTGAAATTTTTGATGGTTTTTTACTCCTCTCAACAGCCCAAACAAGTTTCTAAAAGGATGAGTTTGCAACTACTTTACTTTTGGAGAAAATTCAAAACATTCATTATTCAATAGGGCCCAAACTATCAAAAACCAGCGGATTCAATGAACACACATTTCTTGGTAGAATCATGCAGGACTGAAATTTTTGATGTTTTTCTACTCCTCTCATGAGCCCAAACAAGTCTCTAAAAGCATGAGTTTGCAACTACTTTACTTTTGGAGAAAATTCAAAACATTCATTATTCAATAGAGCCCAATAGCAAAAACCAGCGTTTTGAATGAAGAATTACATTTCTTGGTAGAATCATGCAGGATTGAAATTTTTGATGGATTTTTACTCCTCTCAACAGCCCAAACAAGTTTCTAAAAGGATGAGTTTGCAACTACTTTACTTTTGGAGAAAATTCAAAACATTCATTATTCAATAGGGCCCAAACTATCAAAAACCAGCGGTTTCAATGAACACACATTTCTTGGTAGAATCATGCAGGACTGAAATTTTTGATGTTTTTCTACTCCTCTCATGAGCCCAAACAAGTCTCTAAAAGCATGAGTTTGCAACTACTTTACTTTTGGAGAAAATTCAAAACATTCATTATTCAATAGAGCCCAATAGCAAAAACCAGGGTTTTGAATGAAGAATCACATTTCTTGGTAGAA
The DNA here is from genome assembly GCF_039654945.1 of Dendrobates tinctorius. NCBI lineage: Eukaryota > Metazoa > Chordata > Amphibia > Anura > Dendrobatidae > Dendrobates > Dendrobates tinctorius. The sequence continues at coordinate 1,833,492 of NW_027362096.1, forward strand.
TCATGCAGGATTGAAATTTTTGATGGTTTTTTACTCCTCTCAACAGCCCAAACAAGTTTCTAAAAGGATGAGTTTGCAACTACTTTACTTTTGGAGAAAATTCAAAACATTCATTATTCAATAGGGCCCAAACTATCAAAAACCAGCGGTTTCAATGAACACACATTTCTTGGTAGAATCATGCAGGACTGAAATTTTTGATGTTTTTCTACTCCTCTCATGAGCCAAACAAGTCTCTAAAAGCATGAGTTTGCAACTACTTTACTTTTGGAGAAAATTCAAAACATTCATTATTCAATAGGGCCCAAACTATCAAAAACCAGCGGTTTGAATGAACACACATTTCTTGGTAGAATCATGCAGGACTGAAATTTTTGATGTTTTTCTACTCCTCTCATGAGCCCAAACAAGTCTCTAAAAGCATGAGTTTGCAACTACTTTACTTTTGGAGAAAATTCAAAACATTCATTATTCAATAGAGCCCAATAGCAAAAACCAGCGTTTTGAATGAAGAATTACATTTCTTGGTAGAATCATGCAGGATTGAAATTTTTGATAGTTTTTTACTCCTCTCAACAGCCCAAACAAGTTTCTAAAAGGATGAGTTTGCAACTACTTTACTTTTGGAGAAAATTCAAAACATTCATTATTCAATAGGGCCCAAACTATCAAAAACCAGCCGTTTCAATGAACACACATGTCTTGGTAGAATCATGCAGGACTGAAATTTTTGATGTTTTTCTACTCATCTCATGAGCCCAAACAAGTCTCTAAAAGCATGAGTTTGCAACTACTTTACTTTTGGAGAAAAATCAAAACATTCATTATTCAATAGAGCCCAATAGCAAAAAGCAGCGTTTTGAATGAAGAATCACATTTCTTGGTAGAATCATGCAGGATTGAAATTTTTGATGGTTTTTTACTCCTCTCAACAGCCCAAACAAGTTTCTAAAAGGATGAGTTTGCAACTACTTTACTTTTGGAGAAAATTCAAAACATTCATAATTCAATAGGGCCCAAACTATCAAAAACCAGCGGTTTCAATGAACACATTTCTTGGTAGAATCATGCAGGACTGAAATTTTTGATGTTTTTCTACTCCTCTCATGAGCCCAAACAAGTCTCTAAAAGCATGAGTTTGCAACTACTTTACTTTTGGAGAAAATTCAAAACATTCACTATTCAATAGAGCCCAATAGCAAAAATCAGGTTTTGAATGAAGAATCACATTTCTTGGTAAAATCATGCAGGATTGAAATTTTTGATGGTTTTTTACTCCTCTCAACAGCCCAAACAAGTTTCTAAAAGGATGAGTTTGCAACTACTTTACTTTTGGAGAAAATTCAAAACATTCATTATTCAATAGGGCCCAAACTATCAAAAACCAGCGGTTTCAATGAACACACATTTCTTGGTAGAATCATGCAGGACTGAAATTTTTGATGTTTTTCTACTCCTCTCATGAGCCCAAACAAGTCTCTAAAAGCATGAGTTTGCAACTACTTTACTTTTGGAGAAAATTCAAAACATTCATTATTCAATAGAGCCCAATAGCAAAAACCAGCGTTTTGAATGAAGAATCACATTTCTTGGTAGAATCATGCAGGATTGAAATTTTTGATGGTTTTTTACTCCTCTCAACAGCCCAAACAAGTTTCTAAAAGGATGAGTTTGCAACTACTTTACTTTTGGAGAAAATTCAAAACATTCATTATTCAATAGGGCCCAAACTATCAAAAACCAGCGGTTTCAATGAACACACATTTCTTGGTAGAATCATGCAGGACTGAAATTTTTGATGTTTTTCTACTCCTCTCATGAGCCCAAACAAGTCTCTAAAAGCATGAGTTTGCAACTACTTTACTTTTGGAGAAAATTCAAAACATTCATTATTCAATAGGGCCCAAACTATCAAAAACCAGCGGTTTGAATGAACACACATTTCTTGGTAGAATCATGCAGGACTGAAATTTTTGATGTTTTTCTACTCCTCTCATGAGCCCAAACAAGTCTCTAAAAGCATGAGTTTGCAACTACTTTACTTTTGGAGAAAATTCAAAACATTCATTATTCAATAGAGCCCAATAGCAAAAATCAGGTTTTGAATGAAGAATCACATTTCTTGGTAAAATCATGCAGGATTGAAATTTTTGATGGTTTTTTACTCCTCTCAACAGCCCAAACAAGTCTCTAAAAGCATGAGTTTGCAACTACTTTACTTTTGGAGAAAATTCAAAACAATCATTATTCAATAGGGCCCAAACTATCAAAAACCAGCGGTTTCAATGAACACACATTTCTTGGTAGAATCATGCAGGACTGAAATTTTTGATGTTTTTCTACTCCTCTCATGAGCCCAAACAAGTCTCTAAAAGCATGCGTTTGCAACTACTTTACTTTTGGAGAAAATTCAAAACATTCATTATTCAATAGAGCCCAATAGCAAAAACCAGCGTTTTGAATGAAGAATCACATTTCTTGGTAGAATCATGCAGGATTGAAATTTTTGATGGTTTTTTTACTCCTCTCAACAGCCCAAACAAGTTTCTAAAAGGATGAGTTTGCAACTACTTTACTTTTGGAGAAAATTCAAAACATTCATTATTCAATAGAGCCCAATAGCAAAAACCAGCGTTTTGAATGACGAATCACATTTCTTGGTAGAATCATGCAGGATTGAAATTTTTGATGGTTTTTTACTCCTCTCAACAGCCCAAACAAGTTTCTAAAAGGATGAGTTTGCAACTACTTTACTTTTGGAGAAAATTCAAAACATTCATTATTCAATAGGGCCCAAACTATCAAAAACCAGCGGTTTCAATGAACACACATTTCTTGGTAGAATCATGCAGGACTGAAATTTTTGATGTTTTTCTACTCCTCTCATGAGCCCAAACAAGTCTCTAAAAGCATGAGTTTGCAACTACTTTACTTTTGGAGAAAATTCAAAACATTCATTATTCAATAGAGCCCAATAGCAAAAATCAGGTTTTGAATGAAGAATCACATTTCTTGGTAGAATCATGCAGGATTGAAATTTTTGATGGGTTTTTACTCCTCTCAACAGCCCAAACAAGTTTCTAAAAGGATGAGTTTGCAACTACTTTACTTTTGGAGAAAATTCAAAACATTCATTATTCAATAGGGCCCAAAATATCAAAAACCAGCGGTTTGAATGAACACACATTTCTTGGTAGAATCGTGCAGGACTGAAATTTTTGATGTTTTTCTACTCCTCTCATGAGCCCAAACAAGTCTCTAAAAGCATGTGTTTGCAACTACTTTACTTTTGGAGAAAATTCAAAACATTCATTATTCAATAGAGCCCAATAGCAAAAATTAGGTTTTGAATGAAGAATCACATTTCTTGGTAGAATCATGCAGGATTGAAATTTTTGATGGTTTTTTACTCCTCTCAACAGCCCAAACAAGTTTCTAAAAGGATGAGTTTGCAACTACTTTACTTTTGGAGAAAATTCAAAACATTCATTATTCAATAGGGCCCAAACTATCAAAAACCAGCGGTTTGAATGAACACACATTTCTTGGTAGAATCATGCAGGACTGAAATTTTTGATGTTTTTCTACTCCTCTCATGAGCACAAACAAGTCTCTAAAAGCATGAGTTTGCAACTACTTTACTTTTGGAGAAAATTCAAAACATTCACTATTCAATAGCCCAATAGCAAAAATCAGGTTTTGAATGAAGAATCACATTTCTTGGTAAAATCATGCAGGATTGAAATTTTTGATGGTTTTTACTCCTCTCAACAGCCCAAACAAGTTTCTAAAAGGATGAGTTTGCAACTACTTTACTTTTGGAGAAAATTCAAAACATTCATTATTCAATAGGGCCCAAACTATCAAAAACCAGCGGTTTCAATGAACACACATTTCTTGGTAGAATCATGCAGGACTGAAATTTTTGATGTTTTTCTTCTCCTCTCATGAGCCCAAACAAGTCTCTAAAAGCATGAGTTTGCAACTACTTTACTTTTGGAGAAAATTCAAAACATTCATTATTCAATAGAGCCCAATAGCAAAAACCAGCGTTTTGAATGAAGAATCACATTTCTTGGTAGAATCATGCAGGATTGAAATTTTTGATGGTTTTTTACTCCTCTCAACAGCCCAAACAAGTTTCTAAAAGGATGAGTTTGCAACTACTTTACTTTTGGAGAAAATTCAAAACATTCATTATTCAATAGGGCCCAAACTATCAAAAACCAGCGGTTTCAATGAACACACATTTCTTGGTAGAATCATGCAGGACTGAAATTTTTGATGTTTTTCTACTCCTCTCATGAGCCCAAACAAGTCTCTAAAAGCATGAGTTTGCAACTACTTTACTTTTGGAGAAAATTCAAAACATTCATTATTCAATAGAGCCCAATAGCATAAACCAGCGTTTTGAATGAAGAATCACATTTCTTGGTAGAATCATGCAGGATTGAAATTTTTGATGGTTTTTTACTCCTCTCAACAGCCCAAACAAGTTTCTAAAAGGATGAGTTTGCAACTACTTTACTTTTGGAGAAAATTCAAAACATTCATTATTCAATAGGGCCCAAACTATCAAAAACCAGCGGATTCAATGAACACACATTTCTTGGTAGAATCATGCAGGACTGAAATTTTTGATGTTTTTCTACTCCTCTCATGAGCCCAAACAAGTCTCTAAAAGCATGAGTTTGCAACTACTTTACTTTTGGAGAAAATTCAAAACATTCAATATTCAATAGAGCCCAATAGCAAAAATCAGGTTTTGAATGAAGAATCACATTTCTTGGTAAAATCATGCAGGATTGAAATTTTTGATGGTTTTTTACTCCTCTCAACAGCCCAAACAAGTCTCTAAAAGCATGAGTTTGCAACTACTTTACTTTTGGAGAAAATTCAAAACATTCATTATTCAATAGGGCCCAAACTATCAAAAACCAGCGGTTTCAATGAACACACATTTCTTGGTAGAATCATGCAGGACTGAAATTTTTGATGTTTTTCTACTCCTCTCATGAGCCCAAACAAGTCTCTAAAAGCATGCGTTTGCAACTACTTTACTTTTGGAGAAAATTCAAAACATTCATTATTCAATAGAGCCCAATAGCAAAAACCAGCGTTTTGAATGAAGAATCACATTTCTTGGTAGAATCATGCAGGATTGAAATTTTTGATGATTTTTTACTCCTCTCAACAGCCCAAACAAGTTTCTAAAAGGATGAGTTTGCAACTACTTTACTTTTGGAGAAAATTCAAAACATTCATTATTCAATAGGGCCCAAACTATCAAAAACCAGCGGTTTCAATGAACACACATTTCTTGGTAGAATCATGCAGGACTGAAATTTTTGATGTTTTTCTACTCCTCTCATGAGCCCAAACAAGTCTCTAAAAGCATGAGTTTGCAACTACTTTACTTTTGGAGAAAATTCAAAACATTCATTATTCAATAGAGCCCAATAGCAAAAATCAGGTTTTGAATGAAGAATCACATTTCTTGGTAGAATCATGCAGGATTGAAATTTTTGTTGGTTTTTTACTCCTCTCAACAGCCCAAACAAGTTTCTAAAAGGATGAGTTTGCAACTACTTTACTTTTGGAGAAAATTCAAAACATTCATTATTCAATAGGGCCCAAAATATCAAAAACCAGCGGTTTGAATGAACACACATTTCTTGGTAGAATCGTGCAGGACTGAAATTTTTGATGTTTTTCTACTCCTCTCATGAGCCCAAACAAGTCTCTAAAAGGATGAGTTTGCAACTACTTTACTTTTGGAGAAAATTCAAAACATTCATTATTCAATAGAGCCCAATAGCAAAAAACAGCGTTTTGAATGAAGAATCACATTTCTTGGTAGAATCATGCAGGATTGAAATTTTTGATGGTTTTTTACTCCTCTCAACAGCCCAAACAAGTTTCTAAAAGGATGAGTTTGCAACTACTTTACTTTTGGAGAAAATTCAAAACATTCATTATTCAATAGAGCCCAATAGCAAAAACCAGCGTTTTGAATGAAGAATCACATTTCTTGGTAGAATCATGAAGGATTGAAATTTTTGATGGTTTTTTACTCCTCTCAACAGCCCAAACAAGTTTCTAAAAGGATGAGTTTGCAACTACTTTACTTTTGGAGAAAATTAAAAACATTCATTATTCAATAGGGCCCAATAGCAAAAACCAGCGTTTTGAATGAAGAATCACATTTCTTGGTAGAATCATGCAGGATTGAAATTTTTGATGGTTTTTTACTCCTCTCAACAGCCCAAACAAGTTTCTAAAAGGATGAGTTTGCAACTACTTTACTTTTGGAGAAAATTAAAAACATTCATTATTCAATAGGGCCCAAACTATCAAAAACCAGCGGTTTGAATGAACACACATTTCTTGGTAGAATCATGCAGGACTGAAATTTTTGATGTTTTTCTACTCCTCTCATGAGCCCAAACAAGTCTCTAAAAGCATGAGTTTGCAACTACTTTACTTTTGGAGAAAATTCAAAACATTCACTATTCAATAGAGCCCAATAGCAAAAATCAGGTTTTGAATGAAGAATCACATTTCTTGGTAAAATCATGCAGGATTGAAATTTTTGATGGTTTTTACTCCTCTCAACAGCCCAAACAAGTTTCTAAAAGGATGAGTTTGCAACTACTTTACTTTTGGAGAAAATTCAAAACATTCATTATTCAATAGGGCCCAAACTATCAAAAACCAGCGGTTTCAATGAACACACATTTCTTGGTAGAATCATGCAGGACTGAAATTTTTGATGTTTTTCTTCTCCTCTCATGAGCCCAAACAAGTCTCTAAAAGCATGAGTTTGCAACTACTTTACTTTTGGAGAAAATTCAAAACATTCATTATTCAATAGAGCCCAATAGCAAAAACCAGCGTTTTGAATGAAGAATCACATTTCTTGGTAGAATCATGCAGGATTGAAATTTTTGATGGTTTTTTACTCCTCTCAACAGCCCAAACAAGTTTCTAAAAGGATGAGTTTGCAACTACTTTACTTTTGGAGAAAATTCAAAACATTCATTATTCAATAGGGCCCAAACTATCAAAAACCAGCGGTTTCAATGAACACACATTTCTTGGTAGAATCATGCAGGACTGAAATTTTTGATGTTTTTCTACTCCTCTCATGAGCCCAAACAAGTCTCTAAAAGCATGAGTTTGCAACTACTTTACTTTTGGAGAAAATTCAAAACATTCATTATTCAATAGAGCCCAATAGCAAAAACCAGCGTTTTGAATGAAGAATCACATTTCTTGGTAGAATCATGCAGGATTGAAATTTTTGATGGTTTTTTACTCCTCTCAACAGCCCAAACAAGTTTCTAAAAGGATGAGTTTGCAACTACTTTACTTTTGGAGAAAATTCAAAACATTCATTATTCAATAGGGCCCAAACTATCAAAAACCAGCGGATTCAATGAACACACATTTCTTGGTAGAATCATGCAGGACTGAAATTTTTGATGTTTTTCTACTCCTCTCATGAGCCCAAACAAGTCTCTAAAAGCATGAGTTTGCAACTACTTTACTTTTGGAGAAAATTCAAAACATTCATTATTCAATAGAGCCCAATAGCAAAAACCAGCGTTTTGAATGAAGAATTACATTTCTTGGTAGAATCATGCAGGATTGAAATTTTTGATGGATTTTTACTCCTCTCAACAGCCCAAACAAGTTTCTAAAAGGATGAGTTTGCAACTACTTTACTTTTGGAGAAAATTCAAAACATTCATTATTCAATAGGGCCCAAACTATCAAAAACCAGCGGTTTCAATGAACACACATTTCTTGGTAGAATCATGCAGGACTGAAATTTTTGATGTTTTTCTACTCCTCTCATGAGCCCAAACAAGTCTCTAAAAGCATGAGTTTGCAACTACTTTACTTTTGGAGAAAATTCAAAACATTCATTATTCAATAGAGCCCAATAGCAAAAACCAGGGTTTTGAATGAAGAATCACATTTCTTGGTAGAATCATGCAGGATTGAAATTTTTGATGGTTTTTTACTCCTCTCAACAGCCCAAACAAGTTTCTAAAAGGATGAGTTTGCAACTACTTTACTTTTGGAGAAAATTCAAAACATTCATTATTCAATAGGGCCCAAACTATCAAAAACCAGCGGTTTCAATGAACACACATTTCTTTGTAGAATCATGCAGGACTGAAATTTTTGATGTTTTTCTACTCCTCTCATGAGCCCAAACAAGTCTCTAAAAGCATGAGTTTGCAACTACTTTACTTTTGGAGAAAATTCAAAACATTCATTATTCAATAGGGCCCAAACTATCAAAAACCAGCGGTTTGAATGAACACACATTTCTTGGTAGAATCATGCAGGACTGAAATTTTTGATGTTTTTCTACTCCTCTCATGAGCCCAAACAAGTCTCTAAAAGCATGAGTTTGCAACTACTTTACTTTTGGAGAAAATTCAAAACATTCATTATTCAATAGAGCCCAATAGCAAAAACCAGCGTTTTGAATGAAGAATTACATTTCTTGGTAGAATCATGCAGGATTGAAATTTTTGATAGTTTTTTACTCCTCTCAACAGCCCAAACAAGTTTCTAAAAGGATGAGTTTGCAACTACTTTACTTTTGGAGAAAATTCAAAACATTCATTATTCAATAGGGCCCAAACTATCAAAAACCAGCCGTTTCAATGAACACACATGTCTTGGTAGAATCATGCAGGACTGAAATTTTTGATGTTTTTCTACTCCTCTCATGAGCCCAAACAAGTCTCTAAAAGCATGAGTTTGCAACTACTTTACTTTTGGAGAAAAATCAAAACATTCATTATTCAATAGAGCCCAATAGCAAAAAGCAGCGTTTTGAATGAAGAATCACATTTCTTGGTAGAATCATGCAGGATTGAAATTTTTGATGGTTTTTTACTCCTCTCAACAGCCCAAACAAGTTTCTAAAAGGATGAGTTTGCAACTACTTTACTTTTGGAGAAAATTCAAAACATTCATAATTCAATAGGGCCCAAACTATCAAAAACCAGCGGTTTCAATGAACACATTTCTTGGTAGAATCATGCAGGACTGAAATTTTTGATGTTTTTCTACTCCTCTCATGAGCCCAAACAAGTCTCTAAAAGCATGAGTTTGCAACTACTTTACTTTTGGAGAAAATTCAAAACATTCACTATTCAATAGAGCCCAATAGCAAAAATCAGGTTTTGAATGAAGAATCACATTTCTTGGTAAAATCATGCAGGATTGAAATTTTTGATGGTTTTTTACTCCTCTCAACAGCCCAAACAAGTTTCTAAAAGGATGAGTTTGCAACTACTTTACTTTTGGAGAAAATTCAAAACATTCATTATTCAATAGGGCCCAAACTATCAAAAACCAGCGGTTTCAATGAACACACATTTCTTGGTAGAATCATGCAGGACTGAAATTTTTGATGTTTTTCTACTCCTCTCATGAGCCCAAACAAGTCTCTAAAAGCATGAGTTTGCAACTACTTTACTTTTGGAGAAAATTCAAAACATTCATTATTCAATAGAGCCCAATAGCAAAAACCAGCGTTTTGAATGAAGAATCACATTTCTTGGTAGAATCATGCAGGATTGAAATTTTTGATGGTTTTTTACTCCTCTCAACAGCCCAAACAAGTTTCTAAAAGGATGAGTTTGCAACTACTTTACTTTTGGAGAAAATTCAAAACATTCATTATTCAATAGGGCCCAAACTATCAAAAACCAGCGGTTTCAATGAACACACATTTCTTGGTAGAATCATGCAGGACTGAAATTTTTGATGTTTTTCTACTCCTCTCATGAGCCCAAACAAGTCTCTAAAAGCATGAGTTTGCAACTACTTTACTTTTGGAGAAAATTCAAAACATTCATTATTCAATAGGGCCCAAACTATCAAAAACCAGCGGTTTGAATGAACACACATTTCTTGGTAGAATCATGCAGGACTGAAATTTTTGATGTTTTTCTACTCCTCTCATGAGCCCAAACAAGTCTCTAAAAGCATGAGTTTGCAACTACTTTACTTTTGGAGAAAATTCAAAACATTCATTATTCAATAGAGCCCAATAGCAAAAATCAGGTTTTGAATGAAGAATCACATTTCTTGGTAAAATCATGCAGGATTGAAATTTTTGATGGTTTTTTACTCCTCTCAACAGCCCAAACAAGTCTCTAAAAGCATGAGTTTGCAACTACTTTACTTTTGGAGAAAATTCAAAACAATCATTATTCAATAGGGCCCAAACTATCAAAAACCAGCGGTTTCAATGAACACACATTTCTTGGTAGAATCATGCAGGACTGAAATTTTTGATGTTTTTCTACTCCTCTCATGAGCCCAAACAAGTCTCTAAAAGCATGCGTTTGCAACTACTTTACTTTTGGAGAAAATTCAAAACATTCATTATTCAATAGAGCCCAATAGCAAAAACCAGCGTTTTGAATGAAGAATCACATTTCTTGGTAGAATCATGCAGGATTGAAATTTTTGATGGTTTTTTTACTCCTCTCAACAGCCCAAACAAGTTTCTAAAAGGATGAGTTTGCAACTACTTTACTTTTGGAGAAAATTCAAAACATTCATTATTCAATAGAGCCCAATAGCAAAAACCAGCGTTTTGAATGAAGAATCACATTTCTTGGTAGAATCATGCAGGATTGAAATTTTTGATGGTTTTTTACTCCTCTCAACAGCCCAAACAAGTTTCTAAAAGGATGAGTTTGCAACTACTTTACTTTTGGAGAAAATTCAAAACATTCATTATTCAATAGGGCCCAAACTATCAAAAACCAGCGGTTTCAATGAACACACATTTCTTGGTAGAATCATGCAGGACTGAAATTTTTGATGTTTTTCTACTCCTCTCATGAGCCCAAACAAGTCTCTAAAAGCATGAGTTTGCAACTACTTTACTTTTGGAGAAAATTCAAAACATTCATTATTCAATAGAGCCCAATAGCAAAAATCAGGTTTTGAATGAAGAATCACATTTCTTGGTAGAATCATGCAGGATTGAAATTTTTGATGGGTTTTTACTCCTCTCAACAGCCCAAACAAGTTTCTAAAAGGATGAGTTTGCAACTACTTTACTTTTGGAGAAAATTCAAAACATTCATTATTCAATAGGGCCCAAAATATCAAAAACCAGCGGTTTGAATGAACACACATTTCTTGGTAGAATCGTGCAGGACTGAAATTTTTGATGTTTTTCTACTCCTCTCATGAGCCCAAACAAGTCTCTAAAAGCATGAGTTTGCAACTACTTTACTTTTGGAGAAAATTCAAAACATTCATTATTCAATAGAGCCCAATAGCAAAAATTAGGTTTTGAATGAAGAATCACATTTCTTGGTAGAATCATGCAGGATTGAAATTTTTGATGGTTTTTTACTCCTCTCAACAGCCCAAACAAGTTTCTAAAAGGATGAGTTTGCAACTACTTTACTTTTGGAGAAAATTCAAAACATTCATTATTCAATAGGGCCCAAACTATCAAAAACCAGCGGTTTGAATGAACACACATTTCTTGGTAGAATCATGCAGGACTGAAATTTTTGATGTTTTTCTACTCCTCTCATGAGCACAAACAAGTCTCTAAAAGCATGAGTTTGCAACTACTTTACTTTTGGAGAAAATTCAAAACATTCACTATTCAATAGAGCCCAATAGCAAAAATCAGGTTTTGAATGAAGAATCACATTTCTTGGTAAAATCATGCAGGATTGAAATTTTTGATGGTTTTTACTCCTCTCAACAGCCCAAACAAGTTTCTAAAAGGATGAGTTTGCAACTACTTTACTTTTGGAGAAAATTCAAAACATTCATTATTCAATAGGGCCCAAACTATCAAAAACCAGCGGTTTCAATGAACACACATTTCTTGGTAGAATCATGCAGGACTGAAATTTTTGATGTTTTTCTTCTCCTCTCATGAGCCCAAACAAGTCTCTAAAAGCATGAGTTTGCAACTACTTTACTTTTGGAGAAAATTCAAAACATTCATTATTCAATAGAGCCCAATAGCAAAAACCAGCGTTTTGAATGAAGAATCACATTTCTTGGTAGAATCATGCAGGATTGAAATTTTTGATGGTTTTTTACTCCTCTCAACAGCCCAAACAAGTTTCTAAAAGGATGAGTTTGCAACTACTTTACTTTTGGAGAAAATTCAAAACATTCATTATTCAATAGGGCCCAAACTATCAAAAACCAGCGGTTTCAATGAACACACATTTCTTGGTAGAATCATGCAGGACTGAAATTTTTGATGTTTTTCTACTCCTCTCATGAGCCCAAACAAGTCTCTAAAAGCATGAGTTTGCAACTACTTTACTTTTGGAGAAAATTCAAAACATTCATTATTCAATAGAGCCCAATAGCATAAACCAGCGTTTTGAATGAAGAATCACATTTCTTGGTAGAATCATGCAGGATTGAAATTTTTGATGGTTTTTTACTCCTCTCAACAGCCCAAACAAGTTTCTAAAAGGATGAGTTTGCAACTACTTTACTTTTGGAGAAAATTCAAAACATTCATTATTCAATAGGGCCCAAACTATCAAAAACCAGCGGATTCAATGAACACACATTTCTTGGTAGAATCATGCAGGACTGAAATTTTTGATGTTTTTCTACTCCTCTCATGAGCCCAAACAAGTCTCTAAAAGCATGAGTTTGCAACTACTTTACTTTTGGAGAAAATTCAAAACATTCATTATTCAATAGAGCCCAATAGCAAAAACCAGCGTTTTGAATGAAGAATCACATTTCTTGGTAGAATCATGCAGGATTGAAATTTTTGATGGATTTTTACTCCTCTCAACAGCCCAAACAAGTTTCTAAAAGGATGAGTTTGCAACTACTTTACTTTTGGAGAAAATTCAAAACATTCATTATTCAATAGGGCCCAAACTATCAAAAACCAGCGGTTTCAATGAACACACATTTCTTGGTAGAATCATGCAGGACTGAAATTTTTGATGTTTTTCTACTCCTCTCATGAGCCCAAACAAGTCTCTAAAAGCATGAGTTTGCAACTACTTTACTTTTGGAGAAAATTCAAAACATTCATTATTCAATAGAGCCCAATAGCAAAAACCAGCGTTTTGAATGAAGAATCACATTTCTTGGTAGAATCATGCAGGATTGAAATTTTTGATGGTTTTTTACTCCTCTCAACAGCCCAAACAAGTTTCTAAAAGGATGAGTTTGCAACTACTTTACTTTTGGAGAAAATTCAAAACATTCATTATTCAATAGGGCCCAAACTATCAAAAACCAGCGGTTTCAATGAACACACATTTCTTGGTAGAATCATGCAGGACTGAAATTTTTGATGTTTTTCTACTCCTCTCATGAGCCCAAACAAGTCTCTAAAAGCATGAGTTTGCAACTACTTTACTTTTGGAGAAAATTCAAAACATTCACTATTCAATAGAGCCCAATAGCAAAAATCAGGTTTTGAATGAAGAATCACATTTCTTGGTAAAATCATGCAGGATTGAAATTTTTGATGGTTTTTACTCCTCTCAACAGCCCAAACAAGTTTCTAAAAGGATGAGTTTGCAACTACTTTACTTTTGGAGAAAATTCAAAACATTCATTATTCAATAGGGCCCAAACTATCAAAAACCAGCGGTTTCAATGAACACACATTTCTTGGTAGAATCATGCAGGACTGAAATTTTTGATGTTTTTCTTCTCCTCTCATGAGCCCAAACAAGTCTCTAAAAGCATGAGTTTGCAACTACTTTACTTTTGGAGAAAATTCAAAGCATTCATTATTCAATAGAGCCCAATAGCAAAAACCAGCGTTTTGAATGAAGAATCACATTTCTTGGTAGAATCATGCAGGATTGAAATTTTTGATGGTTTTTTACTCCTCTCAACAGCCCAAACAAGTTTCTAAAAGGATGAGTTTGCAACTACTTTACTTTTGGAGAAAATTCAAAACATTCATTATTCAATAGGGCCCAAACTATCAAAAACCAGCGGTTTCAATGAACACACATTTCTTGGTAGAATCATGCAGGACTGAAATTTTTGATGTTTTTCTACTCCTCTCATGAGCCCAAACAAGTCTCTAAAAGCATGAGTTTGCAACTACTTTACTTTTGGAGAAAATTCAAAACATTCATTATTCAATAGAGCCCAATAGCAAAAACCAGCGTTTTGAATGAAGAATCACATTTCTTGGTAGAATCATGCAGGATTGAAATTTTTGATGGTTTTTTACTCCTCTCAACAGCCCAAACAAGTTTCTAAAAGGATGAGTTTGCAACTACTTTACTTTTGGAGAAAATTCAAAACATTCATTATTCAATAGGGCCCAAACTATCAAAAACCAGCGGTTTCAATGAACACACATTTCTTGGTAGAATCATGCAGGACTGAAATTTTTGATGTTTTTCTACTCCTCTCATGAGCCCAAACAAGTCTCTAAAAGCATGAGTTTGCAACTACTTTACTTTTGGAGAAAATTCAAAACATTCATTATTCAATAGAGCCCAATAGCAAAAACCAGCGTTTTGAATGAAGAATCACATTTCTTGGTAGAATCATGCAGGATTGAAATTTTTGATGGTTTTTTACTCCTCTCAACAGCCCAAACAAGTTTCTAAAAGGATGAGTTTGCAACTACTTTACTTTTGGAGAAAATTCAAAACATTCATTATTCAATAGGGCCCAAACTATCAAAAACCAGCGGTTTGAATGAACACACATTTCTTGGTAGAATCATGCAGGACTGAAATTTTTGATGTTTTTCTACTCCTCTCATGAGCCCAAACAAGTCTCTAAAAGCATGAGTTTGCAACTACTTTACTTTTGGAGAAAATTCAAAACATTCACTATTCAATAGAGCCCAATAGCAAAAATCAGGTTTTGAATGAAGAATCACATTTCTTGGTAAAATCATGCAGGATTGAAATTTTTGATGGTTTTTACTCCTCTCAACAGCCCAAACAAGTTTCTAAAAGGATGAGTTTGCAACTACTTTACTTTTGGAGAAAATTCAAAACATTCATTATTCAATAGGGCCCAAACTATCAAAAACCAGCGGTTTCAATGAACACACATTTCTTGGTAGAATCATGCAGGACTGAAATTTTTGATGTTTTTCTTCTCCTCTCATGAGCCCAAACAAGTCTCTAAAAGCATGAGTTTGCAACTACTTTACTTTTGGAGAAAATTCAAAACATTCATTATTCAATAGAGCCCAATAGCAAAAACCAGCGTTTTGAATGAAGAATCACATTTCTTGGTAGAATCATGCAGGATTGAAATTTTTGATGGTTTTTTACTCCTCTCAACAGCCCAAACAAGTTTCTAAAAGGATGAGTTTGCAACTACTTTACTTTTGGAGAAAATTCAAAACATTCATTATTCAATAGGGCCCAAACTATCAAAAACCAGCGGTTTCAATGAACACACATTTCTTGGTAGAATCATGCAGGACTGAAATTTTTGATGTTTTTCTACTCCTCTCATGAGCCCAAACAAGTCTCTAAAAGCATGAGTTTGCAACTACTTTACTTTTGGAGAAAATTCAAAACATTCATTATTCAATAGAGCCCAATAGCATAAACCAGCGTTTTGAATGAAGAATCACATTTCTTGGTAGAATCATGCAGGATTGAAATTTTTGATGGTTTTTTACTCCTCTCAACAGCCCAAACAAGTTTCTAAAAGGATGAGTTTGCAACTACTTTACTTTTGGAGAAAATTCAAAACATTCATTATTCAATAGGGCCCAAACTATCAAAAACCAGCGGATTCAATGAACACACATTTCTTGGTAGAATCATGCAGGACTGAAATTTTTGATGTTTTTCTACTCCTCTCATGAGCCCAAACAAGTCTCTAAAAGCATGAGTTTGCAACTACTTTACTTTTGGAGAAAATTCAAAACATTCATTATTCAATAGAGCCCAATAGCAAAAACCAGCGTTTTGAATGAAGAATCACATTTCTTGGTAGAATCATGCAGGATTTAAATTTTTGATGGTTTTTTACTCCTCTCAACAGCCCAAACAAGTTTCTAAAAGGATGAGTTTGCAACTACTTTACTTTTGGAGAAAATTCAAAACATTCATTATTCAATAGGGCCCAAACTATCAAAAACCAGCGGTTTCAATGAACACACATTTCTTGGTAGAATCATGCAGGACTGAAATTTTTGATGTTTTTCTACTCCTCTCATGAGCCCAAACAAGTCTCTAAAAGCATGAGTTTGCAACTACTTTACTTTTGGAGAAAATTCAAAACATTCATTATTCAATAGAGCCCAATAGCAAAAACCAGCGTTTTGAATGAAGAATCACATTTCTTGGTAGAATCATGCAGGATTGAAATTTTTGATGGTTTTTTACTCCTCTCAACAGCCCAAACAAGTTTCTAAAAGGATGAGTTTGCAACTACTTTACTTTTGGAGAAAATTCAAAACATTCATTATTCAATAGGGCCCAAACTATCAAAAACCAGCGGTTTCAATGAACACACATTTCTTGGTAGAATCATGCAGGACTGAAATTTTTGATGTTTTTCTACTCCTCTCATGAGCCCAAACAAGTCTCTAAAAGCATGAGTTTGCAACTACTTTACTTTTGGAGAAAATTCAAAACATTCATTATTCAATAGAGCCCAATAGCAAAAACCAGCGTTTTGAATGAAGAATCACATTTCTTGGTAGAATCATGCAGGATTGAAATTTTTGATGGTTTTTTACTCCTCTCAACAGCCCAAACAAGTTTCTAAAAGGATGAGTTTGCAACTACTTTACTTTTGGAGAAAATTCAAAACATTCATTATTCAATAGGGCCCAAACTATCAAAAACCAGCGGTTTCAATGAACACACATTTCTTGGTAGAATCATGCAGGACTGAAATTTTTGATGTTTTTCTACTCCTCTCATGAGCCCAAACAAGTCTCTAAAAGCATGAGTTTGCAACTACTTTACTTTTCGAGAAAATTCAAAACATTCACTATTCAATAGAGCGCAATAGCAAAAATCAGGTTTTGAATGAAGAATCACATTTCTTGGTAAAATCATGCAGGATTGAAATTTTTGATGGTTTTTTACTCCTCTCAACAGCCCAAACAAGTTTCTAAAAGGATGAGTTTGCAACTACTTTACTTTTGGAGAAAATTCAAAACATTCATTATTCAATAGGGCCCAAACTATCAAAAACCAGCGGTTTCAATGAACACACATTTCTTGGTAGAATCATGCAGGACTGAAATTTTTGATGTTTTTCTACTCCTCTCATGAGCCCAAACAAGTCTCTAAAAGCATGAGTTTGCAACTACTTTACTTTTGGAGAAAATTCAAAACATTCATTATTCAATAGAGCCCAATAGCAAAAACCAGCGTTTTGAATGAAGAATCACATTTCTTGGTAGAATCATGCAGGATTGAAATTTTTGATGGTTTTTTACTCCTCTCAACAGCCCAAACAAGTTTCTAAAAGGATGAGTTTGCAACTACTTTACTTTTGGAGAAAATTCAAAACATTCATTATTCAATAGGGCCCAAACTATCAAAAACCAGCCGTTTCAATGAACACACATGTCTTGGTAGAATCATGCAGGACTGAAATTTTTGATGTTTTTCTACTCATCTCATGAGCCCAAACAAGTCTCTAAAAGCATGAGTTTGCAACTACTTTACTTTTGGAGAAAATTCAAAACATTCATTATTCAATAGAGCCCAATAGCAAAAACCAGCGTTTTGAATGAAGAATCACATTTCTTGGTAGAATCATGCAGGATTGAAATTTTTGATGGTTTTTTACTCCTCTCAACAGCCCAGACAAGTTTCTAAAAGGATGAGTTTGCAACTACTTTACTTTTGGAGAAAATTCAAAACATTCATTATTCAATAGGGCCCAAACTATCAAAAACCAGCGGTTTCAATGAACACACATTTCTTGGTAGAATCATGCAGAACTGAAATTTTTGATGTTTTTCTACTCCTCTCATGAGCCCAAACAAGTCTCTAAAAGCATGAGTTTGCAACTACTTTACATTTGGAGAAAATTCAAAACATTCATTATTCAATAGAGTCCAATAGCAAAAACCAGCGTTTTGAATGAAGAATCACATTTCTTGGTAGAATCATGCAGGATTGAAATTTTTGATGGTTTTTTACTCCTCTCAACAGCCCAAACAAGTTTCTAAAAGGATGAGTTTGCAACTACTTTACTTTTGGAGAAAATTCAAAACATTCATTATTCAATAGGGCCCAAACTATCAAAATCCAGCGGTTTGAATGAACACATTTCTTGGTAGAATCATGCAGGACTGAAATTTTTGATGTTTTTCTACTCTTTTCATGAGCCCAAACAAGTCTCTAAAAGCATGAGTTTGCAACTACTTTACTTTTGGAGAAAATTCATAACATTCACTATTCAATAGAGCCCAATAGCAAAAATCAGGTTTTGAATGAAGAATCACATTTCTTGGTAAAATCATGCAGGATTGAAATTTTTGATGGTTTTTTACTCCTCTCAACAGCCCAAACAAGTTTCTAAAAGGATGAGTTTGCAACTACTTTACTTTTGGAGAAAATTCAAAACATTCATTATTCAATAGGGCCCAAACTATCAAAAACCAGCGGTTTCAATGAACACACATTTCTTGGTAGAATCATGCAGGACTGAAATTTTTGATGTTTTTCTACTCCTCTCATGAGCCCAAACAAGTCTCTAAAAGCATGAGTTTGCAACTACTTTACTTTTGGAGAAAATTCAAAACATTCATTATTCAATAGAGCCCAATAGCAAAAACCAGCGTTTTGAATGAAGAATCACATTTCTTGGTAGAATCATGCAGGATTGAAATTTTTGATGGTTTTTTACTCCTCTCAACAGCCCAAACAAGTTTCTAAAAGGATGAGTTTGCAACTACTTTACTTTTGGAGAAAATTCAAAACATTCATTATTCAATAGGGCCCAAACTATCAAAAACCAGCGGTTTCAATGAACACACATTTCTTGGTAGAATCATGCAGGACTGAAATTTTTGATGTTTTTCTACTCCTCTCATGAGCCCAAACAAGTCTCTAAAAGCATGAGTTTGCAACTACTTTACTTTTGGAGAAAATTCAAAACATTCATTATTCAATAGAGCCCAATAGCAAAAATCAGGTTTTGAATGAAGAATCACATTTCTTGGTAGAATCATGCAGGATTGAAATTTTTGTTGGTTTTTTACTCCTCTCAACAGCCCAAACAAGTTTCTAAAAGGATGAGTTTGCAACTACTTTACTTTTGGAGAAAATTCAAAACATTCATTATTCAATAGGGCCCAAAATATCAAAAACCAGCGGTTTGAATGAACACACATTTCTTGGTAGAATCGTGCAGGACTGAAATTTTTGATGTTTTTCTACTCCTCTCATGAGCCCAAACAAGTCTCTAAAAGGATGAGTTTGCAACTACTTTACTTTTGGAGAAAATTCAAAACATTCATTATTCAATAGAGCCCAATAGCAAAAAACAGCGTTTTGAATGAAGAATCACATTTCTTGGTAGAATCATGCAGGATTGAAATTTTTGATGGTTTTTTACTCCTCTCAACAGCCCAAACAAGTTTCTAAAAGGATGAGTTTGCAACTACTTTACTTTTGGAGAAAATTCAAAACATTCATTATTCAATAGAGCCCAATAGCAAAAACCAGCGTTTTGAATGAAGAATCACATTTCTTGGTAGAATCATGCAGGATTGAAATTTTTGATGGTTTTTTACTCCTCTCAACAGCCCAAACAAGTTTCTAAAAGGATGAGTTTGCAACTACTTTACTTTTGGAGAAAATTCAAAACATTCATTATTCAATAGGGCCCAAACTATCAAAAACCAGCGGTTTCAATGAACACACATTTCTTGGTAGAATCATGCAGGACTGAAATTTTTGATGTTTTTCTACTCCTCTCATGAGCCCAAACAAGTCTCTAAAAGCATGAGTTTGCAACTACTTTACTTTTGGAGAAAATTCAAAACATTCATTATTCAATAGAGCCCAATAGCAAAAATCAGGTTTTGAATGAAGAATCACATTTCTTGGTAGAATCATGCAGGATTGAAATTTTTGATGGGTTTTTACTCCTCTCAACAGCCCAAACAAGTTTCTAAAAGGATGAGTTTGCAACTACTTTACTTTTGGAGAAAATTCAAAACATTCATTATTCAATAGGGCCCAAAATATCAAAAACCAGCGGTTTGAATGAACACACATTTCTTGGTAGAATCGTGCAGGACTGAAATTTTTGATGTTTTTCTACTCCTCTCATGAGCCCAAACAAGTCTCTAAAAGCATGAGTTTGCAACTACTTTACTTTTGGAGAAAATTCAAAACATTCATTATTCAATAGAGCCAAATAGCAAAAACCAGCGTTTTGAATGAAGAATCACATTTCTTGGTAGAATCATGCAGGATTGAAATTTTTGATGGTTTTTTACTCCTCTCAACAGCCCAAACAAGTTTCTAAAAGGATGAGTTTGCAACTACTTTACTTTTGGAGAAAATTAAAAACATTCATTATTCAATAGGGCCCAAACTATCAAAAACCAGCGGTTTGAATGAACACACATTTCTTGGTAGAATCATGCAGGACTGAAATTTTTGATGTTTTTCTACTCCTCTCATGAGCCCAAACAAGTCTCTAAAAGCATGAGTTTGCAACTACTTTACTTTTGGAGAAAATTCAAAACATTCACTATTCAATAGAGCCCAATAGCAAAAATCAGGTTTTGAATGAAGAATCACATTTCTTGGTAAAATCATGCAGGATTGAAATTTTT